>NW_024885088.1:8104814-8770115 GCF_019232065.1 Centrocercus urophasianus | reverse complement strand
GGGGGGGGGGGAGGTTGGGGGGATATTGTTGGTTTTTTTTGTTTTTTTTTTTTCTACCCCGACGTGGCTGCAGATCTGCGACACCTCCACGCGTGGGGCTGAAATGCTTCCGTGGACTGACTTAGCGATTTATATTTCTTTTAATTGGGCCCTCCCCCAACCAAAACGGTGGGGAGGCAGGACTCTCTGGCGGGTCGTGACGGCCTCCCTGTAGTGAGGCGCATGGTTCCCAAGGCTCCCCAGGTCCTCTCCGTACCCCGGACATCACTCCACTTCAGAAAGTCGGTGCCGAACAGTTAGAATACTCGTCATCCTGCCCCTCGAAACCTGCATAAATCACAAACGCTGCACTGTCGGACTACAAAGTCAGACGGGAGCACTTAGGAATTTAAGTTTGGAGAAGGAAAACTTAGGCTGACACAACACGCTCCCTGTTTACAGGAGTAGTCAGGAAGGGGAAATGAATGGTGGAAGTTAAACAGCCTTTCACTGCAGAGCTCAACGCGCCGCAGCACATCGCTGCTGGCCACTCCCGACGTACAGGGGGACCCCTCACCGTCGTACAACGCAACCTCGGGCAGGCGAATCCCTGCCCAAGCGCGCGGTGAGTACTCGTCTTGAAGAATAAAGGGGCCGCACACGATACCCGCAGCCGCCGTGTTCCTCCTGTGCCTGAAAGCTTCCCTCACTTCTTGGACGGGACGAGGAGAGGGGGACGCGCAAATTATTTCGTGGGGAAAATGCCGGCAGCAGCGCGCGGACGGCCCGGCTGCCTACCGTTAGGTGAAGGGTCGCGGGATGGGAGCCCCGCTTGTTTTATGGGAGCAAAAGAGAAGGCTGTCTACGGGGCCATCCCTACCGGTGTTGCAGAGGAGCCTCGGTGACTGCACCCCGAAGAAATGCAACCCAGGGATGCCATCCCTCCCTCCCTCTCTTCCTCCTGGTCCACTGCGGAGGAGCGAGAGCTGGAAAGGGCCCCCTTGACCACTTGCAGCTCCAGGGCCGCCGGCACGGCCAGGTAAAGAGCTGCACCTCGCCCCCAGCCCACTCGGGCTGCTTTCCATATCGGGCAGCACGCGTCCTTAAGATCCAATCTGCCCGGTAACAATGAGCGCGCAGCAGCGAGAGCCCCAGAGCCATTGGCTATGCAAATAGAGGGAGGGGAAGCGGCGCCCTAAACTCCACACTCGCACTTTTAAGGCGGTATTTCCCTACCAGCAGCCAAGCCGGGTAGTGGGGGCGGTTGCCGGCAGCGTGCTATTCGCACGCACCTCGGGGCCGCCTCCGCGCCCCAGGAGCTCAGCTCCGGCGGTGGGCGGCTCCTTCTCCCTCGGGAGCCTCAGCCTCGCAGCGGGCTGCAGCACAGGCTTCACAAAGTTGACACATTTTCCAGGCGGCTGCTTTGCGCCGGCCGAGAGGTAGGCGAGGCAGCGAGGTGCGGGCTGGGGCAGGTGGTTCGTGCAGAAAGCGGACATGAAGCGTGAGCGGTCGGCCCCGTGCCGGACGCGCGTGGTGGGCTGCATTCGGCGGCAGCGGCGAGCATGGCTGGCGTGAGGAGGGGTGAAATCGCACGGTGCGGGACTGTCCCTGCCCCCATCCGGCCCTCCCTTCTCCACCCGCGACATTTCCTAAAAGTTGTATCGCTGTGACTGTGCGCTGCTAAAGCAGCTCGCCTGCTAGAAATGGAGCGGAGAAAGTAACAGTGTGATTATCGCTACATTTCGCCCTGAAAACGCTGCCGAACGCTCACCCTTCAAGGAGCTCTTCTTCCGCGTTTGCTGTTAGGCTGCAGTTAACAGGTTCTGCCCCCATGGCTGCGTAGTCAGGGTGTATAAGGGGGAGGAGTGGGTAAGGCGCCTGGGGAGCCGGGACGCGCATCTGGCGCTGACCCAAACCAGGGCATTTCGCGTACAAACCATGTAGTGTCTGTGGGTGCGGGGGGAGCCCATGGCTTCTCAGAAAAGGGGAGTACGGATTCAGGCAGGCTCCTGGAAAAGGAAAGTGTGGAACAAGTTCGGTTCGGCCGCTGGGGAGAAAAAAAAAAAAAAAAAAAAAAAAAAAAAAAAAAAAAAAAAAAGGAGAGAGAAACTGACGTTTGTGAATGTGTCTCCCTGTTCGAGGGCCTCCGAGTTCCTTGTTAGCTTATAGAGTGGAAAAGAAAAAAACACACACAAAAAAACCAACAGCGACCCGCGTTTGATGTTACGCCTGACCAGCTGCAGTGCTCCATAATAACGAGAGCTGCCTGCCCTAGTGGTTTGCGTCACTTCGCTTCAACTTTAGGCTAGAAATCAAGAGAGAAGGACAAACGAACTTCAAGGGAGGCAGGAACGGGCTAGAAACGCCGCCGCCCTCCTCCTTTATCCTTCTTCTTTCCCCACCCCCTTCCTTCTCCCCCCCCCCTCCAACCTCCCCCTCCCCCCCCCCCCCCGTGAAAACTTTTCCATCAGAGTAAGAGGGAGATCGCTTTGGGAACATGGAGTTGCTGTGCTGCGAGGTGGATCCCATGAGAAGAGCTTTGCCGGACCCGAGCTTGCTCTACGACGACCGTGTTTTGCACAACTTACTGACGATAGAGGAGCGGTATCTGCCCCAGTGCTCCTACTTCAAGTGCGTGCAGAAGGACATCCAGCCCTTCATGAGGAGGATGGTGGCCACTTGGATGCTGGAGGTTGGTGCAGGCAGACCCGCGAGCAGCACCTACGTCTGTCCCGTCCTCTCGCCCCCCACACCCATTTACCCCTCCGGTAGCGGTGGATTGTACTTTTTGTGTATGTTTCTATTTTCTCGCCTTTTAACTCCACCTACAGAGCCTGCCCAGCACCCGTCGGGTTGAGGTGGGGGCAGGGGCTTCGAGCATCCCCCAGTCCTCGAAGTGAAATGGCCCTGCCGGGGGCTGCCGCTGCTCAAAGCGGGGTGCCGAGAGGGGAGGAAGGGATGGGGGGGAGGTTGGAGAAGTCATTTGCAAGTAAAAAGATGAGCCGTCTCCGGCTGCGAGCGCGTGGGATTGAGGACCTTTTGGGAAAAGGGAACCAGGGTTGGGCAAGGGACGGAGGGTGAGGAGTGCCCCCCACGTTTTGCTCGGCAAGTATTTTACGACCACGTATGCACTGGTTAAGACTTGCCTTTTTTTTCGCCATATTGAGCTGCATGCAACTGCTCGGAGGCGCTCAGCCCGTCTTCCCATTCCTTCCAAAGAAGGGGCACCCCGAAGCACCCTGCCGCCACGCCCCGGGACCGCAACGTGGCCGGGGGCTGCTGGGAAGAGCGCAGCGCGATCGTGGGCCGGAGCCCCGCGGATTTAGCTGCCTTGCCCTGGCCCCACCGTCCTGATTTGCCCCTTTTGATCTCTAGGGGGTGGATTTTTACCAGATCTTCCCCCTCAGCTCCCTCGGTTGAGAACCGGACCCCCTGCTCTGTTTTCATGTGCAATTTGGCGCGTTTTCTTGCCGGCTCCGATTTTTGGTAAATTTTTGAAATAATTTTTTCTGTCTCCTCTGCGTTCTAGCTGCTCAGCCTCTCCCCACCCCAGCTCGCCCTTGCTGCGTTTCTCCCGGCCTTCCTTCCCCCCCCCCCCCCCCGGGACGACTTACGGGCGTGGGTCTGGAGGATGCCCCCCGGGGGAATTTTTGCAATTGTCGGAAACGATGGGGGACCGCCCCGGGATGCCACCAGCACCAAAACTAGGACCCTTGGAGAGGCTCAGATATTTTTATCGATTTTTTGAAAATATGACGAAATTACTGAAAAAAAAATCTCGGAGGCTGCTAGCTTGCAGCTGGATGAGGCTTTTCGGCTCTCCCACACAGTGTCTTGAATTCATTTCTCATTCAATGGACTAAAGGAATGTGAAAGCCGATTGACAAGCCTTCCCAGCCTCTCCAGAGGTATCCCCCTCCCCCAGAATTTAGCTCCCCGATAAAGAAAATCAGGAGGGGCTGAAGTGCCAAGGCACTAGTATGTTTTGTGGGATTAGTCATTTGTTTATTTTTTTACTTGTCTCTCTCTCCCCCCTACCCGTGCTACTCGCCTGCAGGTCTGTGAAGAACAGAAGTGTGAAGAAGAAGTTTTCCCTCTGGCTATGAATTACTTGGACAGATTCTTAGCTGTGGTGCCCACTCGAAAGTGCCATCTGCAGCTACTGGGGGCAGTGTGCATGTTCCTGGCCTCCAAGCTAAAAGAGACAATCCCCCTCACAGCAGAGAAGCTTTGCATATACACGGACAATTCCATCAAACCCCAAGAGCTGCTGGTAAGCAGCCCCCTTACGCCTCAAGCACATCCGCTCTCTGCATCAGCACTCGCTGACAGCCTTCTCTGCTTTTCTCCTTCTTTCCCCCCCACCCCAGTAAGTCGGCACTTGTGCCACTCTGTTGCCCACCCATCTTTGAAAATCACGCTTTCCACTATTTTTTTTTTTTTTTTCCCCACACGCTCTTCTGCGGATTGTCAAATGTGCTAGAGGCACCCACGTGACTCAGAGGGATCGACCCAAAACTGCGGGCATGCTGTGCCCGAGGGGCGGGACTGCGGGGGGGGGGTCACCGTCACCGCCTCTGGCTCCTTCGCAGCTGTACGCCACGCGGTATCCAGCTCCCCTTTACTGTGCCGCTGTCTGGCGCGCTGGCGGCCGGAGCTGCCGAGCGCGCACGCCTTGCACCCTGGCGCCGGGCTCTCGCCGCGGGGCCTTTTCCCCGGGGCCGCGGGCTCACACGTGCACCGCGGGGCCACCGGCGCTGCGCAGTTCAGCGTGGCGCTTCCTCGCCACCTGGTGGCAGACACGCGGAACCGGGCATGACTTCATCCCTTGAAGCGCTGCCAGGCCGCCCAGCTCCCCGACTGCTGCCTGCCGGCCTTGCGCGGTGCAGGGAGACGCAGCCATCTGCCCTCCGGGGTCTTGCAGAAGTACCACCTGGTGCTGCGGTTAGAGGCGCTGGTTAGAGGCAGTGCGGTTGCTCTCGTTCTGCAGCAAGAGGGGACTTTGGCTGCAGGATGTCGTCGAGGAAGGTTGAGGTGCCAGGTACTGTGTGGCCGATAGGGGTTGGCCTCAAGCGCTGTTACAGTTGAGGAAGTTGTGTCTTTGTTCTTGCAGGTCTGGTTTCCAGTTATCTCCGAGGTGGAAATTGAGCTTTGTTAAACGCTATAAGTTAACAGGCCTGTCTGGTACTGATGTTGGAGACTTCAAGGTGAAAATAGACATCAGGAAGGGTGGAAGCAGAATCATAGTCATTTGTTGGAATAACTAACATTTACAGAGTACTAGGCGAGTGTTGGGCCTGTACGTGAGATGTATTGCTCAGATTTTTTGTCATGGAACTATTGGTTACGTGTAGCAAGCTGAATCTCACCAGAATTAATCACTTGGTGAGGCCAGTGAGAATTCCCCCAGGGAGGGGCTGGGAACTCACTCATCTGTAGAATAAGGGGCTGTGGGCTGCAAGCCCTGGTACAGCTGTCACAGATCCCATAGATGGTGTTGGCTGCCCCAGGATATGTCATGTCCCATGTGAGAAGGAAGTGATAATGTACCTCTTCTTATGTCACATCGATTGAAGCCTGTTTTAAGAACTTCCCTGCATAGCCTTCTATGCTTTTCCCTATCAGAATCTGTCCCGTTAGTTGTGTTTGGACCCATTACTGGTCCTCAGCTTACGTAAGTTGCCATTTTGTTCAAATGTTTCACGAATTGAGAAAGAGAAGAAAAACAAAAACATTTATAGGCTCTGTTACCTACATGAACGTGAGATTTCCAAGCTATGGTGAGCTTTGCCGTAATCCAGTAGGAATGTCTATAGGAAAGTAACTTGCTGTTACAGCAGGCATCTATTCAGAGAAATGGCTGCAGAAATTGCATTGTAGGGTCCATGTTTATGGTTTCTCAGCAACCCTTATTGACGTCTCCTCGACTGCAAAATTAAAGGACTTTTATTTTTTTGGTTTTTTTTGTTTTTGTTTTTTTTTCGGCTTGGAAACTCTACAAACTTAGCTGGGGCACCCTGCTATGCTGGGTTCCATCAGGCTAACGCATTATTAAGACTCAAGAATCAGGGCATGGAATTTAGTTAATGACTGATAGTTGTTGCGTGAGACAGGGACAAGGCCTGAGTTTTGTTCACAGTCTGGGGCGCTGAAAGGTATTCAAAACTTTATTTTAAATGTTTACAAATGTGGATATAAGCCCTGCGAAGAGGATCACATTTGTTGATGAGGTATCTCTTCTGTGTCACATTGTAGTGAATGGCCAGTAATTACATACCCACCCAAGTTTTCCTTTGATTTCACTTGGAGTTTGGGGCATGCAAATAATGTGGGGTTAGATCCTACATTATTTATTGGCTTATAATTTACCCTAAAAATAGGCTACTTCTTGACTGTGTTAATGAGCGTTTTCTTTCTGCAAAACTTTAAGCACCACCAGGTTTGTCTGCAGGAACTTTTTACTATAGTTTTGGAAAGAATGCCATCAAATGTATTTCCCCCATTTTGAAAGGGAGTGTAAATTATTTTTGTGTCATTATCCCTAGGACCTTAAATGATAAGAAGGAATAACTATAGCCGTTTAAAAGAAGTTACTAGGAAAGGACCACAGTGACCTTGTCAGAATGTAATTGCAGGCTAAACTTTCTGGGTGGGCATTCAACACAATACAGAAAGAGTAAAATCTTGGTTGGAGCTGCCAGGTCTCATTATTTCCAGTACAGTTTAACTTTTCCAGCGTTGATGGGGGGGATGGGGAGTGGAGAATGAAGTAAACAGCTTCAAAGCAGTAGGAGCATACCAAAAAAAAAAAAAAAAAGTTTGAGCAAAACCAATTTAGTAGTGATATAATTACAATCAGAGAAATAAAGTGTTTTCTGCAGGTTGCTTACGGCTTGTCTTCTCCACCCTAACCCCCTGCAGGAATGGGAGCTCGTGGTACTGGGGAAGTTGAAGTGGAACCTTGCAGCTGTCACCCCGCATGATTTCATTGAGCACATTCTACGGAAGCTGCCTCTACCTAAAGACAAGTTGGTTTTGATCCGAAAGCATGCACAAACGTTCATTGCCCTTTGTGCCACAGGTAGGCTAAGGTGCTCTGGGTATGCCTGCATGTGATGTGATGGAAAGATGAGTTGCTGGTGGCACAAAGACTTTTCGTCTCTGGATCCTTATTGTGGTGTGGAAAGAGCTGTTCTTGCTCTTGGGACTGTTTGCAAATAAGCCTTCGTGCTGTGTATTGATGATCTTGTAACGAGGAGCTATAAAGTGCCGGCAGTTCTGTACCTGCTGACTAATGCATGGTGCCAGTAAGACTGAATTAGTGTGATTTTCTGTTTTGCCCAATTCACTACACTTTTCAAAGGGCCACGGGTTGTTTGTACAAACAGATACAGGATAGCCAAAGTAGTAGAAGCTGTCATGACATAACATTCATTTTGGGCTAATGACAAGTTTTATAACTTTAACTGGACCCTGTCCAGTTAATGTGCCTGTTACGTTACTGAAGCACAGGGAATGCAAATGTTAGAAGTAATTTAAAAAAAAAAACCCAGAACATTAGGATTCTTTCTCAAGCTTGTTTTCAAGTAAGCAGCGAAACTACTCCTTTTGTAAGGAACCACTATGTTTTCCTTTTTTCTTGTGTTTGGTTGTACATGGTTTCTGAAGTGTTATGTAAGAGCAAAAGTATCTATTCCATGGAAACAATTACTAGATATTGATCTGTAAAATTCTGGGTTTTTTTCTGTTTTTTTTTCTCTTGTATACAAAAGCTAAAGTACCCTAATTTTCATTGGAAGGATTAACCATATTAGACTTTCACAGGAGCTAAATCTGGAGCGGATGGGCAGCATGCTATGTTTTACAGGGGTGTTTTGGGGTAGTACATGACTTAATGTGTAGGTTCTCTACAGTTTGATATGCTTAGTCTTTTGTGATGGGAACTTGATGTGCAGTTATGAGAGAGTCATTTTCCACTGGGTATTTACAGAGGGAAAAGGAACATCAGCTACAGCTTTTGGGTAATACAGATGCATAACTGCTTACCAATATGCCTGCTTTTTGGTGTTTGAGATGTAGAGACTGTTTTTACAATGTAGGCCAGTTTTTGCTACCTGAGCTGATATGTTTTAAAAAATGCTAATTTGGACTGCTTTAGGGTGATTAACATTTCAGTTACTGCAGTGCTGTAGCTTTCCCTTTTTTTCCCACTGTTGTGTGATCCCTTTCAGGCAGAAGGACATGGAGCTCATTAGAAATACTGCTCCAAATCTACAGGATCAATCTTGGTAAGCCATCAGATATCTCTGGCCTAATTAGCATTTTACTTTAAAATTAATCAATTACATCAGCTTCATACTGGCTTTGCATTCTCTCCCTGCCCACTTAATGCTACCCTACTCTTTTCAATGCTGTTCTTACTCTCCTATGTGAAAAAAAGACCCTTCTTACCAATCTTATTTCCAGATCCAGTTGTTATTTCCTTTTTTTCTCTTATTTGTTATGGAGCTCTCTTCATCAGCCACTCTATTTCTTCTTTCCCTTTCTCCCTGAGAGCTTCTGCTCTCTGCCAGCTTGGATTAAGCCTGTTGTTTCGTTTCTCCATTTGCATTCTTTCAGCTAGATGACCTCCTTTGACATATGACGTGACATGACAGACTTTTCCCTTGCTCCTTCCATGCATGTGTCGAGCCTGTTTTTGATTCTTAAGCATTACTAGACCTGGTCTTAATGGTTGGCTAATGGCTTCAGTCTTGAGCTCAGTAGTGTCTCTCGTTTTACGTCCTGATTCATCTCAGTGTGATGACTTCTGCTCTTCAGTAGTTTTTCAGTCTCTGCGTTTTTCTCTCTGTGCCTCTCTCCCCATTCATTGTAGTGAGTAACGATTCACATGAGCATGACTTAAACTGGAGCATGACTCTCCTTGCTGTTAGTTCCATCTGAACATACTACTTCTAGGCAAGACAGAAGCATAGTCTCTGAACAAGAGGTTTTCTCTTTCCCCTGCCCTACTGTTGCAGTGCTTTCTGAAGCCTCGTTCTCCCCTGGAAGTGTCTGGCAGTGAAGAACACCCCTGGACTAGGTCTGCCTGTGTTTGTAAAGCAGCATCTGTGCCATCTGAGTGAGGGAGAGCACAGTCTTTTGACTGGGAACTGACTGTACATAGGACAGCTTTCTTGAAGCTGCTTCACTCACTCACTGCACAGTAACAGCGTTCAGATGTGTCAGCATGTGCTGACACATGCTTGTCTTTCACAACACCATTCATTTTCTTACCCTGCTAGTGGCTACTGCTGTAAGCTAAAATCTTCTTCAGGAATCTTGTGAATCTTAAAGGCACTGAGAGCTGCAAACAGACTCTCTGCATTTACTGTATAGTAAAACCAGATGCTTACCTCTGTTTCAGATTAAGAGGATCCTACTTATTTGCAAGCCCAAGAGAAATCATTATTTTGACCTCCAGAGTCACATCTCTTTACCGCTCTTATCCTAGCTATATCTGTTAGTAACTTTTTATCCTTCATTGCTCATGCCATGGGCCCATTTCATGTGTTTCAAGTTGCAGAGTTGTACCTGTAGGAAGCAGGAAATGTCCTGACTGCAGAGCTATATACCTGACTTGCCACATTGCAGACAGGAGGAAGACCTCCTGTCCTCATTTCCACCACTGCAGCTTGCCTTTTATTCTTTCTTCTTTTAGGTTGTGCAGCATTAGAGATGTCTGACAGCTTCCCTGTGCTAAGCTGTCACGATGGAGGCTGTACATGGCACTGTTTTGGCAGAGGATAGCTTTTTGTGTCTATGGACTGACGAAGGAATGGATTTTGAGGGAAGAGAGGCAAACCAGGCTTCCAATAAGAGGAACTGTGCATTTCTGGGCACAGGCAGCAATGGAGAAGCTAATAACAGTGAGCAGATTTTCGGCATTTTGTGTGAATGGTGTATAAAACTTGAAAGCAGAAAGCGCTGCAGATTTTCAGAGACAGAAGGCAACTGTATAGATCTCTAGACTCATCTCTTTTGTATGGACTTTTGCTATTGTATTTCAGTTTTAAGCCAGTTTTGTAGTGTGTGCTAGATATCTGCCCACTGTTTCTGGGGCTTTAACCATCTATGCTTGAAAGCTAAAAAGGGTGAAACGTGTTGTTTGCTGTTCCCTCCTCCTCATGTGTGTGGGTCTTTGTTTGTTTACTTCTGGACCAAATCAGACAGAAGTTCTGTGAAAATCAATGCAATGGAAGTGTTGTGTGAGCAAAGACTGCAATTACTCCCCTAATCCTGGTGACCTGGAGGATAACCACATGGAATGCTGTGTAACACCAAGAGGTTCTCAGGGCTCCTGCTGGGCAATGTGCTGTGTATTCTTTCCTTTTTAGCCAATGTGAGACATTTTAGGTTCGGTCCCTGCAGAACGTGAAATGCACTACATGTTTTAGTTGGGATCTGCTCTTCACAGAGAGAGGAAAAAAAAAAAAAAAAGTCCACAGAGACTTTAAGTGGATCAGACTCATAGAAGGAAAATAAGTGTTGTGAAGTAATAGTAGTTGCATAAATAGTTCTTGCATGACACGTGTCAGAAGAAAGAATAATCCTCATGATTTTATTGCTAGGCAAAGACAATTTGCTTGTTCCTGGGAAGGACAGTTCATATTAGTATATCAAGCTCTCTGTCAGAGGGAAGCTGCAAAAGCCATTACTGGTCCATCAGCAAGTAGGCAGGGCCTGGGGTGTACTTGTGTGGGCAGAACCACTCCTTAAGTTGCAGAACCATCTGACTGGGGAGGATGAGGCGGAAGAAGATGAAGGAAAAGAGCCTTTGCTGACATGTGCTGTCAGATAAGTTGCTGTTCTTCCTACCTGTTGCAGTTTTGACCTTCTGATGGCTTAAGTGCTAAATGTAATCATGATTTTGATTAAGTTATCATGTTGAATTTGTAGAACAAATTACAATAATCATAAAAAATAGTTGTTCAGAAATAGTTTATCATCAGCTAATGAGCATGTTTTGTTGAGTGGTCATATACTTGCTTATGTAAAGTGCTCAGCATGTTTTCCAGTCTCTATCTCACTTGGGTTGTGAGATAGCATTAGCATTTAGGATGGTTTAAATACATTCATACCAAGGCCAATCTTTTTAGCATTACTATAGCCCATGAGTGGAATTAAATGTTTGCCCTCCCACCTACCTCGAAGGAAAGGAGCACTTACATCTGCATCCTATTTTACTTAATAGTCTTTTCTTTGGTTATACTTGGCACTGGTGTAACATTTTTTGAAGTGCTAAGGAGTCAGCTGATTATGCCTTTAAAAGCAGTAATAGTTAACACTGGGGAAAAAAATTCTGTGCATTGTGAAGTACAAAAGCAAGAGGAAAAAAGAATCTACCAACTGCATTCAAAAAAGCATGTGAACGAGTGTTCATGTGCTTTTTTTTTTTTTTTTTTGAAAGCAGCTGATAGAAAGTGCATGCACTTGGATCAAACCAGGCAAGAATCAAAAGCATTGCGTATATTGTTTTCCTATGATTTTTTTGTTTTTAAACTTATCTCCTAAAATGAAAATTCATGCTTTTCCTCATGGTAATATCACTGGCTGGGTAAAGTTCAAGGCTAGGTGAAATTGGGATGTAAGCATTTAAATAGCAGTTTATAGATGGATATTGTTGGTTGTCATCATTCTGTTCTCCTGATGGACTTAACACACCATTCTTTAAATTTTCTTTTCTCCCATCCTTAAGAACTGTTTTCAAGACAGGAGTTTCCTGTGCTGTTTGTTTGCAGAGCTGCAAATGCCTCTGTCAAATTCTAGGGATGAATGCTGGCTGTTAAAATAATGGCCTGCAGCCAGAGCAGTAACAGAGGTCATTGTAAGAAGGTGGAGTTTGCACCTGATCTTGGCACACTGAGGATGTTCAGCGTGGTGTTGATGTACTTTTCCTTCTAGCAGTTTTCTTGCACAGGCAACTCTGAGTTCCCGCCTCTGGTTGTATCCTATAGTCTGACTGCCAACTTCTCATTTTCCTGATTTAGATACATAGTGAAGTTCACTGGATCTGCTTGCAGGAGTGAGCCAGCAAAATAGCTCAACTGTTCTTTGCAGGGTACCTGACTATTTGTCACATTTGCTGCATGTGCAGAAAAAACATTCTTGGCATGTGCATACATTGGTGTAGAGCATACTGTTTGAAAGAAGAATGTCTACTGTCTAGGTACCCTGATTTGTTCTGGCTGTCTGGTCCATAGCTGGCTGTCTTTCAAATGATGCTGTTTCTTATACTTTTTTTTTTTTTTTCTTTCCAGCCCTGAAATTGCCTGTAGAAGTCAAAGGGTTGTGCAAGGTTGGACTAGATTTTTATTATCTTTCAAGGAAAAAAAAGATAGTTGGAGATGAGGATGGTTCACTGTGCTTATTACCTGGGGATAATAGAAGGCAAAACAAATCCTGCTTTCTAAAAAGCCATTTCTTTCCTTGATGTGTTTGAATGTTTCTATTTTCTTAGACTAGACATTGTTGTGCTACCTCTCTTACTTTCAGCAAGACTTCTGTATTTTGATGTAGAGTTGCAAAGTTAAAAGTCAGTGCTATGTCTTGAGAGCAGGCACTGGGTTTGCGTTAACCAGGGTTATGTGTGCATCTGAAAGAGAGATCTAGCTCATAGCCTGATTTCGGGTGTCCTGTAAGAAGTTCTTTTTATAAGATTCTCTCTCTATCAGAGAGAATCTTATCTCTTCAGATTTTATCAGCACCAGCATGTATTTTAAGTGAAAATACATGTTTAAAAGCCAAATGTTTTAAATCCTCTCCTCCCTTTTATTTTATTTTATTTATTTATTTTTTTTTTCTTAAATGTCAGGACAAGCTTTTGTCCTGTAAGTCTGGGGGTGGGTTTACCTGTAAGGATGACAAGATTTGAGTTATAACTGAGGAATTGGGGTATGGGGATTATAATCTAAAATGACATGTAAAAAGCTTGTTTGGAATTTCTTGATAAAATGTAAGAGATTTGGGGAGGGGTTTTGCATCCCATCAGATATGGTGCTTAATACTTATGCTTTCATTGCACCTTGAAAAACATTTCACGTAGTTATTACTTTGTTTGAATATGGAAATATGTTAATTAATGCCTTTGTTCCACTGCCTGCTCTTTTCCTCAGCTTTTTCTATTCAACCCTCTAGGTGGCCTAGCACAATGTGGCTTCTTTTCTTTCAATGAGCTCTTTCTGCACTAATAGGGTCCAGGGTGATCTGGAGAACCATGTGCACAAAATTGGTCCACCACCCCCCCCATCCCTTTATGGGCATGTCAGGTTAAATTCATATCAGCAGGAGGGTCACTGTCATGATTTTCAATAGCGTAAGATGAGGTGATGACTTCAGACAATGGTGCCACACTCTCCATTTGGAGACACTTGCCTCACCAGTTGCATTAGTTAATTAATATGCTAAAAATAGGGGCGAGTGATACAAATCGCTGCCTGTTGTACAACAAAGGCTGGGCATGTGTAGCTTTGATAGCCAAGTTTATGGTGCTTGTTATGGAGGGAAGTTAGTTTAGAGCTAGAGGCAATGTAAGACTTTCAGGATGCTGAGCTTTAGTCAGTCTGGGCCTCTGGCCATTTGCTTGCTGTCTCATTTGCATTATGAATGACATTAAGGGAACTAACAAGGTTACTGGGCATAGAAATGTTCTCATGTGACCCCACGTGGAAGCCGACCTACAGCAGTGCTAGTTGGCAGGGGCACTGTGGCTCTTTTATTTGGCTTCCTAGAAGATGGTTTTTGGGAGTGCGTAACTTGTAGGTATAAAAGAAAAACCAGTGTTCACGTAATATGGAGATCCTAACGTAAGCTTCCGGGAGCCAAGGAAGTTCAAAGGGGATGCTGGACATGTGGCTTGAGCTGTGCTGAGCATTGATTTGACATCTGGTGATAGGACAAGGAGCAGTGGATGCAAGTGGGACATAAGAGGTTCCACATAAATATGAGGAAAAAATTTCTTCAGAGTAAGGGTAACAGAACAATGGAACAGGCCGCCCAGAAAAGTTGAGGAGTCTCCTTCTCTGGAGACATTCAGAACCCACCTGGACATATTCCTGTGTGACGTAATTTCTAGTTGTTCCTCCAGGGGGATTGGACTAGGTAATCTTTCAGGTCTCTTCCAATCACTGACGTTTTGTGATTCATTGGGTGCACAGCATAAGCATCCCCCATTACTCTTTTCTTCCCTGCCAGACACCTTGAGTAATGCTGTGTTGTGGAAGTACTCACAAGGATGTGGGCATCTGGGCCTTCAGGAGGATCTGTTTCCCTGTTGCTGGCATGAATGTTGGGTTGCAGTGGAGGCATTTTATTCTTACCTGCTGCATTGTAGCTACTGTACAGACCATCCAAACTCTGTAAGAGTTATTTATTTATTTATTTTTACAATGTCTTACCTGAAAATTGCAAGAAAGAGGAATAAATTTTGGAAAATCAGTTGTCACTGGTATTTCCCTAGTTCTTGTGCATAATTAGAATGCAGTTTGGTAAGTCTGAAAATCAAATACTAGAGATGCATCCCACCACCTCCTTGGTAAAGCACGGCATTGTTCCTGCTAATGAGCAAAAGGATTTGTCAAATAGAAGTCAGTACTCTCACAGGTACTTAAGCAGGTATTGTCTCTCAGCCTACTTTGTTATGCATGTTATCAGCCAGTAATGCCATCAGTTCCCATGACAACTTGCTGTGTCTGGATTTGAAATGTACTGAAGTCAAAGAGCCTGAACTCATTGTTCCCAGTCAAGGGCTTAACCTGGGGACACTAAACCCAAGCAATTGCAGCATGTACAAGAGCGGAAGCAGATCTGTGAAGATATCTCGTTCCCTAATTCCTTTCTGTATAAATTAGTGGATTCACTCATGAGTCACTCTGTGGGAAAATGTTCTTGGGACCCATAAATGTTGCTTGAATATTTTTCAATTTTATAAACATTTTTTACTTGCTTCAGGGGCTGAATGAATTACAGAATGGCATGGCTTGGAAGGGACCTTAAAAATCATCTAGTTCTACTCCACTTTTCTGTGGGCAGGACTGTCAGCTGCTAGGTCAGTTTTCCCAGGGCCCCATACAACCTGGCCTTGAACACCTCTGGTGGGGGACATCCACAGCTTCTCTGGCAAGCCTGTTCTAGTGCCTCACCACCCTCCCAGTGAATCTCCCCTGTTTTAGTTTAAAACCGTTTCCCCTTGTCCTCTCACTAGCCACCTGTGTAAAAAGCAGTTGGATTTTCTCCTGTTACAAGCTTTCTCCTAGTATTGGAAGGCCATGATCATAGAATCATTAAGGTTGGAAAGACTACTTAAATCATCTAGTCCAATCATCAACACATCACCACCATTCCACTAAAGTATGTAGTCAGTGTTGCATCTGTCCTTTTCTTGGAAAACTCCAAAAATGGTGACTGTAACATCTTCCTGGGCAGCCTGTTCCAATACCTCACTACCCTTTCTGAGAATGTTGGGTTTTTTTTGTTTGTTTGTTTGTTTGTTTTTGTTTTTTCTGAACATCCAACCTCAAACTTCCCTGGCATACCTTGAAACCATTACCTCTGGTCCTATCCTAGTTAGTTACTTGGCAGAATGAGACCAACCCTCACCTCGCTACAACCTCCTTTCAGATTGTTGAGATAATGACCTGAGCTTCCTCCAAACTAAACAACCCCAGTTCCCTCAGCTGCTCCTTGTAATATTTGTGTTCCACACTCTAGACCAGCTTTGTTGCCCTTCTCTGAACATGCTCCAGGGCCTCAATGTCTTTCTTGTAGTGAGGGTCCTAAAACTGAACACAATATTCAAGGTACAGCCTTGCCAATTAGGAGTTCCCAGAGCCTTCTGGACAGTCATTCAAACATATAAATGTTTACGTACTTTACAAAAATACCTGTTTATTGGAGTCCTGGAATCATTCCTGATTTTCATGGTTGCACTTTGTAAACTGGAGGCCCATGCTTCTTCCACAGAGCCACTAGCTGCCCAGACTGTGGGTGAGTTTGTGCAGGAATGAGCTGCTGCAACAGTCATCAGATTCAAGACCTAGGCCCTCTAGTAACTGAGAAGAGACAGGATGTCTTAAAAGCAAAGGCTGTTTTGTGCAAGCATCAAGCAAGATGTCTTGTCGGAAGAAGTAGTGAGTTCTGCTTAAGATCTCACTGTATTTATTACATATTTGTGGGGAATGGCTCAAAAAGAACTATAATGGGCAGAAGCACTGAGGATAGCATGTTCTGGGAATGCTTGTGCTATATGTATCTGGCAGCACTATTTGTTTACACCACATATTTACAGACTGGGTGGTTCCTCTGCAGGATGAATTTATGTGAGGCAAATATGAAGCGCTGATTTTGACGGTGGAATTGTAATTCTCTGAATGTTAGTGTTGTGATTTGTGATGTGCACTGAGATGAGCTCTCACTGGACTGTGTCCAGTACTGACAAGTAAGGGTCAAGGCTCTCCTGCTGACTTAACTGTTAATTAGGGCAATGTAAAAATTGTCAAGTCCATCAGCTTTCCTATATATACACTACTACAGTATAATTATTGTTTTTGTAATAATAATAGTTCATACTAACTGGTTCTGTTAGTGGGAATTTGCTCATTCAGAAGTATCTGAGCGTGATGTCTTCTGAGCTCAGCTTTTGTGTGTGAAAGAGTCATTTCTGTGCAACTGTGACCTGCAAGTAGTTGTCTTTTAATGGCTTCATGAGTCAGGTAAGTCTGTGTGAGGATTTCAGCTCTTTCCTTTATTTCCCTAGTTCTGACATCCATTCTCCTGTCCCTGTGGGTAAATGTTATCACCAGAATCACAGTTTTCTCTGTTCCTCGTGGATGCCAGGGACGTACTCTTAGCCTGGAGAACAGTATGACATCTCCACAACTGTTCCACTGTCTGCCACCTAAGCATGTGGGAGACTGAGGGAGAAAAAAGCTCTGTTTAAAACTTCTGCAGTCACACAGAAATCATCAGAATTACAGTATTTATGCTAGCTAAATAGAGAAGACTTGGCACGTGTCCTAAGCAGAAGGGCAGTTTTTAGTATCCGTGTGACTGTATAATTAGACTGAATGCATCAAGAGCTTTTCTTTTTTTTTTTTTTTTTTTTTTTTGGTACTAGATATTGCTTGGATTTCTTTCTCCTCCTCCAATGAAAAATGAAGGATTTATTAATGAGCTATTGCTGATTAAAACAACTTGCAAACTAAGTTTTATGTTAGGAAGGTATTTGTAATCTAGAAAAAATGAGGATCATGTTAGGTGAAAGAAGTACAGGTAAGCCAGTGTCTACAGCAGGATAAAACACAAGGTTGCCTTATAAAGGTCACAAGAGCATTCAATTTAATTTTCATTTATCTCCTAATTGCCACAGATAGGTGAGAAGTTTTGAAATGCCTTTCAACTTGTCATTAGTATTATTTTTTAAGAAACAAATGTGGCATTTGTTTTTTCTTTGATGGCATAGCTGTAAGTCTTCTCATTTGCTAATTGCAAAGGTACTGAACATAGAGTAGTAAAGATGAATTGTTAATTAAAATCTCTTTCCCAAACAGCTCTTTAAATGCTTGAGTTAATCAAGTCTTTAAATTTGCTGTGATTTAAAATCTTAGTTCATTGTTTTTTGAAACCTTATTCCAGTTAGTTTTCTATTTATACATGGAGCTCTAATGTGACTAAGATCCAAATTTCTGATGTTGATTACAGAAAGCCTTTCTCTTCTTTCCTTTTTTTTTTTTTTAACTAAGACTGTTGAAAATTTTCCAGATTTTTTTTATGCATCAATGAGAATAAAAGAATAAACTGCATTTCCATCTTAATTTGCAGATCTGTTTCATCTCCTTTGACTACTTGTGATGAGTAGTGTGACTAATGAGCTCAGTCAGACCCAGGAGTTTTTCTACGTTTTTACTCTTGGGTGTGGCTTTTATGTTGATGCCTCTGTTCTACAGCTTTTCTGGTCTGGGCTTGGACTAATTCCCAGATCTGTTCTTACAGATTTTAACTTTGCCATGTACCCACCATCAATGATAGCAACTGGAAGTGTGGGAGCAGCCATCTGTGGCCTTCAGCTTGATGATGGGGACAGATCGCTCTCTGGTGACAGCCTAACAGACTTTCTGGCCAAGATTACAAGCACAGATGTGGTGAGTGTCATGGATTCCTGTTCTTGTTTCACTTCTGAGAACCCTGTGGAAAAACTGAGCTGTCCATCAAACTGGGCCTGATCCTGAGAGCCCAGTGGAGTGAAGGGGAGGGGGGGGAGTTCTGCTGCAAGTGGACACCTTGTTGGAAGACCTCTGGATGTCCAGAGCTCCTTGACCTCATGGGAATCACTCCTCATCATCATGTTCTGTTCAGCAGCTTTGTGAGTAGGGCCTGCTTTGCCTCATCTTGTACTTGGGCCTACTCCATCCACCGTGACTGATGCTGAGGCTTGTTATAGGGGAGCAGTCACCTTTAGTGCCCTAGGGCTCTGATGTAGAATAGCAGACAGCATCTCCCTATAGCTTAAGGTAAACTAGTATGTGCACAGGAACAGCAGGCCTGCGCTCCCAGTCTTAAAACTGCTGTTCTGACCCTCACTGGGATACCTTCCAAAAATCTTTGGCATAAAGGAGGAGAATACTGAGCTAATCCTCCAGTGCCAGCATAGCAGGAGATGGGTATGACCCAAGCTGTCTGGATTTCTGTCTCTAACCTCATTGTAAGCACTCATTTTAAGAAATTAATGCTTCAGATTGTCAGGAAGTCCTTTTGTCAATAGGGAGGTGAATCTGATATTGATTCAGTAGTGCCTGAAAAGTGATTTAGTGAGTACATACGAAAAATGCAGACCAGGCAGGTCTGCATGATAGACTGAGCTGGGAGGACTAAAAGGGAATGCTCAGATCACCTTTACTAGGAGTGGTAACACTCCAGTTGCATTGCTACCTTGGTAGTGGGCCATGGGAGGTAGAGTCTGTGCTACTGCAAATCCATGTTCCTTGGTCTGTGGAAAACATGAGTTTAATCTGTTGATAACCTGACAAGTTTTGCCATGTTGAAGTACACCTGAAAGAAAACGAGTGAGACCTAATGGAAGGCAGGCCACAAATAAAATACTTACCATAAAATTATCAGTTACCAATGTGTCCTTAACCCTTAATCCTTAACCTGTGTTCAACATAAATCCTCTTACAGCTTGTGGAGTAGATATTCTGTGCAATTATTAGATTTGTAATAACATTGTGAAGAGAAAATTGGTGGTTTTTTTTTTGTTTGTTTGTTTTTTTTGTTTTGTTTTTTAAACAAATGTTCTAAATTTGGCTAGAATATTCCAGTTTAACTGAAAGGGAAGAATTTCAGTTTTTTTCTTTCTTTAGGTGAGCTGAGTCTAATTTTAAAGTGCATTTCTAGGTCTTCCCGTTTCTTTTGGTTGGAAGTGAGTTTTGCAAAGGAAAAGAAACATTACCAATTCTGAATGCTTGTAATGTAAATCATGTAGCTTTTGAAATTAAATATACACTCATTTCAAGTGAAAGTTTCACATAGGTGATTTGCCTTTTTGTGCCATTTTTATAGGCATGGAGGAACAGTGGTGGTACATTGCAGTAAACAGCAGAAGCACGCAAGAAGAATCCTATATAACAGTTCAGACTTCATGGCCCTATGCAAGTAATGCATAGCACTCATTTGTATGGTTGTTCCATTTAGAGCAAGAAAATCTATAAAGTTTACTTAATATATTTAGAAAACAAAAATTACCAGTTATTAAAATTGGCAGTTATTGGCTGACTGAAATTTTCTACTTGGATGTTTGATTGGATGTAATGTGGTAAGTTTTGGATGCAGCATCCAGCAAATGTCAGGAAGGACTCTAGACTCTAGATATCAAGTTAACAGATGTGAGTGGACATGAGAAAATTGGATAAAGGAAGACTAAGATTTATAAAAGACTTGAGACTTGTTAATATGAGTGCTGCTTTTGGTAATAGTCGTGGATATCGTAATAATAAGGAAAACTGTTGCTGCTATCCATTGAGAGCTTGTGGAACTACCAGTAGTCTGAATGTTATGGAGTTTTGGAAAGATTGGAACTATCCTGATTTTGCTTGTTACATGGAAAAGCAAGGTGAAATGGACTCCTTGACTGCTTCTTGTTTTCATGCTCATTTTTACTGATGTATGCCCCACAACCATTTACGTCCTTGTATTTCAAACCCCATCCTGGGACTCATCTAATTTAAATATGAGGGAAAGACCATCTGTTCTTGTTTTGAAGTTGGTGATGGGGAGTTGCTTGGCTTCTAAGAATAGCCAGTGTTGTCTGAGTCAGAGAACTTTAAAGATGCAATTTTTCCATCACTAGACCATGTTCCATACCCGTGCGCTCCAGATAAATGTCTGAAACTATTTTCACTTGTCAGAAGGGAGATGCTAGGGTAGTCCTGCCGTGTTTCTCTCTGTTGTATTTAGTAGGTTTTGATCAACCATTGAGTTCTGTCTTTCTGGAGATGTCAGGGAGTTGTTTAGGATAGTCTTCAGTTTCCCCATGCAGCCACATGGATCTTTTTCCTAGCTCATCTTCATTGTGGACAAGTCTGGCTTTCAGAGACAACATGCTGCTGATCATACTCAAGTTTTAGGTGAGGGTAAGTGGGCTCAACACAAGAGGCACGCGGGCTACATAACTGGAATCTTGCAAAACACTTGTATTTACCTGGATTCCTCCACAGTAGGGGGAAGGGCATTTCCTATCCTTACCTTGTCAGCATCTGATCATTGCTTTCTGTCTTTGCTGTGGCAATCTGCTCCTTACTCACATTTAGACTAGACTATTGCAGTTCATGCTGCATGGGACTCTTTTTGGATAACATTTATATACTCAAGCAAGGCTGGATGCAGCTGTTTGCTTACATAGTTGCTTGTTTTGGTGGCGATTAAAGCCACAGGCGATAAAATCACAGGTTTACCTACTGTACCTCCTTTTGTGTTTTTTTTCTGGTTACTGTCAGGTGCCTTGCTGTTCCATCTTCGAGACTGTACTTGAATGAGGATCCCAGCTGTTGCAGAACCTGGCTCTTCCCATGCTCTGTTTGCATACCAGGGTTGTTTCTGAAGGCTTTTAGGGACAAATGAGAAGTCACAATAGGGTGCCTTTCTCTTTGGATTTTCTTTCTTCTACATCTAACAGAACCCTTGTTAATTGACTTTCAGAGAATGCTGCAGGCATATCGTGCAAGATCATGTCAGAGAAGGAATATATGGCTTTTTTTGCTCTTTTAGGAGCGTTTTTGGATTCTGTTCGTTTGATGTTTATAGGTATGTATTTAAGCTTATGTTCTTTCTTATAGGAGATACTGGAAGCTTTCTCAGGTGTCCCAGTGCTTCTTAATGTGAGACCTTTTTGCAGTACCGTGCAGGTTGTACAACTTTTTCTCATTCTGAATGTTTTAACCTGATTGATTCAGTTTGAAAGAAAATACCTGTCAGAACAGCCTAGTATCTCCTGAATGGTTAGAAAAAAAAGATACAATTTTTCTTGTTGAAAAACTTATCGTGCCTTTTCTTTGGAATTCTATTGATGTTTTGGTCAAAAATGTGCTTTTTGCTCTGTCCCAGTGAAAATCTTCCCAAATTTGGCTGAGCTTAAATGTCTTTGAAGGAGAAAAAAAAAAAAAAAAAATCACTCTTCCCAAATATCAAAGAATTCTTAGGATGTTACTAGTCACATCCTCTCCAAGAATCTGTTGGCACTGAGAAAAGCTTTCTTCTCTTTGCATCTGATCATAGCCCACAGCAGCACAGACTACTAAAAAGCTTCTTACTTAAGTGAGAGCACCCCTGGTACAAAGGGGATTTCTAGATAATTTTGCTGCTCAAACATTTAAACGTTTAAAGAACTTAGATATG
This sequence comes from Centrocercus urophasianus, assembly GCF_019232065.1. Taxonomy (NCBI): domain Eukaryota; kingdom Metazoa; phylum Chordata; class Aves; order Galliformes; family Phasianidae; genus Centrocercus; species Centrocercus urophasianus. The sequence continues at coordinate 8,748,212 of NW_024885088.1, read as the reverse complement.
CTGTAATTTTTCAAGATATTCACATGTGGCCAAGTTTGGAAGATGCTCGTTTTTGGAGAGCTGGCTGTAATTCGATCTGTCTCCTGCAAGATTCAAAGTCTCAGATCAGCTGAAAGGAGCCATAATTGTTAACTTGTGCAGAATAGTATATTTTTCATTAGCCAGATATTTAGAAATGGCAGAAATAACTTGGTAGATGTGTTCCCCATGACTTCTGTTTTGGAATTAGGAGCCAGGACTGAAAAATCATCTCACCTGTTAAAGCTTGGGAGACAGGGAAAAGCAGCTGAAAACAGGGTCTCAGGGTCTCTAAATGATAGGTGGTAACATCAGCCTTATCTGTAAAATATATAGTTGAGAAAAATGTACTGGTTGGATTGTGTAAAAGTTAGCTCAAGGCTTTGTTAATGAAGAGTAAAGACTATTGTAATATACTTTATGCTGGGTCTTAATTAAAATGGAGTGAAAAGCTTCAGTTCTCTGATTTCCTAATTTCTGATGCTTGGAAGTTGTTCATGCAGTGACACAATAAATTCGTCATTGCTGTGTGAATGATGTTGTTTTCTAAAGGTAGGTTGGGGAATACCAAGAATTCAGAGCTTGGAGGCTGCAAGAGCATCACAGCGTGAAAAAAGCAAGGTAACTTATAGAGTTCACAGTTCTGCAGAGGGAAATGCTCTTGCCCCTTCCTGCCTCTTGATAGCCTGCAGAAACCTGTGGGCAGCTGGAAGAGAGTCCTTCCTGACCTGTACAGCTTGCAGTAGAGAGCTGCAGGGTTCTGCTGCATGTGGGAAGTGCTGGGGAGTTTTGACATTTTGCAGTTGGCCTCAACTTGTAAATAAAATAAGTTTTGCTGATATGCTACCCAGGCACTATGAGGAATGTAAAGACGCCTTCTGAACTGGCCACACTGCATGCTACTGGTATTTGAAACTGTTTTTGAGATACTCAGGAGCAAAGAAGTGTTTTAAAACCCCATCGCTGCATAAAGGAGGTGGAGAGATCGCTTAGCTTGGAAACTGGAACATTTTAATGAGCTTTCAAAAAAAATGACACTGTCTGAGTTAAAGCATGAAAAAATTGAGCTTTAAATTTTCAAGCATATGAAAAAGGAGAATGATAATGACATCCTGTTGTAACTAAACTGCAGAGACTTTCTGAACTTCTACTGTTTCTTGAAGATAGTTGAGGGTGCTGTTTTCTAGGAAACAAAACAGTAGCATGAACCGAAAAGCTGAGATCGGTGGAGTTATTTTAGGCAGACACTGGTGTGGCTGAGTGGAGTTTGGCATTAAATGCTGTAATGTGTTGGGTGTTTCATTAAGAATTAGACCAAAAAGATGTTATTAATGAACACCATTTAATTTAGAACTCTGTTGCTGGATGGGCAAACAGCTAGCACGAGTGTTTCCTTCAAAAACACACTGATATTGTTTTTCTGTGTATCAGTCCAAAGCAGTGCTCTGGACTTCAGCTGAAATGGTACAAGGCATCTTGTCAGTATCATTGTAATGATAACAGTGGTTTTTGATAAATAGCTGTCCTTGGCTATTTGGTGAAGGTTGAATCACAGTCTTAAAAAGGCAGTGACGACTACCCCATGCAAACCTTTAATTATTCCTTCCATCTACCAAAATAATACTCAGAGAGCAACTCTTGGAGAAACTTCAGGACACTCAACAGCCTTATGGGTAGCAAAAATATGCTCTACTGGGTGTATTTGAGTGGGCCTTTTCTGATAATTATTGTTCTAAAGAGTCGATAAGAGCTAGTCTAGCTCAGCTTTACGCAGTTTTTGCAAGATAGGGATGACACAGTCCAAGCTGTTTTGCTGCCAGAATGGGAACACTTCCTTTGCAATTTCTTGAAGAGGAATCAAGAGGCTGGTAGGCAAATAGTTAACAGACTTCTTACAGGAAATGCATGAGCTCCCTGTGCATCACTTGGTGGATCATTGCAGTGGAAAAATAAACAGCTTGGCAAGTCAAGAATTTTCATAGCATCTCAGACAAGGACTCCAGTGTACGCAGTATCCTGTCCCCAGTGGAGCCAGATGCTTCGGAAGAGGATACAAGTATTCCTGTGGTGTAAAACTACGGGATGTGAGGATGGATAACTGTGAATGGGTAGGGGGTAAGCCTGGCATCTTGAGAGCTTGAGTTCAGTATTCTGCTTTGTCACACATCTGCCTTGGTTGAGTTTCTCTCTTCGCTTCCCAGAAGAGTTGCCATCAGTTTAGCATGTCAGCTTACTAGCCATTTGTCTGGAAGTTGCCTCTTTCTTTGTGCCTGGGATCATTCGTATAAATCATGTGCTCGTCAAACATATTTGACCCAGTTATTGCTTGCATTTCCCTTGAGTCTGGAAAACTGTCCGTATGTTCTCTTGTTCCCCAGATCTCCTAATGGAAGAGAAGTATAGAGGACTGATGAGCTTAAGAAACTACTGCAGCGCTAGATAAATGAAGGTCTTCTCTGTTACAAAGCACCTTAGAGAAGAATTCTAGAGGCTAAAATTTATGCAAATTAGGCATGTAACTATGTTTTAAAGATAACTCTGCTCTGAGCAAAAGGTTGAACTAAATGATATCTAGTGGTCCTTCCCAACCTTTTCCTGTTATATGAAGAGCACTGAAACAGGGAAATGATGTTCACGTACTAAAATACTCTCAAACCAAAATCATTGATGAAACAGGCAAGGCTAGATCTCAAGTTAAACTAGTTAGCAGGTTGCTTATGAAATAAACTGAATGGTAGTATCCAGAAGAGCTGGCCTCGTTCATTCTGTGTGTTGATTAAGTTTATGTCTGCTTTAGGAGCATATTCTGTAGCACACAGCTTTCAGGATTGTGATTGAATGACAGAAGTTCTTTTCCCCTGCATCTGCAATAGGGAGAGGATTTTCAGGCAGACCATATGTGCCTGCATACAAGTCCACAAGTCTCTTTCAAGTCTATTCCTACATGGGACTGGTGTGTTCTGAGAGTATTTGTAAATCCAAGACATACTTGAGGGCCTGTGGTAGGATGCAAAAGAAACCAAACTTTTCTTAATGTTGTGTCAAAAAACAACTATTTGTGAACTGCTGAAAATGTGGATTCAAGCTGTTTTGAAAATGGGGTCCAAAATAAATGGCATTTAAAATATCTGCATTTAAATGCACTATATATGATAGTGCTGGGATTTTTTTTTTTTTCCTGAGGTCTGAACAGTCCCTTCAAAAAGATCCTTGTAAATTGCTGTACAAAAATGGTATTTAGTACCATCACATTCAAGAATTTGTTTCCTGTTGAGCTGCAGTATAAAATCATGGAAAACTGTCCTTGAACAGGCAGCATTTGAACATTGTCCCTAAGGCACATACACCATTTATTCTCCTGTTTGCAGTGTTCAGAGCCCGTGGTTTTGGAACCAAGTATCAGGACTTGTTGTATCTCATCCAGCTTTATTTGTTGCAGACCACATTTTGTATGCGAGGAAACAACAGACGAAATAGCCTCCAAAGAAAGGAAGAATGAGATAGTTTCCTAAGTTGTCTTTGCCTGAGTTGGCAGCTGCTCAGGTTCATTCAGCTTTTTGTTCCCCAGTGAGTGCTGTGCGTGTGTAGTAACAATGGGGTGATGCAGTTACACTGTAGGCTAATAGCCGAGTTCCGTCAAATCCATTCATAAATGCAGAGGAGAGTGCAGTGCTGTGAGAGCCAGCCAGCGCACAGAGGAAGTGAGGCCCCCAAGTAATGAGCTCCACATCACAAACATAGCTGTCAGAGCTCAGGGACTGGTGATAGACTGCAGTCATCTGGTTGGAGCCTTGCCCTGACCCTTTCTGCTGCAGATGTGCGACCTGCTTGAGTTGACAAGGGATGCTGATAGCAGCCAGCAGAGCTCCCCTCCAGGCGTCCTCTGCCATGAAGCGTCTTGGTGTAAGGCAGACAAATAGGTTATTTCAGAAAATCCAATATTTTGATAAGCAATCACAGCATTTAGTAAAGCAGGGTAACATAAATTCACAGCTTTTGTCTAGCAGTTTCAGATATTTGTATACTTGTTGGAGAGAAATCAGCAACTTGAAATCTCAAGCTGCATTAAGCAGGGAGTGTAAATTAAAGCATGGCATCTGCCCCCTGGATCACCCTTATAGTTTTTTGGCTTTACTGTCACTTTTTCCAGTTCTTCCCTGTTGCTATGAGAAGTACCCACGTGAGCAACAGGAAACTAACAAGCTGACTGTTCAAGCAAAGAGTCCAACCAAATCTACAAAATATACTGCTCAAAGTGCTAGAAAGGCTGAAAAATTTCCAAGAAAAATGTGCCAACTTTCAGATACTTCATACTAGTCATATTACATAATCTCTTTGAAATGTTTGGAACAGTAAATTAATTTTTTTTTTTTTTTTTTTTTTCAGATGGAAATCAGTCAGGCTTATCTGTAATTGATGCTATTTGTCACAGTAGCAGAAATAGTCGCGTTTAGCAGGGTAAATATTTCTGGTTTTAAATTGCATCCAGTAAATGTGAGAGCAGGGAGATAGAATAAATGCAGTATACGGGCATAATATTCCCACAGCTGCTTTTCAGGATGTTTGGAAGTATGGTGGTGTGCTGATGATTGGTGTTTTGCAAATGAAAGGCTTGGTTGGAGAAGGAGCCCCTGTTTATGTCAACAATGGAGCAGAGGAATCCAGCCCTCTTCTGTATAGATATATAGGATAGATATGTATACGAGTATAGATGATACATTCCTCGCTAGAATTACTGTAAATTCCAGCTCTTCAGTGCATGCCTCACCGCTGTTTTCTCAAGTTATCCAAGCAAGGATTACACAACAGCTGAACAGTATTGTCATTTAAAGTATCTTGGGCTTCTCCATTTATCCTATCAAGTCTAGGAATAACTAGATTCTTCCATTTTACTGGTGATTGCTCCTACCAATCATTTTTACTATCAACATTTCTGTTATAGCTACGAAGTTGCTCATCATAGAACACAGAAAAACATTTATATTCCTTCAGCTGCTTTTCAGTTGTTCTAGTAAAACTGTCCAGGAATGAAGAACTCTCCCAAAACATAATCAAACGGGAAAAAAAAGAAGAAACAATAAAGTTAATTGGCTTTTCAGTTCTGCATATGCTAAAGTTAAAATAAAACTATGGAGTGGAAAGTACATGAACTATTTTCATGATTAAATCTACTGGACCATAAAGAAGAATGAGGAAGTTGGTCCACGTGACACAAAAAACAAAAGGAATTACATATATTCTGAAGGAATGGCCTATTCCCTGTACGGCAAAATCTGTAGCCCTTACTTCAGTACATTTTACTGCTCTTTCAAAGAACACCTGCTGAAAATAGTGTAATTCATTTATATTTCTTATTTTATATGATGTTTAAAGTTTTAATTTGTTCTTGTCAGTACTGTCTAGAGCTTGCAAAATGAAAGTCTACTAGTAGAATATGTATATGTTCAGCAAAACCATGGATGAAACTTGTAGGGGTTAATACCACCGTCTCAGGTGGTAAAAAGCCAGATTGTTTACCCTGATTGCTTTTTCCTTCTTTGTTTGTATTGTATAACTTAAATTTGTATTGATGCTTCCAGTGAGACAAACTGGAGTGGTAACCCCATCTACAAAATACATCACTTCGTGTTACACCCATTATGGTCATTGGGCTGATTAGGTACCGTAAGTTCATTATTTCTCCTATTGCGTGTAACGCTACCATCCAGCTGGTATATATCATAATTCTTAAAGTTAGTTGCGGATTATGGCACAGCAAAGGTGGTTTTAGGATTTATCGTGTAAGAATTCTAGCATTTTTATCATGTGTCATATTGACGAGGTCTGAACTTTGTCTGCCAACTTCCATTTTATTAGAAGAGCCACTGACGTGTTTAATTAGTATCTCATCTTGTACAAAACATGTTGCTCTATGATATCCATACCATTCTATGTTTTGCCAGGTTTCACCTGTTGTCATGCAGATAGCGTGGTCTGTGAAAAGCCAGCTTGCAATCTGAATACCTGTGTGGTTCGACTCAATGATCTTTAAGGTCTTTTCCAACCTATCGGAGCTAACTCATGACAGTAAATGTATTGGTGGCTTGTGGATATCTATGTAAGGTAAAATTCATGCAAACTGTGACAATTCCAGTCTGGACAGCTTTATTGGTTTTAAGTACAACATGACCCATTTCTGTATGAAAGTACTAAGAGACTTCAGCCTCTTAATAAATTAAATAAAGCACTAAATAAATACTTTTTACAAGTTTTTATAATTTCAGTGTAAATGATAACATGTAAGAATATTTAGAAACAGAGTATTGGCTGCAAGTGCTCAGGCCTTGTGTTCCATATGTCACCACCCTTTCTTCCCCAAGCCTGGCTGTAAGGAAGTTGCCTCATTAAGTTCAGTAGTCTATAGCTGCTTGTAAAAAAATGAAGTAAAATTCAGAAGGACATGTTACTTTGAAATTTCACATCACTCTGCTTTAGAAGAAGAGATTCTTATGCAAAAAGAACATTGGTAGTATAGTAGTATAGTTTGTTGTAGAAATCTGCAAATGGGTGGCTCTGCTCTTTCTTCTTTTTATAGGTCGGATCCTGCTCAGTTTGACCATTGACTTAAATGCAGACAGGTTTGAAATCTGCTCTCAAAATATTGATTAGGTCTCAGGCATTTTCTCAGAATCTGTTCAGGAAATGTCAGCATCTGTTCCTACAAGCAAGAAGTGTTTTCTTTGAGTAAATGGCTGTTTCAGCCACGTAGTCTGCTGTTTGTCAGCATAGCTTCCTCAGCTCTGTGCTCCTGAAAAATGATTTGCAGTCTAACAAACAGGTAAATGCTTATGATGGACTTGAAACCCACCCAAGCAGCAGGGGATTTTCTTCATCTGAATTTTCAGTCGCTTTTGGCAGTAAAGTACTTTGAAAAAAGGCCAAGGAATTTATCCAGTTCCCATAATTAAAAAAATGATTCCAGTGCTAGGAAATCACTGAGCTCCCAATAGGCAAGAGCAAGACCCACCTATGAAAAACATTTACCTGATTAAATAAAAGTACATGCTCTTACCTTAAAAAAAAACTAGATAGGCTTCCTCCTCTTTTCACTTTTTTGTAGCTGCTGGCACATCTTTCTCCTTACCTTCTGAGAGAAAGTGAGCCATGCTAAAATCTTGCTTGTCGGTCTTGTATCTTATCACAGAGTTCACTGTGCTAACATTTTATTGCATCTTCAAAGACATTCAACTTGTCTTCACCCTGCTGAGACTTCCTGCTTGCTCTGAGCAAACTTCCCTTAAAGCTTCCCTTCTCTGCCTTCTGTAAGAGCCACACATAAATGTGAGTGCAAGCAGAGACAGGCAGCCCAGTCCCCTCCCTTCTGGGCGTAAGCTCTGGAATGTTGGATGTTAGGCATCCCTTCCTCAATCCCATTTTTATCTAATTAAGCAAATTCTTAAAGTGTGTGTTTGATAACTATGTTTTTTTTTTTTTTATTAACCTTTTGCCTTCTGCTGACATGGTTGCCATGTGAGGAGTTTTGCAACATGGAATGCTGGGAAGGGCAGCTGGCATTGGTGAGGAGCAGAGGCAGTGCGCAGCGGAAACTCATGTGGGCATGCAGCCCAGGGCTGGCACTGGGACAAACTGGTGTCCTGGCTGCAGAGCAAGGGAGGCAGTGATCAGGTGACTGCCAGTGTAGTGAAGGACAGGCACACTGACATCAGCATTTTTTAACATTACTGGGTACTGCTTTTTTAATGAGTTGTCATTTCCTTAGTTGTCATATACTGAGAATCTCCACATCTCTGAATTAATTAGACATTTTTGATGCTCTATGATTCTCGGCTCCACAGTTATCCACTGGGTGACAGTGACACTGGTTGTGATTGGCTGTGGCAGTGCAGTTATTGTGCCTGTGCAGTACCTCTGATCTTCCAAGAGCATCGTATCTGAGCACTGGGATGAGGTACAGGTGTGACATAAATCAGGGCATGACCCAGAGACAAATACAAAGAGGGTGATCTCTGGAACACAGCTAATGCAGGAGTACTTCAGTGCTTAGATGATGACTAGCACAAGCAAGAGCAAATGCTGTGCTCTGTGAGATCAACCTACAACCAGACGCCTGAATTCAGTGTTCATTGCTGACTGGACAATTTTAAACAAACTCTCCTTGTTCCAACTTCCCAGCTTTGGCATCATGTTACATTGTATTCTGATCCTTTGTCAGTGATATGGTGGATTTTTACTATAATCTGGATAATTCCAGAGGGTGGAAATACAGGTGCTTGTAGGGAATTCATTGCATCCCTGTGGATTGCCTGCAAAATGCTCTCTTCAGAATAGGAGAGTAATAACTTTTGCCTTCCTCCAAAGCACAGATCTTTTCAGTCTTGAGGTTTCTGAATGAAGTTCATGAAACTTGCTAACACCTGTATTAGAGTAGCAAGATTTTTGAGACTGTGTTGCCAGACTCCTGCTGTCCAGGATCTGGGCTCCTGTTTGGCTTTGATGTCCTCTAGACTGAGGAGGGAACAACTGTTACAGGTGTGCTCACAAGTATCTGTTTCATTGTTTCATGCTACAAGAGGTGAGCACCAAGCCTTCCCTAAGCTATTCTGAGCATAGGGAAGTGATGGAGCTAAAAACACACCATGATTGAAAATTTTTGTTAAAGGATGGCTAATTTTAGTAAAATTACCTGCTTTCCTTCATCTCAGAAACATCTCTTTTGTTATGGTTTCTCACCTTCAATAAAATTATCAGCCTGAGGCAAAGAATGAAGCATGAAGTTTAGCTCCAATGACCAAAACTTAGGGAAAGTTGCTAGTAGAAGTATTGTTTATTGTGGAGCTTTATTGGGGTAGATAGAGTATGCCTGCAAAACAGTGAACTTGACCACTAGTCAGATTTTTCATAAGCAGTCCCACAGTTGCCTGCTTTCAAGACAAATGGAACACAGGGAAGGCTTGGTCTGTCCATGTGCATGTACTGTGATAGCAGAGGTTTTTAGACTCATCATGCTCTGTTTCACCATGGTGTTACTCGCTATAATTATTTTTCCTGAAGGAACAAACTTGTGGGTTCTGATTACATGGAGGTATCCCAGATGCTCACATTCAAAACACCTGTTTCTAGTTGTTGGCTTTAGCTGGTGTGATCCACATCGCTGAATATTTTTTTCTTCGATACAGCCAGCATCCCATCAACCCATTTTTCCTGGGCTAATTCGGAAAGCCATTTTTCACATTCTCTCTTTGGCAGATGAGTCTTCAAATAGAGGTCATTATAGGACAGCTTCACAAAAAAGAGAGGACGTGATTTTACAGCTAGCAGTTGTTGACTAGTACCCAAGAAAAATGGATGTTTGTGACACAGCAAAGCTAACTGCATGCATCATAAATGTAAATGCCATTAGCGGAACAGATGCTTTGCATTTGGTGTGTTTTTGCAAGTCTGACCAGGATGACAAACTGTGTACATTAGTATTTCAAACTCACCTGAATAACTTGATATTGTATGGAAAAAGTGGATGTTTCTAGTCAGTCTTGCTCTCCAGAGTTGCATTTGCATTCTGTATTCTGTTTCTGGGCTGACATAGTGCCTGTGATCTGCCTGTGTGAGATCAGTGCCAGTATTGACAGTGTCTCAGTCCCAGCACATTACACACTAGTGGCACTGCGTTCATATAGTTGTGGCCCAAGTTTTATTTCTTAGTTTCTTCTATAACTAAGAGTTCATCTACCTTTTCTCACATTCTTTTTTTTCAGTAACCACATTATTTGACCATCCAACACGCTATCAAGGACATGGAATGTGTGGTAATACTTTAACAGTCTTGTTTTTTGTCACTGTCTTGGTTTAAGTGCGATGAGTTATTTGTTCATATTGTGTGAGGGTTACAGGAGGTGTAATGTACAGAGCTTCCAGATTTGTGTTGCTACACTGTATGCTGCTCTTTCTGCTAAGTTATGTTGTATAATTTGTAGTATAGTGGTCTCAGAGGTTTGGTTATGCATTTTTGGCTCATAACTTTTTTTCGTAGCTGTCTTTTCTTCAGCATTCTCTGAAACAATGATCAGTGACTGTTGGTGCTGTTAAAATAGTCCAATTTTGCAGGTAAAGACGTGGAGAGGGTACCCTACACCCCTTCCTCCAGTGCTGCTGAAATCCCTTCTGTGGAATGTGCTCAGAGAACAGTGCTGCTGGCGTACTTGGGGCTGTATAATTAGTTCCCTTGTTGTGAACAATGCTTTATCTCCCTCCACAGTGCCCAGCTATGAAACAGCGTGATTTTTTCTGGGTTTAAAGTTTGAGTGTGTTGTTCAGAGTTTGGGATTCTTGTTTTGAGACTTAACTCAGAGTTGGTTCTTCCTTCTTCAATAAAGACTTTTTAAAAGAAAAATCAAGAATGGCATGAGTCAATAGCTTGTGCCACTCCGGGTCATGGTGTGCAATTTGGAAGCTGTACTGTTCAAATTTTGATGTTTCTTTTGTTCTGGACCTTTCATTCTTGCTTGAATTTTCACACCTTTCTTTTGTCTTTGTCTTGAGGTGCCAAATACATGACCCACACAGTGACAGGGCACTGCACGTTTTTGGGAACCTCAGAACCCTTCACTTTTATGTGGTGAATTGAGTTGGTGTAAAACTCACGTGCCTCTGTGTTTTGTTGGTATAGCACATGTTGGTAATGTCAGGAGAAAAACCTCAGTATTTTTTAAGTGAAAAACTGCTCAAATCACTGAACTTTGCATAGGAAAGTACAGATATACCCTACTTTTCATTTTTTACAGGAGCACTGAGGAGCACTTTGAGTTCTTACTCAAGACAACACAAATGAGCAAGGGCAGGTAAAATGTTAAGATCTGGAAATTCTAATGAATGTAGAGTTAGTGTTGTACAGCTTAGATGTGTTTAACCTGTGCACCTAGACAGTTAGTAATAATGCAGCTCCACAAGATCATAAACTTATAACATTATTATTTTAGAGATATTTTTTATGAATCAGTTGCACACAGCTTTACCATGGGCTGCGTAGAAGATGAAAATGCTCTGGAGGGGAGGGTGCAATGCAATGCCAGCTCTGCCTCTCACACCCACCATAGTGTGTACAGTTGAATCGAAGCCTGTGTGTATTGCACATTACATATGCTTGTGCCAGTTAACAAGTAAAATACAGCAATTACCGATAACAGTATTTCAGATTACCTACATGTGCATGTGTGCCTGTGAGGACATGCTGTACAATCAGTAAGCGTACAGAGTTTAGGCTAAGTAGGATTATCACAGTGGAAAGACAGTAAATGAAAAATGCTCACCAATGTTGTAGGCTCACAATAAACTCCACAAGGAGCAATCTCCAGAAAGAGATCCTTCCTCAGTGATAGTCAGTACTTAAATGGGATCTAAGAGAGGTGGAGCCAGGCTCCACCCCTTCCAGTACCACAAGTGAATTGCCTTTACCTGTGCTCCTGTGGCTGACTCACTGCTTGCCTCAGGTGGCCAATCAGAGGTTCAGGCCACGATCAATAGTTCCCACAGACATGCATTTTTTGTTATTAAACAGATGTGGATGTTTTATTATTTAATTATTAAACTTGGCTTTGTGTTATTTTGAAAAATAATAAGGTAAACACATTAATTGCAGAAGAAATATCCGGAATACTTGTGTATGTCACAGTTTTAGCTGAGGCAGTGTTAAGAAAGCATCAATATTTTGGTTGTTCCTGAGTGACTGGAGTGTACCCAGGGCTGGGCTGCTTGGTGGAAGAGCTGCTACTATTATGGCATGGCAGCGGATGGAGTGAAGCCAGGATGGCTGGCTTGAATTAGGAAAGGGTTTAGTGCATATAATGTGATACCATGCAGAAGGCTGTAAAGTTGTGTGGAGTTGACTGAGGGCAGCTGCTGCGTGGGAATTGGTTGGGTGTTGGTCAGGAGCTGGTGAGACAGCGTGTTAATAATTGGGCTGTTGGTCAGCAAACAGTTGTATTCTTAGGTGGGTGCTGGTCATCGGATGTTTTAATAAAAAATGTGAAAAAAAATACAAGACATTTTGTTACTTTTATATAACTATATTACATATTTTATTTACAGCCCAAGACAATTCCTCTGCACTGAGTGTGGTCCATGCGAGCCAAAAGGTTGGACACCCATGATTTAATCCAGGGGAGTTTGTAAATAGTGCTAATCTCTGAGAATTCAAGGTTATTTTCTGCTGCAGCAGATACGCGTTTCCTGCTCTTCAAACTTTACAAGTTCAGTATGGAAAATATATATCTAACGCACAGATCAATTTGCTTTTTATCTCCTAGGACTGCCTTAAAGCTTGTCAAGAACAGATTGAGTCGGTGCTAATAAGCAACCTTAGGCAAGTCCGGCAGCAACAACAAAGCAATCCTTCTAAGACCGTTGAGGAACTGGACCAGGCCAGCACTCCCACAGATGTGAGAGATATCAACCTGTGAGGACATCAGCACAGAAAGTCAGGCTTGTTCTCCCACCCCTTTTATTTTTGTTACTATTCTTAGATTTATTTTTTTTTTCATCTACTCCCACATAGAGCGTATGTAAAGCTCTTTTAGGTGAAAAAAACTGAATAATGAAAAAAAACATTTGGTGCCCATGATGTACTACAGAAGGGAATCCCGCAGTGTATTTGGTAATTGTTATTTGATTATGTATCATTGATATTAAATGCTTATAAAAGCATACAATAGCTAGATAAATGTAAGCCTGCATTTGTGGGAAGAGAGTATACTTGTCTGTGTATTACAACTTATTGCATACACCCCTTTTTTAGATTTAAGAAAGGAACTGTGTGTGCAATTTTATGGCTTGACTAGATTTCAAAGCAGTAGAAGAAGGGCTAGGGCAATGTGGGAAAAGGTCCCTGAAGCAACTGAACCATTTTCAATGCAGAAGAGATTTGCTGATCTGTCACCTCTGTTAGTAGTCAGAAGTGTTTGTTGGATCTTTGTATGTTAGTTTTGTTTTACTCTTGCTGTCTGTGGTAGCTGCTACTCAAGAAAGATGTTCTATTTTGCCAGCTAGAAAAGAAGGTGTTTTTTTGTTTTGTTTTGCTTTAAATTCCCCTCTCCCCTATGACTATTTCTACTTCTCCTTCAGAAATGGTTCATTCTAAACACAGCAGCATCTTTGGCATGAGGGCAATCCCTTCTACCCAACTGTGGGCCAAGCTGAAGTTATAGAGTACTCACGGTAAATGAGGGAAATGCAACAAATAATTTTGACAGTCGGCTAATCAGACCACCTCCGAACTTTGGATATCAAGATGCAGTGGATCATCTGTGAAAAAGCATTATGTTCCTTTACAGAGATAATGTTTCACATCCATGTTAACTTTTGGCAGCTCTTCAGCTTCGTGTAAAGATAATTAAATGATACTGTGTCCATTTTCCTCTTTAACGTATACTCACTGTGTTAAAGAAGGTGAGATTTGGTGTGAGACCTATCTACCCAGCTTCCTCCACTGCCCCGTCATGCTTTTTGAGCATTTCAGTAACTTTACTGATCCACAGTGAACATTATTATAAATCATTTCATTCAAAAAGCACTTTGAAAATTGTTCGTAAGGGATTAAATGAAATGGTTTATGACAATTTTGCCAAGGAGAAAAAAAAAAAAAAAAGGAAAAGAAAAAAGACACAAAAGCAAAGCATATAGCTTTTTATAGTCAATATTCTCCAGTATCTGGTGTACTTCTTTTAGTTGTGGTGTTTCTGGAAATACCAACACCTGCTTCAGGTGACATTCCCGTCATGACATTCCGGATAAAAGCCTCATGATTTGTATTGTTCAGTGTCACAGAAGGATCTGAATACCACCAGTATGTTATCCATGGACAATGAAAGAAAATTTGCTGGTGCAAAAGATATAAGTGGTGAACGTTGAGGTTTGAGAGTTGGATTTTAATTACAAAGGTATATTCAGTGTACTTGAATTTATTTTTCTGCTCCATCTGTAAAGAAGAGGCAGTTAGTTGGCAAAGAAGTTGGAGCAATTTTTTTTTTTTTTTTTGCACGATTGTATTAACAGTTTGCAAATATACAGAATGAAGTTGTTGGTTGCAATGTTAATGGTTGCAATGTTCAGACAAAGTCCAGAAAGAACATGCTACTTTGAAGAATATTATATGAATGGACTCAGCTGCATTTGGCTAGATGAGGGTAGAAGATGGAGTAAAGTTTTGGTTATTTGTTTGGGTGTTTTTTTTTTTGTGCGCTGCTAAGAAGCTATGATTTGTTTCATTCTTATTCACATTAACAGTACTTAGCTGTATTGTTTCACTGAGTGTGCTGCTATTTTATAAACGTTTTTATAATATATTATTTTACTGCTTAAATTTCAAATCCTGAAGTAGATGGTTAAGTGGAGATATGATGAATTCTGTGATTTACTGGAAATGCCCTGTACAGGTTGGGTTGTTTTGTTTTTTTTTTTCCTAATAGCGTGTTTCATGATTTATTTTTATTTTTACTTCCTTTTTTTCTTTCTTTTTCTTTTCCTTCCTGATCACATCCTTCAAAGATGGTATACTTACCTCAGGTTTACTGGACAAGATAAAAATGGTTCCCATTTTCACAATACCTCACAACATGACAGTTACTTATTCCCTGCTGAAGGCCTCAGCAGAGCTATCGGTGCAAGTGGCTGCTTAGGGCCTGTGCTTTGGTCAGTGGAACACAGTTGCACCAGCTGTGTTGGGGAAAAATTGCAGCAAGCAGGGGCATTGGCTCCCTTATGGTCTTTCATAGTGGAAAAAATGCACTGGTTCAAGGGCATGTCCAGGAGCACCTCTTGTGCCTCCAGACCCTAATCGTGGACGCGTGGATGATGTGTGTGGTAGCTACATGTCTCCCTCTGGGCACTCCAGCCCCTTGAGGTGCCCACACAAGCACAAGTAATGCCTGGCTCCCACAGGCTTAACAGCTTAGCAGCAGGATGACGGCCAGCATGGCTGCACTCGGAGTCTTGCTGTTCAGAACGGCCAGCTCTGCCTCACAGCCCATGTGAACAACCTGGCCCAGCTGCCTACTGTGCCTCAGTGGTCAAGTGTCAGCACTCTCCATATCCTCTTTGAGCCCTGAGCCATAGTGCTCAAAACTGCTGCTCTGTGTGCAGAAGTCTCCATCTTGTAAAGAGCCAACAATAACTGCTCTTAGTGAGGCTTGAGGGCTCAAGTGCTCTTCCCCCAAGTGGCTTCAGGGCCACAGCAGCTATAGGGATGGGCATAGTACCTCACAGCCTGCAAGAGCAGGTTTCAAACAGCTGTGTTGCTGAAAAATGGTAACTGGATGGCTTTGTTCTGACAGTGGCTTTTCACACTGAAAGCACATACAATTCAGCAATTGCATCACTTTTAAATGAAAGATAGTTAATTTTTGGAAGCATTGTGATTAGCAAGACTCCAAAGCCACATGCAGGACACGCATGAGGTAATATTCTCTGACAGACCAGATCACTCTCTGGCAGCTTTTGCATGCACAAGTTTTTGTGCTAATGCTTAATAGAAAAGCATTCAGACTGTGGGCAAAATGTTGCCTTTTAGCACGGCTGCACATAAAAAGCATGGGCATAAGAGCACTGTAAGCGTTGCACTTACATGCTCTGCTCTTCTCAGTTCTGCCACGCAGCATGGCTGAGTATAGACAGGAGAAATAGCTGTGAGAACTGCCCTGCTCTTGAGAATTACATGAAGTTTTCTGCCATCTTTAATGTGCCGTCAGGATGTGTAGGCTGTTGTAGTGGAAACACAGCCAAGTCAGTGGACTGAGGCACATGCTTTTTTGCCCTGACAGGTGTACTTGCATGCAGGGAATGAAGGCTGGCCCCATGTTCTGCAGTGTCCTTGTCCACCACATGGCTCCCCACTGAGGCTTCTCTCTGCTGTGTCTGCCCATGCATGGACTGTACATTCATGGTTCCATAGATTTCACTAGAAATATTTGTAAGTGTTGTGGCTCTCACATGTCACTGCAGCTGCAGGGGCAAGTAGTAGGCACAAGATTTGGTTTGGAAGCAACAGCACCTTGCAGGCTCTTGTGCAGCGGAGACTTGTCCACCGCAGAGCGGGCTCATGCAACCACTGTGAGTGTTGGGAGCATCATCCACTGCGTGGCATTCTTTATAAGAAAGTGACATACTTGTAAAGAACATGAATAGTTTCACAGTAGCATTCATAACAAAAATATTCCATAGTGCCCCTTTTAGAAGATGTTAACAAAAAATACTACTATTGCAAATGAAATGTACGATTTTTTCTCTGAATTGCAGATATCATAAAAGTTTCCTGTGGGTTAATTAAAAAAAAAACAACTACTGCTGATGTGCCAGATGACTGGCCTGAGTAAAGCATTTGTCTCTCAGCTATTTGTTGTTGGTATTTTGATCTTCTCCCTCCAATGAATGTAGAGTAGGAGCACCTCATAATCAATTTATTTGTATTACCAACATGCTCATAAAAAAGAAAAATAGTATATTAGATATTTATTTCAGTGATTTATGTGCATGTCTCTTAAATACTCAGTGAACCACATGGCCACTGGATTTTTTCCACTATGTTCATTAGTATTTTCTCATGTACCTCAGAAATCACTCTCAGTTGCACAGTTCCTGTTCTCAAGCTCTTTTTTCTTTTTTTGCTTTAATGAGTGTGATGAAATATCAAGTCAGCTATTCTCTCACAATATGTTCTTTAAGAGATATGGATGTTTATATGGTCAGGGAATGCTAGGAAGTGTGGTAGTAGACATGATCAGCGTAAACAAAAGTATTTAGAAAGTATATGAGATTATTTTGGATGGATAAGACTCTGATACAGTATAGTCTTGATTACCTTTTAAAAGGTCTTTTCTGTTCAGTGTTGTCCTTTTTATTAATAATCTGTTGTTTTGACTAGTTTAAAGATGGTTTTAAGAAAAGTGTTCTGGCGGAATTAGGTATGCTGTATAGACAATAAACTCACCTTGACCTAAATTTGTGTGTCTTGTTTTTATTCAGTGTGCAAAAGACAATGTGATTCTACAGCTTTTTATCTAGATAGATCACGTTACCAGATGTATAAAAGGAGAACTGTTGAATTTTGCAGTCACAGAAGTTTTCTTCTAGAACATCATTTATCATTAATAGGCAAATTCTGATGTGTTTCTTCTGTGAAAAGATCCAGTGAGATTTAAGGAGAACAAAGTCCTAAAAATGATAAGCTTCTAGATTAAAATATTTCTTGGAAATGAAAATGAACTGGTAGAAAAGTCCTTGTAAGTACATGTGAGTGCGCATTTTTGCAACCAATTTAAATTTTATTTAATCTCCAATTATCTGTTGTATTTAAGAGTCAGCTGTAACATTCTGCAGTTTTTCTTACTATAAGCTTTGAGCAAATGGTGATTGAAAGGAAAGGGTTTTATGGTGAAGCTGGTGAAGCCAATGGGAAGAAATGACCCTCTGTGCATCCAGACTTCTTGTTTAGTCTGTGATCAGGAGACAGGACAGTAACTCTCTCCCAATTCTGTGTTTCATGCAAATGCACACGTGATGCCTGTGGCTTGAAATCAGTATCTCCTGCTTCACAACACTGTAAGAAGGCACTGCCTCCTTTCTACTGCATTTAAGGCTTTTGAATGCACTTGGATAGAGCAAAGAGGCACTGAAGAATGAAACTGTTTTGGCATGGAAGAAAAAGTAATACCATCATAAACTGAATAATACTACAGATAAAAATAGACAAGTGAAGTGAAAGAAAATGAAGAAAAAAAAATATATTGAAAAAGGAGAATAAAAAGTACTTAGAGGAAGAGAACATGTTCCTAAAATGAAAAAACATAGGACTAAAAAAATATGCATGAACAAGTAGAAGAAAAATAATTGATGGGATGGGAAATATGATGTAAATAATGATGTCTGAGTCAGGAGATACAGACTTTTCTAGTAAAAATCACGCAAAATTGGAGCTGTGGATTCAGGCAAGGTCTTCTGAAAATTTCCTGAAAGTGACTCTAAGCCTTTCATTTCACCAGTTACCAAATATAGAGCTTTTAAAGCATAATGAGTTATCGTTTTCCTCTGGTCACCACTTCAACGTAATCAGCAACCTACAGCGTTTCATAGACATAACTAAGAGTCAGCTGAAATATGTAAGGATTGATCTTTCAACTTCCATTTGTAATTTAAAGCTCAAGAGATGCCCACTGATCTAATTTCAGGTCTTGTAGATACAATTCTTTTCCCTCTGTACTGTTCAGTAGTCTACTGAAGCTTCAGTGATGTGCTCTGCAGTTTTGTGTTTTAAAGAAGTTTTACTAAATCCAGATTTAACAGAAAAGAGATTTTCTGTTGTAGCTTAAATAAACATGTTGAAAATGAGCTACTGGATATAGTGTGCAGAATTTACAACTCAAATTAATTGGACAAAAGCCTAATTGTTTTCTATAGAGAAAGCTGGCTAAATACCAAGAAGCCACACCTGATAGGGTTAAGTTCCATTATATGCCTGGTGTGTGTTATAGTCTTCTTACCATCAGTAAACAGTTTCTTACATGATGATCCTATATGTCAGGGTGGAGGCCAGTCACAAGCAACGTCCCTCAGGGGTCGATCTTGGGACCAGTGCTCTTCAGCATCTTCATCAGTGACATAGATGATGGCATCGAGCGCACCCTCAGCAAGTCTGCGGATGACACCAAGCTGAGAGGTGCAGTCGATACATTGGAAGGAAGGGAAGCCATACAGAGGGTCCATGAAGTGGGCCCATGAAAACCTAATGAGGTTCAGTAAGGCCAAGCGCAGGATGCTGCACTTTGTTCAGGGCAATCCCAGGTGTTTATACAAACTGGGGGAAGATCTCCTTGAGAGCAGCCCTGTAGAGAAGGACTTGGGGATCCTGGTGGATGAGAAGCTGGACATGAACCAGTAGTGTGTGCTTGCAGCCCAGAAGGCCAACTGTGTTCTGGTCTGCATTAAAAAAGGGGTGGCCAGCAGGGAGAGGGAGGTGATTGTCCCCCTCCACTCAGCCCTTGTGAGGCACCCATCTGCAGTACTGCATCCAGGCCTGGGGCCCCCAGTACAGGAAGGACGTGGAGCTTTTGGAGCAGGTCCAGAGGAAGGCCACTAAGATGATCAGAGGGCTGGAGCAGCTCTCCTATGAGGAGAGGTTGAGGGAATTGGGATTGTTTAGCTTGGAGAAGAGAAGGCTCCGGGGAGACCTCACTATGGCCTTCCAGTGCTTGAAGGAGCTTATAAATAGGAGAGGGAACAGCTGTTTAGGAGGGTAGATAGTGATAGGACAAGGGGAAATAAACTTAGACAGAAGGTTTAGGTTAGATATTAGGAGGAAGTTTTTCACAAAGAGGTTGGTGACACACTGAACAGGTTGCCCAAGGAGGTTGTGGATGTCCCATCCCTGGAGGCACAAAGCCAGGCTGGATGTGGCTCTGGGCAGCCTGGTCTGCTGGTTGGCAATCCTGCACATAGCAGGGGGGTTGAAACTCGATGATCATTTTGGTCCTTCCAACCCAGGCCATTCTATGATTCTATGTTACATGAGGGTAGCCTGAAGACTTTAAGGAGCAGCAACATAGCAAAATCATGCTCTAAAACAACTACATGCTAGACTGACTTTTGTGTTTAAGAAAATTACGGAGGCAAAGGAAAGAAAGATTTAGTATTGAGATTTTGGGGGAAAAAAAAACAAAGCAATTCCTCAGTGTTTCCAATCTCAGCATATGAATAAGATTGTTAAATTTTTTTCAGAAATCTTCCTAAAGGGACTGCAAATGTAATGTCTTTCTAAATACAGAGTTTAGCTTCATGTTTCAAAGATACACTTCATACTTGTTTCAGAAGTCTTTTCAAACACTTCTGTTGCAATTATTATTTTTAAATGTATTGAATTATGTTACGACTCTTCATTCTACGCTGCTCTAAAGAAGTAAAAAACTCTACAAATCTAATGCAACCAGTACTAGAAGTACTAAATTCTATCCCTGCTAAAGGCTATGGGAACTCCACTGTTGAATTTTAATAGGTATATAATTTTCTCACTAACTTCAGTTCATTTGTGCCTTGTACTGTAAATTAACAGTCACATCAGTAAATGCAAAACTGTTGTGAAAGCAGTTAGAATCTCTGGTAAGTCTCACCAAGTCATTGTTTTCAATAGAAAACATTAGGATCTAAGTTCTGAGAGTTATGAACTACATCTTTTGTCAATGACAATCTAGATAGAAAGATAGAACATACATAGAGAAGAAACAGGTTAGGATAGAGTATAGTCTTGTTTATGCATCTGACTTGCTGATAGTTTGCATGTTTACAGTCACTTGCAGCCATAAATACAGAGTAGTTTCTAGAGAAATTATCACAGAATCACAGAATGGCCAGGGTTGGAAGGGACCTGAAGAATCATGAATCTCCAACCCCCCTGCCACATGCAGGGCCACCAACCTCCACATTTAATACTTAGACCATTATATTAAAGCCTTCTCTGTACTACTTTGCACATCACAGCCAGACCACTAGCACTAAGGGAAATCGACTAGGCTCTCATACTTCCACAGCACATTTCTTCCAGTTAGATGAAAGTTTCTTCTAAAAAAATCTTGGCGGTCCCTTTACATTTTTTGGAGAAAGCTGGCTGTACCATGCTTATTCTGCACCTCCTTGAAATACTAAAAGAAATAATCCCGCCCCCCTCAGAAAATTTTAATGTTTCTTAATATCATATATTTTAAAGTATCTTCAGAGAGAATTTACATTTCATCTATGTGCAGCTGCAAGGGCACAAGTACACAACATTTTTACAGAGTGAAGGGCAAGTGATCTTACTGTCACTACTGGCCAGGGGGAAATAGTGAAAACTGGTGAGATCTTACTATAGGCACATGCCAGGAAGAATGTCAGGTTACAGCTCAGTATGGGCTTCAGGTGCACTGTAGCTACTGCCTGCCCAGAGCTGAGTGTCTAAGGAAAGGTAACTGTTGGTAGCAGATACATTAAGCTAAGAACTATTAAGATGTTAAAATAAGTAAAAGCTGGGAAACTTCTCACTAAGAGCTGTGTATGTAATATGTAGGGCAAAGAGGAGCTGCTCTGTGTTCTGCTGCAGCCTACTACAGAATCAGGCTGATGCACAGTATAGTAAACAAGAAGAAAAAAAGGGAAAATGTATCCTTAAATGTCTGTACTCCTACAGAAATGATGTGCTGATAGCTCTGTATTACTAATGATTTTTCCCTAAAAATAAACTGGGATGTGATTTTAGTTTTTTTAAAATGTAACATGCAAAAACTACTGAAGAACTAGTACAGACCAGTGAAGGAGAAAGGTCATCTGACCATGTTTGGGATTAGAGTTGCTCAGAGTATTTGCTAATGCTTCTTAGAGCAAGATCTGTAGTTTTTCTGGCTGGAATCAGAGATTACCTGAAGAGCAAAAGATTGCCCTTTCTGATTATTAGGTTTTTCAGCAGCTGAGCAGAATTGTGAATGGGACAAAATCTGCTGGAGGATAAGCAATGAATGTGGTACTTGTTATCCTGCACACCCAAACAGTAGTTTCCCTCTGTTTTCCCAGCTTCCTCATGGTCAACCTCTTTGCCTCACTGAAAAGATTCCTATTTCAGTTTCTCTGGGTTTGCTTCTTACACATGGTATTCAACGTACTGGAGTGCCCTGACAGTACTGTGTGTTTTCCCAAGTATAGTTATTAAGACTTGGCCTTACAAAACAGAAATTTGCAACAGAAATCTGTAAAATTTGGATGTGATTATCCTTGATAGCTAGGAGCACCAGAGCAAAAGATTAAATATATAACACAAGTAACACACAGAACTGAAATGGGAACCTGACTTGAACTGTGAAACCTGAGGGTGCATATTTCCTGAGGGCCACTAGATGACAGTAACGTAACTGATGGCTGCAACTACTCTTGGAGCTCCTGGAGGAAATGATGGGGGTTTAACAGACTCCTGGAAAGCAAAGTGTTTACCTGAAACCTATCTCTTAACCTAGAGCTCACCTGAACACTTTCATCAGACAGAGAGCATGCAACCATGGCCTGAGCTTCCACAGTTCAAGGTCTATGCAAATTAGCTTGGAGTGCTGTTGAAGAAGTGCTGAAGGTTTTCTGTTTAGCAGAACAGTCACACAGGTCTGCAGCTGGTATTATCACAATTAAAGCCATGTAAAAATAATCAAACACATTCCTAAAAGCAATTAACATATGAGGGCTGCTCCCATTACATCAGAGGCAGATGGTGGTGAGATAGCAGTGGAGACCGAACCTTCCCACCAGTATTCCATTAAATTTTGTTGTCATGTAATGGATGACAGCAGAGGAGCAACCTGATATTATTACGTCTAACATGGATTTGTGTATAAATCAAAGAATGTAACTGAATTTCTCCATGCAGAAAGAAATGCATCCATTGACATTCATTGATGCTTACTGAATGTTTACAGAAACTGAACAGTGGATGTTAGCACAGTGAGGTGGTGAGTGGTGCATTTCTGCAGTGGTAACAGTGGCAATTGGTCACCTCCTCTAGTCCAGATTTTTGTGAGTGCAACATGCAGGCTTTTGTTCACTGCTGATCAAAATGCATAGATAATGGTGGTAGCTATGTTGAAAAGTAGTGTTTTGTAGCTCTATTAATACTGTTATTGTACTCTTGGTTGGCATTTCCATGGAAATAAATGGTTACTGTAGTTACTGTAAAGTTATTACACAACCATGTACTTAAACTTGTCAACTTTGAAAACTGGCTAGAGCAGTAGTCTCTCTGCTAGGACTTGACTAAGTCACGAACTTCTTCATACTAGCAGATCCTTGGCAAGATTATTAGGAAGGAAGAGGATAAAATCAGCAGAGGTTTCTGCATGCGTGGTGCCCTTATAAGATCAGGATGCAAGATCAGAACCCAAAATGAAGAGGGAATACAGAGAATACAGCCCAGCTGATGACTTCTGTTTCGCATTTCTAGTAGCAAGCTGTTATTCCAGAGGGATAACTTTCCCTGGATTGCCAATATTGTCTACTGTTAGTGTTATACAATCCACATGATAATGATTTAAGTATATAGTCAACACTGTTGAAATTTATTTATTTTTTATTTTTATTTATTAAGTTACCCATTAAAAAAAAAAATTACAGCTCCACAAAATATTTTTCTTCCTAAGATGATTTTCTCAAAATACTATTCCTCATTTGATAAGCTACTTTGCTTGTTTTAGCAGTTATGCTTTATAAACATTTTGTTTCACTGGGTCAATTTAGAACACAGGCCCATAATCACAGAATGACATGATGTGCTACAGCAGATTTGAGAAACAACTGAAGAGGAAAAAATAAAAAATAAGAAAGGTAAAACAAGAAGCAAAAAATATACATGCTGTGAAGATGAAAAAGATGTCAACAAAAAGAAGATGATTAAACAATGGAAAAGAAAACTTGAATTATTTATAATGGTGAAACAACAGAAATATGTCGGAGCTGAGTCATTTGGCATTGGATTATTCAGAGGCTAGACATGTCACTAATTTCACCCACTGAAAATGTCAGTTCTGAGACACAGGTTATGCCACAGTACTAAGGAAAGATAAAAGGGAAGTGAAACAGACCCGCTGCTGTATTAAGTATCTATCAGGTGGTTTAAGGTGTTAGAAAATGAAAACTATATTTTAGTCTTCAATTATATATATATATATATGTAATTATATACATGTATATATTCAATTATATACTTTTTGTATGTGTGTGTGTTAAAAAAATTTCAAAGTTAGGTCAGATCTCTGGCAACCCAGAATCATTTGTCACAACTCATTTATTCTACTATGTTGTGAAATTCTATTGCAAAACACTCAGCTGTCTGACCAACTAATATTACGGCTAATTAGACTGTAAACCATAAAACTTCAGATTTCTGAAGGGAAAATGATTATCTTTGGTTGCCTCTTCTGTTACTTTGCCATTTTACCAGCAGTTAGGTCATCGTTCAGTGTTAAAGAATACATCCTCTCTATAGACCTTGCAGGTTGCCAAGATACAGTTGGCCCAGAAAGTATACTAGGGAACAGAGCTGATTTATTCTATGTAGCTCAGATGCCAGCTTTAATCTTGAGTTACCAAACATCACTGTGATATGCATCTCACACAGACATTCCTTGCAGGCGGTAAGTAGGTGAGTGGGATTGTTCAGTTTAGTTTCCTTTTCACTCTGCTTCTCTCCCCAGTTCCTCTTCATCCAAGAATGGTGATGGCTGCAGAGCAAAGCTGGTCTTCCTCCAATCTGCAGCAGTCCCACCAATCTCCCATCTGTACTGAAAAGATTTGGGTAAATAGGATCAGAAGAAGATCACATTCTGCCTCATTTTTCAGAAAAGGCATGAAGGCTCGGGATTGCGTAAAAACAGATGGCCAGCAGGACCATCCAGCAGGAGGGAGCTCATTCTCCCTCTCTATTCAGTTCTAAGGAATCAGAGTACTGTGTTCAGTTCTGGGCCCCCAAGAGCTTTGTAAGCACCTTTTCTAAGGTGTGCTGCAGCCCACACCTCCATTGTATGATGGACCTATCACCACACTAAGCTAGAGTTTCTCCCCCAGCGTGCTTTCTTCTGCCAAACAATGGGTGAACCTCCACTGGTACCCACAGCCTCTGCCAAATATTCTGACACTGAAAGCATGCACTACTTCTTCCAGTGTATCCCAGCATGTGGGAAAAGGCCACTATGAAAGCAGGACAG
The DNA here is from genome assembly GCF_019232065.1 of Centrocercus urophasianus. NCBI lineage: Eukaryota > Metazoa > Chordata > Aves > Galliformes > Phasianidae > Centrocercus > Centrocercus urophasianus. The sequence goes on along the minus strand of NW_024885088.1, from coordinate 8,723,451 downwards.
GTGATTCCGTGCCTGAGCACTGCAATGAGCTTTTGGAATGGAGGCACTCAGCTGTCAAAAACGTTCCTACAGAAAGTGTTCTGGCAGTTGCCAAAGTAGAGGGGCTTTTTAAAATACAGTTACTTTTATTTGCGTGTGCGAAAGAAACTGCCTGCTTCCCAGAAGCAGCAGCATGCCCCCAGCACACCTTAGCACCGCGGCGGCGCGCAGAAGCCTGCAACGTTCAGGCAGGGCCGCGTGCTCCCGGCCGCTGAGGGGAGGTGCGGCGGCAGCTGCCCTGTGACGTCACCGCCGGGCGCGGGGCGGGCGTTGCAGCGCAGACCGAAGGAGTCAACAGCGGGGCCTGTGCCCAGCTGCGTGGCTGTGCCATGGTTCGCTTCGGGCTGACCGTCGTCCGCCAGTGAGTACCGCCGCTGCACCGTGCTCCTTGGGTTCTCCCGCTATGGGAGCGATCGAGCGCTCTTGCCCTTCCCTTGCCCTTGCGCTGTCTACCCTCACCCATCCGCCGCTAGTGCCAGCGCGCACCGTGACGTTAACGGACTTCCGCCCTTCTCCCCACGGGCGGTCCGTTTCCTGTGGCGGGGCTACACCGTGGAGTGCCGGTTGGGGCCGTTATCTGACCACGGGGCGACGTGGCCCGGTGCCGCAGCGCCCGGCTTGGGGCCGGACGCCAGGCATCCCTTGTCTCCTTCGGCGCTGCCTCACGTAAAGAACGGTCCCACCGGGACAAAGCGCTGTGCGCGGGCGCTGGAGACCCTCTTTCAGCGCTGATCCGCCTGCTGTCAGCAGTGCCGCTCTGCTAGAACGCTGCGAAGGTGTGGAGCTGCACTAGTTTAGCAGTGTCACCAGAAAGCAGAGCCAGTGCCTGGCTCGTGAGGAAGGTGTGGTACCAGTGCTCCGAGCTCTGCCGGTGTGCCTGCTTGGCTGCGGTGTCTCAGGGAACCGCTTGACCCAGACGGGCCGTTTGCCTCTGGTGGTATTAGCATTCACTGCGTGCACGAATCTGGTCTGGTATGCTGTAGTTAACTGTTGAGTCAAGCTGGGTCAGAATAGTATTGAGAGAAGTACAGCATCACACCTAAATTTAGTCAGCACTGTTTGTGAACTCTGTGGTGATTGGTCATAAGCCCTTTCTCCTGCCAAAAGGTCTCAGATGAACTCTTCACACTCAGGGGTGAAGAGTTCATTTAGGATTGGTAGTCTAACCTTTCTTCTGTGAAATGTGAAATGGCATTGGTAACTTCTTTGGAATTGTTACTTTTAAGCTTCAACAGGATATTCCCAGAGACTGTGGTTAACTAGAATAAGCCTCTCAAATTTTCTCAAATTGATAGCAATAACAGTTTAATTTTTATTAAACATATTTTTACTCTTAATCATAATACAGGTTAATATTTGATTAGAGCAGAAAGCAATGACTTTTTTTTTTTTCCTCTAATCATCCTCCTTTTAAGAGTTACTCTTCCCTTAAAGACCTGTATCTAATGACTTGATGCTCAAGTTACAGCCTTTTACATCAGCTAGAAAGCATGAAGGCCTGACACAGTTTGTTAAACTTCAGATCTTCAGCTAGGATCTAGCAGGCACTCTGGAATTAATTAACTCATCAGAAAATGTGTTAGACTCCACTTGTGTATGCTATGCTGCTTAGGAAACAGTAAATATTGCTCTTCTCCACCCCCTAATTGATGACCAACAGGAAGGACTCTATCCAGCCTGCTGCATTTTCCTCAGCAGACCAAAAGTAGCTGTCAGAGTCTGGGGAGAGTTTGAAAGATTAAATTGGTGCCGTGTGTGCTGGAAAGAGTTTAAAACGTGTTGTAAAATGCAGTGTTCTCCCTTAGAAGTACTTGCTTTCTGTGTTTGGTTATCTATTTGAAGCTCATCTTGAGTTTTGCCCAGCAGTGCTGATAGATATTTGAAAAGCAAGCAGCATGTTTGGCACTCAGTGCTGCAAAAACTTAAGCAATTGACATTTCACTCAGGTGAGATGTCTTGACAAAGCATGCTTGACTTTAAGTTTTTCCTTCTAAATCTGTATGCAGTTTTACTTGTTCTTCTCCTGGAAAAAAAAAATCATTTAAAATGTTCAAGACGAAATATTCTGATTTCCAAAGCACTCCGATTATTATCAGATTTTATAGTTCAGGCTGTCAGCAATGAAGTTGATGGGAGAAGCCTGAGAACTATCAGAAGGAACTTCAGGGCGCTGGGGCTAATTAGTTGGAGCAGTGGGAGTCTAGGTGGTCTCCTCGGTCCTTTCAGTAGCAGTGAAAAATACTGAAAGGAACAGGAAAATCCATCCAATCAAGGTATGGCTAACAGCTGGTGCTATTGGAGGAACTTTGTTTTGTTTTTTATCATGGGGTGGTTTATTCAGCACCATGCCTGCTGGTGACATTTGGAGTTCACCTGTTTCAAGGGATACTAGCCCAGGAGTTGTTGGGAAACTGTAATGGTTCAGCCTGGTTCTGTAACAAGGGGGCAAGGGGACCCAAAGATCCACAGCCCAGGAAGGTATGGGGAAGGAAAGGGAAAAGGTATGGAGATGGGCCTGAATGAGAAAAAAGCAGCAGCAATGAGCTAAAGGGAAAAACAAACAAACAAACAAACAAAAAAACCCCTTAATTTACGAAGTGTAGTAGCAGAATGTGAGATAATATGTTATAATACAGTATGATTTAAATTGAAGCTAATAAAGTAATACGTAAAAGAGGGAGAGTTTCCAAAACCAAAGTCTTTAAAGCTGTAGGCAAAGTGGCCGGAGAGCACAGAGGAAAGTCTCATGACTTTATCTGCTGTACATTTCCCTCTGAATGGAAAATGGAAATGGAAAAATGAGCTCTTCTGGAAGTTGTAGTTCATGCTTCTCTTTTGAGACCAGGAAATTGGAAATGTAAAAAATCCTTGGAGCTGCAGCATTATTCTTTAAATCCCAGTGCACTGCATGATGTTATGATGTGGAATACCGATAGAAAACCATTACGTGAAACCACGACAGGAACACTGAGAGGGCTTTAAGTAAGATTCAAAGGAGGAAGGGGATAAAACCAGGCTCACTAGAGATGAGTCTAGGGGCAGCATGTCAGGGTTGGAGGGGTGAGACCGTTAACCCACCTGAAGTACACTTACTCTGCTGGCAATAAACTGTAAGGTGGCACATCACAATCAGAGGGGCTGCATGCTAGTGAGATCCTTCAGTCTGCTCTACTTGGTTCAATGAAGCAATCTGAAATGTTTTTCCACCAATGCACACTGCATAAAGAACAAGCTGAGGAGAACTATAAGCCTTGGGCTCAGTCGCAGAGCTACAACATCATTGGTGTAAGTGAAACTTGCTGGGAAGAGTCCTCTGACTGTTGTGCTGTAGTGGATGACTACAGACTTTCTAGAAGAGACAGGCAGAGCAGGAGAGGAAGGGAAGTGACACTGTATTTAACTGAGGGGCCAAACTGTATGGAGCTGTCAGTTGGTGGTGAAACAGTTGAGAGCCTCAGCCAGGATGACAACACTGATTGATTATTCTTTGAGGAACTAAGAGAGACATCTATATCAACCCCTCTTGTCATTAGGGGAGGCTTCAACTTACCAGATGTTAACTGGGAGCACTGCACAGCTGATACAAGCAGGTCCAGTAGATTCCTAAAACACCTCAATGACAACTTCATGCTACAGGTACTAAGGGATCCAACGAGGAAGGTTGCCCTCCTAGGTCTGTTGCTTCTGAACAGAGAAGGTCTCATGATTGAAATGGCAATTGGTGACTGTGTTGGCCATAATGACCATAATCAAATTCAAAATCCTTGGTGGTAATAGGAGAACTGCCACCAAAACCTCAACCCTTGATACGAGGAGAGCAGATTTCAGGCTGCTCAGGGAACTAGTTAGTAAGGTCTCCTGGGAAACATCTTTTGAAAGGGTATTTGTTAAGTACCACCTCAGAGTTGAAGTTGGCCAAAAGTGTGAGGGAAAATAAAAAGATTTTTTTTTAAATATGCTAGCAACAAAAGGAGGGCCAGGAAGAATATTGGTGAGAACGGTCACATTACAAACAGGAACACAGACTAAGAAAACACTTCCAAGACGTTCTTTGCCTCTGTCTTCAATACTGATGATAGGTTCTAGTTCCCCAAGTGCCCCAAGTCAAAAGACTATGACTGCAATAACAGCCAACTCCCAGAAGGCCCTGAGCTTATACAGGATTTGCTGCTACACCTGAATGAATGTAAGTCCACAGGACCCAATGGGATTCATTCCTGGGTACTCCCTTAATTATTTTTCAATAGTCTTGGGAATGTGGAGAGGTACCAGTTGACTGGAAGCTGCAAACATTCCAATTTTCAGGAAGGGCAAGAAAGACCTTGATGATTATAGGCCTGTCAGTCTCACTTCAGTGGCTGGTAAAATTATGGAGAAAAATGTTCTAGAGCTATTGAAGAACGCCTGAAGGACAGTGAAGTCATTGATTGCAGCTGACACAGGTTCATGAGGGGAACATCCTGTTTAACTAAGTTTCCTTTTATGACAGAATCATCCATGTTTTTGATCGTGGGAAGCCAGCTGACATTGGGAAGTTGTTGATGGCATTTGATGATGGAAAGCCATCTTTTTGGCTTTCACTAAAGCTTCCAGTACTGTTTCTCTCAGTATCCTTCTGGACAAGATGTTCAGCATGCAGCTAAACAAAAACATAATGAAAAATTGGCTGATGATTTGGGTCCAAAGGGTTAGAGTAAACAGTTGACTCGCAGCCAGTCACTAGTGGGGATCCCCATTTCAGAGCAAGTTCTCTTCAGGAGGCTTTCATAAACAACTCAGATGTAGGACCAAAAGGTGTTTTGAGCAAGCGTGCTGACGATATTGAATTGGTAGGAGCTGTTGGCTCCATTGAGGATGGAGAAGCAGAGAGGTTTAGTCAAATTAGAGAACTGGGCGGGCAATCACCAACTATACGAAGTTTAACAAGAGCAAGTGCTGGATTCTGTGCCTGGGAAGGGGCAACCTTGGGCTAGGCATACAGATTAGGGGATGAGATGCTGGGGATCTTGATCAACAAGTTGAATATGAGTCAACAGTATGCGCAGGCAGCCAGGAAAGCTAAGTATATGCTGGGATGCATCAGCACTGCTAGTTGGTTGAGGGAAGTGATTGTCCTGCTTTATGCTTTACTGGTGTGGCCTCACCTGTGTGCAGTTTGGGAATCAGAACAAAACAGAACAGAACAAAAAGTACATAAAACTATTGGAGAGCATCCAAAGGAGGGCTACAAAGATGGTGATGGGTGTGGTGGAGAAGCTCTGCCGTATGCTGTGCTTCTTCAAGGTGTGTTGCCTGCTCTGATACTATCTTTGCTAATCTCTTGAGTTGACTTCCCTCTAATGCACAGAAGTCCCACTGACTAGTCCAGTCAGAGTTTTCCTACTTCTTCCCTCTCTCCAATGAGGAGATGTCACTTTAGTAGATAAATTATGCTGCATTTATGATAAATTTAAGATATTACTTTCCTTTTTGTCCCATATCTTAGTAAATACTGATGGCGTGTTTGGAATTGACTACTTGAAATGATTTTATTTTAAACTCTTCAAATACATCCTTTTAAAAGGAGGCTGTGCTATAATGTACATCATTATTTATGTTTAAACTTTTTCCATTTGGCGTGTATTACAGTGTTTGTGAACCGTGATTGAAAATGAAGTCACAATTTTTTTTGTATATAATCTTTTTCAGTGGAGAAACAAGATACAACAAAGACAAGATACTGCAAGGTTAGTATCAGCTGTTCTATTAGTTTCTGTGAGATTGAAAATTATTCTTCCCTGCAAAATGAGAAATCCCATGATCAACAACTGAACTGATAAATAAGAGGGCTGCTTCACAAGTAATGCCTCATATTTTGTTAAGTTGGCCCACAACATCAGAAGCAGATGTCACCGGTATGGCAGTAGAGGTTGAACCTTCCCAACAATATTCTGTTACACTTTGTTGCCTTGCAACAGACAGCAGCAGAGAGGAGCAGCGTGTGATGTGGAAGCGTGTATAAAGAAAAGGCATGTAACTGAATTCTACTGTGTGGAAAAATGGTACCCACTGAGATTCATCAGTGCTTGCTGAATGTTTATGGAAACCAGAAAGAGGACGTTAACACACTGAGGTGGTGGATGGTGTGTTTCAGCAGTGGCAACAGCAGTAGTGGGTCAGTCCACCTGCAGATTTTTCTGGGCACGGCATGCAGATTCTTGTTCATCGCTGGCAAAAATGCACAGTACACGGTGGTGACTGTTTCAAAAAATGGAGTTTTGTCATTGAGAACTTGATCTATCAAATAGTGTTATTGTGCTCTTAATATCTGTTGTCATTTCCATGGAAATAAATAGGTATTACTTTCAGACAAACCTACATATTGTTACAGAGTAATATTGTGTACTTTAGGCTAGAAAAATACCTTTATTAATGGATCCAAATGTTAGCTTGATAGTTGTGGAAAATGATAAGTTTCTAATTCAGTCTCTGCAGAATGTCAGTGTAGAGTGGTGCATTTCTGGTTTTAACAGGGGTGTCACAGTTCTTTTGCTAAAATGCAGAAATAACTTACCTGGAATCAGATAACAAAAATCTGTAGGTAAGAATGGCATGATATCCCAGACCACTGTTGTGAAGATTGTTTAAATGTACTTGAATTGTTCAGTTCTAGCTAGAACGCAGTTTTTATTCAAAAAAGTTATCTACCTGGACTTTAGCAAAGCTTTTGATGTGGTTCTGCAGCACATCTTTATCTATAATTTGGGGAGATGGATGTTTGAAGGGTGGACTGTTCGGTGGGTGAGGAGTAGGTTGAATGGTCACAGACAGAACTTTGTGATCAACAGCTCTATGTCCAGGTGGAGGCCAGTCATGAACCTCTGGGTTCAATCTTGGGACCTCTCTCTAACATTCTTATCAGTTATGTAGATGGTGAGTTCGAGTGTACCCTCAGCAAAGCTGCAGACAGCACCAAGCTTAGTGGGCAGTCAGTATGACAGAAGGAAGGGATACCATCCAATGGGACCTAGACAAACTCATTAGGTGGGCCCATGTAGTTATGATGAAGTTCAACAAAGCCAAGTGTGAGACGTTATGCTTCATCCAATCCCAGATTTGTGTATGGGCTAGGAGAAGAACTCTTTCAGAGCAGCCTGCTGAGTGGAAGACTTAGGGATCCTGATAGATGAAAAACTGAATGTGAATTGGCAGTGTGTACTTGCAGCCTGGGAGGCTAACAGTACCCTGGGATGCATTAAAAGACAGGTGACCAGCAGGGCAAAGGAAGTGATTGTTGCTCTGTACTTTGACCTTGTAAGTGGATGCATGAGTACTGCGTTGTCACGGTTTGGACAAGGGCTTCCTGGCCTCTTTTATGCTTCCCCGTCCTTTTCAGGGAGACAAAAAAAAGGAACAACCCAGTTAAGATGAGGAGAGCTAACTAATTTACTACAAATGGCAAAATAACGTAATGATATAAAAAGGGAATTATGGTAACATACAAATAGGAAAGGATTTCAGACAGTGCTGCTGTCTGCTCTGTCCAGAAAGAAAAAAGTTCTATCTTATCACTTGGAATGGAGAGTACTGGAGATTTTGGAGAACTGTAGTTTGTCTCTTCTCATACTCAGTATATTGTATCTTCTCAGTATATTGTTTGTTTGTGGATGCCCCATCTCTGAAAATGTTTGAGGGCAGGCTGGAGGGATCCTTGAGCAATGTTATCTAGTGTCTAATCTAACCATTGGCAAGCTGTGCCTGTGGCCAGAGGTGTTGCAACTAGATGATCTTTGAGGTTGCTTCCATCCCAAGCCATTCTGTCATTCTATGAAATGTTGGCTTACCAAAGTTCTGATTCTCTCAGCACTGTCTTAGAGCATTTGGGACAGTTCATTTCATAAACTATGCTAGCTAAAAACCGTATCTGCAAGGGTTACTTTTCAGCTAGATCAGTTATGTCAACATACTTTCTGAGCAACTGCATGAGCATTAGCATCAACACACAAGGTGGAATAGAGCAGACAACAATTTGTATTTACATCAACACTAAAATTCTTGTGAAACTGTCTTTGGCAGAGAGAGGGTATGCTGCTTTCCACATTACACAAAATCCCTTCTTGTTTCCTCATCTTCAGGGCATTATCATAGTTAGGGAATGCAGGGAAAATAGCCTATCATGTTTGTTAGGACTTCCCTCTCCTGGTATGCATGTTTTTCAGTGTGTGTATTTTAGTATCAACAGCAGTATCACATTTGTATTGTCTTATTTGCAGTAACAACCATTTTCAGACTTTCAGTTCTGGGACTCCTCTAGTAGGGAGCCTAGCAGAGGCTAGAAAGGACAAGTGATCTGAAATGACTACCCGTGTTTAGAAAATGTAGATCTGATTCATGTTTAAGTTTTCATGTTTCTATTTCTCTTATATATATACATTAATAATATCAGTAAATGGTCCTTCTATCTTTCTAGCCTGTACTCCCTTTCTTTATACTACGAGACCAGAGGAATAGTCACTGCACTCCACTTGCAGAATGAGAGGTGTTTTACGTAGGTTTGTCTGAAAGTAATGACTCCGTTTTCATGGAAACAATAACAGATACTAAGAACACAATAACACTATTTGATAGATCAAGTTCTCAATGACAAAACTCCATTTTTTGAAACAGTCACCACCGTGTACTGTGCATTTTTGCCAGCGATGAACAAGAATCTGCATGCCGTGCCCAGAAAAATCTGCAGGTGGACTGACCCACTACTGCTGTTGCCACTGCTGAAACACACCATCCACCACCTCAGTGTGTTAACGTCCTCTTTCTGGTTTCCATAAACATTCAGCAAGCACTGATGAATCTCAGTGGGTACCATTTTTCCACACAGTAGAATTCAGTTACATGCCTTTTCTTTATACACGCTTCCACATCACACGCTGCTCCTCTCTGCTGCTGTCTGTTGCAAGGCAACAAAGTGTAACAGAATATTGTTGGGAAGGTTCAACCTCTACTGCCATACCGGTGACATCTGCTTCTGATGTTGTGGGCCAACTTAACAAAATATGAGGCATTACTTGTGAAGCAGCCCTCTTATTATGCCTGAGTAGATTCTCTCAACTTTGCTTGCTAAACTGATAAATTGTTTGAGATTTGTGTGTTTTAATGTTGATTTTTTTGTTTGTTTTTTGTTTTATAGGTCAAGGAATAGATGAGCCACTCTCTCCAACTGGTTTCAGACAAGCCGATGCTGCTGGTTTATTTCTCAGTAATGTAAAGTTTACTCATGTCTTCTCAAGTGACCTCCTTCGAGCAAAGCAGGCAAGTGCTTTTACTGGAAACTGAATGTAATTATAAGCTTCACATTTTGCTGCTTATTTGCTATTGCTGATACAGAAATAATAGCATGAAGGAAAGCACAGTTTTTTTTTTAATGGATTTAGAACTGAAGGTTGAGTTGTATAGAATTTCATAAGGCCTCTGTGTATATGGAAACTTCAGTCATACAGCACATTTAAGAGCTGATGAAGGCCAATTCACAGGATGTTGTGTTTTTCTTATAGATTTGCCATTATTTTGTATGTGCATATCCCTTCTTGGTAAAGGAGTAATTGTGATTTAAAGGTAACAGACCAAATTCAGTTTGTTTGTTTTAATGGAATAAAGCAAATTGGCATGGATATAGTTTGTACTGTTTTATGTACTGCAGCTGTTGTGTTTTTCAGAAGAATGCATACAAATTAAGCAAAAATCAAGTCTTGCGGTAAAGTCTGCACAAGTACCATTAAGTGTGCAGAGACATTAGATTTTGGAAAGAACATAGTATTGTATCTCTCACTTTGATATGCTATTTTAATAAATTACAGAAGAAACACTTCCAGTTACTGGGTGGAATTTTGTGTGCAAGGTTATAAAATATGCAAAAAAAAAAAAAAAAAAAAAAGGAAGAGAACAGAAGTTTTGTTTGTAGTTGCATTGATCAACCAGCTGTTCTTTGAAGACTATATTTGCAATGCAAGCCCTATGATTCTTTCTGTCTCCTGTTACTGATTTTCTAATTTCAGGATATGTGAAAGGCTTCATGTGTTTGAAACTAAGAAATTCTTGAATGTGTTGGTTCCTTGCTTTTTTTTTTTGTTTTGTTTTTCTTCAGTTGTGATGCTTCAAGAGACTGTAAAGCCATGTTGTAAACGAGAGCAACAAAATTTAGGTTAAGATCTCTTTTATTTTTAACTTAGATTATCTTGTTCATCTGTTTTGTACCTCAGTCCTACTTGTAGCAACATAATATAAGCAGAAAACAAGCTAGAAATGGTGGAGAGAAGTGAAATAATTAGATATTTTTAAATTGCATAATAATGATTACTTGACAGGTAACTTCCTTTAAATATGTGAATAGTGTTAATTACTTTTTAAAATATGATAGTGGTTTTTAATATTTGTAAGACATTGTGTGCTATGTGCCCACCTTAGGGAAGTTCTTTTTGAAATACTCAGCTTTTTGAGAGTTAGTTTTGTAATTTTTTTTTCTCTTAAGTTAGAGAAAAGCTTTTCCTTGAAAAGGATTTGCACTCTTTTAATATAGAAAATGTCCTTTGCATAAAGGGAACATGTTTTACCATTCTTTAGAACATCTGTTCAGACTTTGTAGAAGCTTTTTCAATGATGCGTAGAGCTGTAGCTCGCATTTGTTTGGAACTTCATTCTTTGGCAGCTGCAGATCTCTGAAGAGTGTGCTTTACTACACTGTCACTTCACGGCTTAAATATGAGAGGAGTTTGTAGTTTGCCTTGAAAAAGGGGGGGAGGAGTTTGCAGTTTGCCTTAAAAAAGGGGGAGAGTTCATCACTGTTAGTGATGAAGTTTAGTTTGTCTTGCAATGTCTCCTTTATCATTTGTGGGTCAGGATATGCAGTGGAACTAGGAGTTGCATGCTGTCCTCTGGATACTGCTTCTGCCTGCAACTGAACTCTGAAGCTTGAGCAGGACAGGAGAAAAGCAAGTAGGAAATTTAAAGAGAAGCATAGTAGCTGGACAGAAATTTTAGAAACTAATAGAGATGTGCAAGTGAGCATGTACAGGACATGGAGAGAGTGGCTTTGCAGAGAGGTCTGTTTGAGAGAGCAAGAGTGAGGAGTCAAAGACTTAGCTCCAGAAATTAGCAGTGTAGATGAGAGCTGACAGACCTGGAATGTGAAAATAAGAACTGATCAGAAAGACTGGAATTTGGTATGAACATATCTCCAGAAGAGCTATAAGATTAGCAGAATGCAATGCAGAAGTCTGCAGGAGAGTATTGAGCTCACGGTTATGATCCTGCCACTGGGACAAAAACTCAGCAATAGTGAAAGTAGATTCAGGAGTGGAACAAGCTGGGTCTTGAAAAGGACAGTAGAACAATTTTGAGTCCTTTTCATGTGTAATAAAATGGGGCTATTATCCCTGCTATTGCTGTGATGCTGTGAAAATTCAGAAATGTTTCTGAAATAGACTAGTGCTTAGAAATGGATGATGTAAGAAAGGTAAAAGAAAGTTAGTATTCAGAACAGATTTTCATTAAAGTAGATGGATCATGAGGCTTCATGTTTAATATTTACAGTTCAGAATGAATTTGCGCACAGTAGATGAATGTAGTCTATTCTAGGTATTGAACAAATCTCCATTCTGGAGAAATTTCTGGATATAATCATAAATTAACTATACTATTCATACATACAAGGAAATTGATTCAAGCATGTCTGTTATGATAGTGTTGTATGACAGAAATTTAAAGTTGAAGCATAAAGCCTTTCATAAGCGGTATGTGGAATAGTACATATAATCTTAGTAGTACAACAAAGCTGATTATTATTTGATAGAATCCAGGGAGTCTTTTCAAAATAAGTTCGTTAGATGTCTGAGTAAATGTGGACATTTGCTAAAGACTTCTGGCTGTTATTACTACTAAGTACCTGTGTGAATCCATACTGCCTTCGTATTTTGTGGTACATATAAGAACAGTAGCATGTTAGTCATCCTTTAGTTCTCATTACTGCCTGTGCAGCCAGAAGCATCCAGCATACTAGAGCCCATGTTAAGCAATGCTTTTTACAAAATGGTATCAGAATTTCCTCTTGATCAGGTTTCTTTATTAGCCATATTAGCCCTCCTTGCATCCTCAAAATCACATGCTTCTTTGGAAAAGAAATGTACAGCATAGAACTCAGGACATCCAGTCTGTTATTAAAAGTAAAGAAAACCCTTTTGGGCTTTTTCTGTCTCTTTTTGGCAATGTTATCAAATGATAAGTGAATACAATAACCTGTTTTTTGTGGTGGTTTTTTTTTTTTCCTTTTCCCCAAGTTTATCAGCCAGTGTGTGTCTCCTCTCTAGGATCAAGGCTGCCACATCTGTATATTGTCAGCAGATACTCTTTTTCCTCTTTAAATGCTTCAGTAGTATACAGGAAATTCAGATAGGATGTTAGGAAATATTTCTCCAAGAGAGTGGTCAGGTGCTAGAACAGGCTGCCCAGGGAGATGGTGGAGTCACCATCCCTGGAAGTATTCAGAAAACATTTAGATGTTGTACTGAGGGACATGATTCAGTGGGAAATACTATTGATGGTTGGACAGGATTATCTTAGAGGTCTTTTCCAACCTTGGTGATTCTATGATGCTATGATTTTTTTATTTATTTATTTTTTTTTTTTAGGTGTATTAAAAAGCTACTTGCCAGAAACTGATTTAATATGTTAGATGCTGTATTTTTGTCAGTTGTAGTAACTGATCTGTTTTTAGAAATGCACTGATTGCAAGCACAACCCACATACAACATAGATCTTTCTGAAAGTAATGCCTTCTATTTATTTCCATGAAATAAAATATAAATATAAAATATATATAAATAAAAAATAAAAGATATATAATATAAATAATAATATATAATATAATATATACATAATATAAAAAAATAAATTACAACAGATACAAAGAGCACAATAACAGAGCTATGAAACACTGTTTTTCAGCATAGTCACCCCTGTTAGCTATGTATTTTCTCCAGTGATGAACAAGAGCCTGCATGCCATTCTCATCAAAATCTGCATGGCTAACTTGTCTTTCACATCGCTGTTGCTAATGCATGAAACACACTGGCTACTGCCTACCTGTGCTAACATCCACTGCTTAGCTCTGTAAACACTCAGCAAGCATTGATAAATCGTACTGCTGTTGTGGGTACTGAGTGTCTCCAATTGTTCTGGACATTGAAGTGAGAAAGATCTTTCAGAAAATTGCATCTTTTCTCTTTTTATGACAGGTGATATATACAATTTTGACACTACTAGCTGGAAATTTTTAATCTTGTGTACTTGGGATCTTGGGTACTACTAGTGTAAATCACACTGGATATGGTGTTGTAATATAGTTCAGGCATTCCATGGTAAAATAGAACAGTTCATTGATGTAACTGTATATTCACTTTTTAGACTGCTGCCACAATTATAGGAAAAAATAAGTTCTGCAAAGGTTTGGAAATCAAGTGTGATACAAGACTTCGAGAGAGAGTAAGTGCCGTAAGAGTTTGCTTAAATATTGAATATTGAAAATGCAATTTGTTGCTGATCTTGATTTAGTAAGTGGTAGATTTAGCAGTGGAGAGTGCTATATGATGTGTTTTTAGTCACTGAGAATTTATTTTTTACATTTGGTACTCAAAATTGTCTGATTTCAAAGGAGAGCCAAAAGTTTAGTGATAGTGGTTTAGTGATACAGTACTGAATTAAGTACTGTATGGCTTGCATGTGGAGAGAATTATTTTTGTTTCCTAGCCCTGTGTATGAAGTTGAAGATGTTCCCTCTGCCTCTCTTCTCTAGCCTGATAATACAACCTGATGTTAACTTTTTGTTTGTTTTTACCTTTTAATTAATTAAATTAAATTAATGAATTTATATTAATAGATTAATTAATTCAATTTAAATGAAGACTAATGGAAAACTTTCTGCTCAAAATGGAACAGTCTTCTTTCCTGATTAGCCCCTTTGCTTCATTACAGGCATAATAGTAACGCCTGTCTGTTTTTAACTGTTTTAATCCGGATAAATTGAGATGTTGGATGTTTCTGCTAGTATTAATCACCCTTCCTATACTGCATTGACAGTACCAGCTGAATTTTATATAAGGAAGTGCTACAAAACCAGAAGTGGATGTCATATTAGCAGCAAGAACTAAGTGTTTAAAGAGCAGAATGTGATCACAGCATTTCCCATTGTGATCCCTTTGTCACAAATTCTGGTTCACCCCCTTAAATCAGCAAGTTACATCCCTTCCAATCTTCTTTAATGGCTTAATCACCTGGTATTTTCAAAAATATTTTGGGATGTGGTACGGAGTTTTACAAGGTATAATCTTAACTTGTTTCTTTTTTTTTCCTTACCAGGTGTTGATACTGTAATAGAAATTCCACTAAATAGAAATTCCACTAAAGTTTCTGCAGGCCACAAGTTTTAAGGCAGTGTTGTAGATAACTGAAATTAAGTTTGAATAGCATGAAAAGAAGCTACGTTCTTTGAAAGAAATATGTCGTTGATTCTATTGAAAAAGCTTTATTTTCTTATGGCTTGCATTCATGCGAGAAATCCAGAAAAATCTTCAAGATTAAAATCTTCAGTAGTTTCTGAGAATTTATTTCTTTACATCTTTCTTAATTCTTAAACAGTGAATTTTACTTTAGGAAAAGGAACTGAGAACGTGAAGTAAATGTGCTTCAGTACAATTCAGAAGACTATAGTAATTTATTATGGCAGCAAACTGCGCGTACATAGCATAGAAATCAGAAAAGTCTCAGCAATAAGTATGTGTCTGTTTCGCAGTCATCAACATCTCAGTCTGTGAAATGTGCATAGCTGAGGGTTTTGACAGTAGAGCGATAAAATGGAATATTGATGGGGAGGTTCGACCTCTACTGCCATACCTTTGTGAATGGCAGCATGCATAATAAGAAATGTGGCATTTGTCATACTAAATTATACTGCTGTTGTGGGTACTAAGTGTCTCCAATGGTTCTGGACATTGAATTGAGAAAGATCTTTCAGAAAATTGCATATTTTCTCTTTTTATGACCTCACACAGGTATATACAATTTTGACACTACTAGCTGGAAATTTTTAATCTTGGGATTAAACTTGGGATCTTGGGTACTACTAATGTAAATCACACTGGATGTGGTGTTGTAATATAGTTTAGGCATCCCATGGCAAAAGTCCTTGTTTTTGTCAAAGTCTTCATAACTATAGTTTTTTCAGTGGCTTCAGACCTTCCAAGAAAGGACCAAAGCTGTCTACTTGAATACATTTTTTTCATCTGTTAATGATAGTGAAGTATTAATCTTCAGTGGTAGAAATGTTAATCTGTATTGCTGTTTTTAAGAGATGTGCCTTGGAGATATGCTCGAGATAAAAAATGGTAATACGCATCCAACTAAATCTCTTCTAAACTACATTAGAGATTATAAATCTTAATTTATAATGTGACTACTGTTGATCCATAATGACTAGTTAATATATATGTGTTGTTTGTGGTGTTTCTCATATAAACATTTCATTTGGAGGAATTATGAAAGAATGTGCCATTGAAAATCATTAATTCCATTAGTTCATTTGTGTATTGTTTTTAAGATCACTTTTGTCTTCTTTGTTTTCTGATAACTTTGTTCATAGAAGTAATGTACATCCTGAAAAAAGGGGGAATAGAATTCCTGCTCTCCTGTAGAAGTTACAGAGGTCTCTAGAGAAAATATTTGTTTCTTTTGAGAAAGAATTTATTGTAATATTTCTGCAGATGAAGAGTAAATGGAGTTTATCCGCTCGTGAGGTGCTTGTAATGCAACCTCAGTTGAATTTTGTATACTAAGAATTTTGTGTTGTCAAAATGAGTGTCAAGAGTATATGAGTCCGAAGTGTATTTAAAGGCACCTCCTCTCCCAACACTATGATGAAATGTGAAGAGTAGTTAAGCTTGCACGTTATATTTGAGAATCTAGAAAACAAGTCTGTTTGAGAGTTGTTTGCATTGGAAGTGCTGTATCTTGCTAAATTCTTTGTAATTTGCCTCTTACAGAAATATGGTGTTGCAGAAGGAAGGCCTTTGACAGAACTCAAGGCTATGGCAAAGGCTGCTGGACAGCAATGCCCTACATTCACACCTTCT
Source organism: Centrocercus urophasianus (assembly GCF_019232065.1). NCBI lineage: Eukaryota > Metazoa > Chordata > Aves > Galliformes > Phasianidae > Centrocercus > Centrocercus urophasianus. Next base: position 8,707,258 of record NW_024885088.1, on the reverse strand, counting down.
GGAGGAGAAACACTGGATGAAGTATGTCATTTATGTATTTAGGCCCCAGTTTCTAGGCCATTTCATTAGGGCAGATATAGCTATTGCTTATTTAGGATCATCTTACTGAAAGTTTAGCCCAGTAAAAAATATTTATTTTTCCCAGTTAAAAACACCATTTGACCCAATGGCTACTCATTAGAGAATTTCTTTAGAAGTAAAATATTGATTCTGAGATTGATTCTTCATCAAGCTGTTGTATGCAGGAGGCTGATGGCAATTGCTTTCAACCTTGTCTTTGAAGTGCAGAGCAGTTCTTAACAGCATTCAGTAACTTAAGCACTGATTTCTGAGTCTTGTCTGTGATAAACCTTTTGACTGAAGTAGTAATATCTCAGGCTTTTGAAACCTGGAGTCTCTTACATTCTTCACAACATATTATTCTGACTTCTCTCTGTAGGTAAGAGAACGTGCAAAGGATTTTTTTGAATTTCTGTGTCAGCTAGCTGCTGAAGTGGGACAGATCAGAGAGAAGAAAGATCAAGAGATGCATGGGGCAGCAAACAGAAGCTCAGGAACATATGAAGAAGAGTCAGTTTTTCCTTGGACAGACCACTGTGGTGTACATGAATTTAGCTCTGATAACGATGGAACTTCTAAATTGTTATTAGATGCCAATATCTTAGTGGTGAGTCATGGAGCCTACATGAGGAACTGGGTCGGTTATTTTGTTTCAGATCTCAAGTGTACTTTGCCAGCAGATTTAACAAAGACTCAACTGTCTTCTGTCAGTCCCAATACAGGAGTTAGTCACTTTATAATAAAACTTGAAAACAGATCGGTGTTAAAACCTGAAATCATATGTGTTTGTCTTAATCAGGATTCTCACTTGGTGGATGTTGGTGCTGAATGTGTAGCTTCAAAAATATTTTAAGAGTTTTTACAGAGGGAAGTAGTTCTCAATTACAATACACACTTGGAAAAATATATCTATAGCAATTAATGAGATTGACGAGTTATTGACACTGAACTGCATAATGGAAGACATGCCTACCATGCATATCTTTATGAAGAGAAACATTCTTCCAGTCATCTGCATGTCTTCCACACACTTGCTATTACAGTGCATACTTTCAAAAGCTGCTTATTATTTGCCCATAATTATTTTGGTTATCTCCATCAGAAAGAATTAGTGGTGGAGGAGAGGAATGGTACCCAAAAAAATGAGCTATACTGTATTCTTGTTTTATTACAAAATGCTATATTGTAATGTTAATATATATGTTGTTTTAAAGTAACTTTTTTGACTGCAGTAATGTAACTTAAAAAGGGGGATTGCCTAGTGGAACAAGTTTGGTGCAGAGCCAGGTGACGTGTTCTTGACTCTGATACTAAGTAGCTGTGAAACTTCGGGCAAATCTTTTCCGTTTGTAAAGTGGGGATGATTTTATACCTACCTCGCAGGAGTTTTGGTAAGAAATGTTAGGCTTGTTGAGACCTCTATTGAAGAGCGCTGTACACAACATATTTATTTTTAATTGTAAGCAGAATGAGCACATAATTGAAACACCAATCTGTATTTTAAAAAGTAACTTTATCAATACTGTAAACTGGACCTGACTGGAATCCCGTTGTCAATCGCAGTCATATACTTAATGGATGAGTATTTTGGCCTAGAATTAAGCAAGCTTGATTGCTTGATGATTGATTGTTTGTAGCTGCTGTTAGTGCTGCATTACTTCCCCACTGAATTGTCTGTAGTGTTATTATGTAAGCTTATCCAACCTTTTTATCATCTCCGCGTACCTTTTCATCGTTTGCATATTTTAAGCTTTAAAAATAAAGCCTCCTGAATATAACTCCATTCCTTTGAGATCATAATTCTTGTTAATAATGCTCCATGAAGCCTTGCCCAGATAACACAGCTTCTGTTTTTTGTTGTTGCTTTTCCTGGGAAACTCCAGGCTATTCTTCAGTAACTAAATGTTACACTTTTTTTATTCGTGAAGATCAGTGCTATTCTAATTCTCATACAAACAATAAAACAACACACTAATGTTAAAATATCAAGGATGAACTGCTAGCAATTGTATGAAAATAGCTATTCAAATGAAGATTTTTTTGTCTTAATGTGCACTTTACCCTATTTGGCTTCTTTGCCTTGAAGCAGACACTTGAATTTTGAGAAGGAAAAAGAGATTGCTGTTGTTTTGTTGAATAGATAAGTACATATGCTTAAATGCTGCTCAACTAAATGACAGCAGAATTGTTCAGTCTGACTATACTGACTGTACTTGGCTTCTTCCAGTCCTGTGGCAGTGATTCAATAGGTAAGTCCTCTTGATTCTTAAGTGAACATTGAATGGGGGTCTGCTTCTGTTCTTTGTGTTGTTTGTCTGTTGCTAATACTAAAATGTAGAGGGTAATTGTGAAGTGTTCAGCCTTGTAGTAATCAGAGGTAATATTATAAGGCAGAATTCTCCAGAATGTGGAAGTCAGCCTATTGCTTTTACTTGCAATGGGGCTTGTTTGCATAATAAATTATGGGGAAGCCATCTGCTTCTGTGTCTGAAAACTTGTCTGTGGAAAGGAAAGTAGTTTGTCTGATGTGTAAATATGGATACTAGTAACATGTCAGCAAGGATTTATCTTTCAATTTGCAGGGCATTAAGTAACATGAAGGACTGGACTCTCTTAAAATTGTATCAGCAAGTTAAAATTGGAGGATTTCTGCATTGGTAGATCTTATTATTGATCAGTCAACTACTTTGTTTTTATTTATTTACAGATACAGACAAAAGCCTTCCTTATAGCTCCTCTTTTCCAATATGAGATAGTTCATGAATGTACAAGGATATCTAGGGAGGTTATATCTGTAAAGGTAAACAGGAAAACTGTTGTGTTGCGCGGGTATAAAAGGTGGTAAGCACCTGCAATAAATGGCTTTTGTTCTGCACTAGCGAAGGAGTCTGCATCTCATTTGCCTCTCCAGCAAGAGAGCCCGGGGCAGCCCTGCGAGATAGGCGCCGGACCAGAACAGGGGGGCACCAGAACGAACAGAGACTAGAGAGGAAGACCGGACAGAAGCGGGCAGAGAAAAGCGCCGGGCTAAGAGGCCCTAAAAAGAGGTGAACTGAAAGAAGCTCTAAAACCGGCTGCAAGAAGCCCCGGCCGAAGAGGGCTGCCAGAAGTCCCGGCCGAAGAGGGGGCTGAAAGAAGCCGTGGCCAAAGAGAAGAGCTGAAAGAAACTTTAAAATGAGCTGCAATAAGCGTGGACTGAAGAGAAGGGCTGAAAGAAGCCAGAGGGCCATAGGACAGGTTGGAAGAAGCCCAAGCAAGAAACGAACTGAAGGAGACGCAATCCTGGTGAAAGTGCAAGACTGAGAGAAGTCTTATCGTCCCTGGCTACTTTGATTGTCTCTTGCTGGACGAAGGTAGGCGATTGTGTATTATGGGGAACAAAATTACTTTTGCTTCTATTGCTCAAATTCATATTTTTGTTTTGCTTGCTATTATTGATTCAGACTATACTGGTGAAATTAAGATAATGCTGTGAACAGCAACCCTCCCTTGTACTATCCCTAAGTCGCATAGCACAATTGATTTATTTTCAGCCTAAGCCACCTCTGAGAACCAGCGTCTCATGAGGCAGGAGTGGGACCATGATAGGGGAGCAGAGAGGGATCGTTTGATTACATATAGGGAATGGGTTGTGAAAGGGATGGAAAGGGCAATCCCCAAAACAGTTAACTGGTCAGTGTTGTATGCTATTAGGCAGGGACAAAAGGAAGCTCCCTCAGAATTCCTGGACAAATTAAGAGACGAAATGAGAAAGCATACTTCATTAGATCTGGGGTTGTAATTAGGTGTTCAACAGCTCATATCATTATTTATTGGGCAGTCAGCTGGGGACATAAGAAGGAAGCTGCAAAAAATGAAGGATCTTGATGCATGAAATTTGGAAAGCTTGCTGGAAGAAGCATGAGTGCGTTTAGCAACTGAGAGGAGGGGAAAAAGAAGAGGAGAGAAGGGTGTTGGTAGCAGCTATACAGGGGATGGGGCTAAGAACATTAAGGAAGCCTCTTGAGAGAGACCAATGCATGATTTGTAGGAAGAGGGGACACTGGAAGAGTGAGTGCCCACAGAGAAATCAACAAGGAAGAAGAGACACTTGGGTTAGGATGCAAGCAACTGTGGAGAGTGAATGATGGAGACCTGGGGAATCTACCCTAGCGGACCCCTTTGTTAGAGTTAAGCTAGGGGACAATCAATGAAGTATAGAGTTTCTAGTAGATATGAAGGGTACTTATTTGATTTTAAATGAATTTCTGATACCACTAAGTGAAAATTTAACGGTAAGGGGAGCTACAGGTCAACCAGAACAGGCATATTTTTCTAAACCACTGAAGTTCAAATTGAGAAAACAGGTGGGAATACATAGATTCTTGTACATGCCAAATTCACTGAAATCTCTCTTAGGAAGGGACTTATTGGAGCAGTTGGAAGCAGAAATAAGTTTGAAGAAGCAGAAAAAAGTTTGAAGAAGGGAATATAAAGCTTAAAGGAAGAACCAAGGATAGAGCTGCTTAGCCTGGCCTTAATAACCACATCGGTACTTATAGGCATTCCAGAGGAAGTAAGGAATTAGGTTTATCTGGGAGTGTGGGAAGCTGAAACTCCAGGCTGAGCAAAGAATGCATCTCCTGTGATAATAAAAATCAGACAAGGGAGTCAGTCCCTGAGAATTAGGCAATATCCCTTAAGGGCAGAAGATAGGGAGGGGATACAACCAATAATTGACTGATTCATGAAACATGGTCTATTGAGGGAATGTGAGTTTAACAGAGTTTAACAACCCAATATTAACGGTGAAGAAACCAGACGGGAGCTATCGGGTGGTACAGGATTTGAGGGCAATAAAAAAAAGGTAGTAGATAATTTGTGTCCTTTAGTAGCCAATCTGTATACCTTACTCACCAAGCTGTCCACTGAGTTAATATGGTTTACCATGTTGGATTTAAGGATGCCTTCTTTTGCCTGCCTCTGGCCGCAGAAAATCATCAATTATTTGCTTTTGAATGGGAAAACCCCAGCACGGGATGAAAGTCGCAGCTTATTTGGACTGTACTCCCACAAGGATTTAAGAATAGCCCTACGATATTTGGGAATCAGGGATTAGGAACAGTGGGAGCATCCATACACTGAAGGAGTGTTATTACAGTATGTGGATGACTTCTCTATAGCCACAGAAACAAAAGAAGAGTGCCTAGAATGGATGATTAGCTTCTAAACTTTCTTGGACTTAACGGGTACCGAGTCTCTCCACAAAAAGCGCAGATGGCTCAGCAACAAGTAACATATTTGGGTACAAAATTGCTGCAGGGATGCGGATACTTGGGACAGCATGAAAGGAAGCGATTTGCCAGACTCCTGAGCCACACATTCCTAAAGAACTTCCAATGTTCCTTGGAATGACGGGAGTGGTGCTGCTTATGGATCCCCAACTATAGAATGATAGTAAAACCTCTTTACACAATGTTAAAGTCCAGCTCAAAGGATTTAACCTGGGATGGAGAGGCCAGGAGGGCATTCCAGCTGCTGAAACAGGAACTGATGAAAGCCTCTGCCTTGGGACTCCCAGATGTCGCTAAGCTCTTCTTACTGCTCTCTCATGAGAAGCAGGGAATGGCACTGAGCGTGTTGGCACAAAGTTGCCCTCCATATTGGAGGGCAGTGGCTTACCTTTCTAAACAGCTTGATGAAGTGAGCAGAAGTTGGCCTGGATGTCTAAGGGCTGTTGCGGCTTTGTTAATTAACATTCAGGAAGCATGAAAATTTACGGTAGGATAGAAGATAACTGTATTGATATCACACAGTCTTCACAGTGCTAGGGGCTGAAGGGGGACACTGTCTCTCCCCTCAGAGATTTTTAAAATACCAAGCTGTTTTAGTGGAGCAAGATGATGTGGAAATAACAGTAACAAACATTATTAACCCAGCTGCCTTTAGTGGAAATATGGGTGAGCCCATATCGCATGACTGTCTAGAGGCTGTTGAAACTGTATATTCTAGCCATTCGGACCTGAAGCAGGAACCACTGGAAGATGCCAAAGATTCCTGGTATACTGATGGAAGCAGTTTTGTCCGACAAGGGATTCGCAGAGCAGGTTATGCGGTGACAACTGTTGATGGGGTGGTGGAAGCCGAAGCCCTGCCCCAAATACCTCAGCTCAGAAGGCCAGGATAATAGCTCTAACCAGGGCTCTGGAATTGGCAAAGGGGAAAAGGATGAATATATGGACTAATTCAAAATATGTCTTTGGTGTCATCCATGTTATGGAGCTATATGGAAGGAAAAAAGACTATTGTCAGCTCAGGGAAAAGGGATCAGGCATGCTGAAGAGATGCTCAGAGGCAGTACAGCAGCCAGAAAAGGTTGCAATTATGCACTGTTGGTCGCATCAGAAGGGGAACGACCCTAAAGAAAGAGGAAGTACGTTGGCCAATTGTGAAGCTAAACAAGTGGCAGAGGGTGAGGTGTTGGAGGCCTCCTTGATCCCAGATGGTAAAATCCAAGTGGACAGTGAGCCAAGGTACTCAAAAGAGGATTGGAATTTAATAAATGACCTAGAAGAGCAGGTGAAAGAGGAGGGATGCGCTGTCACACCACCAGGGAAGATAGTTATACCAACAGCCATATTACGGGCCTTAGTAATGACAGAACATAGGAAGACCCATTGGGGAGCTGAAGCATTATATAAATTCCTTACCCAACAAGTGGTAGCTCGGAATATGTATACTACTGTTAAGCAAGTAACCCAACAGTGTGAAGTCTGTTTACAAAATAACACTAGGAAAGGTCGTAAGATTCAGCTAGGGCAAATAGGAAGAGGAAATTATCCAGGACAGCAATGACAGATGGATTTTTCTGAACTCCCAAGAAAAGGGGGGTATATAGCAGATATGTGTTAGTCCTAACAGACACCTCTTCAGAATGTCCTGAGGCATACCCTTGCCGAACGAATAAAGCTAGAGAAGTAACAAAAATTTTGTTACAAGAAATAATTCCAAGCTTTGGGGTGCCGGGGGTAATCTCATCAGATCGAGGTCCACATTTTATTGCTGAAGTAGTTCACCAAATTAGCACCTTATTGGGAATTGATTGGCAATTGCATACACATTATAGGCTGCAATCGAGTGGCCAGATGGAAAAGATGAACCATCAGATCAAGCTGCAAATAGTTAAACTCAGTCAAGAGGCCTGGATTCCGTGGCCACAGGCATTGCCCTGGGCACTTTTAAGAATTCGAACAAAACCCCAAGCGAATGAAGTCTGTACGAGATTCTTTATGGGCAGCCATATGCTGTACAGGAAGAGATTTCCATGCAAGTGGGGGACGAAACAATAAACCAATATTTGATCAGCTTAACAAAACAATTAAAGAAAATTGAAAGAGTGGTGTTTGGCACCAGAGCACAAGACCGAGATGGACCAATACATCAGTGATATATTGCCTGGCAACTATGTTTATGTTAAATCCCCATCAGATTCACCTCTGCAGCCGAATTGGGAAGGATCTTATCAAGTATTCCTGATGACTGATACAATGGTTAAGGTGGAAGGAGTGGTACTGTGGATACAGCACACCCGTTTGAAAAAGACTGTTCAACCACAGTGGATCACAGAAGAGAGAGGTCTACTTCGAGTGGTATTGAAAAACTGCAAAATGAATAGGAACTTCAAAGGACTTGTGGTGATGGTATTGAGCATATTCGTAAGAAGGGAAGCACAAGCGTTACATACTATAGATGTTCAAACCAATATGTGGATAACATAGGCAAATCAGACTAAACAAGACTCCTGTCTTGCATTGCAAATGGCATCTGATCCTTTCCAGACATACCCTATTGGGGTACCATAAGGTTTTCAATAGTCTGCATTTCAGGACTATGTAAATGACAGAATGGGATTAACTGGTAATCTCACAATTCTGTGTTAAAGGTTAAGGATAAAAACAGGATCCACGCTTTCCTGCCCTGCATGCAAAGCAGATACTGGGGTAGAGGACACTCTACGAATGGGTGTTATAGTCAGTAGTCTAAATGTTAGCCATACAAACCCGGAAGAATTAGACTTACTGGGGTCAGTGGTTCACGACTCCACTAACAGGAGGGAAATAGGGAATGGAAGCTGTTGCTTTCACTTTGGGGGTTAACGAGCAACAAATGCAGCCCTAATGGCCAAATACTGGAACAAGGATGAGCTGAAACTATGGAGCAACAACTCCTCATTTACGTATGTATCTGAGAGAGGCACCCCCGCAAGGTAGAAACAAACGACGTATGGGATAGTGGTCCACCTGTTGACTTTATCGGTATACCAGGCCACGCTCTATCTCCACATACTAAGAATATCCCAGGATAAGGAATCTCTTAAACAGCATGATCTGGGCTGGTGAGGGACCGCATCGATCAATGTAGGAGCATGCATCAATTAACAGAAACATGTAACAGCCAAATTACATTCTGGAATTACCCTATTAGGGTAATAACAGCCCTCCTTCTTCCAATACTTGCCTCAAAAAATGCTAAGGATTTAGAGAAGTTAGCATGTTGGACAGCAAAGGAGCTGAACCTCGCATCTGTAAGTAATACAGGATTAGTATATGATGTAGGTAATGTACGTCACGCAGTTCTACAGAGCAGAGCCGCTACTGATTTCTTTTACTACTTGCACAGGGCATGGTTATGAAGACTTTAGTGGGGTGTGTTACTTTAAGCTTTCAGACCATTCAGAGTCCATACATAAGAAATTGGAAAAGATAAAGGACAATATGAATCAGATACGAATTGGTACTGGCCCTATATTAGAGGGTCTGGAAGAGTTGTGGGAAAAGCTTACCAGTTGGTTACCTAATTTTTGCATGTTTAAAGCAACTCTTTGTAATTTGTATTATCATAATCATTTCGCTTGTCATAATGTGTGTTGCAATGAGATGTGTATTATGGCTTTGTAAAACATCAGGAACAGTTATAAGGAATGGAAAAGGCATAAGTTAAGATAGAAGGTGGAAAGTGGGAGCTATTTTAATGCCTCACTCTCCCGTAATGGAGTTATCTAGCAAAAGAATTTGCTAGGATAAAGAAAAGGGGGGAATTGAATTAAGGAATGACAGGTTATTGATTAGCTATTGTATTAGGGTGCAAGCTAAGCAGGAATTCGGAGAAAACAGGATAACGGACAGAGTGCTGTGGTAAACTGAATGGAAAGAATGGAAATATCAGGAGGAAGTGCTGAGGCATTGTCAGCAGGAACCAGTTGACTTCTGTTTGTTGAACACAAAACTTGGCTAAAGATGAAGACTTAAAGAGAGGAAGACAACTAACTTCATCCCCACAATCACCAGATGACCCCTGCTATGAACCACGCATGCATCAAGGGGATAAGCAGCATGCAGATGAGTTTCCAGAAAATTAATGAATATCTAATTAAATCCCAGGACATGTTTTGAATATGCATAGGGTTGCTTTACAAGTTTGTACCACTCTTGCTTTTTGGTGTGAGTGTTAGGAGGAATTATCCTCCATATACCCAATGGTACACGTCTCGTTGAATAAACATGCCTGCTTTATAACCTAACTCTGGGTTATAGAGTCTGATTCTGCAAATCAACTACTACTTTCGATGTAAGCTTCTCTATTCACTAAAAAGTAAATTGGTGATTTTGGAAGCCTCTGAAGTAAACTGTAAAAATTTTTTTGTGTAAATGTGCAGAGTTCTTATCTTAAGTCTTGGAATTGATGCTATGATTAAATCTCAGTTATGCTTCAGAATGTAGGGAGTTCATGCACAAGCTGTGTTTTAGGAAGCCAGGCTTAATTTGCAAAAGGTGACAGGAGAGCTAAGATGAGTACAAAGTTCCTTGCATGATAGCACACTTGTTCTTTAGTTTGGGCTCCACTAACATTGTCTGCTTGCAGGTCTGCTGTATGTCTAGCAGTCATCAGGAATGCTGTTTGGCAGAGTCCACTGGTAGTATCCTCTAAAGTGTCAGTTGTTTTTCAAGATATTTGCTTTATTCGCACAGTTCTCCATTGGGTTTATGTTTTCCAGACAGAGCCCTATTCTTGCAGTAGTGTTTTGGTTTGTTTCTTGTTGGCTATTTTTTTTTCCTCATTCATTTATTTATTTGCACAGTTTAGATTAGATGGTTTCTCTATCCAAGTTTTTGTTACTTCATGAGACAGCCTTGGATCCACAGTCCTCATGCCTGGCCTTGAAGTATTTCAAGTCCAGATGTGTTTGTCATGAAGGCCTTAGCAGTGAGCCTTGGACTTCTGTATACAGGGTAATCCCAGACAAATAGCAACAGCTTGGGCACAAGTCATCTGCATGGTATGTGAGCATGGTATTTGCCTGTTATCTGAGTATATGGCAAACCTGTGTGGATTATCTGTATGTGCATCACAAATTTAGCACTATTCATGCAAGTTTCATGTACTGAGATATCTGTAGTGTCACTTGCAGACATCTGTGGGATTCCCTAGCATGTAGAAAGCTGTATTTGAGTCTCTGAATGTCCTACCTGAATACTAGAAGCTTATAGTGCAGCTGTTGGGAGCACAGAGGATAAGAGCAGAGGCCTTAAGAATACAGACTCAGGGTGATACAGGGACCCAAGGATAAAAACATAAAGTGTGAGTAGACAATTACAAAAATACAAAGATTAGATTTTAAAACTGCCTTGAATTTGCATCCCAGATAGGCAAAAATTATGAGGAAGGTTTCTAGGCCCAGTTGGATGAATAATCATCTCAGAGTCACTAACAGTGAGAAGGCTGTATCATACATGAAGTTGTATCTTAGATATGAAATTATGAGAATTTCCATAATAGAACAAGTAACAAAAACGTCTTGAAATATGTATGTATTTAAATTAGAGAGCAAGGAAGGAAATTTTTTAACTGTTACAGGGTGTGGATGGAATAGCCATTAAGAAGTTTAAACCTTATTTCCAAAATGCATTATTTCATTTACAGTAGTATTGAGCACGAGGATAAATAAGGATGGGTAGTGGGAATGAGAATAGGAAACATACCACTTGTAAAGCAAAAAAAAAATTTGAATTTTATAAGCTATCATCAGGGGAAATGACTAATCTTTATTTCAGAATTCTGAAAGCACGTATAAAGTTACAGATCTGTATGCAAGTATTTTAAATATATCTGTCAAACTTAGTGTGGGACTGTATGACTAGAGAATAGGAAATATTTTATTTGAGAACAGAGGACAAAATAATCTTGCTGAACTGAACATTGATAACATTCAGAGCTTTAGAACAAATTCTGAAGAATATAATTACAGACAGAGAAATAAATGAAACCTGAAATATAACTAAATAAGGTTTTACCATAGGTAGTTCACACAGGTAAACTGATGGTTCTTTGATTAAATAATTTACGCCTAGGCAAAGGAACAGTGGTGGAATAAGAACCAAATGAATTTTAACTGAACACTTAATGCAATGCCATGATGGAAATCCTCAACTCGGCTGGAAAAGATGAATGTTACTAAGGAAAAAAATAATAATAATAATAAGTCATGCAAGCAATTTACACACATATAAGTAAGAAGTAGTGTTGGAGATCAAAGTTCTTCTTTGGGCATTTTTTTTTTTTTGTAATGACTTTGAAGAAAAAAATGTAGGAATGTGGAAATGTCAGAAGGCATCACCAACAACTAAGTTGGTCAAAATATCATGTAGAGGAGGAAATAATGAATTTGAGAATAGGATTAAAGGAATGGCATGAAACAAGCTTCTACAGACTGCAAGCTCATACACTTCAAAAGTAATGATGCTACAAGCTGAAAGTTGTTGAAAACAACAAAAGAGGGGAATAATTTGGGGTAGTATAGACCTTTGATGAGTAGTTGGTGGTGTTGCATTTAGATAAGCCAAATCCTGATAGGTGTCTCTGGTCGAGGTAAGGAGTCATTAATGCTATTATATGAGAGGTAATGAGATTGCGCCTGCAAAACTGCGTGTAAATTTTGTCACCTTTGAGGAGTGGGCAATACTTAACTTAGGAAAGCTGTTCTTTCTGAATTGTGCCTTCCTACACATTTTGCTAACTGTAAAAGCTAACAAGTGAAATTCTCTGTTGGGAAGGTAAATCATACGAGCCAAGTTGCCCAATGGGACTGTGAATGGCCCATCCCTGGAAGCATTCAAGGCCAGGTGGGATGGGACTTTGACCAACCTGGTAGAGGGAACTAGATGATCTTAATGGTCCCTTCCAACCCAAACCATTCTATGATTCTGTGATGTAAATTATATGGAATAAAGGGTAGATATCATCCTGATGTCAGCTGGAACGGAGTTAATTTTCTTCGTAGTGTCTGATATGATGCTGTAGGAGAAAAAAACAATGTTGATAACACACTGTTGTTTCTAATTGTTGCTGAGAAAAGCTGCACAGAGCCAAGGAGGTTCCAGTTTTTCAGCTTCTCATACTGTCTTGCCAGCTAGGGAGCTGAGGGATACAAGGAGCTGGGAGGAGAAAAACCAGAACAGCTTACCTAAACTGGTCAAAGGGATATTCCATTCCATATGACATCATGTAACAAAAATGTAAAACTAAGGGGTGTGCACTGCTGTATGAGTAGCAAGAGCGTTCAGAGGAGATTTAGATTTTTCTGTGGGACAGTATCAGTGAGTGGCAGAGAAAGTAAGAAGCAGCACACTCTGTTGAAGAATTCCTTTGCATCTTTCTTCTAAGTCCTATTACATATTAGAAGTCTGCTATAAGGTTTCCCCAGACCCTTCACTTCTCTTGGCTAAATAAGCCTTTCTCACGCCCTAAGCTGGACATCATTCATACTGCTGCTCAAGTATCATTCTTTATTGTCACTATTTACAGACACTTCTAGCAAAAAGTGACGTTTTTGGGGGTTTTTTTCCTACAATTTGTTTGGCCCTGAGATAGGGATGAAGGTTTTAGTTGCTTTTGTTTGCTTGTTTAGTTTTGTTTCATTTAAAGATATTTGCTTTTAGAAAAGCGCAGGAACAGTATAGATTTCCTTGATTGTCCTTTGCCAGTATCAGCCATGCTCTTGCCTTTGGTGCTGTACTAATCACAGGATCACAGAATTGTAGAAGTTGGAAAGAATTTCTAGAGATCATCAAGTCCAACTCCCCCTGCTAGATCAGGTTCCCAATAGCAGGTTACTCAGGAGGGTGTCCATGTCAGTCTTTCATATTCCCAGAGACAGATACTACACAACCTCTTTGGGCAGCCTATCCCAGTGGTCTGCCACTCTGACAGTGAAGTATTTCCCTGCATTAATATGGAACTTCCTGCGATCCAGTTTCTGCCTGTTGCCCCTTGTTCAACTGTTTGCTCGCCACTGAAGATCCTACTTTCACCATCTTGACTCCCGTGCTTTATGTGTTTGTAGACAGAGATGCAACCTCCTCTCAGCCTTATCTTCTTCAGGCTGAAGAGACCTAGCTCTCTCAATTTTTCCTCAGACAGGAGATGCTTCAGGCCCTTAATCACTTCTATCGCCCTCTTTCTAGAAGATCCCTGTCATTTGAACTGGAGAGTCCAAACTTGGACACATTATTCCAGATACAGCCTCACCAGGACAGAACAGAGGAGGAGGATCACTTCCCTCGACCTGCTGGCCACACTCCTTTGAGTGTACCCAGAATTGGCCTTCCTGGCCACAAGGGCACACTGCTGGCTCATGACCAACCTATTGTTCACCAGAATACCCAGCTCCTTCTCTGCAGAATTCCTCTCCAGTTGTCAGCTCCTAACCTGTACTGATGCATTATTCCTCCCCAGATGCAAGACTTTATACTTGCTCTTGTTGAATCTCATCAGGTTCCTCTCTACTCAACTCTCTAGTCTGTCCAGGTCTTGTTGAACAGCAGCACAGCCTTCTGTTGCATCAGGTACTACCCCCCCAGCTTTGCATCATAGTAAACTTTCTGAAGGTGTTCTTTATCACTTCATCCAGGTCATTGATGAAAATGTTGAACAAGGCTGGACCAAGCATCAATCCCTGGAGCATACCTCTAGCTACAGGCCTCCAACTGGACTCTGTGCTACTGATCACAACCCTCTGAGCTCTACCAGTCAGCCAGCTCTCAATCCATCTGTTCTATCCCTCATTTTCTAAGCTTACCTACAATGATGTTATGGGAAACAGTGTCAAAAGCCTTGCTGAAGTCCAGGTATGCAACATCCACCGCTCTCTCCTCACATACCTAGCTGGTCATGACATCATAGGAGGATATCAGTTTAGTAAAGCATGATTTTTCCCTTGTTGAATGCACGCTGGCTGCTACTGATAACCTTCTTTTCTTCACTAACTTGGAGATGATATTCAGAATAAACTGCTCCATCTGCTTTACTGGGAGTGGAGGTGAGGCTATCTGGCTTTCCTCCAGTCCCCAGGCACCTCTTCCATTCTCCATGATCTTTCATAGATTAGATAGAGGGTGGTTCAGAAATCACTTCTGCCAGCTCCTTCAGCCTTCGCGATTGCATCCTGTTGGGGTCCATGAATTTTTGTGTTGAGTTTACCTAGATGATGTCTGTTCAGGTCCTCCTCAATCAAGGGGAAGTCTTTCTTTCAACAGACTTTCTGTCTCGTCTCCAGGGCCTGGGATTCTCAAAAGTCAGTCTTAAAAGAAAAAAGGCATTCATTAGCTCTGCTTTCTCAGTGTCCTGTTAGTAGGGTACCTGCCTCATTCAGCTATGCACTCACATTTTCCCTAGTCTTCATTTTGCTACTGACATTACTGACATACTTTAAGAAGCCTTTGGTGTTGTCCCTGACCTCTCTGACCAGATTTAATTCCAAGTGGGCCTTATCTTTCCTTGTTGCATCCCTGCATGCGCTGACAGCATTCCTGTACTCATCCCAATTGGTCAGACCCCTTTTCTGCATTTCCTAAACTTTTTTCTTCTGTTTGAGATTTTTAATGAGCTCCTTGTGAATCCATATGGGGTCTCCTGCCAGCTTTGCCTGATTTCTTACTCTTAGGGATGCACCGATCTTGAGACTGGAAGAAGTGGTGCTTGAATGTCAAGCAGCTGTCTTGAGCTCCCCTACATTCCAGTGCTCTAATGCATGGGATGCATCCAAGTAGGTCATTGAAAAGGTCAGATCTTCTATGTTAACAAACAACACATCCCTAGTCTGTTCCCCTACTACCTGTGTCAAGAAGTTGTCATCCACACATTCCAGGCATCTCCAAGTCTGTTTCTTCTATGCTGCATGATTGCTCTGCAGCATGCTTCTTTTTATTTCCCTGTGCACAGCTTGAGTGTGCTCAAAAGTTCCCAAGTCAGTACCAAGATTTTAAATGCGGGAAACTAAGTGATAATACTGATTTTTGTATAATGCCTTGACATCTATGAGGTTTCACATATGTTTCAATCCATATTGCATATTTCTGTTGTGCTTCTTCCTCCTTTAAAGGCCATAGATCTAATATTATAGCAATGGGAGGAGAGGGGGATCTTGGAGGAGAGAGAACCCCACCTACCTGATTTCTCCCACTGAAGTCCATTATCTTCATACCATCAAATGCAGCAGTACTAAGTGGTACTTAGTAACATGATGTTTCTCTTGGTAATGAAACCATGGAAGATGCGAAAGATGCTACCGATGGCTTTCATTAACACTGACTGTACTGTACTGAGCACCGTAGGTTACCCATGGTGAGGGAACACTGCAAGGAAATAATCTGTCAGACCCAAGAGCACTTAGTCATTTTGAAGATCTCTGTTAGGTCTTTGTAGGCCTGGGGACCACCATGGGAAAGAAATGTTCTGCAATTTATTTAATCCATGATGTGCCTGCTGCAAAACAAAGCCTGAGTACAGCAATACGAATAGTGTTGGAATACAGCAGTAAAATAAATAGCAGCAACAGTAATTTGCCTAATCCTAAGACCTTGAAGCCAGAATCACTTTTCCTAGCAAGACTGAACTGCTAGACCAGTAGTTTTCCGTTGCTATTTTGTTGATGCCAGTAGATATGACAATCCCTTCCAAATCTGTTTATACCTACTAAGGCTTTGTTTTTCTCATCATATTTCACCTAGTTTTCACAGTTGTGGTGCATGAAACAGCCAGGAACCCTCAATTTTTAAAGCTGAGAATCACAGAGGATAGTAGGACAGACATTTTCAGGAACAAGTAGTACTGTTTGTTCATGCAAGTTCTTCTTGAACAGTAGGCCCAAATGAACAACATAAAATCGACCATTTCTAGAGAAAGAAATATTTATTGGTTCTTTTATTTTAATAGTCACTATAATAGTCAGCACAATTCATTGTTATAAATATTTATAAATATTCTGTAGGACATAAAACCCACTCAAATAAATAAATAAATATTGCAATATTTAAAATGTAATGCTTTCTAACTAGCTGGTGATGGCCAGCATCTCCATTGAAGAAATAATTCTCCTGACACTTTTGATAAAGTTCTTTATAGTTGGAAACGTGTTTTTGATGCAAAATTTACTGTGCATTCATTCAACACACAAGGATTAAATCTCTGAGCAACACTTTTTGTCTTCTTATGCACTGATAGAGATATTATAGAGTTTTAACCTTAGAGATTTTTGTCATCAAAGCTTAATATGGATTGAGACAGAACTTCTCATGATTCAAACTTCCGTAGGTCTGTTGACTTTGTGTCCTAGAGAACTCTGTGGAGCACAGAAAAAAATTCTGCTTCTGTAACTGCAGTAAAAAGTTCTCAAGGAGAGAAAGCCAACAATGGTAAAGGAATTAAATAAAATTATTAAATAGAACATAAAATCATGTGTTCCCACTGTACAGGCAACAAGGTAAAAATTCTTGTGGTATTTTGAATAAGCAAGAAAACACATAGCTATCTCCCTGACCTGCAATTCCCCAATCCATTAGAATAACGTCTTTCCTTTAAAAACTAATTATAAACATGATAATAATAAATAATTTGTGAGACATAACACTTGATCCAATCCTAATCCTGTATGAATTAAGAACCACATTATCTGGCAAAACCTTCATTACAGCAGAATGAGATAGTGTGGTTATTCTAAAGTAACTACTTGGAGGTTGTAGATGAAAAGATATTTTATGTGTGTATATTTATATATGTTTGTGTAGATTATTTAAAATGCTGTCAGCAGGACAGACTTTGCAGTGAATATTCAGCAATTTCCATGAAAACAAACAGAGGGCCTTACTTTTGATATTGTAACACAATTCTGACTTCAGTGGCTTCAGTGAATTACTTCACTAAATAGTAGGAAGAGAAAGACTAGAATCTAGCCTGACATCTTATGGTGTGCTACTTCTATGAAAAAAGCTGGATGAAACACATCATTTTCAGACTGGTGTCAGGCTGTTAAATATGCTATTAAATAAAATGGAAGAAAGTGCACACACACAAAAAACACAAAGATATTTTCACATATCTGCCATGCTGGAATTTTCTCTATCTGTTGATTTCTAATGCTATTGATTTCTGCTGAAGTATATCAAGCACTTTTTCAGAATCACATATGTTTAAAATTCCAGGAATATATGACTACAAGCAGATGAGATAAAGGAGAAGAAGTGCTAAATATGTATACAATATTCAGAATCCTCTATGTAGCTCCATTAAAACCAGTGAAGCTATACTAAATTTAACCATTTTTCACCTAAATTGGAAGGAAAACTCAACTCTGCAAATATCTTATCTTACTTAAAGATTGGTAAACTTCAAATATATACATGGAATTTACAGTTTGGTAACTAACTTACCCACGACAAATGTCAATCTAGATGCCTAGATTTTGTCAACATTTAGAAATCTGATAATATTGAAGTCATTTCACTCTTACAGATATAAAGCATCTGATGTCTGCTTAGAATTAGATAAAAACTTTGATGTCAAACTTAGATGCTCCTTTTCTAAATACATGCTTAATTTTTTACTCATTAGATGTGAGTCTGCATTAACCGTTAGTAATTCGCCTATGAGGCATAATCCGAGGGGATTTTTTTTCTTGGAGAGCACTGGGCAAAATAAACTAGCCTATTTGGCATATACTGATCCTGGTACTTCCCTCTGGGTTAGAAACATGCAAAACTAATGAATGTTTCTATATTGCATTTCCATATTGTTTTGCTATAATTAAGTGAATAGAGAGATGTGACAGAGAACTTGAGAGAACGGTGAGACTCAAATACTCATTTTTCAAACCTCAGCTTGGATTCGATAGGTGTCAGAAATTACTGTCTACACAAGGCCATTTGATCCCTGTCAGCTACTCCAGTTTTCCTTATGCACTGCTTTTTTTTTGGTCACCAGAGTGGTCACTTTCTGACTCCTATGGGCACGAAAAGAGACGGAAGCTCCAATCTCAACACTTAAGAATATATATAGCAAGTTTTATGTGATGATATAACACACTGCTGGTCAGTTAGTCTGCTGTGCTTGCAAGTGAGCTAGTCTCTGCCTCTGCTGGAGTTTCTAATCCTAGAGGGCTCAAGTCTTCTTCCAGACACATCAGTAACATAACACTAGTTCATCATTACATTCAAGTGAATTCTGTTTTTCACTTAGGCATACTAAGGGTATTTCAGACCTTAAAATATTTAGTTTCTATTATACATTTTGAAAATGGATTGTCTTTTCAGTAAAGCAGAGTGCAACATCCTTTTTCAGTAAACCGTCATGCATAAGGACAAAATTTGAAATAATTTTTTTTTTTCCAATGTTCTTCGGGTTTCTAGCAGCCCACCCTGAGGGTTAGAAATCAGATTGAGTGTTTTAGGCACTTCTGTCTGTTATATTCATTCATGTCATCAATTTGCAAGTGGTTGCCATTATCTTGTAATGTAAAAGCGAGGACTAGCATATCTCCTGGCATCCATCATAGCGTGTGGGTCATCTGGGTTGACCACATCGTTCTGATTGACTCTCATGGGTTCTCTGGGCACATGGGAAAAGTCCATTTGCAGTTGCAGCTGAGACTCTAATGCAGAGACCTTTCTCTGTGGGACCAGGATCTGGTGAGGATCCATTGGATCAACATCTGCACTCCTAGTGTTTCTGTGGGGTTCAGGTGTGTTGAATCGAAACAAAGGGATTTCGTTTCTCCTGGACAAAAACTGGGAGTACGGTGGTGGATTCATACCAGGGACGAAAACTTGCTTACTTCTGCCTAAGCTAACCAGAAAGTGGTGCTTGGGAGATTGATACACATCATATCCATTTTCCAGTGTTCTTTGGTTGAACACGCAGTCCTCTTGGCTGAAATAATGCTTAGAGAAGAAAAAAAAAAAAAAGACAAATGTCAACAAAGGGATTTGGTGAAGGACAAACACCTGTTAAAGAAGAAAAGACAGATGAGATCCTGCAGAAGGTGTTTTCTGATCTTCCAGGTCTGCAACTCAGACAACTCATGTTAATCCAATATGGAATTTTCAACAGAGATGTTACTTAGCCAACACTGCTTTCATCAGAGGGCTACATTGTTTGAGCTACTGTGAATCTATACCACAGCAAGATTCAAGATCTCATTGGATCTCTTTCTGCTTTCATATATTCCAGAAGGAACTCAGATGTGCTCTTTATCAGCTCTACAATTCAGAACAATCAAAGAGGAGAGAAAGTTTAACATAAGTGGCAGGTTCTCAGCTTGCCAAAATCTACATCCTACTGCTGTAGTTGTACAGATTTGCCCTAGCTGAGGAAATGGGTTGTATGTAGCAGACTGTGCCTGTGCCTGTTATCTGTAAAAGTAACTCACCGATCCAAAAATGTCTCCTTTCACGTCCATGCATAGGTAGCGTCCACTCTTCACGCCTGTGATTATAACACAGCCAGCACCCTCAGACTTGATCATTAGAGCACCTGTTTGAGAAAGCAAATATGTCAAATCCAGAATCCCATTTGACACCACACTCTTGCCTTACTGGTCCACACACTGACTAGAAATGTCCGTTGATGGATTTGAACCCATCTTCTATGTCATTTAGGACTATTTGCACCCTAGATCACTTTCGATGTGGCTTTGTTTGATCCTTGAAAAGTTCCTAGAGTGGAGATGCCACTACATGTCTTGATGCCTTGTTCCAGTGCTGAACTAACATTCCAAACAATTTTTTTTTCTGACATCCCAATTGAAGACCCAAGCCCACTCTGGGACAGTTTTTCCTATGTTCTGTCCCTGGCCATGACTAGAGGGAGTTTGATTGCCTCATCTTTATGGCTGCCCTATGATATTCACTTTAAACTACATTTTACTACGTTAAATAAGCTTAGCTCCCTCAACCTTTTCCAAAATTGTTTGTGTTCAAGGCCACTGACTATCCTGAAAACTCTCTTTTAGAACAGTTCCAATTTCGCCACATCCATCTCAAAGAGTTTTTTATAGTACTCCAAGACCAGGTTTATTGGTACTAAGTAAAGGCTGAAAAGTAATTTTCCTTGATCTGTGGATCATGGTGGATGGCTTGCCATCTTCTTAAACAGAGTGTGTCCCCTGTAACCCTTAGTCTCTACCCAGGAGGGCTGTACACATCCAGCCTCCTCCCAGCCTGAGCAGCACTTTGGACTTTTTATTTACCTGGAATCTCGGTGGCAGTGGTAGTGTGGTGACCTGGCAGAAATTCAGTCATCCTCTCTTTCATGAACTCATTAACTGTTTGATTTCAACCCCTCCTGTGAGCATTTCAAATATATGTGGATTTTTTTTCATGACAGATATGGCAAAACATGATTTTTTACTGGCTGTTTTCTCTTTTGCATCTCCCTGATTATTGCCCAACATGCCTAAAAACATATTTTATAAAACCCATAGATATACAGGAAAAATAACACTAAGACAGAGCAGAAAATCCTACAAGTGTTTCATCAATTCCTTGAAAGAGAAATAGGGGAACTTGATTATTTTTTCTCTTTGATAAATTAAACTTCTAAAATTGTCTTTTGTTCCTTATATTATTTTGCACAAGTATCACAAGATGTGCTTATTAAATATAATTGTGTGGATGAAGGGCATGTTATGCAGTAGTAATAAAAATGACTTTATGATGCGTAGCTACTTGTGTGCATAGCTACTGCTAAAAGATAAGTAATTTTGGAATCCTATCTAAGAACTCTGTGTCCTAAAAAAATGGCTTACAACAAAACCAAGACAAATTACACCTTTTTATTTTTATTTCAATTATTTATTTCTTTATTTTTTAACTAGCTAATATGTTCAGGCAGGTATCCAGCAAAGAATTCCTGAATTTTCCATGAAAATAAACTATGATAGAACCTTCTAGTTACAAAAGGGAACAATTACTTCTGATGAACTCCAAAGTCTTAGCACTTCACTTATTACAGTCTGGACTTTCACAGTTTCCCCCCATTTTATCAACTGTTGCATGCTTAATTACCCACATTCTATGCACAACTGATTTTCTGCCATGCATCTGCATTAAATACACATATCTATAGATTCTCTTATAAACCAATTTTCAATAAAGAGTGGTACTGATACACTTGGAAGAAAATGACCTAATTTTAGTAGTTAGAATATCTCCACCCCAAAATATTTTATGACCATAATCAGGTTTTCACAACTGCTATGGTGATTTTTTTCAGCGCAATGCTATCACTGCAGTGGAAAGTAGCCCTTTGGGATATGTCATTATCAACTACTAATAAAAAATTCCACAAGAAACTGTGAGTAAAATCATGAAATGAAGGATAATCCAGGTAATTTTTACTTGCAGAGCATCACAGGAACCGCACAACTTTAGTTATCTTCAACAAAGATATTCCTCACCTGTTACATTTCTTTGAAGAAAATTATTTCTTAAACAAAATGAGTGTTATAATTGTGTTTTTGATTCCATAGCTCTGCTCCTCTCTTTGCTTTCCACCCAAGAAGATGGAATTTTCTACAGGTAGTGAGAAAGCAATATTCTAGTTAGCCCTCCCCTGCTCCCATGAAGACAGAGGGTCCGTAATAAGTTACTTACTGTAAATGGTTTGGTAAGGAACACCACTGATGTGGCCATCAGCATTGATTTGGAGATGGAAGCTGTTCCTCTCTGTAGAAGTGTACAAGTGCATCAGCTGATCTCCATTCCGCCAGCTGGGATTCAGCAGTGGAGAGGAGTTGGGGAAGCCAACTGCAGCCTTCAGGATACAGAGCACAAGCAGCATGTACTCCAGGCAGCTGCAGAGACTGGTGTGCGGCATGGTTCTCAGCTCTTAGTGGCTGTTCAGTATCTGAAACTTGATACTCCTTTTGCTTCTCACTTTCCCTTGTTTGTCTGCGTCTGGAGCAAGAATCCTCAGATAAGTTCCCTTCTTTGCAGGGGCTTATGAAGAGCAGGAAAAGTGACATCACACAGGAAAAAAAAACTTGTCCACATCCTTGATTTTTGTCAAAGCAACATTTTAAGTTTTCCAAAACCTCAGGGGAAGGAAAGCACGTAGGATCTCTGGGCAAGGTGTAGGGGGAAAAAATATAAGGTTTCTAAAGACAGCTCACGAAAGCTAATCATATGTTCAAGTGTTATCGGCAAACTTGTGACATCTGAAAATTTCCCATGCCTCTACTGTTAAATCCAGAAAGAGCAATCCACTGTAATTTCTGTGAAGAGAATGACCTGTTAAATGTATCTTTTTTCTTCTTCTTCTTCTCAGATTTAGATTTCTGCCTCCCCTCTTCATTTCTAAATTGCATTCTGATTTTTTGAAAACAGCAAATTAAAGCCAAAAACACAAATTAAAAAAAATTACAGATACATCACAATCTGAGAATAAGTTGTTCTGGGTCTGATTCCTTCATTACGGTGTGAGTTTAGCAGTGAGTTTGTTGGACTGATATCTGTGTTGCCTCATTTAAGCAAGTGAAACTTGATGTGCACACACCTCACTCCAGCTAAGCTCTCCCTTTTATTTCTCCTGTTTGAATCACTTAGATAATTTGGAGTTGACCAAACAGCTGAAGATCAGCTCCAGAACACTTAGAATCTGCAAGTTCCCTTGTTGCATGTTTGGTTAGCAGTCTTTTATTGAGCCACACAGATTAGCATGGCAAGAAGATCTAGGATCTGAATCAAAACTAAAATCATTCCTACTGTCACATTTCTATTGCTTCAGGTATAGCAAACAAGCTTGGAAAAGCTACAAAGGGATGTGAGTAAATTGAAAATTAATAAATGTAAAGTGATGTTAAAATTGTTCCAAGATACCTTATCTGCTTTTCGTTTGTCCTGTCAATGTACAAAAATTTCATCAACAACTTTTCTGACTTAAAACAATATTATTCTGATTATTGTATAAAAGTACTGTACTAATGGGATGCTGGCTATACAGATTAAACAACAGTAATAGGAATAGTTGTGAAAGTAGGCTGTGTTTAGCTGTTTGCTTGTTTGTTTCAGAAATGAGTATTTATGATGAAAAGAGTACTAAACAATAAATGAATCACTTTTTAAGAAGACACCTGGAGATTTTAAGTCTAGTGGTCCTGGATTCACAGGCAGAGATGTTAGTAGGTTACAGGCTTTAGTTAGACACTGCAAAATTCTTTGTTCTATCAATACCTGTGAAGCAGTGTCATCAGCACAGAAATATATTAAAACTTGATAAAACTATGACAGTTGACCTGATATTTTAAAGCTTAAAACTAGCAAAACTCTGCCAAATTCTTCTATTACACCTGTGTAAATCTAGAAACTTGCACCTGTGTAAATGACAACATTCTCCAGCCAAAGTGTATAAGGGTCAATCTGAGCAGATTGACAAAACTGTATTTACTGAGAAGCAATCTAGCCTACAGACATTTCACTGATTGTAGCATCTGAAACATTTTGCCACAATAATTTAAAAGCTATCTAAGAAGGAAAAAACCACCTTTTTTTCTTTTCTGTTTCCTTTTTTAAGTGTATCTATTTAGTTACAAAATTATTCACTATTTTTTTTTCTATCTGGTATCAAACATAAGCTTTTTTTTTTTTTTTTTTTTTTTCTTTTGCTCTCTTTCATTTGACTACTGTAGAAATGTGGATGTGAATATCTCAGAAGCAGTTACAAAGTTTCCACAAGAGGCACATATATTTTTTGTTATTTGTGAATGCAGTTTTTCTCATTCAATATTTCATATACATGATAAAGCCCTTCTGTACTTATCATTACACAGTGTTCTGAACTCTTTCTGAGATCTTAGCTGCATAGAAAGAGTTCTGTGGTGAAATTCAGGCCATTTCTTAGCGTGTGTCAGTTTTGAGAACCTATTTCTCTTTTTTTTTTTTTTTTTTTTGTTAATATCTCAAAGTAGTGAAGAGTACTTCCACGTGCTTAAATTCTTATGCATTTTCAGAAGATTTTCATTGTATCAGCAAAATTCCAGGCAGTTGAGTATAAGCTGCTGGGCTAAAACAAATATATTAAACTCTCTGCTGGAAAAAGAATAGTAATGTGGATTTTACCTTTTCACAAACATTTGTGTTCCGAAGTGCTGTGCTGAAACATGGAAATAGGCTAATCCCTGCTCTGAGGAACCTACACTTTTAAAAGGAATGGAAGTAAAGTGGATGCTCTGAAAATTGCACTGTGAGAACATTTGGAAGCTTGAAGTGTGCTGGTGGGGAAGGACAGGGCTGGCTTATGCCTTAGTAACTAACACAGAGGTTTCTACCATGAGGATGGCCACATTGCTGTGCCTTCCACTTCCCCCTGTAGGGATACCTGACAGCAGCTGGAGAGCAAACAGATACACAGCAACCTTCAAAGGGCTCCTCTGGGATACTCAGTAATTTAAGAGCTGGCATTCAGCTGTTTGTGAAGTATTTTGCCCCCAGGAGTACTGTTGACTTTCACTTCAATTTTTCGTAATACTGGAAACAAGATCAGTATAAATAGAAATGTGCCCTATGAGAATCCTTGCTTTCCTATGCCACTTTTCAGACTCCCAGAGATGAAGTAGAAAACTCAGCTTTATGAATGCTGCTTCTGACTTGCAACTACCTATTCTCTTGTAAAAACCTAAAGTGGTTGGTAGAACTCAAGATGAAGTACAATGTCATAAAGAGCAATTTGCTAGCATAGCAAACTTCCTGCTGTCTTTGAAGGGCATTTGTTTTCCAAATGTAATGCAAGTTTGTATTTGAGAAAAAAGAGAATGAATTGGATAATAATGATGTCCATGAAAAGCGTTTTGTTTCAGATGATCTGCCCGTTTGTAATGTACAATTTCTGTACAGAAAATATATATTAAAATCCAGTAAAATTATCAGTCATTTAGAGTAAAATATACTACAATCACATGTTGCAAAAATTTTAGTTGGAAATAAACTAAAAATTCTTCCCATGAAAGTGATAAACCACTGCAGCAAAAGCCTGAGTGATCTGATCCATCTTGGGAGTTTACCTTATTGTACTCTTGGGCTGCACTAGAAACATCCAGGGACCCCTTTCCATCTATATCTTTCAGTGTTTCCATGACACTGGTTAAAGAAATTTTGCTACTGCATTTATTGACAGTTTCAAATAAAATATTAGAATAATTCTCCATACTTAGAAAGAAAATGAGAATAGATAATAAACTGTGCTCTAACATAGTTTTAAACTTACTTTAGTCTTTTTGATTCACACATTTCACTCTGATGATTCTACAGTCTGGAAGAAGAGAGAGAAATATTTAGGCCAAAGAAATTAAGAGCAAAAAATGCGAAGCGGGAGAGAGGAAGAAAAATCAAAAGGCAAAATATGAAGACAAGGAAAGTAGAAAGGCTTTACGAGCTACTGCAAGACCAATGCACAGTTCTGGACTCTTCCAAAGCAACATAAAGGTCCAACTTTGTGAGCAGCAGGACAAGATAAACAGAAGTATATAATAATGGGGAAAATGGATATTGATAGCACATATGCAAGGAAAGATTAGGTTGGATGGAAACATGGAAAATAGGTGTCTCGAATGCTACTCTAGTCCAGATCTTACATCACATAATGGCTTTTCAGATATATTTGCACCTCTTTGCAGCCACAGTATTTCTTTGTGTTGCCTTCTCGCCCTGTCTGTTGCTGGTGAGAAGAATCTTGTATGACCCACAGTGCCCTTGGGTACAGAGGTTCATCAACTGCTGGGACACTGATCCTGCACCTGGCCCCTGGTGATCTTTGGCCATTTTCACAGCTGGCACAAATTGGTGTCAGCACAAGTTGGTGTCAGCCAGGAGTGGTTGGGAAATGCATTTTGTTTCAAGGAATAAAAGCAGGCTGATTTTATCATCTTTATTGAAGTTTTGGACTAATCAAATTGCTCAGTTTTCTAAAAACAAAGATTTGCTGGCTGACATGCCCTTTAAACAGAGAAATCCAACCTAAGGCGCCTTTTTTTTTTTTTTTTTTTTTTTTTTTTTTTTTTTTTTAAATATTCTTTACTGTTATCCATTCCTTTGCCCTAATCTACATTTTTACATGTCAGAGGCTGACTAACCCATGTATCTGTCCCAAACATGTCTCTGATACAGATGTTGCTTCAATACCACTTGTTCCATGGTTCATTCAGCCATATTCCTCCTCTTTGGTGGAAAGAGACACTTAAAAATGATAAAGATGAAACTTAAAAAATGATAGAGAACTTACATAAAGATGGAAATGAAGTTAATGTCTTCCTGACCTCTGATGATAAGCTCAACAGTAAGCTGAAATTGCATGGAATACAAACATACATTAAAAATGTAATACAAGAGAAATTTCACAGTCATACAAGTGGCTTTTAGATCTGCATGTTGGCTGTTACAGGATTATGGAAGATAACATAAAAATCTGCGGCACAGAATGTCTATACATTAGGTCAAGAATTCCAGAGCGTGACGCATATATGCCCCCTACGTGTCACTGTCATTGCAGAATATTGTTTTCTGGTGAGCTGCTATGGAAGGGCTGCAGCTGAAATTTGCACAAAACAACTGTTTTTCTTTTACTGGCACATCCAGTACTGTTGACCTGTATATCTAGGTAGTGTTGTCTAGAGAAGTGTAGTCTTAATCACTGAGGTTAGCTGCTTCAGAACTGTGCTGGCCAGAACTGCAGCGATAGATCACAAGGTACAGTGGGGTTTCAGGAGGTTCCTTTGCCAGGGGAACCCTGAGAAAGCAGAGCAGCTGGGCAGCTCTCGCGAGAGGCTGACAAAGCATGGGCATTGCCACGGCAGTGGAACAGCATCCACGCCCTTTGCCTTAGAGAAAGCTTCTGGGAGGGCAGTGACATGTCCAGGTACAGTGAGAAGGCAGTGCATGCAGAACCCACAGCATACTGCAGCAGCAGGTGTGGTAGCATGTGTGGCAGGACGTGGAAGTACAGTCCCTCCTCGCTCAGGAAACAAACTTACCTATGGGCAGTCTCCAAGACCACAGATTGACCATGGTCTCCAACAGGCAATGAGCTTGCCCCACAAAGACTGTGGTGACTCAGACAGAGTTCCTTCCCAAGAATGTGGCTGTTCAGGTCTCCGGCTGCAGGGAGTGCCTGAGCCTGCTGCTGCCTGGGGAGGGTAGCAGGAACTCCAATTGTGTGAGGTGTGAGCAGTTGGGAGATCTGCTTAGCATGGTTGCAGAGCTCCAGGAAGAGGGAGAGAGGTGAGCAGGAGATTGAGTGGTGGAGTAACTCCCAGGCATGCCAGAGAGAAATGTGCCAAGGAGACACATGCTTGAAAATGATGTACCACCTGCCCTATCACTGGCAGAGGGGGAGACCGGAGAGATGGGAAGAGTTGGCAGACAGTCCTAGCTTGGCATTGTGTGTGAACCCCTTCCCTACCGACTTTGTTTCCCCATATGCTCCCTGAGAAATAGGTTTGAGGCGCTGGAAATTGAAGAAGAGGTGAGCGAGGAGGCGTGGGAAGGCTTGTCTAAGACATTGCCAAGGGCGAGGCAGTCAACTGCATCTCCAGACATCCTCTGCCAAGAAAGAAAGAAGGGCCATTGTTGCAGGTGATTCCTTCCACATGGGAACAGAGGGCACCATATGCAGACCGGACCTGACTTGTAGGGACGTGTGCTGCCTCCCTGGGGCATGAGTCAAGGACATAACTCCCAGCTCTGGTTCACCCCTCTCATTACTACCCATTACTGATAGTTCAGGCAGGCAGTAGCTCAGATAAGCCTGCAAATTATCAAAAAAGACTTCAGGGCTTTAGGGCAGTTTGTGAGGGAGCGGGAGCACAACTGATATGTTCTTCTACCCCTTCTGGAGCAGCAAGAGACACACAGTGGGCTAGGAAAACCCAGGTAATGAATAAGTGGCTGAGAGACTGGTGTTGCCACAGGAACTTCAGGTTTTTTGACCATGGGACAATTTATTCAGCACCTGGTCTTAATGACTACAGATGGATGTCACTTGTTCTAAGGGGAAAACAGATCCCAGCCAAAGAGCTAGTGGGGCTCAGTGAGAGGGCTTAGGTAAGGGAAGCCTGCTGATGAGCCCTTCTTCATTTAGCTGCAGGAGGTGGTGCACTCACAGGCACTCCTCCTGATAGGAGATTTCAGCCACCTGACTATCTGCTGAGAAAAGCACACAGCGGCTGCAAAGAGATCCAGAAATCTTCTCGAGAATGTGCAAAGAGAGATGTTAACAAGTTGGAACTCAGGCAGAGAAGGTCCACCAGAACTGGACTGGAGAATGTTATGGAAGAGCAGGCTGTTGGATCTGGTATTGTTTATCTTGGAGAAGGCAGTGGGAGAAATAATCTAGATGGAGTTTCATTACTTGAAGAGCAAATACAGAAGAGGGAAATAATATTATTAGTATGTGAAAAATGGGTTGATGGCATATTTACCGCACCCCATTTGGAAGAAGTGTCCCAATACAGAATGTATGTTTAACGCATTTATTTACATTATCATTTTTTAGTGTCCCCTGCATAGAAAACACTGCACCGTGTCCTCTGTCATGTAAGAAGCTTGTGGCAGAGCTGAGCACTGATCCTTGATCTCCCAAATGCTGCTCCACATCTTGTAAACTGTTAACTACTACCTGTTCAATTACAAATCTCCAACATGAACCTTTTCCCAGAATTGTCTTTCTCCTCCATTTATGGAATCAGAACTGTGGATCGTACAGTATTGTAAAAATGCACAGTAATCTCTCATTCTAATGCTACTAATTTCTGAAGACGCATTGTTCTTTAGAGTTGTGGTAATGTATCTCAATCCAGTTTTTCCATTTGATTCTTGTATGATCATGCATGTGTAATTGTGAAGCATGGAGTATCTGCAAACTGCTTTTTCAGCATGAAGCACTAAATTCTTTGCCAAATACATCATCAAAATCTATTAAGTAGAAAAATTGTTTTCTCTGGAGCATTTGATCTAGAATCCTGCTAGGATATGACAATCTTTTAACAGAGAGAAGTACTTCTCTTTTCTGACAATCACTCACTGTAAGTCACTGTGAAAAACAGGTGTCAAGGAGAAGTGTGGACTGAGCCTGATCCTTAGCAGATGACCTGAGAGCTGAGGTGAAACATAATAAGAATAAATCACAAGTATCAGGTCAAGTCCTCACCAACCAGGAACAGTCCAGCAACAGTGGTCAAGATGGGGAGCAAGGCAGACACAGAAATGATGGTTGGGTCCACTCACAAAACAGCATCATGGTGGTAAGAAAGGTCTAGGGTCTAGTAAATAGGTGCATTTGCTCATCAGGATCAGGTCGATTGATGGCTAGGCAGGTCCATAGTTACAGAACTGAGCAGAAGCCAGGCTGTAAAGTCAGCCCATAGTTTAGGGGGTTCTATGGCTGAACTAGAAATGAACTAGAAAAGAATAGTATGTTGAGACAGCTCAGGAAGGGCGTGAACTAATATAGAGCCCCTGGCCATGGATATGGGAAGAAGTTTTAGGTAAGGCTGGTCAAGACCATTAACTGAGATTAAGAACTGATTGGCTGGTTGCAGCCAAAAGGTTGTGATCAACAGTTCTATGTCTGGGTGGAGGCCAGTCACAAGTGGTGTTCACCAGGGGTCAGACTTGGGACTGATTCTCTACAACATCTCTATCAATGACATAGATGATGGAATCAAGTGCACCCTCAACAAGTTTTCAGATGACACCAAGCTGAGTGGCGCAGTCACCTCATTGGAGGGAAGGGAAGCCATCCAGAGGGACCTGGACAGGCTGAATAAGTGGGACCATGTGAACCTAATGAAGTTCAGCAAGTCCAAATGCAACGTGTTGCACCTGGGCTGGGGGCAGTCCCAGATATTTATACAGACTGGAGGAAGATCTCTTTGAGAGCAGCCCTATAGAGAAGGACTTGGGGATCCTGGTGGATGAGAAGCTGTACATGAGCCAGCATGTGCACTTGCAGCCCAGAAGGCCAACTGTGTTCTGGGCTGGATTAAAAAAGAGGTGGCCAGCAGGGAGAGGGAGGTGATTGTCCCCTTCTACTCAGCTCTTGTGAGGCACCATCTGGAGTACTGCGTCCAGGCCTGGGGCCCCCAGCACAAGAAAGATGCAGAACTCTTGGAATGGTTCCAGAGGAGGGCCACTAAGATGATCAGAGGGCTGGAGCACCTCTCCTATGAAGAAAGGTTGAGAGAACTGGGCTTGTTTAGCTTGGAAAGGAGAAGGCTTTGTGGAGACCTCACTGTGGCCTTCCAGTACATAAAGGGAGCTTATAAACAGGATAGGGAACAACTGTTTACATGGGTGGATAGGGATAGGAGAAGGAGGAATGGTTTTAAACTAAGACAGGAGAGATGTAGGTTAGGAAGGTAGGAATTAGGATGAATTTTTTCACACACAGGGTGGTGACACACTGGAACACGTTGCCCAGAGACACTGTGGATGTCCCACCCCTGGAGGCATTCAAGGCCAGGCTGGATGTGGCTCTGGGCAGCCTGGTGTGGTGGTTGGCACTGCTGCAAACAGCAGGGGGGTTGAAACTAGATGATCATTGTGGTCCTTTTCAACCCAGGCCATTCATGATTAAGTCTAATTAATGTCTACAGTCTGGCAACATACTCCTCTCCCAGTGAGGCATACCTCACGCAGTCCTAGGCTCAGGAGTGGCTTAGTTGCTGAGGGTAATCAGTGGGCTTTTCTGCAGCACAGAGCCAGCAAAGGGACAGCATACCGAGAAGGGACATAGTGACTTAGGCCTGGGTGGTGGTGGCAGTAATGATGGAGTTTGGATTGCATTCAATGAGCCTGAGAGATCAGATGGGCCCAACGCATAAAATGGAATTCCTCTAAAGGGCTGGTGCTGTGAGGAGATCAGAGACGATGGAGGGTCTGGTACCTTGGGAGAGTTGTAAGATCAGAGGGCATCTCCATGGCACTTAGTTTGGGAAGGCCTAAGCTCAGGCTACAAAGTCAGTCCACTTAGTGATGCTCATCTCTTCAGCTTTCCTGTTGTGACGAGGTTGGAGATGAGATTTCTGATCCTGCCCATTTCACCAGGTAGTGAGACCATTGAGCAGGCAGACCCAGCCCAGTTCAGGCAACATACGCCAATAAGGCAACCTGGATGTGTACTGTTTGCCTGATTTTCTGAGTTTAGTTGGTCCGTGGCAGGCTCAGGGAACCTTGCTGCTTGGACAAGGTTTTTCTGATCTTTGAGAAACTGGATCAAGATCTCACCTTTGCTTTTTTTCTTATGGTTCTTAATAGATAGGCTCTTCAGAGCATCTGGTTACTCTGAGACTCACTGGCATGATATCAAGATTTAGTGAGAAGGAAAAATGCCTAGAAGTCAGCAAGGTTAGGTTCTTTGGGATTTCACAATTTGCATCTCAACTCTTGTCCTGCTCCTAAGATCAGCATTGGAAACCTGAGAAGAAACTCACAGAGGTTGCACTGAGGACTTAGATTAAATACAGGCAAGCCTGAAATGGTTTCCTACTTTCATTATAGCTCCATAAATAAGCTTGGGTAGGAGAGAGGTCATTCTGTCCTTTTGCTTTCAGACTGTTACAGAATCACTGAATGGTTGGGATTAGAAGAACTTCTGGATGTCATCTGGTCCAATCCCTGCTTAAGCTGGGGCACCTAAATCCAGGACTATGGTCAGGTGACTTTTGAAGATCTCCAAGGAGGTATACTCTACAGCTTCTCTGGACAAGAAATGCCAGCCTGTCACTTCCCAGTAGATTCACTTTTAAAGAAGAAAAAAATCATGTAAACTCTAAAATGTCTCACATATCTACGGTTTAAAATGATGAATTATTTTTCTTTTCATACAACACAGAAAATTTGTACATATTAAATGAAACTTTGTTTTCTGACATAAACTGTCTTGATCTAAAAAAGAAATAAGTGGAAACTGCTAACAAGTAAAATGATTTCAGGTATCACTTCTTTAGTGTCTTCATCTACATATTCTAAGGAAAGTAAATATCTTTTTGGCAAGTTTTTAACTGAAAGCCTGTTTTTATTCATTCAGAAAAGATCTCGTTTGGTTTTTTTTTAATGAGACTCTACTGCAGTACCTGCTGCTATTGTAGAAAAACTGGGCTGGCTCAGCAGTTTCGTAGACAGCTGGTAGTAACTTTTCTATGATGTTGTAATCTTTGCTGGTGAGATAAATCTCTGCTCAGCATATTTCTTAATTGTTGTCTTTTTAATATACTTATTCCTACATGTGTTAGTGACCCCTTTGGCATTTTTGCTTTGTTTCTTTCAAGTTGTGGTTTCTGCAGGCGGCACATTGCCCTCTGGCAGGGAGAGCACCTGCATTTTCCATGCAGTTCCTAGTGTTTCAAAAAGTACCACTGGTAGCAGATGAACAGCAGATAGTGTAATTTGTGATTATTTATGGTTCCACAGCTCTATGTGAAGTAATGTACTCAGTGGGATAAAGGAAGAAAATGATCTCTTAACATGATTTAAAATTGCTGTCTTCAGCAGCAAAAGACTGCTGCTTTCTGTTCTAATCCTCAAGGTGCTCTTTGCTACTAAATATTATTTCCTGCCATTGGTATCTTCTGAAACAGCAGGGGGAAACATTCAGCCTTTTCATTTTGTGTCTTTAAAACTGCTCCTTGTGGCATTGTCTTTGATGGATAGGATCAGACTTCACATTTGCAAAACCTTGTCAAATCATCAAGTTAGAAAATTTTGACAAAAAATAATTTTCACTGTTAATTACATGCCAAATGTTACTAAAAGTCACCATTCAATAACAGATCTGAAAGATAAATACTCTGTTCTATGGCATCCCAGTTAAAATTTTGACTTTTCTGTACATGTGTGCAACAGATGCTGACATGCTGACTGCCTTGAAGCCTAAATCCAGCTCCTGAGGTCCTAGCTACCTTTCCCTCTTGTGACTAGGGTCGTGTACAGAACTTAAATCTGCTTTCTAATGTCGAGCTGCTAAATAACAAATTAGCTATCAGAGGGCAATAATAATAACGGCCAATAAAAAAATGCAGTAATCAGTCTCAGAAGGTTAGACACTTTGCACCTATCTATCTCCAACACGGTAGGTGTTAATGTGGTATGTTGATTTTGGAAAACACTGCTTCTTCCTTATTCTCTGTAAGTGGTCTGGAGTTGCACCGAAGACAAGTAATTAATGTACCTTTGTCCTTCCCTAAATCTCATGTGCCTATAAATGAGATAGCTTTGCGTCCTGGAGTTGTCAAATAGTCAGGGAACTGAATCCTTCAGTTGATTTCTGCAGCAATCTGTGTTGGTAAGTTTCAGTAGAAAAGACATTTTCTGCTAGAGCACAGGCCAGATGTGGGTTATGCCTTCTTGTGATAAGGAGGATGCTGTCAGTTCTGAGTGTGCTTTCGAATTGCATTTTCACCCCTTCAAGTCAGTTTTCTGTGATCGACCCCTTTTGAGTGACCAGCCAGAGGTTAATGAATCATAAGGCTATCACAGAGGCAGTGTCTATAGAGAATTATTCCTGATGCAACCTTCTCTGGTTTTGAAATTCAAGAAAGAGTAGTGCTTTCTGCTTTCACATATACTGCTCACAGTACTTCTGTCAGCTCAGATCATTTCAGGAGCTACTGACAACCCAGGGCCATGAAGCTGATGAAGACAACACCCACAGATGGTGGGACATAAGAGAAGACGAAGCCAGACTGTGTGGACAGATTATGGGTCTTTGCCAGTGGCTTCAGGCCAGGGAACATGGAAGGTAGAATGACCTTCAGTCATGAGAGAAGAGACATGCTGGGAAACTCCTCTGTTCTTGTATGGTTGCAAGGAGAAATATTCCACAGGAGCAGTTGCCTTCTCAGTGACAGGTCAGAGAATAAGGATAGAAGTAAGAAGCTAGAGAGCAAACAGTACAAGGTCCTCTGTAAGGCACTTGATTAATTCTTCTGTTTAAATTGCATTTGCTCTAGTCTGTTAAGAGCAAACTGCATTTGTCTTTGTCCTTCCCTCACAAGCATCCCATGCTTTATAGTTTTGGGAACAGAACCCGAGGTGAGCAGCCAGAGTTCCTTGGGCAGAAATGTAGGTCAAAGTGGTAAGAAGAATAAGGTTACTGCGTCACAGTGTATCCATAGAGACAGATACAGTTCTAAATTCCAAATGACTGGGAGAAGTGAGAAAATTATGTGAATGGAGTAAAGCATAGCCATTTTTTTTCCTTCTATTCATAGAGATGTGGAGCCTAGTCATCGTTTTTTTTTTTTTCTTCTCACCAAAGTTCCCTGAAGATTATTTTCAGTAAGCTGGGAGCACACAATGAGAAGGGAGCACAGGATCAACCTCTTTCTTCCAGGACAAGGAGGCATTCATCTAGCTGTGCCTGGCTAGTGTTATATTTCAAAAGGTAAACTGTGATACAGAAGCAGAAACCAGTCTGTTTCCACACGTAGCCTTTTCCTAGCTTCTGCAGATATTCTCCTTACCAGGAGGATTATGTCTCTGTTTTGCTTGTTTGCCCTTGTCATTTCCAGTCACTGTATGTCAGTTTTGTCGCTTTTCCAGTTCCTGCTTTTGCCTAAAATTACTGCCCTTCAGAGCAGTAAACAAGGCACTACTACAGCAAACAGAAATGCTGGTTAATCCATCTGTGAAACTTAGTCCTTTCCTATGTGACGTTCAGTTCATATGCATAGCAACAATATGAAGAATTTATGATTATTTTTAAACAGAAAGAGCTACTGAAGGATAGTATAGACAGACAAAATATGAAATATAAATTCAGAGGATGGCATTTAGTCATTGCTAAAGTTTGCAGGCTCCTCAGAAGAGTCTTCCTGCAAGAAGAACCTTGGAGATCTGTCCAGTCTGCCATGCCATACTGATTATGGATTGATTAATAGTGTGCTTAAACCACAGAGTGAGCAGCAGATTCTCAGCTATTAGTTTTTAGTAATATCTCAGTGCTAGCTCTCAGACTGGGAGAAGTCTGTATTAATTTAACTAACTGAAGAAATGATTAAATGGCAACACAGAAGAGAGGGAGAGCAAAACTTACCACATCGCTGAAATATGGCAAAACTTACCAAACTACTGGAATGTGCCATTCCTTCTTCCTCCACCCCTCCCAGTTTTAGGGGATAGTGAGTGAAAAATCTTCAGATGGCTGCAGGAAGCTGCCCTCCAAAAGTAGTTCCGAGCAAGAAGAAAAAGTGATTTAATAAGAGAAAAACTATTATTCCATATTCAATGAAGAGGTTTACTCAAGAGCTTCAAAAATAGGAGAGTAGCACTAATACCTCCCTGAGTAAAAAGCACAGGAATTTAGACAGGTGAACATGACAGCTCATCTTCAAAAAAGATTACAGTTCTAATTTCCTTCTTTTCTGTGAAACTTAACAACAAACATAACTCCCTTATGTCTTTCCAGAGAAGAAGTCTGAAGAACAGAAAGGTCTACCACAGTTTTAAGGGTACCAATATGTTCTATGGATCTAGAGATTAATTAAAACAGCAATTTTTTTTTATTATTTTTTTTTTTTTTTTTAATATAGGAGCTGTGTAGCAAGGGGTTAAAAAATGTTAAAAAAGATCTGGAGTCAAAACACTACATATAAAAGTTTATTTTATGAATACATTAACCTATTGTGCACAGCACATGTATAAAAATAGACACAATTTCACAAACAACTGGACAGTTTTATGTTTCTTGTAAATTTACAGTCTTGGTTGTGAGCCTGTATTGAGTCCTAATATGAGGTATATTTTAATGATAAAAAATAATGTGAGAACGTTGGCACTATTTTACTGTGCAAAATCTTGGAATTGAAGTAATTAGTCAGGTATATATAAATTACTCTGCTTTTCCACTGTGTGTGTGGCTGTATCTTTACACGTCTAGAGAAAAGTGAATTTATTTTGATACAAATCATACTGATATCATTAAGCTTGTTAGTGTTCATTGATGGATAGACCTGCAGTTTGTTTAGATTACAGAAAGAGCTGTGTCTCTGGACCAACTGAACAAACTGGCTAACTTGGCTGCAAAAGGGCTGCAGAAAAATGTATAGAAGCTAAAGTGCTAAACCTGGTCTAAATTT
Organism: Centrocercus urophasianus; assembly: GCF_019232065.1. Taxonomy (NCBI): domain Eukaryota; kingdom Metazoa; phylum Chordata; class Aves; order Galliformes; family Phasianidae; genus Centrocercus; species Centrocercus urophasianus. Next base: position 8,670,768 of record NW_024885088.1, on the reverse strand, counting down.
GATAACAGTGCTAAAAGCATAAAGGCAGAGAGATGGCTGGGCAGTTATTCCTTATGCCTAGAGGTACTACCATACTATTTCATGAATAGCCTAGTGAGGGGAGAGCACAATGCTGTACATTGGGGAACAGAAAATTGGCTGAAAAATCTTCAAAAGTCAGTTATTAGTTGGAATATAATAGGGATGGATAGGTCAGTTACCAAAAGGTGTGAAGTATGTTGTCAATTCAGAAAAACGGGCACATGGAGAATATTGGCAGATTGATTTTACTAAATTGCTTTGTAATTCTTCAAGAATTTTTTTTCAAGAATTGCTTTAGCAATTCTTTCTAATTGCTTTAGAGGTCTGAAATATTGGTTAGTCATAGTGGATACATTTACTGGTTGGCCTTTCCATGTTGCACAAATAAAGCAGGGAAGTGGTGAAAATATTATTGAAATAATTTTTTTCCAAGATTTGGAATATGCATAGGAATGTCATCTGATAGAAGCACACATTTTGTAGTTGAAGTAGTTATTGAAATCAGTGAATTGCTAAACATTGCATGGAAGCTGCATGCTCCTAATAGACTCCAGTCTAGTGAGAAAGTGGAAAGAATGAATGAAATGCTCAAAACACACCTGAGCAAATATGTCAAGAGACCTGTATGGACTCCACTTGGGTTTTGCATTTAGTCTCGTTGAGAATTACAGTCCAGACTTGAGGCCTTAGCCCATACAAACTGATGTACAGATGACCATCTCAGACTCCTGAGTTACCAGGAGAGATGGAAAATGATACAAGAAACAGGGAGAAAATGATACAAGAAACTAGTTGCTCTCAGGAGAGTCTTGCAAGAGATAAATAAATATGTGGTCTTAAATAAATCTCTGAGTCTGGATTCCAACCAGGACACTGGTGTGTATCAAACCCTGGACTTCTGAAACATTGCAAGAGAAGTGTAAAGGACCCTTCCAAGTTTCCTCCTATAATGGAGTGAAACTGGAAGGAAAGGGATCCTGGATTAATTATTCTCAGATTAGGAAGGCATGGAAAGTTGAATCAACTACCTCACTATTGAAAGTTAAGATAATTAAGCAAGCATAATGTAAAAAGTAACACTGCTGGCGGGAATTAGCTCTGTAGGCTATGAAGGATGGAAATGTGAAGTACATTTACAAATAGTAGGGAAATTAGCTAATGTACTAATTCCTAACTGTTGCTGAATATGTACCCAGTTACCAAGAAACATGCAAACAGGGTATCCATTAGCAGGAGCATTATTACACCATACCAAGATCGGTAGAATTGGCAACAGCAACAGTCCAGTATATGTTGATATCGAATACAAAAATGAATCCAACACTAAAAATGCACAATTCCTATTCCTTATGGTCTTCTGTGGAGAGAACAGAAAAAATAGCACATGGTTTAGAGAAAACCAACAAATCAGGTCCAAATGTAGGAACAAAATGAATCATTCTATACATTCATCTTGCATTTTCACACAAGACTTAACTGAACAAGACACTAAAATGTGAGGAAGAGCACTTACAGTCACCTTTGGTTCTGGTGGTCCAACTGTATGCTTCATTACAGGAGCCAGTTAATAGCTGGTTTTAGGGGCCCTACAGGTAAGTCTTGGTTATATGAGGAAAATAAAGGTATGTTTGCTGGTAGACTAATGTCCCTCAATCAGGGTCAATTTTCCTGTGCACGTGGGGAAATATTCCCAGCAATGCAAATTCAGGACAACAGTGCAGTGGCTGGGATTTACCTAGAAACTGATTCTGATAGTTATTTTTATATGCTGCAATTATTGTTCTGGCTATTGCTGGAGATATACTAGATTGATATAGTGAAGGTTTTTGTGCATTATTTACAGACCCTCAGAGGAAAAGGAGGGATTGATACAAGTTGTGATGATATTGTTAAGCTGGCTGGTGTTCACTGATGGATAGCCCTGCAATTTGTTTAGATAACAGAAAGAGCTGTGTTTCTGGACCAAGAAGGATTTGAAGTTCTGCTGAGCCTTTGTGCCTAACAAACAGAAGTCCTGCTTGGAATCAGTTACTGAGTATGTAACATCCCCCTGGGAAATTTCCGCATATATAGCATACCTCTGGGAAAAGTTCTGCCTATGTAACACAAGTAATGCATACAAGCTGAAGATCTTTTTTGTAAGATCTATCCAGTGCTGATAATAAAATATTCCTGCTCTCTAACTTGAGTTTTAAGAGAGTTTTCTGATTGACTGATCTACAGTATCAATCTAAGATCGTATTAAAATGGCAGTAAAGATTGTTTTGTAACAGAGATGGATTAGGCCTTAAATTATCATGGGATCTCCCCATGGAAAAAGAAGCATTGAAAATGTGCAAAGTCTGAACCATGCAGGCCCGTAGGGGGAATTCATAGCAATGCTTTCAAAGATGTAGCTCATTTCATGACTTTGTGCTAATGCATGCTGAGATGCTTTGAAAGTGACCATTGAAAAAACCTGTCAATAATAGGTTTCTTATTTAACCCTCACTTGGAAAACTGATTCATTTTCATGAGTTTGACTTTACACAGTCACATATCCATGGAACTATTCTTTTCAAAAATGTCTTGCTTAAGAATTTGACAGATTATACCTGCATGCTCACTATAACCTTCATTTTTTGTAAACTCTGCTTGTGAATGGTATTTTTTCCTTCTGTGCCAGCTCAGCAAGTTTATCAGGAATAATCTGAGTGGCAGTTTTTCAGAGTCTCCTATCTACTCTGAGCTGCCTCTGGACTGCTTGCACATGCACAGCAATTTGTCAGTAAATGCCTTGACTCCTCTACTGAATGTAGTCAAGCATTCACTTAAGAAAAGTCTCTATCAAAGTATTCTATCCAGCTAGTTTATGACAGCACAGTGCTGCAATACTGCACTAGATGTATTTGAGGGGCTTGCTGCCAAACTTACACACCTGTCAATAGCATAATTTACTCTGATATTAATCAGGACTCCTGATATTGAAAACTTCTATGGTTTCAGTGTTGGCTTCAAGTGTTGATGTGGCTGGCATTGGTATGTAATATGAACAAAGCAATGGTGTGAAAAGAAACTCAGCAGGGTGAGTGGTTTAGGTTTCCAAATGTCCACCAAAACAGCATCTTGCAGGAGTATGCACTTCTTGAGTTTGGCCCAGAAGGATGCATTTGAAGAGACTTCTTGTGGTGTGTTTCTACAGTTTGTTCTTGTTGACCCATATGTATGAAACAGAGTCAGTGAGTCTGATTCTCATCTTTCATGCCAGCTGTCCCATTACTTAACAGTACTGGCAACAACAAATTACTCCAGACTATGTTGGCTTAAGAGGGAAAAGATTTCATTCTAACCTAATGATTCTGGTGTAATCAGAAACAAACATTTGTGTCAACATTTAGACAACGATTTCTTCTGTCCATACACTTCCTACTTTTTTCAAACTTCATTTCATAGACAACTAGGAATATAACACAAGAATACAGATTGCTAGATAACACTGCTGTAGTCTGCCTATCCACACCTTTAGGAAACAAATTCTAACTTAACAGATATCCTACAAACTTTTCCTTGACACAATCTGCCCTCTGCTTTTTCTCTTAAAATGCATTCATTTTTTCTAACACAAACTGCTGCACACATTGTGGATGAACAAAATGTGCCAATCTAGCTTCCCTCTACATACTGCCAGATCATGGGCTCATATAATTTCTTTTTTCTTCTCATTGAGGTATGATAGAAAAGAACCAACTATTCTTAAAGTAGTAAATAGAAGGGAATTCAAGACAGAGAAATTTCCTACAATAACCCTTTGCTTAATTCAAGAAAATAAATTCAAATTCAAGTGTAAGTCACACAAAACTAGCTGTAAAACTTTGTCGTATTCACAAAAGAATTGTTTTGACAGTTATTCAGAAAGTGTGGCTGTAAATGTACCTTTTGTAGGCATGCTTCTGCACCAATAAAATCTTCTGCACCTATAAAATGAGAGTCTGGTTTGGCTGGTTTACTCCATCTGAGAATCTGTCCCTAAACATTGTTTTTCATACATCTCAGAAGGCTCAAATTCATTATGAATAGACATCCCCTACAAATAGAATGGCATGTCAAGGCTGGACGTAGTTGCATTCTAGCTGGACATGGGAGATATTATATTGCACTCAGATGTTCACTTCTGCAGCAGCATGGTCCATCTATGATGAAAATGCTCATGCTCTGACATTGCACTGAATCTATTTTCAAATTTAGGAGCATATCATCAATACAAGAATCTCAAGGCTACTGGTAACCAGCAATTATAGTGACTATTGACTTAAGGCCTCTAAAAATACCCTTTCAAAAACACAGAGGGGTAGCTTCATTGGTAATATGGAAAAAGATTGTTAAGATACTTAAGAAAGGTTATGCACCATTTGTATAGCTTCTAGGAGAGATTTGGGAAAATTCCACATAGCTTGCCTTGTTATTTTTGAATATGATGATTTTCAAATGATGGAAATAGGAATTATTCCTATTATAAATAGGAATTTATTATTTACTATTATAAATTTCTGTGCAACTATCTGGGAAGATGGGCTTATGTAATTTCTTTCTTCTTCTGTCCTCATTGAGGTATGATAGAAAAGAGCCAATTATACTTGAAGTAGTAAACAGAAGGGAATTCAAGACAGAGAAATTTCCTACAATAACTCTTCGCTGGAAACTTCCACGAATTCCATACAATTTATACATTACATCCTGCAGTTCCATTTTAGTTCTTAAAGACAAAAAGATTAAACTGAAATTAAGAATGCTGCCATTAAGTATTTACTGTTCTATGTGTGTATGTACTTAAGAGCACCTAAGTGTCTAGAGACAGGACGCATCTAGAAATACATTATAAGTATATAATTATTTAGATATACACACACGTCCCGTGTCTATGTTTATATTGAAAGTGTACACTTCTGTATTGGAGGTAGGTCTAAACTTAAATAGCATACAAAATGCTAATTGGGTGGCACTCAATTTCCTCATGATCTCATGTATTTTGCATTTGGGATCAATTTCTGATTTATCCTGTGTTTCTTCCCAATGGAAATTTACTGTAGGTTTTCATTTAATCAGCAAGTTCATGTTAGGATAACCTGCAGAATCTTTTGTGAAACAGAGGAGCTCCAGGGACAGACAGTTTGCTTGTATGGAAATGCCTGTGGAATAAACACCAGCATAATCAAAATCGCGAGGACCTTATGAGACAGAACCCATGTGTACAAGAGGAGGTGCAGGCAGATATTCAGATGGAGCAAACTACTCGAATCTCTGATGAATCAGTCATCTGATGTTTTGGCACATGATATATAAACAGCTCTCAATTACAGTATATTATCTGAGGTAATCAATATTTATTTGTAAATAATAAACAATTGATTAGATAATTATCACAGAAATTCTACGTTTTTCAAATACTTGTTTTCCTCTGCACTCCAAGTTGTATTTTGTTTTGATCAGCAACAAAGGAGTCACACAGCCGTGTAAAATCTGCACAGAGTAGAGGAGAAGCAGAATACATATTCTATATGTTGAATCTAGTACCAAATATTTTCGTCCATATATATATCTATATTATTTTTCAGTGAACAGCATATATATTTTACCTGGGAAATTATTCCATACTTTACCTGGGAAATTATTCCAATGTGCAAAATGAAGCAGTTTGTCTTGGGCTTTAGATCTTCTCCTTTGATCCTGCTCATATTCTTGGTAAAAAGTGGGTCGCTGTCATAGCAGGAGAAACTTTATTTCCTTTCTTCACTCTGCCGTGTTTGCTGAGTGCTATATAAGCACCATGGTAAGCATTTGATTCATATGCATTGTAGTTGTTGGGCAGCAAGGTTTCTTTGAATTTGCACTCATCATGGAAAGCAGCCTATAGAATAGGAAGAGAGAGAAAAAAAAAAAAAAAGAAAAAAGCAGGTATAATTAATATTTCAGAAAGACTCAAATCACATATCTTGCTAATTTTTTTACAGATAGTGAGTTCATTATAAAGTGCAACTGGTGGTGCCATAGTGTCTATATCTAACAACAAATCTCCCCACTCTGTGCTTAATTTGTTGTTAAAAGAACTCGGATGTCACCTGTCTGGATAATGGACTGTGTTATCATGTCCTTTTATCCAATTGCTTTATTTCACACCTCCGCTCTGCAAGAGGCACTGTGATTTATTAAGTGAGACACTACCAGTGCTGTTCTACTTGAACATCTTTGTAATAAAATGATTCAGAGATTATTAGAGCTTAGCTTAAGACATCATGTGAATGCACACTTATTACAGCTTTTAAAAATATGTTTGAGACCGAGTAGAAACTAGAATATACAGATAGATAAGTGGGAGGATAGATAGATAGACAAATATCAAAAGAAGCTCTGGATCCAGATCATGAACTTTTTTAGAAAGTATCATTTAGCACAGCTATTGGTCTTCTGGAACTTCTATGTGCTTGAAATCAAAATTGAGCAAAATAATATTCTCAGATTGAAAACTTAAAATATCACGTTGTTTCTATTTCTGTGAGAAGGAATAAATAATAGCTACCGATCATTCATTATTTGGTATTTTATTAAGCAGTGAAATGGTTTGTATAGATTACAACTGTTTTAAAGGAACTGACTTCGTCGTTTCTTGATCAAAAATAAAATAAAATAAAATTTAAAAGCTTAACTCATTCAGCATCATTCATTACTTTGAGGTGGATTGGTTTTGCTCATTGCCCAGAGTCAGACTTTTTCAAACAAGTTTCCTGACAGACGTCTTTTCTACTAAATTTTGAGACTAAAGATTCAGGTATCAGAGATTAAACTGTATTTAAAAAGCACAGCTAGCACTTTCTAGATGAGAATGATGGTGATTATGTTTCAGTGTGACTTGTGTACCATAGTTAACAGCTATAACTCTTTCTCCACTCTTTGAGAATGATCTCAAAAAACATTCTTAAAATAGCCCCAGATGGATATGTGGGCTTTGTACAGTAGAATTCCCTATTCTTCCTGGTAAGGCTGTTTTGGTAGGAAGAGGAACACTGTCATGATTTTACTAACTACAGCTAGCATAGCTGTAGCATAGCTATACTAACTACAGCTAGCATAGCATAATTCTCTCTCCTACACATACATATACACACATCAGTGCACAGATTCACACACACACTTTACCTCTTAGGGTTTTTTCACAGCACACCTGTAAGCATAACGCACTGCTGGCATGAGTAGGATTCCCTGTTACTAGAAGTTGTTTGCAGTGCCAAGCCCTTAGAAGACACCACCTAATTGATCTGTCCTATTTGCAAAATACATTCAGCTTCCTAGGGCACTCTCTGTACAACCTACTGAAAAACTTTAACAGGCTCTTAACAGCTGCACCACTTGTTGTTCTGAATAACACTTATGACATTAGGCTGGGTTGCCTTATGTAGTTGGAGGGCAGTTTTCTCTGCTTGAAATCAGAGATTTCTCAGAGGAGGAAAAACAAACAAACAAACAACAAAAAAGTTTAAAGCTTTTGTTTAAAGCTTGAAACATTATTCGCATTTATACTCACAGTTCCATACAGCTTCCCCTTGTTGTTCATTCCAATGAAGAGAGCACTTTCCACACCAAACAGGCTTACAACACCTCTTTCTACAGTAGATATTTCAAAGAGGCCTAAAAAATAAGAAGTTCAATAGAAATGTTATCACAGAATTTATAGCTAATTAAAGACAATTCAGATATGATTGATTTATTTTAAATCCCTAGTGAACATACCTTATTTTTTATTATTATTATTTCCCTGACTGTGCATAATAGAAGTACAAATAGAAGTACACATAAATTATCCGGGTTTTTTTGTTGTTGTTGTTGGGGTTTTTTTTTTGTTTTTTTTGTTTTGTTTTGTTTTGTTTTGTTTTGTTTTGTTTTGTTTTGTTTTCTCCTACATACTGAAGGATCTTATAATGATTATTCTGGAATCATATTCTAGTCCTATAGAACCGATTTTGCTCACAGATCTGTCAAATTCTCAAATTCTCCTGGGCTAATATTTAAATTTCTTGCATCTGCTTAGTTTATAATTACAGAGGATGTTATTGATCTCTAGAGAAGTATGGCTTGTATTTGAAGCCCTTTGTGATAGCTACAAGATTTATAGCTACTGCTTTCAGGGACAAATTCAAACCCACAGGGCAAATGCTTTTCTTCTAATCTTACAGTTGCAGAACAGCAGCTATAAGAACAAGCAGATCAGTTGTAACTCTGTATCTCTTCAGTTACAGCGTTTCCCAAGACTAGGATTCCAAAATCATGCGAGCTCAGTGACAGTCTCCTGAATTCAAAAGGCAGATGAGAAGGTGAGTAGTGAGCAAATGCAGTAGAAAGCAAGTTTTCAACCTGGTTTGTCTTCTCTGGTCTGTGCAGTAAAGTACAGCAAAAATAAATTGTATCTAAATTTGTCTAAGCATTTGTAACATGTTTCAACATGGAGGATTCCAATGTCTATTGATCTCAGAGAATTTTAAAGGGCAACAGATGTAGCACAGATTAGTAATATCAAATAATAATATTTGCATTCTATGAATGGTAATTACAAGAGTTCACAGCAATTAAGTGACATATATTCTATTTCATTTCTGGATGCAACTCACTGTATTGGTTTTCATTGTGAACTCCATTTATCCTTCCATCTGGGAGGATTTGAAGATGAAACCCGATGCCCACGTTGCAGTAAAGCCTCCGCTGCCTCTTGATTCCTAGCAAATAGTCATTCTCCCAGTTCACATTTGACTTCTCCCCTGACATCTCAGAAATGGATCTGGATAACAGAGATTGCCATCCTCTTTCCAGCAATGTTCCATTAGTTCTGCTTACAACTGGGTGTGTTGAAGCAATCCCAGCTAGAAAACCCAACAGAATAAAAACAGTCAATGTCCAGTGAATGGTGGCTTCACAAGACATAGTGATGAGAAGTCTTTGTGCAGCGGTCATCTGGTCAACCTCCAGGGCACGTGGTCAGAATTAATGGCACTAAAAATACCGCCCCTCTTATTTTTCTCCCTTCAGCATGGTGGCATAGGCTTATTTTTGGAAAGCAAATGGAGAATGCTGACATGAAACTAAAGCCTAAGAGCCGTCAGGTTGGAAGCAGAGACAGGCCAACAGCACTCAGTTTGGTGGGGACCACGTTTTGGAGATCTTGCACTCCCATGGGTGGCCTCAGTATTGTTCGCTTGACCAATCTTTATAGTGCAGAGGCTGATGCTCCCCACATCATCACTGACATCAACAGAATACCAGAGGTAAGATTGCTATGGTGTAACACTAACCTGCTCTTCTTCTGGGATGGCTGAATTTTGATGAGTGCGGTCATCCAAGACCAGAGGAAGGAGTGAGGTTTCACTGGCTGCAAAAAGCAATGGAATCAAATTGTTTGGGCAGGCAGAGGTCTCGCAGGGACTTCCTTATTTAGAGAAGAGGATGTAAAAACAGTAATGGACCTCACCAGAGAGCAATGAAAACTTTCCAATTTCTTGCTTGGCAGCATGATCACTGTACATCAGAGTAGCTCAATATCTGGGGAGAAGTGGCATGATGTGGCTATTTCTGTTTTTATGCATACCCAGAGAATCCAAGGCACCCCTTACTGTAGTGGTCCAAGCACTAACAGCTTGTCTGTACCTCTGAAAGGACTGCTTGTGGCCCATTACATAGAGGTAAGCAAAGTGAAAGATAGGACTTGCTCCTGCCACTTTTATTCAAACATACTTATGTTTGCAGTGGCAATTCTACTGAGCCAGTAGTGCAGACAGGAGCATTGAACTTGAAGTTATAAGCAGAAGGGGGCATTGCTAATGTTGTTAAGTGTTTGTGTTTTTCACTGAGGTGAATTACAGGTGATCACATTTATTTGGGAATGATGTGTGCATTACACAGTGAATCTTGGATCTAATCTTTTGAATACTCATTCAGTTGTGCAATTATGAGGGCTGCTCTGAAAGTAATACTTCCTTTTTTATTATGTTGGCCCATGATGTCAGAGGTGGACAGTGGTGGTATGGCAGCACAGGTTGAACTTTCCCACCAATATTCCATTACATTTTGTTGCCATGTGACAGATGGCAGGAGAAAGGCAATCTGACAAAATGGCATCTGACATGGAACAGGTTGTCCAGAGATGTGGTGGATGCCCCAGTCTCTGTCTCTGGAGACAATCAAGTTCAGGGTGTCCCAGGCTGTGAGCAACCTGATTTAGCTGTAAATGGCTTTGTTCATTGCAGGGGAGTTGGACTGGATGACCTTTAAAGGTTCCTTCCAACTCAAATGATTTTACGATTCTGTGATTCTGTGATTCTACAGAATCACACATGAAGCATGTAACTGAATTCCTGCTTGCAGAAAAAAAATGCATCTATTGACATTCATTGATGCTTGCTGAACATTTGTGGAGACCAAACAGTGAATATTAACACAGTGAGGTGGTGTGTGGTGTGTTTCAGCAGTGGCAACAGTGATGTGAATGACAAACCATGTGCTGGAAAGCCATGCAGATATTGGCAAGCCCAGCATGTAGGTTCTTGTTCATTGTCGGTGAAAATGCACAACATATGATGGCGACCATGATGAAAAATAGTGTTTTGTATCAAATAGTGTTACTGTGCTTTCTGTATCTCTTGTAGTCTCCAAGAAAACAAATTGAAATCCTTCCTCTCAGAGCTACCTCAGCACATTTGTAAGACAAAGACTTTCATAATGCTTTAAAGAACTAGAGAGAAGGAAATGGCTATTCCTCCCTACTGTTTCACAGTCTCTTTTTGTCAAGATCAAGTGCTCTTTTTTTTTTTTGTAAATTATGAGCATCTTCATTTCCTCTTCTTAAGACTGTCTAACTTAATTGATTACATTTTGCGCTGATGCTGTTTTCATTCTTTGAATTCTATCAGGTGTCTCTGTACATTACAGCGGGGTAATTACAGGGGATTTGGACTAGATGACCTTTACAGGTCCCTTCCAACTCAAAAGATTCTATGATCAGTCATCCATCCTAATTGGTTTTATGGGGCTCATTAATACACTAGGTCAATAAAAACTACTGAGCTTTATGCAAATACTTTTGCTAATATATCTGGCATTTTTTCATAGCACAGAACGTGTGTCATTTGAGATGCCCCAGCATTAGTAATAAGAGTCCCTAGATGTACAATTGAAATGAGCACACCAGGTGTGACACTCAGTTTCACTTTGACAGGAGCGTAATATGAGGCACAAATCTAAGCACTGTGAGTGACAGGGAAGAGATGGCAACCTGGAAGGTGAGAAGTCGGAGTCAGTGATGTACAAAATACTGATTATGCTCTTGAGACGGGATTGTATCAAGCAGAATTTGAGAAACTCTCTGACTTGGTTGAAGCAAGTACTCAAGTTATCTTCTGCCTTTTGTTCACAATGAAAATCTTCATACCACTTTCTCTACCACTTTTTATTTTGTTTCATGATTTTTCAGCTATGCAAAGTTTGTATATAATTTTTAGCAAGGAGGGCCATTGTTTTTTTTTGCAGCCTTTCAGCACAGCTACAGAGCCTATGTGGGAGGTGAAAGCAAATGGGAAACAAGTCTCATGGCCACTGTTTCAGGGGCAGAATATTGACTTCCGATGTTGTTTTATAGTACAGTCTGAAGATCTGCTCATTCCCAAAGCGTGTGACTCCTATAAAGAAAAAGCTTAATCTCTCAGAGACATTACTGTCTTTAAAATTTGTATTGTAATATTTACTTCCAAGTGTTGCTTGCATTCCCCTAAGAAATTTTTGAAGCATAATTTTGCAGTTTACGCATTATTAGTATCCTACAAGCAGCAGAACATAGTGGACACAAGAGTATGCAGAGCTGGTTTTCATCCCAGATTTCCACCACTTTTGTCAGTTTTCTTATAGCAAGGCTAGTACGTAGACTAAAACAGCTTCTCTAAATTGTGCTGACATATCTGCCACCACAGATTCCCACCAAGCCACTCTGTTGGCCCAAATGAAAGGAGCACTTTGTGGGAAGTACCCTCCTGTGTCCTGGTACCTTTGATCTTCCTGAATTTCTCCCTGCAGTAGAACAGAGGAAAAAAGACAAAGACTGGTCATGGCATCTGAAAATCCCCTTGTGCTGATAACATCCCAAAATGTTGAAGGCAAGAAGGTGAGAGGGGCTAAAGTTTTGGGTTAAACACTGTTGTTAGATGATACTACAAAAAACTAGGATAAATTCTTTCGAGTCTCTAGGATGTATTGCTTTTGCATTTAGTCAGTCCAGTTGGGAAGCGACTACTGAGACCTGTTATGACCCAGAGTTGCTAGAGTGGGGCACAGCTTCCTACTTACAATTTCTTGCTAAGCATATGCAGCTGACAGAATACAGTACGGGGAGGATGAAGAAATTACCTGCACTTCTTCCACTTGATCCAGAAATTACACAATAGATAAAAATTTTGATTTCACTGGAATATCTGGCAGTCCTAAGACACGGAGTCTTGATACCTAGCTTAAGACAAAATGATGTGCAGTTGAGAACTGAAGTTTGCATCAGAACATTATGTTGTTCAGCAATTCTGAACTGGAACCAAAATGAGTCCATCCCATACATCTGCAGCCAGCAGGTTTCTGAATTCTGGTGTATTAGCAAAGAGATCCGAATAAGAATTTTTGTGTAAGTTCTAGAGCACCTGATTGCACTAGAAAAGCCTTATATAAAAAAAGATATTTCATTTTGGTTAAGCTTTGTCTTTTTAGTCTGTGAATTAATTATCTCCAGAAAACACACAGGCATCTTTCTGATTTTTCAGATATACATTGTTCTGGCATTGTGAGCCCAGCAAAATTTGGGAGGCATCAAGAAAGACAACAATAGCATTTACAGTAAAATAAATCCTGTGAAGTCCATGCTGGTAGAAATTTACCTCAGCACTCAATCTTTTCTTACTCAAAGTTTCAAGATCCAAGATTGCAGTAGTTGCCACCTAATTAAAGTAACAAGATTTCATTGTCAGTATTTTAGTGCAATATTAAAATAAGCCCCCTTTAGAACACAGCAGCACATATCCACTTTCAGATACTCCAGGAAAAGCCAAGCAGCTGAGCAGTAATGTGATACAGATGCAGAGTGTGTCTTTCAAAAATGCACGATGACCTAGGCTCCTAGGTTCCATTTTCAAATCTCTTAAACGTCTCTGCCTATTTTAAGGCCTGGGAAGAGCAGTCCCTCATTCAAAAGCAGAAAGTCATACTAAATCTGTTCTCTTTGCTGCGCCAAATATCCAGGCTCATGGTGGAAAAGAGGAGAAGGGGGTAGAAATCTGACTGTTGCGGCAGGGCAAGTATTGCGGGCTTTGAACAACTTCCACAAAATTCTCTTAACCCTGATATAAACATGGGGCCATATCATATCATCTTTAGGAAAATGGGGCTTTCTGCAGTTGAGTTGGCCAGCATGAAGAGATTTGTAACAAAAAAACTTTTACAGACAGAACATCTGAATGCTGTATGAAAGCAGGAGAAAAAATAATACAGCAGGGATTATGAAAATGGTCTATCTGAGTATGCAAGAAGTCAATTAACAGCAGTAAAACTAGTATGTTGTTGGCACTAAGATCAGAAGGCCTGCATTGGATTGGACCACAGTGCAGAAGACTTGAACATTGATCACAGTACAATAACAATATTTGTACTACCCTGCATTTGTTATTCCTCTTCTTGTTAGCCCACAAATGAAACAGATGTGTAAACAAACAGATACTACCAATTAATAAAAAAACAACGGACAGCAACCTTGCCTAAGATAGTTAGAGGCTGATGCGAACAAGTTTCTGAAGAAAAGTATTACCTCACTACCACTGCTGACTCCCTGAGCATATATAAAAGATGTGTTCAAAAACCAGATTATCATCACCACACAAAAAGAAACCAAGATATGTACTAAGGATGTAACAGCTGGCCTCCATCATCTTCCATGTCACAGATACCAACACTGGCCAGGCCACTTGGGCGCACAGGTCTTGGTGCATGTGAGACTATGGGTAAGAGAAAATAACTTAGTAAGCAGTTTAAAATGAACATCACCTTCCCGTTTCAAAACAAGGGCTCTAGCTTAGATTTCATGTGCTGATTTCCTCCAGGCAGGTACAAATGACAGAATACCTTCCTGACATTCTTTGGATGGAATTAATTAATAAATTAATTAGAACTTAATTTACGTTTAGTTTATTACATATATGGTCTTTCTTTACAATAGGAACAGGGACACTGCATAAGAAGGGACATTAGATGGCCCATTCAAGTAGCATCATTAATAGAAAAGCAGAAATGACATTTTTTAATTGGTGATTGTAGTGATGTTTTGACCGAGAGACTGACTGTGAAAATCATTCAGATAATTTACAGTAATCAGTGTTGGAGGTTAAAGACAATTTCTGCTACTTGTTAGGTGAATGTAACTTTCATGTTTTATGTTCCATTAGTTCAAACAAGGGCTTGCTTTCTCTTGCACATCAATTCTGTATCTCTTAGTCTGGATCTGGATATATCTCGGTCTGGATCCTCATGTGTCAAAGAAAAAGTCTTAATAATGAAGTTTTCATGCAGATGTGATTTCTTTCCTGTTTTTTGTTTTGTTTTGTTTTTGGGGGGGAGGTAGTGAGGGGATCATTTATTTATTTATTTATTTATTTATTTATGTATTTATGTATTTATTTATTTTTGCATGGTGGGCAACACTGAAAGTCTAAAGCTTGGAATTCAGCTTTGACAGCTGTTACACTTTGTTGCTTAATTTCACAAGGAAATGACCCTGTCTTTGACTTCTCCTGCATTCTTCCCCTACCCTCTTCCAATCCCCCTTGCTGTGTTAGTGAAGAAAAGAGGAGATAGGAAGATACTAGGCTGATCTAGCTGATCAGTGTCAGGAACAATGCATCCCAAGTCCTGACCATAGCTACCTGGGGTGGAAGTGATAGTCCTCAGATTCATGGTACCTAGGAAGTGTGGTTAGATCTTCAAATGAAATACAAGACTTACTCCAAAGTAGAACAGTATTTCTAGTATACATCTGGAACTGCATGTTGGTCCCCAGGAATGGAGGAAAAGTAACATCACTTCATAGTTTGACTATAATCACCATGTCTGAAGACATCAGAATATCATGAGGCAGATAGATGTGTAACCCTTGTCATGTTTCTCATTCACCGGAAAAAGGCAGAATGGGTTAAAGGAGAGTCTGAGTCATGGAAGTGGTCAATACCTCACTGCAAGAGGAGAGAAGAAAAGAGACCAGTCTTAAGAACAGTGTTTCAGAGCTATTTTGGCTGCACAACTGCTCTGTTCAGACACAGGTGGGAAGATGCCTACACATGTACTCTGAGGATCTAAGTTTGCAGTCAGCAAGTGCATGTTAATTTATACATTCAGGAAGCCCAAAAATTGAATCATCTTTCCAGACAGTTGATGTCCTCTCCAGGGTGAGCTGAAGCATTCTCAGGACTTCATCATCTTTGTCGAAAAGATGCATGTAACACATCGAGGCACACATCAACGCTAACATGAAACATCTAACAACTAACATTTACCTTGCAGATGAATCCCTCCCCTGTTGTCAGCAGTTTGATCAGGAATGCAGCAGCAGACGGGTTGCAAACAAAGGTATGTGAGCTGATCACCACCAGGCCAGGTTGTGTTAGATCCAGCTGCATCTGCAGTGATGGTATTTGCTTAGAAATCTCTTGCATTTCTCTCCCAACAGCATATATGTGTCTCTCAATTGAGCTCAGAAATATAATCACTAGACTATAATCTAAAGTCCTGCATACTTGTGTCAGAAGGGTGCCTTAGCCACAGGCTGCAGTATTCAGGATGCTCTGAGATGTTCAAAGGCCACATGCCTTTATTCTTTGCTACAACATTTGTACATTCCCAGCTAAATAAGGGTAGATGGACAGTTGTTGCAGCATCACATTAGCATTTTGCTTCCATCTAGATATATACTTAGAAATTTTTAGAGGGCATCAAAACCCCAAACTGAACTAAGCCACTCATGCAGGGCTTTGCCTGGCTTCTGCTATCAGCTGTATGTGTTTTCCATGATATTAAGTCTCCTAGGGCTACTTACCTAGCAGGAATTCAAGGACACAGATCTCATCAACCACATGCCACATGCTAGGTCATGGTTGTCAGAACTTTTGGCTTGCCTGGGCCACACTGAGTGAAGAGGAGTTGTCAAGCCACACACATGTAGACTGCTTCAAAAATAACACTGCCTAATTATTTCCATGGAAACTAAAACAGATACAGTGAGTACAGTAATAGTATTTGATATAATCAGTTTTCAACTACAAAATGTCAAAACGTTATTTTTCAACATAGTCACCACCACTAGCTATGCATTTTTGCCAGTGATGAACAAGAGGCTGCATGTCATGATCATCAAAACCTATACAAGTGGAGGTGACCCTTGGTCACTGTTTTCACTACTGAAATGCACCACTGTCACCTCACCTTGTTAACAATTTACAGTTTGGTCTCCACAAATGTTGAGCAGGTGTTGATGAATGTCAGTGGGTGCAAATTTTTCTGCATTAAGGAATTTAGTTCTGCACCTTTGCTTCATACACACATGAGACATTATTCTGTCAGAGAACCCCTCTGCTGCCATCTGTCACACAGCAACAAAACAGAATGGAATATTGGAAGGTTCAACCTCTGCTACTATCATGCCAGCATCCACCTCTGTTGTTATGGGCCAACATAATAAAACAAGAAGCATCAATTTCAGATAAGTTTTCATAAAATATATTATATGGTTAATGTATATAAGTAACAAAACTTACTGAAACTGTTAATATTTTTATTAAAACATTAAAAGAAAAAGAGCAAAAAAACCATAAAATTAGTGAGATATTTGATCTTGTTTTTGTGAAACTAATGAATCAGTCTGATTTGATGGCAGTGGCTGAAATTCTTATTGAGTTCTCAAAGTGTTCATCAGAGATTTTTGATGAAATTTTTCTGTTCCTGTGTTCATTCTTCAGAACAGTTGCTAACAAATATACGTACTGTGAGAAAGCAATGACATAAATAGTGTGACAAGAATGTGAATAATGTAAAACAAGAGATATTTTTATCTGGTAAGAGAAGTCTTATAAGTAAAGTACGTAGTATATAGTAAAGTATGTAGTAGAGAGACACGATCAATTTCCTTTGAGTTGAATATATGATTGCAACTCCGTTTGAAAATTTGCAGGTAATTTATTTATGTCAACTGAAAATAGAATCGCAAAAATAGGCCAAAAATTGATGATGATGATTTTTTTTCAGCAACCTTGAAACTTATTCTCAAATTCCTTGATCAGAATGGAAAGCACAATTGCATATGTTTTGCTGTTCACAAGACTGTGTTTAGCCAATGTATCAAAATGCACACAATCATCTGCCACCACTCGAGTTAGCACTGCACTGTGCCCTCCCCATGGGTGCATACTTAGGGCAAAAATTCTGAAATCAATCTGCAGCAGCTGGAGGACTCCAGCTCCCTGTCATTGCTCCTCGCATGACACTGGCAACTTTCTCAAACTAAGTCACCCTACCCACTGTCTTTAACTTGGGTGTTTATTTAGTTTCAACATTCTGAAGCGTTCATATCACGTTATTGCATGTACAGAAAGAGCAGCCATGTTATATCTCGTGCATGGAGGACATTTGAAATGTCAGTCTCCACTAAGCATCTGATTCTCTACACCTCTGACCGAGTCGCAGTCATAGGAACATTAACATTAAAAGGCACCTATGGAGTTCATTGAGTACAGCCTCCTGCTCTAAGCAGTACTAACACCATAGCAAGAGCAGGAGGGGTGATCAAATTCTCCACAATGCCAGGCAGCAGCAAGATGGGAAATAAGCAGCTGAAGAAATCACAACATGGGCTTGAAGGCCATACCGCTTCTAAAGGTAAACAATCTTTCCTTATAACATTCCTCATAAATATCCAAAGTTTGTCAAAAATGTCATAAAGCTTTAGGAGTCAAAATCCGATGGCTATCATCTTGAACTATTTGATGGCTCAAAATCAACATTTGTGCTGAAAGATGGAGCTGCTTATTAAGGCCTAGCAAGCAATGGAAATTTGCCAATTTGCTAACGGTCAGTCAAAAGTCTCAGTGATGAAGGTGATGGTGGAAATAATGAGGTAAAAAAAGCCAGTGTATGATCACTCTGGATTCTATCATGTGTGCTCAGAGAAACATTAGTGTAAATTAATGAATTGGAAAAGAATGAATACCTATGGCAATGTACTGTGTATGTACGCCTTAAGTGTTTAAATGTATAAAATGAATTCTGAGAGTACTTGCTTGTTTATCAAGTCACCCAGGATTGTGAGGGATAAAAGAATGACCACGCAGGAATTAGAGAGTTCTTTTCCCAGATTTTGAATGACATTAGGAATGGGAAGAATTCTTCCCAGGAAGTGAAAACGGAAAGAGAGGAAGATAAAAACTACATCATTTTGAAACAGAAACTGTGATGATGCAGTACTCAAAGATACTAAGGATTATGAAACAAAATCTGCAGTTACGTGTGGAAATTTATCTTAGAAATTGTGGGGAACAAAACAGATTTGCTAAAAGGCCACATTCTTGGTACTGCAGTGTGATGTAGTTGTTCTTCCTCACCGTATCTTCTCACTCAAGTTCAGTTCACTTTCAACCAGGATTCCCAACATCTTTCAAAGAGCACAGCTGCTTCCCCAGCCTGTACTGGTGCGTCACGTCTTGGAAGCGGCAAGGCTGTTTATTTTTTCATGCTGGATTGCATAAATGTTTTTCAGGTTTCATCTGAATGGCAATGCTATCTTCATTGTGTCAACTTTTCCTACGTTTTTTATCAATCTGATGCTAATAATGGATTCTTCTGTTCAAGCGGCATGGTGTTTGTACTCACTAAATGATTATTAATTGGGATTGTCCATGACTGTACTGTACAGTTGAACTGACTGAAGACAACTAAAGACAACGTGGGATTAATAAACTTAGAGTTTAAATCCAATTTATTACCATGGCCATTGTGTATTTTCATGAAGTTTCAAGTCTAGTTTTCAGAAGGAAAACCATCTTTGTGTCAAAATATCTTCCAATTACTGTGCATCAAGTCCTCAGAACTAGCACCATTTTTCAGTGGAGTCCGGGAGACAGTGAAGTGCTGGCTGTAAGTAACGAGTACATCAGTGCCCTCTTTCTAAATATCATGAAGCTTTACAATGTTTTCTGACTTAAGATTATCTCCTTGCCTGCCTTTAAATGGTCGTTTCTGACGCGAGTGGCTGTCATGGTTTTATGATTTTTGTTATCGGTGCTCCACATCATAACATCATGTAGTGCACTGGGAGTTAAAGAATTAATGCTCCAGTTGTGTGAACTACCAATATTTCTGGGTACCTGGCTCTCAGAAGAGAAATACAACTCTCAGAGGACTTTTTGTTTGTGTTTTCCATTCAGAGGGAAAGATAAAACTGCTTGCAAGTCATGAGATGTCCCTTTTTTTTCCCTTCTACTCATCTGCAGTGCATTCTCCCTAGCTGTCTTGCCTTCAGCATCAGAGTAAGGCCTTCAGTTTTGGAGTTTCTCTCTCATTTGTTTAGTTTATTAGTTTCAATCCCAATGAACTTCATTTCTGCTATTCTAATTAGTAAATAAACTTCTTCCCTCATATCACTGCAGCTGGGTTTTGTGGTTTTTTTTTTTTTTGTTTTTTTTTTTTTGTTATTATTATTTATTATTATTCCTTTCCCTCCCTTCCCCTTCTCCCCTCACTCTTTTTGTGTCAGTGTGCCTGCTGTGCTTCTGTCATGGACACAGATAGATCTAGAGATAACTGTGACAGTGGCAAATGTGAATGTAAAATTGATGCTTTATATTTGAGGCTGCAGCCACTTTGCTATTTCTTCCCTAGGAACAATAGTGTAAGGTATTTGTTGTGATGGTTTCTAACATATGGAAGACCAAGATCAGATCCCTAAAATACTCTGAAAGCCACTTATAGCTTTAACAGTGACTGTGGTTAAATATGAAAACTAAGATTTTATTCTATTAAAGAGACAAGAGTCTTATCTTTACCAAGTGATGTTATGGGAACATGTTCTATATCAGCCAGAAGCTCTTGTAGCTGTAAGACCTTCACTTATACACTTTTTGACAGCACAGTTAAGATTGTGTATATTCTTCATTCACGGAATTCTTCTTTGACACTGACAAGGTCAGGGCAGCTCCAGAAGATTAAACATTTGAAGAAGGTATAGGTGAGAAAAATGCAAGAGCTGAGTTAATTTATCTCCTCCAAAGACGAGTCTGACTTGGACAGTGTCAGGTTGTGATTGGAACACGAAACTATGAAATAAAACCACACATCTAGCTCATTTGTATAACAACTGTCCTCTTGTTATCCTTGTTGCTGCTATCATGCTCTTTTCCATACGTATGGCCCAGTACTCTGCCATTGATAATGTGCAACTATTCCAAGCATCCTTTAATATTGTATTCCTAGCAGGATTAAAGAACAGTTTGTTATGATGCGCACTGGACAGGCAGCATGGAGTGGTGTCAAGGCGAACATGCCTCCAGTGCAGAGCTTTGAAATTTCCTTTTTGACCAAGCAGGAAGTGAGCATATGTTCACAGCTGGAATGTGTGTTCAATTCACTTTAGTGAGGTTTCAGCACTGACCTTTTGTTGCATTCCTCCAGCAGCAGTAAAATGCTTCTTCTTAAGTAAACTGGCATATACCATGTGGAAGCTCAGCTGTCTCCTCTAGCCCAGCATTTCTCCCGATGTTACAAAATGTCTGAACACATGCAAATACTGTAACTTACTGTGAAATAACCTATCATGAAAATAGTGCTGTGACAAATAATTGTGCTCGTGGCACAATGAAATCCACCATGAGAAACCAATTTAAGAACTGGCCACAGAGATGAATGTTAATGCATCCTGGACTGCTATAATTTATGACTGTTTGGCTGACACATACAGGAGGTGAAAACCTCTTACTAATCTCCTGCTAACTCTTGTTGCCATCTCAAGCTTGACCCATCCCTACCTCTGTCTGGTTGCTTTGTGTTTGCCACCTTTGTTCTTGTCTTGCTTTGTTTTTCTAAGTGTCTGGCAGGTCTGTCTTGCGTATGATTCCACTGTAAAAATTGAGATGGTTTATGCAGCAAGAAGGTAATTGTGCAAGTACTTATTACTGGATAGAATGCTTCTTATTGAGAATAGTTGCACTTACAGATCTACCTGTGACAGCAAGCATCACCATTAGTGTGATCAGAACACAGGTGGCAATCCAATTGCGTCCTCGTATTTTTCCACGCACACTTTCCCAGATGACTTGGGATTCTTATTATCACCAATTTTGAGATGCATTCAACTTCATACGTGTGGACTTGGCAGAAAGTGCAGAAAATCCCATCTGAGATCCATCTTGCTTAAAATGCCCTAGCTTGAGTACTCAAAAATAGAGAGGTTAGTTGATATTAAGATAGACTGGGGAATGCTTTCCTTTATGTGCATGGCCTGAGGATTCTGAACATCACAACTGAATGTGTCTTTCACCCAGTGATGATCTGATCACCAGCCCATGCAGCATACAGTTTGCACTGACACATTCTTGCTGACTTCTCTTCTGAAAGCTGAAAATGTTGGTGAATGGCAAGGGACAAGGGAAAAAGGGCACTAGCAGGAAGTATCCGAGGGTACTGAGTCCACTGCCTTCCTCTGTTAACTATGTTGCTCTTGACTGAGTTTTCTCCTCGCTCTCATCAACTGAAATATCTTTACCTTCTGCTGCTCATTGCTGCTGCCTTTCACTCAAACACTGGTGGGTAAGTTAATACAAGGCAACTGAAATGTTCAACTAAGCCATCTCTTTCTGCCTACTGAGGTTCAGCGAGCATTTTGATTAACACTTTACCTACTGAACGTAGAGATGTGGGTGGAGGAAGAATTGCAGCTAGAGAATGAAGAGGGTCCAGAGCTCCTTCTAGTTTTCTAGTCTACCTAGCTCAAGCCTCCTCTCCACTTCTGAGAGTTTACTCCAGCCTGTGCCCACACACTGTACTAACAGCATGGTAGCACTTTCTCTAGGGCTGGATCCAGAGCTTTGTAGAGCTGTGCAGCACCACAGGAACATTAGTGATCCCAGAATGACAGCAGCCAGCGTAGTGACTGTGGACACATTGTCTACTTTAGTTACAGGGGAGCTCTCATGGGTGCCTCCAAAGTCCACAGTTTTTCCTGGATTCAGGCCCCTCTGTCAAGTCTGGATTTATAGCCCCCAAACATTTCTGGAGGCACTGAAGAGGAAGGAAGCAGTCAGCCTGGACTATTATTCCCTGGCAGAGATGTCCTACTTTTGTATATATACTTGTTTGTACTTAGTACTGTATCAGTCTCTTTGATGAGGCCCACTCTGGCCTGGAGATGTTCAAATCCAGCTTTCTCCAGAGAATGGCTTGACCACTGTCACGGTTTTATGATTTGTTGTTATTGGTATTGTACATCATAACATCATTTAGTGCACTGGAAGTTAAAGAATGCTCCAATTCTGTGGGCTGTCAATATTTCCAGGAACCTGGTTCTCAGAAAAGAAGAGCACCTGGATGACTTAATTGTTCTGTGTCCAATTTCCATTTGGAGGGGGGGAAAAAAACTGCTCACAAGTCACAAGATGCCCCCTTCTTTTACTGCTTGTCTCTGCTAAGCGTGCTCCCTAGCTGTCTTGCCTTCAGCATTAGAATAAAGCCTTCAGTTTTGAACACTCATAGAATCATAGAATCATAGAATATAGAATCGCAAGGTTGGAAACGACCTGCAAGATCATTTAGTCCAACCACCCTCCCATTCCCAGTACCACAAGCTACTAAATCATATCTCGTAGCTCCATTCTCATTTATTTGGTTTATTATCTTCAATCGCAATTAACTTTACTTCTGCTATTATAATTAGTAGATTAACTTTCCTCCTCAAATGATTGCTGCTGTTATTCGTTTGTTTTTTTTTTTAAGATTTATTTCCCTCTTTGTTCTCTTTCCCTCTTCATGCTCAACTCTGCCCTCTTCCCCCTTCCCCCTTCCCTTATTTGGGCTGGTGGGCCTGTGGCCTGCTGTCCCCTATCACAGACACAGATCTAGAGATAACTCCATGGCAAGCATCCAGGAAAAAGAATAGCAAAAAGAATAGAAGCTGAACTTGGCTGAAATCAGGGATAAAAGAAGTGCCACTCTTGTCACATGTCCCAAAAGCTGGGGAACCTGTGGATGCTGCACATCCTCGCTGCAAGGCAGATGTGTTCCCAGTGAAAGCCCTGCTCATGCACTTCAAAATATACCCAACATGGGCTAGAAGCATGACCAAATGCTGAGTCCATTGTGGATATGAGGACAACACCCTTGCCTGTCATCTCAGCCATGACAATCCCTGTTGCCATAAAATCTGATTATAAGCATAATTTTAAGTCTGAGCATGTAAGTCTAACTGCAGTCAGACAAATACTTGCTTTCTGAATCAGGATCCTACACACTTCTGCAGAGTTGCAGTCATACGTAAATCAGTTCTCCATCTCTTGGTATTTATTGTATGCAGTGGGCATGATCTATTTTAGCTGGAAGACAGATGACTTGTAAGTTACACATCAGCTGAGAAGGCTTTTAGGGATTCAAACTAGGGGGGTGTCAAAGGATTCTGGAGAGCTAGGGGTTGCTGAATCCAACCTGAAAGAACTGAGGCTGCTGCAGCTTCTGGTTCTCATGTCCAGTGAGGCTGTGTGTGCATTCCCAGTAGGCACTCATGCACTGTACACCTACATACATCTCTACACACCTGATCCTATCAATCAACAGAGGCAGAAAACAGTACTCGAGCAAACACAATCAACACAAATTGCCTCATCCTGTTACTTTCTCTGACCAGAATGGAAAATACATGTATGTATATATACGTAGTATGATACATATCCCTTCAGTAGTTGATGTTCTGTTACACAATCTGACTATCCAGTAACATCCTTAACAATCTTTGATCTCTCCAGTGGCTGATACTTGGACTTTAAAGCCACTGAGGTCTGCAAACTCACTTTGCTAGTACTCAGACTTCCTTGCACAGATACCCAAACACATGCACTACAGATCCCTCCAGTAACTGCACTTAGATGTTATAGCTCTTTTAACCCTGGGCCACTTGACAGTGGCTGGCATTTAGACCTCCATGCACACATACGCATGGAATAGAGAGCCCCTCACTCAGAAAAACTGTAACAGAGTTAAATGAGAAGAGAGAAGAGAATACAGAGTACAGGTGCAGGACGTGACCTGATGAGTGTACTGAACACAACGCTAATGCAAATGAAGCATGGAAGAATCTACTCATTTGTTTGCTTTTTCACGACATTTACGCTACCTACACCAATCCGCCGCCCAAAGGAGATTTGGGAAGTATGGGCTAGAATGGTGAGATGTACACATACACTTGTTGGGAAACCATGTGTCTATTGGAGCTTTAATTATGTTGTAACATTAATCTAACATTCTTTTGCTTTATGTCTCAATTTTGCAAGAATGTGTTTCAAAACCCATGGTTTTCAAATGAAATTGAAAGGGGAAATGTTGGCAAAAGATGCCATGAGGCACTGCTGACACTGAGGAAGTGAATCATTCTTCTGAGGCCCAGTTTGGATTTTGAGCTGTTAGATCTGGATGTTATATGCCTTTTCTACATTTTCTTTAGAAGAGCTGCAAACATTTGATGTCACAGAATCACAGAATTGTAGAGGTTGAAAGGAATCTCTAGGTACTATAACTCCAGCCCTGAACTTGTCTTAAGCATGTGGATGAATGGAGGAGACTAACTGCAAAATCAGCTCATGTAATTGTATCCAGCAAAGCTCCACTGAGTGAAGGCCTTGTGCTTTAGCTTCTCAATTTCTGTGATTTCTGAGTAAAAGGCCTTTAGGGAGGAAGAAGCTTAAACAGATTTTGTAGACACTGTCTGATAAGAGTTTTCTCATTCATCACATTGAAAGGCTTCCCTTAGCATTCCTTTAATCATCCTCTTGAACAGTGTTTTATTTTTATTTTTTTATTTTTTATTTTTATTTATTATTTTTTTATTTTAATTTTTATTATTTTTATTTTTATATTTTACTTTTTGTATTTATATTTTATTCTGTTGATCAGCAAAGAATTTTTTTACTTTCACAATATTTTTCTATTTGAGTGAACTGTAGTTAAGTTGGTAGCTCAGAGATAACAGTCATTGCAGAGCAACTGAGCAATCCAAGGTCAAATCTTGCAGTTTTCCAGAGATGGGAGAATGGCTGTTTTAATATGTTGGTCTGGCTGGAAGCCTCTTGCAAAGGTCTTGAAACGCACTGAATACTTACTTTATTGTTCTGGAGTATGTAATGCAGTCTACCATCATAGAACACAGTGCCCAGTAGACACTGCATTAAAACATTTAAAATAATCATCCAGCCAAAAGGGAAAAAGAAGCAATATTCCTTCTCACTCAAGGTGCCTGGTGGACTTGATATGCACCTAGGGCTGGAGAGAAGGCAGTGGGAATGATGAACATCCTCTTAAGTCTCACAAAGAGGAAAAGCTGCTTTATTCTCTGCATGACAGCTAGTACATTCCTAATGTGATTTATAACAGCCACACGATTTAAATCAATTTAAACATTTGTAGAGCCTGATACTGTTCCCTGGAAGTAAAGTTTTTCTCATCAATTACTTCTTGTCTTTCCATAATATGTCCTAATATTACATAGTGGATAGAATGTAGTTTCAGTGCCAAGCCCTGAAGTTTGCTGCCTGTCTTCTATGTGACTGTCTACCATATATATCATTCAATCAGTTGAGTCTTTCAGTTTTACTATTGACTTAGTAGAATAACCAGTGCTAGCCAATGCCAGGTGTTTTAGAAGGACTAGATAATTTGATACATGAAGAGTTCCACTTTCCTGGGTGTTAGGTACTTTAGAAACTGGGTGATTCCCCCCCAAAAAAACTGTGGTAACTAGGACACAAAGTTTTGTTCTCTGTACTGCCATGGTCACTTGTGTGCCATGGGCTAATCATCCAGAGCTTCACTGAGACCTGGTCATGCTGGAGAGTTGGGCAAAGAGAAACTGCCTGGGGTTCAACAAGGGCAAGTGCAGTATCCTAAACCTGGAGAAGAATAACTTGGTACAGGTTAGGGCCTGCGCTGTTGGAAAGGAGTTCTGCAGAGAATGACCTGGGTTTCCTGATGGACAACAGGTTGACCTGATCTTGTGGTCACAAAGGCCCTTCCCTCTAATCTGCACTGATGAGGCCACATCTGGAATACTGCATCGAGTTCTGGGATCTCCAGATCAAGAAAGGGAAATTCTAGAGAGTCCAGTGGAGAGTTACAAAGACGGTCAAAGGCCTGGAGCATCTCCCTTGTGAGGAAGCTGAGAGACTTGGATTGTTTAGCCTGGAGAAAACAGAGACCTTATTGATACATATAAATATCTACAGGGCAGTTGTCAAGTGGATGAAGCCAGGCTCTTATAACTGGTGCCCAGCAACATGACAAGGGACAAAGGGCACAAACTGGAACAGAAGGTGTTCCATCTCATTATAAGAAAAAAATTCTGTGAAGGTGGCAGCATGATAGAACAAGCTGCCCAGAGAGGGTATGGAGTCTCCTTCTCTTGATATATTCAAAACCTGCCTGGACGCTTTCCTTTGCCCTACTCTAGGGAGCCTGCTTTATCAGGGGCTTGGACAGATGATCTCCAGAGTGATCTCTAATCACCAAAATTTTGTGATTGTGAATGGAGCGCTACACCCATCACTTAGCTTTGCCCGCATGTCATCATCTTTGATGGGATTCATTACAGCAGTCAGCTACCAAGTGACTCACAGGCATAGGGACCCAAGACTTTGTCTTTCTTGAGAACTGTGTGTAATGCTCATTATTAAAGGCAGACCTGAATAATCAGTGGGTCAGAAGGGCACATCAACTTCCGTCTGCTGAAAAACATCAGAAATTGACACTGTGCCAAGGGAAGTAAAACATCCTTAAGTGTTATGCAGCACTTTCCTGAATTATTTTGAAGGCTTAGAAATCAAGTGAAACTTGCAGAGGTGAAGCAATTGCCAACAATATTTTTATCTGCAGTTTGTATGTCTTAACAGGAAGGCTCCATAAACAAAGCTGAGCAGGCTACTTATCAACACAAGAGTGGTACGTATCATTTTGCATTTAGTAACATCAGCTTGCAGGACTTACCCATGATTTATGGACTGCTTGAAAGAAAGAACCACTTCCACGGGCAGGAAAAATGACCAAAAATGGCTAAAAATATATCCAAAATAACAACTGGTTGTCAAACAGTGGTTTCCAAAAAGCTAGTCAACAGAAGCATTCACATACTCCCGTGTAGCTGGTCAAGCTCATGTCATCTGACCTACTGCAATTTCCGCTGTTTATTGGTGAACAAGAAAAGATTTACGTCTCAAAAAGGAGGGTTCTTTGGCTTGTGCTGGTAGAGATTTTGCTGCGGAAATAGGCAGGCAGAAAAGTGATAATATGGATGCACACAAGGAGGGGCAGGCCCTTGTTTGTGGAGTGATGCTATTTCTGCCTGGATTTGAAAGTGTTCATTGGAACAAAGTTGAAACAGTCACTATAAATTACTTGTATGAATGAGTACAGAGCATTTTGGAGAATTATAATTTATGCTGGGCAGATGCTGTTATGGTTCAGTTTAAGGCACTTAAAATAAGACTTTTGGGAGACTACCAAACCAGCTTCAAGTCTGGTAACAACTCAGCTCAAGACACTGAATTTATATGTACAGGTTCCATTACTGTGAGGAGGAGAACAGGCCTTGAACTACTATTGAAACCATTAGGTTCAAAGACGGTCTGGTGATAGTTAACACTGCAGCAAACAAAGCAATGTACGTTAGGAAAGAGATGATAATGCCATGTTCACATGACTCTCCTTGTCTGGACCCAAATCAACTCAACTAAAAGACTTGCTACCCAACACTTTGTCTTTCACAGTAAAAACATCTTGAAGGAATGGGTAATTCTTCATGGTAAGCTGATTTGTAAGCATTTAAAACTGGTCAGCATATCAAGTCAACTTGAAAAAAGATGTCTGTCTAGATTCAGCTGGTCACGCATGTCCTTTCCAATGACAGAACAGTAGGAGGGAGAAATCAATCCAATTCTTCCGAGAAATCATAAAGGCAGACATCAAGCTCTATTTTGGTCTCCACTAGGCAGCTTGAGAGTGCTTTATCAAACAATAGCAAAGCTGCAACCTCATGTCATTTTGTAAATTACACAGCGGATGTCCCTTCATTCACATAGAAATGCTTACACATTAAGAGACCGATTTCTAAGTTTTTTACTAATAATGCTTCCATAACTTTTATATATTTTTCTTTGCTCAGTTTTATCCCTGTACATCAAGTCCCTTCTTGGAACATGCAGTGAAAAATCATCTCCTGTTTAATCATGGCACCTACCATGGCTCTTCTGACAAGTTAAGGTATGGTTCAGTAGTCTGCTTTGAGTTCATTTATGGTTTAAAAAACTTCTATGACTTAAAAAGCTACTAGCTTTTCCTTTTTTTTTTTTTTTCTTTCTGTGTTACAGATAATATTTCATTCTAGCTGCTCATATTTATATGTATGCATTACAAATATGACACGAGAAACTTATTTTGTTCTGTGACTTTTTTTCCTTTAGAGGTACAAATACTTGTCCACACTGGAGAACACTACTCAGTCTTTCCCCAAAAGCACCTAAGATTGGTTGACAGCACTGTTTCACACCTATTCTGAAAGCCGAGAAACTGATAAGACAAGATCCATGCATCGTGTACTTCAGTCCATACTGCATTTCCCATTAAAAAAAAAAAAAAAATTCAGTGAAGAAAGTCCCCAGAGGAAGATTATCTCAACATAACTCTTGAGCTGGACTTGACTTGTTAGAGTAACAGGGCAGAACTTACTAGGCCTACTTCACATCTTATATCGACTAGTTTCAAAGGCTTTTATCTTTCAAAATCTTCACGGTGAATGCTGTTTTTAAAAATTATTGTTATATGCAAGATATTCCAGCAGATCTGTGAATTGAAATATAACTGAATCACTTATATTTTCCTAGGATCTGCACTAATCTTCAGGAATTAATCTTAAAAAGAGCTTTACATGTTTCTGATGGATTCCTCTATAGCCTAAAGTCACCACAGCAGCATGGACTGCACAGAGAAAGAAGTCAGTGCATTCCAAACAGGATATGAGATGCTGCAGTTTTGCTGTCCATGTTTAGCTGCTACTTATCTACAGAAATATTTGGGAATGTAAATTTTATTGGGGACGTAAAAGATCTGCTTATAGGTATTCATAAAAAAATGGCTGTCTGAGCTCATTCAGATTATCAGTTAAATTGTTTTTATTAGACACACTCCCAGCCTAGTTATGTGCTGAGTTTTTGATGTGAATCTTGACAAACACTGTCACTGTATAGTTTCCCATTAAGTACAGGAGCCCACCAATTTGAATACTTGCTCAACTTCTCCAAGATCAATGATTTTCAATTTATTTTTCTCTCTGTGGAGATGCTCTTCTACAACTTTATTTACTTTAAGAATATCGATGAAGGTAGCCCTTGGAGGTAGTCTCCAAGCACAGCAAATTTTGCATAGATACTTAGTTTATCACTGTCTTGCTTTTTCTGACTGACAGGAATGATCTCTCAATGCAGCTCCTCATGATGTATTCTTACTTTGTTCCCCCTACTTCTGAACTTTGTGGTAAGATTACAATTTCATGTTTAAACGTAATTTTAGTATAACGTCAAGCCCTCGCACTTACACAAGCAGAAACAAGGTTGTTTGTAATTGCAGTTAACAATACATTCTTCTAATTTTGTGGTCCCATGGGACTGCAATTTTGTGGTCGCTACTGAAACCTGCCACATCCAGAAAGCGGGATGAAATAACAAGTTTATTTTTGTACAACACTAATGGTCTTCCTGATACCACAGTGAAACAAAGACACAAGAAGACAGACATTCCTTTACATTTCTGACTTGGCCTGAATACCAGGCAACAGCATTGTATGTTTGGGTATAGTATAGACAAGAAACAGTACTATTAGTGACATTTAAGACCAATGCTCAAAATACTGTACAAGCATAAATTAAACTTTTCTCTGTCAAGGGGAAAAGCCAGGCATGGAACAAATGAACTGATCAGCTCAATGCTCACATAAATAACAGACCTGGATTAGCCGTGATTTCCTCCTTTAATTTATACTCTCTCTCCATAACTGCCTTCTGTAGCTTTGCTCATTTCTCATACAATGGGAAAAGTTGTGAAATAACATATTCCAGTTGCGCTTCATCAACTTATGTTCTGTTATGCAGAGTGGACTACTGTAGAAGGAAATACTCCAGATCCAATTTCTTATCTCTCTAGGCAGTGATAGCTCCTAACAGTGGAGCTTCTGTAATTACAACAGGGTAAAATCATTCTGGCGAGAACTGTACCTATAAATCTGTTATTGCTCTTCATAGCAAGAACAACTCACTGAATACAAGCCCAGCCACAAACACAATTCAAGACATTTTTTAAGGTATTCAGTAGTGTTAATCTATCAAGGAATGCTGATGTGCATGCACTAACAGAAAATCTGCCTATCAAGTTGTTTTCCTCTTAATATCAAACAGTTTCTTGCGGTGCAAATAGGATTTCTCACAAGGCTTTATTTAAATTGCATTTGTGGTACTACTGATCTGTACAGCTGCAGGATACAGATCAACCAGAAAGGGCAGTTTAGGTCATCTCAGTTCTGTATTCTGATTTTTTATAACAAATGAGACCTAAAGATCACTGTCAACACTTTCCTGTGAACAGGTAAGAACAGCAGCAATAACAGATTTATCAAGAATTCTCATGACAAATTTTGGCAGCTCAATACAATGTTTAAAAGGGACAATGTTCCATACAATTTTAAGCATAACTAATAGTTTCCCTGCACTTCCATCATTTTGCCTTTCCAAAACCTCACCACTAGATTTTTTTTTAATTTGTTTTTATTTTTTAATCAAAGACCAGTTGGTAATTAGGGTGAATTTTACATATTCATATTTCAATACTCCACTGAGAACTGAAATCACAGAGCTTCAAAAAATTAAAAACAGTAAGGCTTATCACAAAAGGTAATTTTTTTCTAAGAAATTTCTTGCATTTTTACAACAAAAATTACCAAATTAAGTAGCATTTCTTGGGATTTTGTCAAAATAGGAGAACATGGATGCAATTTTTGTTAACAGTTTGACAGTATAAGCCAGATGATTTGCTAAAGGATTTATGATGTTCTACAGGTTGTTCGCTGGTAGATAAACTGACTGGAGAGAAAAAAAAACAAACACCCAATTCCATAATCCAGACCTCTTTTATAACACAGAGTAAGTCTTAGAATTGATAAAACAAAGGAGTACTCTGCTGGCACATCTTTCAGAAACAGAACCATGGTTAGAGCACTTCCTTTTCTCACACTGGAGTTTGATTTCAGCTCCCAATCAGCAATGTAAAATGAGCTCAAATAGGATTAATCAAGCTCCTTCTAAATAAGCATACATCCTTATTTTCTAGAAAAGCAAATTAGGTCATTACTTGCATGACTTTTGTTTCGAAGCTGCTGGCACAGCAAATGAAAGCAGTTGATAGTTCAGCAATAGGCATCAGACAGGAGACTTCAGTACCACATGAAGGATTCAATAAAAATACCAAGCTAAGCTAATAAAATACTGAGCTAAGAATTTGTTACTTACACAGTGAATTTATAAATATCATGAACTGATCTATATTACTTCAGTTCTGTAAGGATTCTAAATTGCAACTTCTTCAGAGCAAAATTTTACCTTCTTCACATCTACAAAACTAAGATAGTAAGTCACACTGACAAAAGTCAATAATTTCAAATGTATTTACAGTTTTCAAATGCAGAATCTAACAATCCATAGAAAGAAAGACTGCATATTCAAAGTGAGCTCTATCAGGATTCCCAGTGATTTCCATAGAACAGAACTGTGGACTTCAGAAACCTACCTGAGACCTTCGCTACCTCAGCTGCCTTCTTGTGATGCTAACTCCTCTAGGAACCCTGTAAATATCAGCTTCAGACAGGATTTTCCCTGTGCCTAGTCTCTACTAGACTAGAATTTAAGAATTGCTTCCAGTCACTAGTGTTCAAAAATAAGTCAAAAAGCTTGAGTGTCCCAACATGGGTTAAAAGCAGCTTTTTCTGCAGGGAAGTAGGAGGTTACGAGATTGCTTATTTTTCAGTAAAAATTGAATCCTGTCATAAAGAAAATACCATAAAATAAAGAAGGAGTGATAATTTCAAGAAAGAAAAATTATAGATATATTGATTACTTTTTAATAATTCCAGTGATTTACAAAATGTCTTTCTTGCAGTGAGGGGCCCAAAACTGGACACAGAACTCCAGGTGTGGCCTCACCAGAGCTGAGTACAGGGAGAGAATCACTGC
This sequence comes from Centrocercus urophasianus, assembly GCF_019232065.1. Taxonomy (NCBI): domain Eukaryota; kingdom Metazoa; phylum Chordata; class Aves; order Galliformes; family Phasianidae; genus Centrocercus; species Centrocercus urophasianus. Next base: position 8,638,147 of record NW_024885088.1, on the reverse strand, counting down.
CCTATTCCTGCTGGCAACACCGTTCATGATGCAAGCCAGGATGCCATTGGCCTTGTTGGCCACCCAGGCACAGTGCTGGCTCATATTCAGCCAAGCATCGATCGATACCCTCAGGTCCATTTCCTCTACAATCAATTAGGGCTTCAAGCTGTGCCAGGGGAGATTTAGGCTGGATGTTAGGAAATACTACTTCTCTGGAAGAGTGGTCAGGCACTGGAATGAGCTGCCCAGGGAGGTGGTGAAGTCACTGCCCCTGCAGGTGTTCAAGGAACGTTTAGATTTCGTGTTGAGGGATAAGGTTTAGTGAGAACTATTGGTTGGACTGGATGATCTTGTAGGTCTTTTCCAACCTTGGTGTTTCTGTGATTCCATGAAAATGCAACAGGTTAAAGAGTTCTCTCTTGTTTTTTATTTTATAATGGTTAAGTGCTGAAATGAAGCAGTAAAACGCTTTATTTTGTGGTCACCTTTAAAAGACAACTCTGACAAATGATATCAAAATTATTCAAAGGAGATACCTGACATCATTTTTTCCTCCTTTAACTACCACTGAGAACACTTAGAATGCGTTTTTAAAATCATCACCTGTTCTGCCAAGAGGATCCTACTTCTTCCATAAGCCCTTATTCCTACTATCTATGAAAATTACTTCTGCAGATTCCATAAGACTAGCTGCATTTAATTTCTTTCAGAAAAAGATGAAGAATTCAATATTAATGCATGCTGAAAAAGAATGAAAGAGGTAAAAATGAAATGCTAACATCCAAATACAGGTAGCATTTTATCTTTTATTCTAATAACATTATTCTTGAAATTGCAACAAACTTCAATTCAGGATCATCAGGCTTCAGAGAAGTGAAATTCCAGTACCGATTCTCCAGAACCTTTTCTTCTGTCAACAGGATACAACCTACTTTCGCACAAAATTCAGTGCTTAGAGGTTAGAGTTAATGTAGAGGATACTCGGAAGATTTGGGGTAGCATGTTACTCAGCTGGTAAAACAATTCCTCAGAAATTGTCTGGGGAAAAAAAAGATAAAGTAGTAAGCTTCGTTTTTTTTGCTGTACTTTAGAAGAATGGAATCTCTCTAAACTTTATTTTTGACATTTTAGAGTATCATTTTTCAGAAGGCCAAAAAGATTTTTTATGTAATGCATGCTATAATTCCATTTAATTCAATAAAAAAATGGACCAAAATACTGTTCGTGTATTCATGTGACATATCTGTCCCCAGCAGATTTCTTGTTCCAAGTACTTCTGTCTAGAAGAATGAGAATAGTGCTCTTTGCTATATACAGGACTCCTGCTCCCTGAATTCCAGAATTATATTCTGCTTCATTTACTCTTATCTTCCTCTTGTTCCTTAGTTTATGACTCCTGAACAAATACATGCTATTTCTTTCCTAAGATAACACTGATTTTTTAGACAACTTTCAGCACCACTTTTCATAATGAAAACAAAACACAGAAAATCACCAGCAACAAACAACAAAAACACCTCAGTTGGCCATGCTTGGAAAGATTCCTGTTCCTGAAAATGAGTTTAAGCTCCAAATTAAATCATTTAGGAATCTTCATTACAATTCACTTCAAACATCTAGTCTAACGATTTTGTGGAAGCATAAATGAACTCTCTTCATTGCAATTTTCCAAGATGCTCAACAGTATGACTAACAAAAGCCTAACATTATATAATGCAAGGTTCATCTCATCAGAGAAAATAAGAGCAAATGATATCTTTTTCAAAGTTTATATATATTCACTATTTGGAAAAACAAATTTCCCAGTTTGAATTTTTAGTACTCCCAGGATATTCTAAAGGATACCCCAAAATATAAAACCCTTTTATTCCTATTTTGTAAGCAAGGAATCAAAACAACAATGGACTAGTTTAAACTCAAACAAACACAGCAAAAAACAAACAAACAGGACACAGCAAAGAAATCAAACCTAAGTATACTGACATTTAACTTCTTGTTTGTATCTAACCCAGGGGACTATTGAAACTTGTTTAACCCACCTGTGGTACCAAGAATTGTACAGTCCGAGAAATTCCTCCATCCCATGAGGCCATTTCCATCATGAAACCTAAAATCCAATATTCATAATACATAATTCATAATGGATTACTTATACATGCTTCCCTCTTAATTACACTCTTATCTAGCAATGAGGAGGTTAGGAAGTTTTCATATGCAGTTAGGATTTTAACTGCCTTTACTATTGTCATTGTTATTCATATTCATATCTGACCTGGCTAATCTACTTTGAAACCTTATTTAACTGGAAAATCTAACGAAGAATTGATCAGAAAATTTGTTGAAGAGCAAAAAAAAAACCACTTACAGTACAGAAACAGTGTTTATCAGCAGAAGTGAGAGGTTTCTCCAGACACGACTGCTATGTGTTCTTCCAATAGCTTGCTTTCACTTTAGAAATAACTCTTTCCTTTAGATCAGTTACGATCAACTGTATGCTCAACAGAAGTCTAACATTATACAATGTAAAGTTCATTTCATCAGAGAAAATAAGAGCCAATAATATCTTTTTCAAAGCTTATATATATTCACTATTTGGAAAGACAAACATGCCTGAACTAACTTACAAAGAAAGAACGTGGTGTTTATTGCTCAACTTAAGATTTTGATTTTACGCTAGCATTTCTTAACTGTAACTGATGAACTATAAGGTCCACAGGAATACATTGCTGACAGTTAAGGATTGGATTTGGAAAAATACTATATAATGAAAGTGATTACATGGATACTCCATTGTGAATCACTAAAGGTCACAACAGCACAAAGTTCCTAAAGTATGTAGTAGAGAGAACACTACACTACTTACACTTTAAATGCTCTAAATGATTGCTTGCTGTAAGTATTTAAGCACGGGACACAAGAATGCAATAAGTAATAATACAATTGGAATAGATAGGAAATAAATGCTAAATCTGATGACTTTCCAGCAAAGAGATGAGTTAGCACATAAACTAGCTTTAAAAAAAGAGTGTGGAGTTTACATTGTTTGAGGAAATTAACATAGATAAGACACTGGAAAGTATATTGACAACTGTCAGTTCCTGCCTTCCTTCAGAGATTGCTCAAAAGCAGTAAGGAGTTTTTCTTTCACTAAGTGCAACTCATAAAAATATTTTCAAAACATTTTCAGTCTTCATTCTAAGTGTGAGATTATTTCCTGATGCTTAAAATAGCCCAAGAGTAACATGGTAGTTAATAATCTCAAAGAAAAAATACCAGTATTTTAAGAAACAATAAGTTACTGAAACAACTTTTTTGGAGCAGTGGGAAATATACAGCTTGAGCTAAAATCACCAAATTCAACTCTAGAAGTGAGCTGCAGCATTCACTAACATACCTTTGACACATTTGAACACAAGTTCTGCCCTCTTTAAGCACCATGGAATGGTCATTTCCTAAAATTAAATGAATAATGAAAAGGCTCAACACAAATGGATCAACCAACAACAGCAGCAAGGAAATTCTTTAAAATAATAAATTGCCATAAAAGCATATTTTCCCATCAGGTATTCTAGCAGTATATATACATCAGAAATGAAAATTGTGACTGTCAGATTTGTGGTTCAGGTAGCAAAAAACAGGCTCCTGACCACAGCTTAACAGCAGTAACTGATGGTTACCAGGTATTCCTGATGATTCTGATTTAGGCTTATTGGCATACCCACATACCTCATGTAAAAACCTCCTCTCCTAAAGGTGATTTTTCTGAACAAAAAAAAGCTAACTTCATCTGATGATTTTCAGATTTAATCAGACAGCAATTTCTTACGTCAAGTTAACCAACAAGATAGGATATGAAAGCCCCACTGATAAAAGTTACTGTAATGTGTGGCCACGTGCACCAGTCTAAATCATTTAAGAAACAGTTTTACTATATACAACATTCTTTTCCTGTAAACCATAACATGAATTATACTAAGATGAATTTTCCTAGTTAGAGGCAGAAAGGCCGCCACAGTAAAGAGTCAGAACTTCTCAGAGAAAATGATGTCCATAATAAATAAGATCAATTTGTTCAGATGTGCTCTACAACTAAATCTCTCTCTCTATATGTCTTAATCACATAAACCTCTGCATCTCAAAGTGCTGCTTTTAGGTTATACAGCACATGAATCAAACAGAACAATGCAGACAATACTATTTTCATTTCTAATCTTTATGGAAAAAATAGTTGGCCTTTGTTACAAATTAACTGCCTATGTTTGCTTTCTGTCACAAGCAATGTAGGTGTTTACTGCTAGTTTTGATCACTGTTTTGGCTTGGTTTAAGAACAAATGTCTAAAAAGAAAGGTTCAGTTACTCTAAGAGCAATTCAGAAGTACATTATGTAATCAATAAAAGGACCTGGCCTAAAAAGGACCGATTGAGGCAGCAGGATATGACACTATTCCTTGGACTATTTCAGAGGAACATAGATGCTAAATCTTGTGGGCACTCAGGGAAATAATAGGTTGAACCTAGAACGTCACAGTATGCAAGCCACAAGAACAGACAATGACACAGTAGTGATTCAATTTCAATCCACCTTTAAAAACACGTTCTTGTAATTTTGGCATGTTAGAATTTTTCTCTATATGTAAATTAACAGCAGTGAAAACAAAGGATTGAGCGGGTACTAATTCACAGCACAGCACAAAGGATAGGAAAACATAAAAAAAACCATCACTTTTGATGAGCTTTCATTAGTAACATTCCAGCAAGTAAAAAAAAATGCCCGGGGGTTTTGGTTTGCTGTTTGAGACCACACACCACTCCGTTTTAAGATGAAAAGATCTGTTATCAGATTAACATCACTTCTGTTGGTAAAAATAAAAAAGGTCAACTTCATTGATTAGAAATACATGCTGCAAAGCTGCATCAACAGACTCTTCCCATGTGATTACCGCTTTTTTAAATTTATGAGCACATTTAAGTTTCTGCAGAAAGCCATGTCATAACCAAGTAATGAAAACACTAAATTCCAGAAACTTCTTGTGGAACAAAGCTTTCAGATCCTTTTTCAATGGTTAATTAATTAATGTGGTGAATTAGCAAGGTGTTTACTTGCAATACACAAAACCTTCACACTGTATGAGCAGCTATACACTTCAAGGTGGGAAACTGTAAGAGGTAAAAAATTAAAGGTTAATACACACACTGATAATCTGTCTCAGAGTTGTCCAACCTTTTGGCTTGCCTGAGGCACAATGAACTAAGAGGAACTGTCTTAGGCCACATATACAATATATAATATAGTTAATGTATAGAAGCAACAATTTTTTTTAATATATATCAACTCTGACATTTTTAATTTTATGCTTTTTTTTCTTGTAATTTCATTTCTTTTAGATCTTATCATAAAACATTTAACTTACTGTGCTACTTTCACATAAAAAAAGAAGTTGCCGTTTAATACGCAACTTAGTGAATTTATAGTTTCTGAGAAATGTGCATAAATGTAAGTATTACACACATTCTCTGTAAACTTGCTTTTAGCATGGCTGAATTAGTAAAATGACATATTTGTTTAGGCAAACATTACAAAAACATTAATCAAATACAAACCGTATGGTTTATTGAAAACATACTGCAAATTATATTGTTTGTGAGCTCTTGGAGATGTTGAAAATTACAAAGTTTGTTAGCACTGCACAAGTATTCTGGATATTTCTTCTCCAGCAATCACATTTACACAGTAAATTATTTTATGAAATAACACAAGCCCAATTTTAATAATTAAATAAGAAAACTTACATGCCCACTTAATAATAAAGGACATGCATCTTCACAGGCATACACATGTAGGTAAGCTGAAATACGTTGTAGTTTAACACAGAAGGCAACTAAACACCACACAGCTGTTCACTCATTCCACTCCCCTCCACCCTTGCTCCCATTAGTGAAATGGGAGGAGAGATGGGATCAAAATAGAACTCCTGTGTTGAAATAAAAACTATTTACTAAGACTAAACAGAAGGAAAGTAGGAACAAAAATGTGATGATAGTTATACATGTATCTCTCTGTGTGTATGCATATACAAAGAAATATTTGTAAATCCACAAAGCAATTAGTTACTACCCATCAAATGGAGTCCAGCTAATCCCCAAGCAGCAACTGGCCCCGGTCAACTCTCCACAGCTTTATAGCCTTCTGCATGGTGTCACGTGGTAGGGAATAAACCCTTGCCTAATTCAGCAGTAGATCTTTTGCCAAGCAGCCTGGCCTGGTCCCAATCATGGCCTTGTCAACCAGCAACATTCAAAACACTGGTGTGCTATTCACACTCTCTCAGCTGAAACCAGGACAAAATATTACTACTAGTAATCACTGCACTTTATTTGCCAAGTGGCACATGTGCATCTAATGTGTAACACATCTGGCTCAATTAAACTGAAATTTAATTGACACTGTGCAGCAGGCACAAGAAGCAGAGCTAGCCCTGCACTGCACTCTCCACAACATTTCATTGTCATCTACACAGTCTGTGCTCAAGAGAAGTGCAATCAGCTGTTTAAAAATATCACTAAAACTCACAGTAATGTTAAAGTTTATGATCTTGTTGGACTGCATTACCAGCTGTCCAGGGCTGTATGCAGCCCAGGGGTTCGATAATCTGCTCTACATGTAAAAATTACTGTTCACAAATACTTGCTACACAGCCTATTTGCCTTTTATTTTTACTTAAAAACAAACAAAAAAAGAAAAAAACCAAACGCTTTTGTCTTAACTCATAGAATCATTGAAGTTAGAAAAGATCTTTAAGGTCATTAAGTCCAATTGTCAATTCATCACAACCGTGCTTACTAAGCCACTCCACCACATCTCTGGACAGCCTGTTTCAATACCTCACGACTCTTTCTGAGAAGAAATTTTTTCCAAATACCCAACTGGTGCAACATGAGGCCATTACCTCTCATCCCGTTGCAAGTTACCTGGAAGAAAACAAATTCCCAGCTCACGACAGCTTTCTTTCAGGCAAGTGTAAAGAATGATGAGAAAGTCTTCCCTGAGCTTCCTCTATTCCACAGTGAACAATTCCAGTTCCCTCAGTCTCTCCTGTTAAGACTTGTGCTCCAGAGGCTTCAACAGCTTCACTGCCCTTCTTTGGATACAGTCCACGGTCTTTCTTGTAGTGAGGGTCCCCAAAACTGAACGCTGAACCAGTACTGAGTACAGAGGGGCGATGACCTCCCTAGTCCTGCTGACTACACTGTTTCTAACACAAGCCAGGTTGGCCTCCTTGGTCACCTTGGCATGCTGCTGGCTCATGTTCAGTCAGCTGATAAACAGCACCCGCATACACTTTTCCACCATGCAGCTTTGCAGCCCCAAGCCTTTTGCATGGGGCTTGTTGTGACCAAAAGGCAGGATCCAGGAAGTGGTCTTGTTGAACCTCATACAGTTGAGCCTCAGCTCACTGATCCATCCTATCCAGATCCTCCTGTAGGGCCTTCCTGACCTCAAACAGATTAACACTTACTCCCAGCTTGGTGTCATTTGCAGAATTATTAAGGCTGCACTCAATCCCTTTGTCCAGATCATCAATAAAAATATTAAGCAGGACTGGCCCCAGCACTGACCTGTTGACAGCTGGATTTAAGTCTATTCCTGGACCCAGCCATCCAAGCAGCTTTTTATGCAGTGAAGAGTGTATCTGTCTAAGCCATGAGCTGCCAGCTTCTTCAGAAGAATGCTGTGAGAGACAGTATCAAAGGCTTGACTGAAGCATATGTAGACTGCACGCAGAGGTGAAGGTCACCGAATCATAGAAGATCAGGTTGGTCAAGCAGGACCTACCTTTCGTGACTAGCCCTGATCCCCTGGTTATCCGGCACATGCACGACAGACAGCTGCCCAACAGACAGCTGCCCAACAGCCCTGAAGTGTCCTGTTTTCTTCTGTGTTTCTATACTGATGGCAGCATAAAATGGCCTGCATGTTGAAACTACCAAGGAGCTATGCCAGCTCTAGCCATGTCATTAGAACCATTTAATTCCTCAATTCGGTTTACATTAATTTCAGTGCAATTATCAGACATTAATACCTCTGCTGTCCTAAATTTGATCTCGTCTTCCCCAGATATTAAACTCAGTTTCCTTCCTTTGTTAAAATTAGTGACCAGAACAGAAAAGAAAAAAAAACAATCTTGAATTTCTTGCTATTCTAGACATAAGAAAAATTAAAAGAAAAATTAAAGAAAAATTAAAGAAAAATTTTTCTTTTTTTAAAGAAAAATTAAAGAAAAATTAAAGAAAAATTAAAGAAACCATAACCTTATCTTTTTCTTACAAAAAAAAAAAAAAAAAGAGTAGCTTTTTACAAAGTCCCAATAATAGTGAAATGTGATACACTCCTTACTTCCGTGATGTTATAAACATTACTCATCTACTCAACCAGCCATAAAAGAAAACCTTTCGGAAACACACAAAGCAAACTCGTGATGAATGTCTGTCACAGAGAAGGTGGCACATATCTCTACAGCTGTGCTCTTGGTTAACCACTTTACAAAAATTTTTTTTTTTTTTTTTTTTTTTTTTTAAATGTAGGTGTTAAATGTGGATTCAAAACTGGAGCTGCTGAAGGCACCAAGTTCACGTTAACCTTCAGAGACCTGTTATTCACTCAACAACAAGTCACAGATTTGTGAGTTTCAAATTCAGTCATCTACAAAGCACTGTAATAGGGTATATGCTGCTAACACAGTTCATTCAGTTCAGTCTGGGCTTAACACATGCTTTACCATACAGGCCACTTTCTGCTTAATTCATAAGTACTTAAAAAGTTTAATATCAAAGGTAAAGTGTTTTACCAAAACCTTTTGATAATCCAATGCCACACAAATAGATAATTCTTCAGTTTCACACATTCAGCAATAACACTTTCTGAAAGCACAGCAAACACATGGTCTTGTGTTCTGTTTGTATTTTAAAATACATACATATAAAGCAAGGTAAAAATAGCACAATTGAAGAAAGAAAAAGATGAATAGAGTCACACGGTGACTTGATTAAGAAATAAATGTCTACACATTTCTGAAATGCAGTAACTGTGTCCCAGTAATAACTCAGGCAGCTACCCCTAAAAAGGACACTAATACAAAGATGCAGAAGTGTATTTCTGATATAATATTATCTGTTACTAAGAGTTAACATGTATATAGAAGCATATCCTTTAGAATTTTCACTATTGGATATTTTTAACTTTTGCATTGCTTGAACTTTCACAAATCTTGCAAAAGGTATCTCAGTTTTGTATATGTTCAGATCAAATTTTGTTAAAAAAAAATAAAGAAATCAGCTATTCCATCTGTTGAAAACAATCCAAAGGTGAGCCTTTCTCTTGCTACGAGTCAAGCACTTTTACGGAAGGAATGGCAGTCTTAACATTTGTAAGGTTATTCAAAAAAACCCAAAACAATGATAATTATACATATACAAGGGTAACAGTAACGGCACCATTATCTTTTTTTCTCATTCCTTTAAGTTTCTAAACTTAACTTTTCTAAACTTCCTTAAACATAAGGAAGTGTGGCATGTAGCTGTACTGCCTGTCTGCTAGTTCTGTCCCCACCTCCATTTCCTTTCCTGCCAGCATCTTTTGAATCAGAGAAAAGAAACTGCCAATGGTATTAAACTATAATTTATACACTGTGAAAAAACACGTGAGAGACAAGTTCTATGAATTAGTGTCCCATGGAGGAAAGAATACGGAAGTTCAGTATATGAATCACGTGTTTATCAACAGTATCTTGCAGTATGCTGCTTCTTGACCAGGTGGTACACAGCGGGAACACAAAAGGTAAACAAGGGCAGAAATTGAAGGTATAGATGATTAGGCATGAAGAAGGTGACCAATCAGGGCAGAGGTGAAATCTGGTTACTGCTGCATAGGGCTGAGGTGATAAAGAATGGTGTTTAGGGATACAGAATTAAAAATTCTTTAAAAACCAAGCTAGTTCTACTGTTCCTAAAAAACTTAGTTTTAAGATTTTCTTGATGACAATTAAAATTGGGATCTGATATAACCAATGTATCTTGCAATTTCTAAGCAATAAGTGTTGCCAAACACGTGCCATTACTTCTCTCGTTAATACCTGTGCAGCCTTGCAATGAGCTGGATCAAGAAGGGGTGGGATTAAAAACAAAGAAGTTCAGCAAACCAAAATGCTTTTAACTGCTTCAGTTCCTTAACTCTGGTCACCATATAGATACTTGTGCTATTACAACGATGTGGCAGGAGACTGGGATAAACTTCCTCGTCTGTGTCAAACAGCATGAAATGTGCCTTTAAAAAAAACAAAAAACTGCAAACAACTGCACTCTAGAAGCCAAAAAGAGAACAAATTTACTTACTTCTGACATATCATGTACCAACAAGAGAGGAATACTAATGGTAGTAATGTCATGTGTGCAGCAAACTTTGAGAATGTTTCTAAGTCCCATGATTGCAGGATCCCGAGCAGTTATGTTTCCAGATCTTACATTATCATCCACACAAAGATGAAACGCAACATGAATTTCAGAAAGATTTGAATGGCGAGTGATGTAGAATTCTCCTGCAGAATAACATATAATAAAAAGGCAGAGTATCATGGCAGTGACCTATACTGAAACATACTTATTATGCAATGTAGGAGTAGAGTCAGCTAGTTAAGGCAAAAAGCCAATACCAGTAGACAACACAGATCAGAACACACACATAAGGAGAGAAATAAAAGAAATGAACTGGTCTAAAATCACGGAGTATCGCTGTTTTACGTTCATCCAGCACTCAATTTCCTGCTTTAATGAATTTCACTAGCATCACAGACACCCGGTGTAGTAAGATGTAATAGTGCCAGTACAGGCGGATATGATTTAAATATAGTATGAAACAGAAAAACAAACACAGAGGAGGTATAATACTCAAAATATATTATGTAAGCACTGAATTGCAGACAGATGTGGGAGGCGGAAATACCAAAAATGGATGGGTTAAAATAAAGGATACAAAAAGTCTATGGAAAAAGGGTAATTGGTTATATTACATACATGATACATACTAGAATGCAAAAGCATCAGTGGTTATTAGAATTTAAAATAATTTGCAGCAATGGGAAGATGAGTTACAGAGTTGGTTTTGAGAAGACACCTTGAGGGAAATTTTTCAAATCAGTTTTCATTTATCAAACACAAGCAGCAAGAGGCAGATAAATTCAGGTTTCTTCATGTTACCTTCTGTTGGAGAGCAAAATGTCTAAAGTGGAGTCAACAGAGAAGTAGGTATGTGATAGCCCTACTGTTTCAGTCAACAGATAAGCATCTTTCTTTAAACCTACTTTCACTGGCAAGTCAAGACTGCATCGGGATACTGGAGAATGGGTATATAGTCCTTGCTGAGAGCCAACGAGGAAGTAATCCCCAGCAGTGACCATCTAAGAATAATGATATACAAGTCACTGCAGCAAGATTTTACCAGGATATATCTGTTAAGGATCCAGAGTGGATTTATAATCCACTAACAAGACCTAAAACAACCATGAAAGCAATTTTAACAAGCCCTCATATTCACCTATGGGTTACGGTAGATTTATCTCCTTTCCTCTCAACTGTGCATTTTTCTTCAAGCTACTCTGCAGCCTTCTTTATTAAAAGCACAATATATTAGAAATCTATTTCCTCTTTCAGAGGAATGAATTCTTAAATTCAAAGATCAAAAATCAAATACCTTCTAAAATGCTTTACTGTACCTGAAAGAAAATAATTTGCTAGTATTTAAGCTCCATCTTTTTCCAGGATCCTCAGAGATAGCCTTTTCTCCCCTCAAATTCTGAAAACAAATTTTAAGCATAGAGAAGTTAAGTGATTTGCCCCAACGTCATATGATGTGGTAGCAAAGCTGGGAATAGAAACCAGATGTCCTGACACCCAGTTCTCTGCCTTAGCCACAAGAACGTCCTTCTCCTTTGATTGAGGTCAACTCAGGTTTAGTTTATAATTTATGTTCTGAGTTTAGAGCTAAAAATGTGCATCTATAAAACACAATTTGCTGTAAGAAGAGAGGGGAAATGCAATGGAACTCACCTTGTAAAATATTTGACTGGTTACGTTCAATATTCTTGGATTTATCTTCAATTCCACTATCTTTGCTTCCTGTATATAAATAAATAACACAAACATTAAATATATCATGTATTAATGTATTACCTGCTTTAGCATATAAAATGTATTGAGCTGATGTCTAGCTTAAATTTTCACCATAAAGTTAGAAAAAGTTGGGGGACAAACAGGAAGTGCTCTCACTGGCTTCAATAAATGCTGAACTGAATCCTGAAACAAATCATTAGCTTTCTTCCTCAATCACCCTATTCAGACAAAAAGAAATGTTCTCAAACATAACACTCAAAGTTAACCCCACAACTACATAGTACCTTGCTGTTGCTTTTTAATTACGCATCTATTTTTAAAAAATTTGTTCTTAATACTAAAAAATAAAATTTTAACAGAAACTTGCATGAATCATCACTATAAAAACAGCTTTCAGTATTTTCCTTAGGCTACAGCAATATGCAGGTCTCTAAGAGAACTTGTTTCTCTACTTGTACTCTTACGAATCTATTCACATTACTGATGTATTTAGCCATACAAGTAGTTGTCTGCAAAAAAAACAAAATTTCATGATGTACATGTTGTTAAAGCAGTGCTTGTACTCAGATGATTTCTCTGCCATTTGTAAATATAACTGCAAAGTAAACCATTATTAAGGATTTAGTCAGCATTAAAGAGAATACAAATTCAGTGGATGTACTGTTCAGTTTTAGCACTCATTTATGACGAGGGGAAAAAGTCAAAGCATGTATTTTACAATTTTTAAAGCTTTTCATTTACACAGAAAGAAAAAGAGTTAAGTTATTTATGGAAATAAATTCCATATTGTCATAGGCAGTTTAAATTGCAGAGGAAAACATAATGATCCTACACACTTTGCATATGGATTGTGATGTTAGGCTGATCACAGGTATGATTAGAACCTAGTGACTTTCTTTTTTTTTTTTAAAGGTGTGTATGTAATGACATCAAAAACATCTCATGGACCACATAGGCACGCAGTCTGTTAAGACAAAATTCCACAAAGATTTCTTAACTTATAAACCAGAATATTACATTTTATAGATAATCTAACAGAATAAGAGAAAAACTAAGGTGCCCATAACCACAAATATTCCACTGAGGACTATTATAGAGTAGTAAAGAAAGTAATTTTGGTTGTCACTGACCGTGATGCTTTTTTGACTTATTGCTACGCTGTGCTCTGGCCTTAAGTACAACCTTCTGGACAATTTCAAGTTGTTCTTGAATTCCAGGAAAATGAAAATCTGTGCATTCTTGGCAAACAGTTGCAAAATCTAGGAAAATAAAAGATTTAAATCAATGTCACAGGGCTATGCTAAGTAACATTACATAACTCATTTCTAGTGTTCAAGCAATGCTAGTTACAATGATAAATAAAAAATGAAAAATAAACCCAGACCAAAACAATATCACCAACAAAAAACAAAGCTTTTGAAACAAAAGAATTACTTCAAAAAACAACACTCTTACTGTTCAAATAAAATCATTTATATAAAAAATCCAAAAATAATAGCAGCAACATATGTTTTACTGTGCTTTAAAAACAACCCTTCAATCCGCGATGCTTTATTAAAACATGCACAGAGATCCCTCCAACAGCAACTACTGCTCTCCATTTTGTTTTGTAAAATGACTGCTGTTAATTAAATTCATAAACAGTTCATCTGGAAATTTGGAAATACTGTTCCTCTTCTGTTCCCAAAACTATTTTGGGAATATTTTCAGCTCTCTGAAAGCTAAAGAATACCACCAGCTGAGAAGAGCTGCAAATCCTTTCTCCCAATAAGAAAGTCTGATGTCAGACTTAGAAAAATTAAATTAATAATTAGGTTCATCACATACTGCCCCTGTAAATGGTAATCTAAGCTACAAATCCTAGTTTCTAGCCTTTTCTCCAAACAAGTTAATGACTGCCAGAAAAAGCTATCAGCAAGAAGCTCAGCTAAACAACTTTGACTTGCTTCCTTTTTTGAGGTACCTGCTCCAATCTTCTTTAAGTACGTAATACACTTTGATTATCTAAGGAGCTCCATATATTCCCATGAAGAGCTGTGACAGGAATTGGCAAGATATAAAGAAAATCTTAATATACCTTATGTACTGTCTCCAACATAAAGTGTATTTGAAATGCTTTACTAAATTCTGGTGTCCAAGATCATAGGAAGAAACAGCTCATATTCCAAAAGATTATTTTCTGGGTGCATCAAAATAAAATAACGCTAGGACTGAAACAACAACAACAGAAAGTCTCTCATACTTAAGCTGAAGTTAATTGTAGTCCACTGATTGAGTGTGCTATACGCACTTAAATCTGAGTCACAGAAGCCCTACAGATTCCTAATGTAAGAGGTTTGCACCACAGATACCGAGTAAGTAAAGAGACAACTACTACTCCTTACAACAAAAAGCTGAATGATATCAACATAGTGAAAGATCAGTTTTCCACGTGTAATAAGAATAATACCATCCTTTTCTAATCACACAGAGATTTGAGTCATTATAGCCCATCAAAACCAAAAGCTATTAGATTTGTGATCTTCTGGTTTAAAATAGAAGCAGAAAACCATTGATACACTTTTGTAACCCAGAAATGTAATGTACATACACCACTACCTTTCTATTTAAACAGCATCAATGTACTATGTAAAGGCCTTCTATATAGCATTTTTGCCCACATCGTGAACCTTCAAACCTCCCAGTACATTTATTTCTTAACAGGCCTTCTAGTAAGGAGAATGTTATCAGAGTAGTGCTCTTGTAACAAACAATTTAATAGTTTAAAAGGAAAGTTTCTTCTCAAATGTGCTTATCACTGATCTTCAATCAGTAATAATCACAGAGCATATAAAGAGATGTGGCCAAGCATCAGTTGCTGCCTCAAGTTGTTTGGGGTCTTAGCATAACCAGATGCTCGTTATTGATTTAAAGCAATATATTTGACTAGATTAGAGGAACAGAGACATGAAACATTCATTTCCGCAACATTTTTTAAAAGAATGGTAGTGCGAAAGCTATGGAAATTGCTTAAAGTTAACTTTGCCAAAGTTCCTTTGGATCTAAACGAAATCAAAACATACTAAGCATTATATTTCATAGATTGCTTGGCAGCCCCTTACTTTCTCCTCCTTTCTTCTCTGCTAAGGCTGCAGTACCTAATTTTGTAATTAGTGGCATTATTTAAATGCTGATATTCTCTTGATCACCCAAGATTTATGACAAAACAAATTTTTGCAATTTGTTAATAATTTAAATATGTAAGGACTAATAATAACAATAAAAAAAACTAAGGGAAAACAAGAGCAAGCATGAAATAATACTATGAGAATTAAGCAATTTGGAAATCATATACAGAACAAATCCATCTGGTATTTTTATGGGCACACTTTCCTCTTCTATTTTTTTGATTCCACAGTGTTTTCAGTTTGTATGAAAGCCTACTTTTTTCCTCCCTCCCTTTTCTCAAGAACAGACATGCTAGAAAAATGACAATTAGAATCATAGAATCACAAGGTTGGAAACGACCTATAAGATCATCTAGTCCAACCATCTCCTCATCACCATTGCCACCACTAGCACAAAATTAATACTGGCTACAAGTAAAAAGATGTTTCAAATATAAATTTTTTGGTTTTAAACTTCAAGGAGATGGGAAAGTCTATAATATGGTTCACAGAATGCTTGAGCAATCAAAACTGTAACAAGAACAAACAAGTGTTTAATTCATTTGCTTTCAAACATTCATCATCACCTATTATTGGTGCACTTAAAATGGCTATTAATCAAGCTTTCCAAGAGCAGGCAAATAATACTCCTATTGTTCCTTTTTAATGGAATTTATGGTACTGGAAATATTTAAAGCACATGGCATTTTATCACATTTACTCACCAATTTTAGAACTATTTAACTGTTGTATTTGCAAATATGTTTTGGTACGATAAGTTGACATAAGAGAGTTAGAAGACCCTACTGATCGTTAGCCAATCTACAGCAGGCAAATCAACATTAATGATTCTACTCTAACATCCTCCTAACTAAAAAGCAAAACCTAGGACAGAGATGAAGGAGTTAACAGCATATCAGAGTTCAAGCTACTCAGCAAAACTGTGTCCTATACTGCTTTTCCACTTGTTACTCTTTTGTAGTACCACACACAAAACACTCGGTTCTCTAGCAAATTAATTTGACTGCACTTTTAGTGGGAGAAGACAGCAAGTCTTTCAAGAGTCACATTGACTTTTAATGGCATGTTGCACTCCATTAGAGGACTCACCTCTTTTGATGCCGCTGTACGAACTGATACGGTTATCTACCAATAAAACGAGGCCACAGAGAGATGTTGAATAGAGAGACATTGCAGTTTGAAGTCTGTGAAGCTTTACTCCATTTCGATGATTACGTTTGTGTTTACAGAAATCCAGCATATCAGCCCTCAGTAATCTCAAATTATGCATGGTCTTCAACTGAGCTCCTGTATGGAATACAAACAATTTTAATACAAACAGTAAAGGATGAAACTCAGGATTGTTATCAAAATGCAATGAACCAAAATTTCCACCTAATTTTTGTGAGAAAGACCCATAAGAGAAACATAAACAATCATACACAAAGTTCTTAATCAAATGCATGATCTTATATGCATATCAGCAATTTTAAAAATAAAAATGCAATATTGTAACCAAAAAGGCATATTTATACCTGAAATGAGACTTGTTCCCTGTGATAAAGCTAGAAATGAAAACTATCTGGGAGCAGTTACAACAAACAGCTTAAAAACCTTCAATGCACAAGCAATAATAAAATAATTTTATTTTTTTTTTTAAATCAAACACCTATTATTCTAGGAATTGAATCAACACTCATATTTTTAATTGTTATGTGCTTTGATGTCACCATACTTTTTCTTTAAACTATTCACTTTAGCAGAGTGTATAAAAATTTGCTTTCAGAATGTTTTCCATTAAGTATTTTTCAGACAGCTAGACACTATTTAATATGGTTTATGATGTACTGCCTTTCTCTTACGTATGCAAACAACAAATACAAAACAATCCCAATCTGTATACAATACATTGACAATTAAATACTGTAAATAAGACATACACGTATAATTCTCTAGTCTGTTATTATGTTTTGGCTTTGCTGTCAGTTTGTTTTACTTACCCAAGTGAATAGTAAAACTTTCTTCTAAAAGTCTTTGCTCTTCGTAAATTCTCCCATTTCCTTCTACAGATTCTCTCAATTGACTGGGCTGAACCTTAATTTCATCGCTAAAATAATAAGAAACCTACTGAGAAGTTTATACTAGCTGCTGTACACCAACAATATTTCACAAATGCTATAAAAAAATTTCTCAGCCTGTGGAAATCAAGATACTAAACTTCTTTTGAATGAACTCTTCACATCTGAAGACCTGCACTCCTATCATGCTGCAATGAAGTCATCTGCTTGTCAGCAGGAAAAGAAAGCTTCACTATTAGATTTATATTATCAGTTTTCTTTGTAAAATATTTTGAGACTGAACGACAAAATGATGCAAAAGTGATGCAACAGATGGCAGCAGAGGGGCAGTCTAAATGGTGCCTGACATGGAAGTGTGTATGAAGAAGCATGTCATCCTCCATGTGGAAAAAAATGCACCTGTTGACATTCATTGCTGCTTACTGAAAGTTTATGGAGACTAAGCAGTGGACATTAGCACAATGAGGCAGTACACATTATGTTTCAACAGTGGTGACAGCAGCAGCATGTCACCCCCACTGGTGCAGATTTTTACAAAAGTGGCATGCATACTTTTGTTCATCAGTGGCAAAAATGCACAGCAATGACGGTGACTTCTGAAAAACAGGAGTTTTTTTTGTAGGTGAGAATTCATTCTATCAAATATAACTTCATGTGTATGCTGCTCCCGTGGAAATAAACAAGAGATATTATTTTCTGAAAGATCCATGTATAAGTATATGCATACATAAGCAACTATCTTTCTACCTCCAAGCTTCTAGTTGCCCTATTATAGACATCCTACTCATTACTTCCACATGCACTAGGGACCTACAGTTCTCAGAACTCAACACAGCCTGAGTGAACTGCCACAGGGGAATTAAATACCTGATTGAGCTGTTGTTGGGATTCTTCAGATCCTGATGAAGTTTTATCACCCATTCCTGATACTCCTGCTTCTGGATAGCAGTAGATTGTTTTAATTCATTGGTCCATTTGTTCTCTAAATCCTAACAAGAAGACAGTTATTTGAATGTTTTTAGTTTTCTTTTTAATGCAAATATATACGTGATGTTTTACAATTTGCTGAACTTAGTTTACCTGCTGAGATTCAAAATGCCGAGCTGCTAATGAATTTACATCTTGGTCTGTTAGAGATTTCCCTAGTTCCTGCATCACCTTATCCATTTCTGCTCCTTGTCTGAAAGGGAAGCAAATGCAGATTTATAACAAGTAACACTTTCAATAAACTAGCAGAGGAACAAGCACTGTTGTTGATACTGTCACTGATCAGTTCTATCAGTCAGGTAATCAGTGCTAATCACACAGGCCTAAGGTCGTCAGGGCAATCCCAAACGTAAGCACAGGCTGAGCAATGTGACTGTACTGAGAGCAGCCCTGTGGAGAAGGAATTGAGGGTATCAGTGGAAACAAAAATAAGCTGGTATTACGCACTGGCAGCCCAAAAAGTCAATTGTATCCTGCAACAAAAGATGAGTAGCTAGTGGGTTAAGGGAGGTGATCCACTCCGTCTATTCTGCTCTCATGAGATCCCACCTGCAGTACTGCATTCAGCCTGCAGCATGAGGAGGACACAGACCTGCTAGAACTCAAAAACAGTCAGAGGGGTGGAGCACCTGTCCTCCTTCAAGGAGACTATGAGAGATGGGGTTTTTCAGCCTTGAGAAGAGATGACCTTACAGAGACCTTATAGGGGTCTGCTAGTACTTAAAAGGATCTGCAAGAAATATGGAGAAAGACTCCTGAACAGGGAATAGAGAGACAGAAAAAGAGGTAAAGGTTTTACAAGTGTAGATTGAGATTTAAGGAATAAATTCTTTACTACAAGCATGGTGAAGCTTTGGAACAGTTTACCTAGAGAAGGTGTGGAAGTCTCCACTATGGAAGTATTTAAGGTCAGGCTGGATGGGACTTTAAGCAGTCCAGTGCACTGGAAGGTGCACCTGGTCACTGTCGGGGGAACTAGATGATACATAAGGTCCCTTCCAACCCAAACCATTCTATGACTTTACATAAAACTCAACATAGCTGAAAGATATGTCATGTAGTACTTTAACTACCTGCTTGTTTTGGAATCAGAATCCACACATTTCAAGTCTGCTTGTACATATGTCCAGTTTTTCCATACTAATATCTGGATCACTTTACTATCCTTATCATTAGGAAGGTTTTTACTAATACGTGGTCTGAACTAACTGCTGAAATTCAATTGTAGTGCTTCTTTTCTACTGTTCTACCAGGACACAGAAAAATCTGCAAGACTTATCAGCAGAAACAACACTTTACACAAGGGCAGGGGATCCAGAAGACAAGCATGACCCATATTGAAAAAATCCAATGAGGACTGTACTACAGTACAGTGAATTAAGTGCATTTTATAGTAGCTACTTCGGAGTCAGACACTTAATTCTAACAATTTTAGGGGGGTAGTTCTCTATTTAGTTAACTCTTTTCAGTTAACTATTTTATCCAAAAATAATGGAAAAGTCACTGGACATAAAAGAAAAAAAACTTTAGGTTAGGAGCATACATATTTTCAATTTAAAATAGCTATCATGTTTTGATTTGTTGGTTGTTTTTTTTTCCCAAATAAAAATTAATTGGACAGTCCAGAATATGTAAAATTTCCCAGCTAGCTACTATAATGCAGACATAACCATTGTTTTGAAATAAAATTTCTCAACCCTTTTGGCTTTGCTCCCTCACAAATACAAATGATGCAAACATGTAACCATCAGGAAGTAGGCTAAACACACTTATTTTTAATACCCAGATAAGTTTCCAGCTCTTGCTGTATTCAAAAATGGGCACTGGAGCTAATGAACATGATCCTGCTATCACTGTTCATCCAAATACCTCATCTCTCCCTCATCTTCCAAATTTCCTGGCTTCACTTTGTCTTTTGTATTCACCCTAGTCCTCAGAAATAAATAGATTTACTATAGCAAACTTAAGTTGATGGTCATGAATTCCAAACCACCTCCTGTGTAAACAGGTTACCTGCACTCATAGTTGAGCTGCTTGCAATTACTGCTATTAACACTAAGTGGTCTCTCTTCTTTATAAATAATCAAGACAATCTAAGAATCCACACACACACACAAAAAAATAATTTAAAATATATATATATATATATATGCTTACACACATTACTGGAAATTTTCACCCACAAATTAGAGATATGTAAGATTTATTCTCGAGGTACATTAAAAATAAACCAAAATGCTACATAAATAGCTATACATCATACAAAAGGAGCTTAAAACCAAAAATAGTGCTGCTTACAATGCTAAAACATACTGTTTCGAATATTTTGGTATTTCACAAGCATTGCCAGCATTTGTATCTAGCACTTACAACATCCCGCAGTGCATATTCTCCCCCCTGTGGGCAAAGCAGCCACCTGCAACTTCACAATCTTAGGGAAGTCGGGATCCCACACACACTCACATACTTTCTAGAGTTTCTGAATTGAAGTTCATTCAGTTCCATTCCTCCTTCTTTCATCTGGTGGAACTTCCAATTTCTCATTTAAATTACAAGGGCAAAGCACGGTACGTACTTATACTTCGTTTACCAGACATCCTAAGTTCTTATAATAGAACAAATGGGAATCAACACCATCAAACCTTATATTACTCAGATGACCTTTTCTAATTCTCAGTGACCAAGTAGAATGGAAGATAACTGACCCTAGTAATATAGGCTAAGTATTTATTACATACTTAAAGACAGAAACATAAATCTGGTGGTGTACACCCATATTTGGCATAACAATAAAATAAAACAAAAATAATACCTTTCCTGTAGTTTTTTCAATTCCACATCTCTTTCACTTATTAATTCTGAGATGCTAACAAAATAATTGTGTTCCAGGTTTAACAGGGTCTCAGAAGCTGGAGAATGTATCAGATCATGATAAACATCTGCAAAATCTTCATCCCAGCTGTTTTCTTCAGGTTTTGCATACTCTAACGTTGTCTAAAAATTATAAAAGATACATCCTTAAGGGTTCCAAATGATTTAAAATAAAGATGTCTTATAATGGTGGCACAAAACCAACTGGACATTCATTCTGATGTACATCCTTCAACATACATTAACTACCTCTTTCCTAATTTAAGTCATCTATACTCTGGCTTAACTATTATTATTTTCTCTCTTCCCATATACTCTCTTTTTGAAAGCAACCAACAGCAGAAGCATTTTGATTACAGAGAGGGATAATCAATTTTCAGCCACCAACCCATTGCAAAGAAGAAAATTTAGCACTTTTATTTTATAGTACCTTAAAATAATATCTGTACAATATTTCATCATTTGATGGATTTTAGATTGGGTTCAGAACATCGGCTATGAAAAGAAAAATGTTTTATTACAAAGGAGAACCAATTGTTGATATAATTAGAATGTGATCAACAATGATTTCAGAAAAGCAATTCTTACTGAATAACGAATGACCCAAACATGTCAATTCAGCAAGCTCTTCTACACTGAAACACTCTGTATATTTTTATATACCAGTTTAACCTGACAAATGTAGCTGATATATTGAATAATAAATTAAGGAATATCAAAAGACAATATAATTCTAATCCTCACACAGAGACAAGGTTTTGAATAGTCTGCCTAACCTATTCATTTCTTCAGAGAAAAGAGGGTAAACTCATTGTTTCATCACACCCCTATGCTCCCCAGTAAAAAAAATCCTTCTTAAATGTTCGGCTAATTTCATTTTGTTGGGATGTTCATTAAGGCAAACATTTTGTTTTGCCAATTTTCTTTATAACGGACATATATTCCAGCATTTTCCTGCAATATTCTTCACTCTTCCACAACAAGTTAGGCCCTCAAACTTTTCCACAATAGCTGCAGTTTCTGTCATGCTTTTTTCTCTCCACTAGGACTCCTCCAATTCCTCTGCATTCCTCTTTTTTGAAGTTTAAACACAAAACAAATAACTAAGAGTACAGTACTCATGTGAACTCAGAAAATGAGCTGAAAACCATATACCTCCTCCTTTGGAGTCCTCGTTGATATTTTTGCAATTTACTATCTTCTGATTTGGTTCTAACGCACTGTAACCCATACATCTACTTCTGTTTGACTGTAAATACCTGTCTTACCTTTCTATTTTGATTTTATAGCTCAACTAAATTTTTGCCAGTAATAACATAAATTCAGGAAAAACCTGATAAAGAACTTGCATGATCACTTCAGAATAAAAGGGAAAAATTACAAGAATTGATGAGTAAAAATGAATTTGTGTAATTCTGCACCTTTGCAGAAGTGATTATCTGCGTATACGTGCACATACACTCACAAAACAAGTTCCGAATATTAATCTTACCTCTTTATAAGCTTTAGCCCAAGTATCTGCCAGCTGGTTTATGTCTACTTCTCCTGACTTCACAGCTTCCAGAGCCATTTCAGCTTCTCTATCATAACCCTTTATAGTTTCATCTTCTATAAACTTATTAAGAGATTGCTTCAGGTCTTTTATAACAAGAAGAGAACATCAACAAAACCACATCAGTGGAGTATTAGTAATCAAGTAGGATACAAAGGTTTTTCTGAAAAGCTTTCATTTGGGCATCATACTTGCTCGTACTGACAGCCATAAATGTTTTGCTGTTCTTGTTTTTAATTAAAAAAAAAAAACACGACTTTTTTTTCAGTACTTGTTTCTTAAAGTATCTTGTAAAACATTTATGGACACTGATACTTGACATGAATTTTAAAAAAAAAGTTCTTACCATTTTCTACAAAGCATGGCAGATTGTGCAGAAGCATTAGACGCCCATGCAAATGACTAATATTCTCTTGCACAGGAAATTTGAGAGGCACTGTAAGCACAAAATGTTGATTTCCAGCATTGAGTGTGTACACATAGTCTCTCTCTCCAGCACAGGCCTTTCCTCTATTAGGCTTCATTTTCTTGAGTTCATTTCCTGCAGTAGCAATGAAAACAGCAATAATGACATTCTCATAAAACAAATAAATAAATGCAAATGTCTTCGTTAATAATTTACAATTTCTAGCAAGAAAACTTTTAATCCTGCATTTTTCATTGGTGTTCATTTCAGCTTTGGATTCCAAACACACAGGTAGAAGCTGTAAAATGAACACCAGTTTCCAGAACACTACGTTATTCCAAACTGGGATTGAGCGCATTATGGTACTTACTTTCAAGAATTACAGTATAAACTTTGTGACTAAAAGGCAGAAACGACAGAAGAAAAACACACAAAAAGCTATCTTTAACTGAGAAACTGTAAGTGCAGACAACTATGTCTCAAAAACAGAAATAGTTTGGAGTGCATTAGGATTTTATTGCCTCTTCTCTACCGGTGGTAGAGTTGTGGGGAGGGGAAGACAGCAGCAACTTCTGGAAGAAGCTTACTTACTTCTTTTGAAACTTGCCTAAGGATAAATTGGATTTATTTTTAAAGGAAACCATGAGAAGGAAAAAAAAAAAAAAAAAAAAAAAAAAAAGGAGAAAAGAAAAAAGCAAGAGAACTGTCTACAAGACAAAAATGAACAATGGGAGCTGTCTTGTGTCTTGGCGGTTTTTCTCTCCACAAGGTCTCCTTCATAGATTTACAGTTCTCTTTTTTGAGCATACCCTGCAATGTTGGGCATCTTATTCTAATGGGAACCTCCTCAGTGCTAAAAGCCACTGTCCAAGGAGAAGAAAAGCAGAAAACAAAAAGTTTATTCTCCACAGAAAAATTTATAGGATTAGTCTATAGGGTCATAAACAAGTCCACATGCTGGGAATCGATTAAACAAATGACTTTAATACTGTTTACTGTTTACTCGACAGGCTGGAGGGCTGGGCTCGGGTGAACCTAATGAGGTTCAACACGGCAAAGTGCAAGGTTTTGCATTTGGGCCGGAAGAACCCCAGGCACCCGTACAGGCTGGGAGGAGTGGTCCTTGAGAGCAGCTCGGCAGAGAAGGACCTGGGGGTCCTGATGGACGAGAGACTGAACATGAGCCAGCAGTGCGCTCTGGCAGCTCGAAAGGCAAATGGGATCCTGGGCTCCATCAGGAGAGGGGTGGTCAGCAGGGACAGGGAGGTGATCGTCCCTCTCTACTCGGCTCTTGTGAGGCCCCATCTGGAGTACTGTGTCCAGGTGTGGAGCCCTCAGTACAAGAAAGACATTGAGATTTTGGAAAGGGTCCAGAGGAGGGCGACTAAGATGATCAGGGGGCTGGAGCACCTCCCCTGTGAGGACAGGCTGAGGGAGTTGGGCTTGTTCAGCCTGGAGAAGAGAAGGCTGCGGGGTGACCTCATTGCAGCCTATCAATACCTGAAGGGAACCTACACCCACGAGGGGAGTAAACTCTTCAAAAGGGCTGACAACAGCAGGACTAGGGGAAATGGATCGAAGTTGAAGGAGGGAAGATTTAGGTTGGATGTTAGGGGGAAGTTCTATACAAGGAGAGTGGTTAGGCCCTGGAACGGGCTGCCCAGGGAGGTTGTGGATGCCCCGTCCTTGGATGTGTTTAAGGCCAGGTTGGACAGGGTCCTGGGCAACCTGATCTGAATGTGTGTGTTTGGTGGCCCTGCTAGGCAGGGGGGTTGGAACTACATGATCCTTGAGGTCCCTTCCAACCCGGGTGATTCTGTGATTCTGTGATTCTGTGAATACTGTTTACTCCACCTTGAATGCTGCATTCAATTCAGGAACTCCCAGCACAATAAAGACAGACACCTGTTAGAGCAAATCCAGAGGAAGGCCACAGAAATGATCAGTGAACTGGAGCTCCTTTCCTATGAAGACAGGCTGAGAGTTATTTTCTTGCCTGGAAAACAGAATGCTCCGGGAAGACGTTGCAGCACCCATCCAGTACTTAAAGGGAGCTAAAAGATAAGCTGGGGAAGGACTTTTTATCTGGAGTGATAAGACAAAGGGTAACAGTTTTAAAATAGGAGGTTGAGACACTGGAACAGGTTCCCCAGAGAAGCTATGGATGCTCAATTCCTTAAAGTATTGAAGGCCAGGTTGGATGGCACCTTAGGAAATCTGATTTAGTGGGAGGTGTCCAAACAGTTGGAAGTATCTGATCTTTAAGGTTCTTTTCAATCCAAACCATTCACTGATTCTGTAGAAAACTTAACACATAGTTGAAAGATATATCACCCTGTATTTTATCTACAAGTTCCATGTATGAACGAACATTCCAAGACAACCAAAACTAAATCGAGGCTGGCACATGTCCAGTTGCAGAGAGGGATCTGAACAGCACCACTTAGACATGCAAAAGCAACAAACATCTCTGTACCATTCCTCGAGTAAACTAACTTTAAGAGGGGAAGACAAAGGATGTGAAAAGTTTTCGATCGCCATGCAACAGCGCACTCAGTCTGCATTTGTGTCCTCAAACCCACTGCAGGCTCAAGGTTAACAGGCTCAGAGGAAAGGCAGCAGTAGCTGCGGTTACTGAAAATGCAGAAACAAAGTTGTTGACAGAAGGGAAGAGGAGAAGGGCCTGCAGTAACGTGTTCCCCGGGAGAACAAAGCCCCCCGCCCAGCTCCGAGGCAAGCTCGTTCAGTCACGAGACCGCAAGGCTCAGCTGCGGAGATACGGCACAGGAGGGGCGGCCCGGCCGACAGAGCAGACGAACGCCGCACCGGCTCCGGAGCGGTCTCACCAAGCCGAGGGGCGCTGGCCGACCGGTGACAGGGGCTGGGGCCGGCGCCCTCGTACGAAAGGCAGGAGTGACTTCCACCGCACTCATCTCTCACCTGGATTCCGGACGAGGTATTCGATTTTTCTGTCCGGGAAGCGCCGACGCCAGGACCTCCTCCCTTCCCTTCAATAGCTTCTCATCCGGAAACGCAGATTCGACGCCGTAGAACCGGCTGTCTCCGCTCCGCCTCTCTGTGGCGAATGTGCAATTCTGCTGGAATCAAAAGAGCGGAACAGTGTCGTCAACGGCGCGCGTCTTTCGCGGCCGTCGCCGGCTGCTGCGGCGATGGCGGGGATGGTGCGGAGGTGCGTGATGTAGCTCGGGTCGGGTCCGGTCGCGCCGCGCGGACGGGACGAGGGACATGAGCGCGTGTTGCGCGGTTCGGTGGCCGCCGTGCCTTCCGCTCCTCGGGGCGCGGAGGCGTTGGGAGTGTGCGCCGAACGGTGCCGAGCGGTTTTTCTTCGAAAGCGTCTGGTGCGCTGCATCTGCCTGTCGCTTGCGTGACGTCCACCCCGCTCTCCCCTGTTGTCAGTTCTGCTGGACCTGTTCTTGGAGGCGAGATCTTTTCTGTGGGCTGCTGCAGAGCGAGGCTTGTGGGCGGTTTGGCGACGTTTCTTCTCCAGCTGAAAGCACGGGGCTCTTCCTGCAGAAGGAAAACAAACAAACTGTAACACAACAAGTAGGCAGCAGCCGCCCTTATGTCCATCAGAGAGCTTGTGCGTGAAGGTGGTGGCCCTCAGGTGGGCTCTGAGAGGCAGTCGTAAACCTCATGCAAAGGGGCCCTCTGGGTACAGAAACACCTGCACTGGTAGCAGTGTGGCATGGTAAACCATGTAAAAACTGCATGGAAAACACACCTTGAGCATATGGAAGTGACCAAGGAATTGAATCTCGGAGAAGGTGTGTGTGTGTAAGAATACCGTGCTTCCATAAGGAGAACAACAAAAACACTTATTTAGGAGCTATTCAGGCAAGGAGATGAATGGATTGAGAGCAGTGCTGCGGAGGATTGGGAGTGTTTGTTGGTGAAAGACCCAACGCATGTCAACATTATGCAGTTCAGCCCAGAAAGCCAACTGTACCCTGGGCTGGGTCAAAAGAGGGGTGGCTAGCAGGGCAAGAAAGGTGATTGTTCCCCTGTGCTCTGCACTCATGAGGGCCTGCCTGGAAAACCATGCTGATGCTTAGGGCTCCCAGCAGGAGAAGGATGAAGAGCTGTTGAAGCAAGTCCAGATGAGGGCCGTGAAGATGAGCGGGTCTGGAGCACCTCTCTGTAAGGCATTTTCAGGGGGCTCAGCTTGTTCAGCCTGGGGGACAAGAAGACCCTATAGCAGCCTTCTAGTACCTAAAGGGAACCTACAACAAAACTGGAAAGGGACTCTCAGGAGGACAAGAAGAAACTATTTTAAACTTAATGAGGGTAGGTTTAGTTGAATATTAGGAAGAAATTCTTCACTACGAGGGTGGTGAGGCACTGAAACAGGTTACACAGAGAAGCCGAAGTATGCTAAATGGGCAGCCTGATCTAGTGGGGGTGTCCCTGCACTTGGAAGGGGAGGTTGGAACTATCACTTCCAACCAAGCTATTCTAATACTCTTAGTAACCATGTTTGCAATAGTTACAAGTTACACGTGTATTTGGACATACATTGCTTTTCTCCTTAACTACATGATTTAAACCAAATCAAGAATTAGCTAGTAAGGATTCTCAATATGAAAGGCTTAATACTGTGTTCTTTTGCTACAGGAACAGGAAAATTGTTAATTATTCAGAATTTGGGGATTTTGAAGATGGTGGTAAGTGATGTATTTCTGTACATAACTGAAATGCCAAGCACGAATGCCACAACCTAAAGCATCAGCAGAGTGGTCTTCTTTTTTGTGACTTAGTTAAGTGACAAGGCTATTAATGTTTTCAGTGGATGTAAACTGAGCACATTGTTAAAAATCTTGATTCAACAAGAATATGATTTCTGTAAGCCAGAGCATAACAACAGTTTGCCAGGGATCTGTTGAATGCGCTACGTCTTTTGATTGCAGGAAAATCTGTTTCTCTGTCTGCCTCAGTTTTCAGAGAGAGTTACTTGTTCCATGTCCTCCTTATGATCATTTCACAAGTCTGCATATCAGAATATGAAGGGAGTTATGTAGTTGGTTGTGCACAGATCTAACATTTCTCATGGAGGTCTGTGTCTTAAAGGATTTTGGATAAGGATTTAGCAATCAGATTTTGAATTCTATGGATAACAAAAATAGATTGCAGTCTATTTGTTGTCTTGACAGTCCTCCTTCTAAGCCCTAATGGGTATTGCATAATTTTCCTTTATGAATTTGGATTAACTTTTTTTTTTTTCTTTTTCCTGTGCTATTCGTCAGTTTTTGGTATCCATTGAACATTTTGAAGTGATAGGAAGGGGAAGGAAAAATTAAATGATCTTGAAGATCTCTTGTAAGTCATGTTAGTTAACGCAGAGTCTTAGTTTCGTGAGTTTAAATATGGTTCATAACTTTTCTTATTTTTTTTAAGTGACCACTTGTAATATTAAAAAAAAAAAGTTTTCTTCTGTCTCTTAGATTTTTTCTCTCAGAAGGGACTATGTATCTGTTCCATGGCATTTAGAAAACACATTGTTGTCTTGTTTCCTTATTTTACACTGAACTGCATTGTAATTGGTCAGAAGAAAGAAAGCTTTGATACCTTCAGATATTCTCAGAAAACCGGAGAATGTGTTTTGTATTTGGTGAGAGGCATTATGAGAAGGCTAGAAAATAGGAAGCAGTCTGCATTGCTTGTGAATGGGAGGCCATTAATGCAATTAATTTCCAAAACACCAAGACTCTAAAACTAATGAATGACAGCAATTGCTATTATAATTGATTATTATTATGTATTTCAAAAGGTGAAACTTGCAGCTGTTGAGAAACTCAATACTGAACCATTAGTCACATATTGTTAGTATAAATTGCCTTTAACACAGATGCATAAGAGGTCTTGTTATATTTTCATTTAAATTGCATTGAAGAACAGTAGATTTACACTTGTCTCTTTATTAACAGATTTAATTTCAGAAAGGTTGTGTATTCTGTATTTTCAGTACATGATGAGATTGAGTTGAGTGACTTCTTTTTGACCACATAGAATATACTGAAGAAAATTAATTAAAGCTTGTTAATATTTCTTACATAGATGAAGACTTTGCATGCATAGCTGCACCTTTAACAAAAAAATCCAGAACACAGCCTAAGGAACCAAAAAAGGAGACAAAGAAGAAGCAAAAGCCACGAAAAGAATCAACTCCATTGCAAAAAGAGTCACCTACTGGAAAGTAAGAAAAATTGAAATGTGGTTTACTGCATTTGTAATAGGAGCCTGGACTTACAAAACAGTATTTTTTCTTTTTTTTTCCTATCATTTTATGCATTTGAGAATGAAGACTCAAAGTGTTATTTTAAGAATTAGAATGTTAAGAAAGTACTTTTAAAGGAGAAAGTGTTGTTGTTGTTTTTTACCCTTTATCTTCGTTTAACACTCTGCACTCTGTATTTTCAGGGACAGTCTTTTGTGCATACACGATTTTTATGACTATTATTTTATAGAAGTGGAAGTCGAGATGGATGATGTTTGTCTTGTTTTCTCCTGTAATAATACTTTTAAATATATTGTGCTTTAAATATCAGTAGATACTTTCTTTGAGTCTTTTCTGGAATTAATTTGTGGCATGATGTTTGATAAAGTACATATTGAAATATTAATTTCTGTAGAAATATTGATATTTGAATCTTAGTAAGTCAGAAATAGGTTAGTGACTCTTGTCTTATTATACTTTCATTTTGAATGTTTGTTTTTTTCAGGACATCCTTGGATGATAGTTTCTGTGAAAGGGATTTGAACGTTACCTTGGCCTTGTCCATCAAAGAAAAATCAGCAAATATCCACGAAGTGCAAAATTCAGAAGAACAAGGTTATTGTACAGTTCAGTGCAATACTCTGTTTATATGTGCTGAACTCAACGTGACTTGTTTTATAAAAAAATAGATTGAAAGTCATGTTTTATTCAAGATGTCATGATAAGAAAATGTGAATTTCTAGGTGGTACCTGCCTTCTTATGTTAATAGCTTTTACTAGGAGAAAAATAACTTCTCTATAAGATCTTTTGAATAAGTTGTTTAGAGAGAGATGAAAATTTTATTTTCATTTCTTAATAACTTGCATTTTTATAATGTAATTTTCAAATACTGCTATTCTATATTTTTTGAATTTTATTTTCTGGATACCTAATAGAATAAGAATATTGAATCAGGAGATAGGAGACCTGTTTTTCCAACTGCAGTGTAGACAGTGAACTTTTAGGTGTTTTCATACTCCGTCTTTTCAGAAAAAGCATTTAAATTCACATTTAAATGCATTTTTCTCATTTTTCTTTCTCGTGTTTCCTGTTTTTCAATTATGTGGGGAAAAAGAAAGTGTCCATATTTTAAAATATGCTAAATGTTGAAGAATTTAAAGGTCCTAACATTGGAAAAAAAAAACCTACTGTGAATGAAATAGTTACAGATCACTAAATATTTTCTGGAAGAAACAGCAGACACAGTGTTTTTGGATGATGAGTTTATTTGCTTTTACAAGAAGCAACGCTTATCCTCAATTTTTTAATGTGTCTGGAACTTGTAAGCATCAGATTTGCTGTGCCACTGGAAACTTTTTCATGTTTCTCATTTTATTTTTGCTTTCTGTCCTTTAGTTAGTTTGATTACAGATAAACACTGATCAGTTTTACTACCAGAAAGTACAGTTTGATCAGTTAAAAAAGTGAGAATGTCATAAAAACAGGTACAGATAATATGCTTCTCTAATAGCGTACTTTAGAAAAACAAAAAAGAATTCAGAGCCTCAAGACTCAAATACCTGCTTCTCTTTGAGCAGAGTTACTGGGAATTTGGATTAATTAGACCACCTTCTGTTCTCTAGGTCTCAGTCAGGTTCTAGATGATGACATACCTATGAATGGCTGTAGGCAAAGGACAGCAGCATTTAAAGCTTTCTCTCATCAGAAGTTACTGACCATTGACAGTTGTGACAGAGAGCACGTTACTGACTCTGAACCAGTGACTGTACCAGGTAAGCTGTCAGTAAACACCCTCTGCTTAGATGTGTATTGAATGTGATTACTTACCCTCAGGTTATATGTTCATTGAAACACATACCACCTTTTTATCTTTCCTTCCTCTTTACTGAATTGTTTTAATGCTAGTGATATATGAAGCAGCACTTGGACACTAAATCTAGACACTGGGGCTTATTGATACACATTCCCTAAACTGGCAGAAATCATCCACTTCTCTGTATAAGCTACAGTATGTCAGAAAATCATTTTTCTACCCACGCTGTCTGGGGAAAAATGGTCTCTTGAAAGAGCTACTGTTCATTCATTCATTCATTGAAGAGTAAACTCTTCAAAAGGGCTGACAACAGCAGGACTAGGGGAAATGGATCCAAGTTGAAGGAGGGAAGATTTAGGTTGGATGTTAGGGGGAAGTTCTATACAAGGAGAGTGGTTAGGCCCTGGAACGGGCTGCCCAGGGAGGTTGTGGATGCCCCGTCCTTGGACGTGTTTAAGGCCAGGTTGGACGGGGTCCTGGGCAACCTGATCTGAATGTGTGTGTTTGGTGGCCCTGCTAGGCAGGGGGGTTGGAACTACATGATCCTTGAGGTCCCTTCCAACCCGGGTGATTCTGTGATTCTGTGATTCTTGCAGTTGTATTGCAGAAAAGTATCATATGTTCTTCATCACAGTTCTTTCAGTGTTGGCTTTATCTAAGCTTATTAAAGAACAAAGTAGCCTTCCTTCTTTCCATTATCAACTCTCAAAAAACCTTGCTGCAACTGGTTGTAGGTCAATAAGATTCAGGTAGGATCTAATTACTGAATGTCTGTAGGTCTCTCTCCCTCTTATTCCCCAGTAGTTGACATGTCTTTATCCAGACTTATCCATTACAGAAGGCTTACTGAAAATATTTCAAAAATTATCAGTTAAATAAAGTATTTGGAGAATAGTCCAGATATTCCTGCTTGGAAGTTATTCCTAAGATTCCTAAGATTCCTAGTGCATTTAAAAAAAAAAAAAACTTAAATAATAAATGTGTAAAATCTTTCCTGCAGCTGAAATTTGACATATTTTTCTTCTTCAAATATTTGTGAACAAAATTACGTGAAAATCAGAGGCTGTGACAGTTTACCTTTTTCATCTAGCACACGGGGATTTTTTTTAACTGATAATTAAAAACTGTTAATTGCATTTTGTACCAGTGTTGAAATATTGAAAAAAACAGGGAGAGAAATCTGTAAATGCAGAATATTTTATGACAGCTATTTCTTTCATGTTTCATCACATATATATATTTTACTATATTCTCAATATACCCTGATTCTTTACATTCAACATGAGATTAGAAGACTTTAGCTAGCATAACAGTAAATTCTATTTCCTCTAACAAGTTGAGATCCTTTTTCCTTGCTGTAGATGAGGAATCAGAAAAAGATTCAGATTATAGTGAAGGTAATGATGAAGACTGTGCTATGGAAAAGATGAAAATCAAAGGAAATAAAAAGGAAATAAAGAGGCAGACTGGAAAAGAAAAGACTCCTAAATCTGAGAATAATACTACTGGTAAGCTTCTACTATGAATTTGAAATGCACTTCTTTTAGTATAAAGGTTCCTTTTGTTTTAATCCGTACCTTTCACAAGAAATATTTCATGTTTTTTTGTTTTGATATTCATAATCATTTTTCTTATTTAAAAACCAAGTATCTTAAAAGGGACCTGCAGTGGCAGATAAATTAGGCTGACAAACTGACTCTACAGAGTTAAGGGAAGTGACAAAAAATCTGAAAGAAAAAAAGCTTTAAAATAAATAAACCCTGCTTACAATAAAAACAGACAAAACTGAATAGACAGAGTTCATTTCTTTTTTTAAAAAAAAACAACAGCGTTTAAGAAAAGGCTGAATAATATTGAGTGGTATGAGGACTTAAATACATATGTACAATTTCAGAGCCTGTTCTTGCAGTTGTTGTATGTCATTGCACATGTAAGTCTGTAAACCAAGAACAGCCAAACAAGGCTAGTGCTAAAAACTATTTGGAGAAAATGTTAAATATTCACGTCCTTCAGACTTGAATTTTTCTCTGTATTGCTAACACAATTTAGTTTTATCTAAAAAGTATAGGAAAATTCTTACTGTCATGTTAATCCTGTCTGACTTGGTAATGTGTTTCAATTTCAGGCATGAATTTACATAATTTAGTTTACATTTAGTTGTAATTGTGACAAGGAATGGTTTATTTTATGTAGCTGACAGAAGAACCTTCCCTCTTAGCAGTTCAGATCTGGAATATCCTTAACAAGAAATAGTTGCAGTGCTTATTAACAAACCAGGGTTGAAATTCCAGAGTATAATAAGTGTAACTCTTTAAATATATGTTGTTTGTTGGAAGACTTGATAGTCTATTAACATCTACATTCGTTTCACTCAGTTCAGAGAGGTCTTGCAGTAAAGAGATCTATCATCTTATACAGTGTAATGATTTCTCAGTAAAAATGTCTTTCCAAGCTTTTATTTTTATCTGTATTTACTCCTTCAAAAGTAATGAAAGTAAAATCTGAGCAAACACAAAAGAAGATGTCCACGTCTTCAGAACCAGTTGGAAGGCCTCTACATACATCAAGTCCTGTAACAAACAAGAAACCCAAATGGGTACCACCAGGTACATTAAAGTTTGTAACAGATAGATTTGTTGTCTTATGTTTTTAGAAATGCCCCCTAAAAGCGTGCAAACAAATAAACTGTATTTCAGAACAATGACTGCAGAGCATAGATAAATCGTAAGCAAGAGATTGTATTGTGTCCCTTTCTAGCTTATTAAGAGTTTTCTTTAGCTCTGGTATGTGCTTTGTTGTTTTGTATTCTAAAATAATATTAGGAATATGTTTGAGTGTTTTAACTGCTTTAGTAAGATTAATAGTTAGGAGTTTTAATGTTTTGGGATGTTTAAGCATAGTGCTGCTGACTCCTTATTTTCCTTCATATTCCTTTTCGGCACACATTTCTTTCCTCTTTGTCTCCTTTCTTTTCTCACTTGGCATTATGTTCCATTGTGTGATTGTCTGCCTGAAAATGCACAGTAGGATTTTACCAGTAGTTTTTCTGTGCCTGTCCAATGCCACGTGGTGCTATTGGTCTGATGCGTTACTGGTTACTTAAAAATGTGTGCTATGCCTGCTACTTTGGCTCCCAAATGGATTGGTTCCTCGTGAACATGCTGATTTTCTTGTACTTTCATGGTATATTATTCAGTTCTTCTTGCAGTGCCTTTAGAATACCTTTTTTTTTGCTCTGCTTTGAAAGCTATGAAAAGATTAGATTTATATTATTTTTTTTCTCTGTGTTCTTAAACCTTTTTGTTTTAATGTTATTTTCAGCTGCAACAGGAACAAGTAACAACTCTACGAAGTATGCTTCAGTTAAATCACCTACTCAGTGTCTTAGGCTTGGCCTTTCCAGACTAGCAAGAGTCAAACCTCTGCATCCCAATGCCACCAGCAGATAGGTGGTCAGTGACAAGGTGCCACATGAAGGCCTGTATTGAAGAAAGATTTGGGAATGTATTTTGTGTATAAATAGAGGCTGGAAAACCACTGGGCAACAAAAGCTTCACAACATCATTGGTTTTCTAGGATAGTTGTTTAGTACACTTCTAATATTACAGAGTTTTATTCTGTAAAATGCTAGGCATCCTTAAGTGCTACTGCATAATATTATTTAATCAAGGTCATCTGGGTCACCAACTCATTATGAATTATAATCAAAGATACAGGTTTATAATCTAATTCTCTGCTATGTGAACTCAGCATTAAGATAGTCTAACAGCACTATGTCAATTATGGAATTCACTATCTCAAATAGATTCTTTAATACAAGTGATGTTTTAAATGTATTTCTTGGAAGACTTAAGCCATCACTTTTATGCCCTCTTCTTCACTTTCAGAATTTGTTAATGTTTGCATGTCTTAAATGTGTTTTTAATTGCTTTTTAAATGTATTTCAGATAGAAATTGTATTTAAAATTTGTATTTTGAAAAAAAGTAAAATAAAATATATAGTCTAATGAATCTTAGTAATTGATTTTATTAATTTTGAAGTTAACTTCCAGATTTTGTCTACAGCCCTTCAAATGTGGGAATAACTTAGTGGACGTCAGTAAACATTAGTTAGGCTCAGAAAATTAGGATTTTGGCATGGACTCCTTAGTCTTTGTTGAAAACCATGATGTCTTGTGTGCATGTGGGATTCATAAAACTTGAAGTGACTGGTACTGAGTCGTGAGACTGATTTTTTTTTAGACAGTTTCCCACCTAAGCACATTATGCCATACACTACAGTTGGGCCTGTATTAATTAAAGGATTTCATCATAATTTGCATTCATGTAACTTATGATATCTGACTGCTTAACATATACAGTAGTGTTAAAAGAATGCATGATCCTGTTGCTCAAAGTAGTTATGCAGGCAAAAGCATGGTATTACCTAAGGTAAAAAAAATATATGGTATGACTAATTTTTAACTGCATAGTATATACATGATAAAACAACATAGTAATAAATACATGCATTACATTTAATATGCATTATGAAAATAATATTCATGTTGCCTTATGGAAGGAATGACAGAGTATTCATGGACCAAAGATTGTTTCTCAGAAACAGGGAGATTTGGGCATTGTTTAGTATAAACTCATTTTACCCAAACGGAATCACAAAGCCTTTAGTGAGTGGATGAAGTGGGTCTTACTGAACTGGGCTGAGTGAGTGTAGGGAAGGCACATGCCTTCTGTCTCTAGTACCTGCCTGCCTCATTTGTGAATTATCTTAGCTTGCTAAATTGACTCATGAAAAAAAAATCAACCCACCTTTACAGCAAATTGCCAGCTTGAAACAGCTTCCAAACAAAGGTGAAACAGAAGTACCCAAAGGAAAAGATAAGTGCCTAAGAATAACACTTGTGATAACTAGGAGGTCAGAGTTGTGTTATTCCTCTTTTTGTGTTTACTTAACCAGGCTTTTTCTGAGATGTGTGCTGATTAAGGAGCTGTAGCAGAACAGGAAGGAAACACAGAGAGCCTTGGGCCTTAGGGTGACTCAATGCAGCATCCCAATCCACTACCTTCCCTTTACGCGTCAGTCGTTTTCTTTCTACTTGGAGTAATCATGCTCAACAGTCCCCTATAGTGTCACAGTCGCCTGGTTTCCTTTTCTGCTGAAATAAATCTGTCAAGAATTATTTTGCTTTTCTACTTACTTTTCAGAGTAAGTACGCATTTCATGAGGTTAGATCTTTTCTTGCTGTAGGGAAATTTACATAACAATGATAAGTGTTTTCTCAGTGTGAAGCTTTTGGAAAATTCCTGCAGTTGGTAGATTTATTAAGCCCTATTTTCTCTGACTTTCCATTCATCCCATTTTTATTTTTTTTTCACAAAACATACATTTGAAATTTGTCTCACTCTGGTCTCAGTCTTGGCATCATCTTATTTTAAAAAATTACATGTCTGTCAAAATTGCTAAATCAAAATTCCACACAGGCAATTGGAAAAAAAAAAATCCTTTGAAAGGTTCTTGATTGTATCTTTCCATGCCACTCTATCCAACCTGAAGAAGCCAGGTCCTGCCAGTAGATGGGGTTATTTATATAAAAGCTTATTAAAGGGAATGCTCAGAAATGGCCAAATTACTTGCAATTGTTACAACAATATTTTAAACCATGCTACATAGGTATGTCCATGCATCATTTTTCCAGTTGTTGCACAGCAATGGGTTGTGGAATGCACTTGATTTGAATATCTGAAACTGTCAAAAAGATAACATATCTCTTAGCAAATCAGAGTTCACAGTCTGCAAATTTTAGATTAGAGCAAATTTTGCTCTTTTAGAACTGCATTATGTTATTAAAAAAGCAATAACAAAGCTGTTAAAGGAGAAATATTTTTAAATGTAGACTGTCAACTCCTTCAAAGTCAAAGCTGTCTTGAGTAGATAGCTTGTCTGATCTAGAGATCTCTTGCTTCAGAACAAGTCTTTTTTAGGTGTTGTTTGTGGCTCTGGATATACCACATTCCCAAAGATGGATTCAACAGTACACTCTGTGAAGTGGAATCAACGTAAGTGAACAGTCTTTGCATTGCTGTCTGCAGTTCCTGTTGTCATGAATCAGGGGAGTGTATGTTGGTCATACAGAACGAGGTTGCGTCACAGAAAAACTGCAGAATTTCACCAGCCTGGAAACACTGTACTCCAAATCTCATGCTCTAAGTCTCAATCCAGAACAAGAGCAAAAAAAAAAAATTTGAAAATACCTACAATTCTAGAATAAACGTATGTAATTGCCTTGAATATTTGTAAAGCATATAAAAAGATAGGTATTTCTGCATTAAGATCTGTGGGCAACAACATGGCAATTAATATTGATGCTTCTGCAGAGCAGTTCTTAAGTGCTGATTTAGCAGTACCTTTTAGTACTTCAGTTGTTCTGAAAGTATTTATTTCCATGAAAACTGCAACAGATACAAAGAGCACAATAACACTATTTGATAGAGCCAATTCTTAGCTACAAAACAGTACTTTTCAACATAGCCTTCACCACTGATTATATATTTTTGCTGGTGATAAACAACAGCCTGCATGCCAGACTCCTGAAAATCTGCACCACTGAAGATGAACTACTGTCACAATTGCTGAAACACCACCCACCATCTTACTGTGCTAACATCCACTGCTTGGTCTCCAAAAACATTCAGCAAGCGTCAGTGAATGTCAATGGATGCAATTCTTTTTTGCACAGAGGAATTCAGTGACACACCTTTACCAATCTAGTGGCATTCTATGATGGAGTGACAGAATCAATGGACAAAGGGCCTTTGACATGGTCTCACACCACATCCTTTACTCTCAATTGATAAATATGGGTTTGAAGGGTGGATTATTTGGTAGATAAACTGGTTGGATGGTTGCAACCAGAGGGTTGCTCCATGTACAGGTAGAGGCCAGTGATGAGTGGTGTCCCACAGGGGTCCATCTTGGGACTGATACTCTTTAGCATCTTTATCAATGACATATGTGCTGGGATCAAGTGCACCCTCAGCAAGTTTGCAGACAACACCAAGCTGAATGATGCGGATGATATAACGGAAGGAAAGGATGCCATCCAAAGGGACCTTGACAAACTCAAAAGGTATCGCAATCACAGGTATGTATACAAAGTGGGACTACAGCTATTTGAGAGTAGCCCTGCTGAGGACTTGGGAGGTCCTAGTGGATAAAAAACATAAGTCATCAGTGTGCACTTGCAGTCCAGAAGGCCAACTGTATCCTGTATCAAAAGAGTTGTGGCCAACAGGGCAAAGTGATTGTCCCTCTCTACTCTGCCCTTGTAGGCCCCTCCTGCAGTTGTGCATCTAGTTCTGGGGCCCCCAGCTCAGGAAAGATGTGGAGCTGTTAAGAATGGGCCCAGAGGAGGGCCACAAAGATGATCAAAGTGCTGGAGCACCTCTCCTCTGAAAGCAGGGGGAGCTTGGCTTGTTTGCCTGGGGAAAGTTCTAGGGACACTTCATTACACCCTTCCAGTATTTAAAGGGAAATTATAAACATGAGGGAAATGGTAAAGTGGTAAGTGGTAAGTGGTGATAGAACAAGGGAGAATGGGTTTAAACTAAAGGAGGGGAGATTTAGATTAGATACTGGGAAGTTTTTTCACTCAGAGCATGGTGAGGTGCCGCAACAGGCTGCCCAGAAAGGCAGTGGATGCTCTGTTCCTGGAGATGTTATGGCCAAGCTGAAAGGGCTTCAAAAAAACTTGACCTAGTGTTTGATCTAGAAACCTTGATCTAGTTGGCAACCTTGCCTATGGCAGAGTGATTGGAACTAGATGATATTTGAGGTCCCTTCTAACGCAGGCCATTCTATGATTCATACACACTTGTATGTCAGACTTCATTTTGTCAGACTTCCCCAATGCTGCCATCTGTCACGTGGCAACAAACTTTAACAGAATATTGCCTCTTCTCCCAGGCTCTACTGCCTACCACCTCTGCCCTCTACTGCCCTACCACCATCTGACTGTGATGCCATGATCCAACATAATAAAATAGAAGACATTACTTTTGGAATAGTCCTCATACATTAAGGTTTAGAATTTAGAGTTGATGTTCTTAATAACACGGAGTATTTAAAGAAAAATATTTAAACAGAATAGAAAGCAAGAGCAAGTCTTGGTCTTCCTGATTTGGAGGAACATCAAACCATGCTGAACAGGCTTGCAGCAGAAATGGGTATTGGGATATTCCAGCACCAGAATGAAATCTAAGCTTTTAGATCTGGCTTTCTCATTTGTGTTCACTGATTTTTAGCCTTGTTTAAGTACTCTGTTGCATATTCTACTTTCATTATCTGTACAGAACTAGCATTTATTTTCTGTAGGAGTTTTGCTCACTAATGAGTTTAAAAGAGTGCTAAGTATTTTGTCATTGTTGTCATTTTTGTATTTATGAGGTTTGCATGTTGCACTGAATTTGAATTTTTCTATGTTGTACAAAGTAGAGCTGAGATCATAGAATCATAGAACCATAGAATCATGGAATCACAAGGTTGGAAACAACTTGCAAGATCATCTAGTCCAACCATCTTCTCATTACCACAAACTAAACCATATCTCATAGCTCCTCATCCAGGCACCTCTTAGCTTGAACACTGCTAGGGACGGCGACTCCACCACCTCTCTGGGCAGCCATTCCAGTGTCTGACCACCCTCTGAGACAAAAACTTTTTCCTCATATCTAACCTGAACCTCCTCTGGTACAACTTGCAGGCATTTTCCTGGGTCTTGTTTGTTGCCTGGGAGAAGAGGCCAAACCCCTCCTCATCACAGCCTCCCCTCAGGAAGTTGTAGAGTAATGAGGTCTCCCCTGATCCTCCTCCAGACTAAGAATTGCTTGCGCTGCAGATCCCTCACCAGTATTGTTGCCCTTCTCTGGACACGTTCCAGGGCCTCCATGTCTTTCTTGTAGTGAGGGGCCCAAAACTGAGCACAGTACTCGAGGTGCGGCTTCACCAGTGCTGAGTAAAGGGGGATGATCACCTCCCTGCTCCTGCTGGCCACACTATTTCTAATGCAGGCCAGGATGCCATTGGCCCTCTTGGCCACCTGGTCACACTGTCAGCTCATGTTCAGCCGAGCATCAACCAACACCCCCAGGTCCCTTTCCTCTTCACAGTCATCCAGCCACTCAGCCCCAGGCCTATAGCGCTGAATGGGGTTACTGTGCCCAAACTGCAGGACCCAGCACTTGGCCTTGTTGAACCACATCCCATTCACCTCAGCCCAGCGATCCAGCTTATTGTGTGCTATTTGTGAGTCCATAATCATGGTAGTTCATATATGGAATGCAACCAGACTTACAGCATCAAATTGGGTATCACTTAGAATTGAAATTCAGATTCCCCCCAGTCTCTGATATCTGAGAACAAGATGGAATACAAAGGGGTTTATTTTCTGCAAAATCATGTTGCCCTTTACCACGACACATGTTGTCAACATCATTTGAAATGCAGCGTAATTCCTTCTACTCAAAATGTTAACAAACAAAATTGTTGTCTTAAGACAGTATTATCAATCTGATCTTTTCCCTTATGTTTCTCAATCCTCCATGTGTATGGGAAGCAGCATTTAAAAATATCAGCCTACTGTAGGTGAAAAAGTAGCATCACGGACCAGCAATTCTTAGTGAGCAATCATTTACATTCCCTTAGAATTATCTTGTAAAAAGGGCACAGTGGAAAAATATTTAGCTATCATTAAATAGTAGTCAAATACATGTATTGCTTGCATTATCTGTAATCCATGCCTTTGCAAAAAAAATCCCTTAATGGCTTCAATGACTTTTTGCTTGCAAATATTCAGAGATTACACCATGTTGGGCAGAAGTATTAATCTGCTTGAAGGTAGAAAGTTTTTTGCAGAGGAATCTGGATAGGCAAGATCAATGGGCCATATCAACAAGGATATGGCATTGAACAAAGCTACGTGCTGAGTGCTGCACTGGGATCGCAACAACCCCAGCAGTGATATAGGCTCAGGAAAGTATAGCTGGAAAACTGCTCTAACTTTATGTCATCCAGGCAGAGAAGTTAATATGAATTAACCTAAGCCTGCACAGCAAGTCTAAAGTTCATAAATTCAGGTTGTTTATCTACCATTTTAATTTCTTCTGGTCTCAACTGATTCTTTTTTCTGATAGTCTTATTTGGTGAGAGTGCATTTATTCAAGCAGAGAGGAATTTGCAAGACCTCGCAGTTTGCATGGACACTGGACACCTTGCTCAAAAGCCACTTTTATCACAATATTTTCTTTTTTTGAGAGAGAGTGCATACTGTAGTTGTTGTAATCTCTGATGCATATGCTGAGAGGGGAAGGATGACTGATTTGTGCACTTTTTGTGTTCTTGTTATATAAGAGCCGTATTTGCCTCAGACAGTTCTTGTCATCTCCAGGTAAAAACACTCTGACTTTAAAATCAAACATTGCCAAACACAGTGATTTGGAGGATGGCTAACTAAGCAGCGTGTATTCCTTCCTCACTGGGCTGATGAACATTTAATAGCTAGTAGTTATTTTATCTAATCTCTGTCATTGTCTCTGACATTGTCTTGTCTGTCTCTGTCATCTATCATAATGTTGAAGACTGCAGGTTAACCTTCAAGTCTTATTTTTTTAGAACAAATTTGAGCTTCTTGCTGATGGCTTTAATTCACTGATGCATCTTAATGGAAAATTGATTTTTTTTTCCCTAAAAATTGCATTTACATTAAAAAAAAAAAAAAAAAAAAACCAAAGAAAATTATATTTTAAGGAAAGATTTGATAACAAAATGAAAATGATATCTTTGACGTACGCCCTGAGTTTCATGATTTGAAATTACTTTCATTAAGAAAAGGCACATAATAATGCTATGATTTTATTGCAAAAACCTTTTTGCTATATTGCAAGGAAGTAAATTATTACTAGACAGTATTTCTTTTTTCTCTGCTCTTAATTTTCAAAACTAGTAGGGCTGAAAAACTTGTCTTTAATTTGTGCTCTAGAAAAAAATACAATAAAATAAACAAGCAACAAACAAACAAGCAAACTAATCTGCAATATCCACCTCTTTTCTCACTGGTCTAAGATCTAATAAAAATCTTGCAAAGCCTAGAGTAATAGCAGGATGCTGTTCTGCTGAAAGAGTATTGTTAGTAAGTCGATACCAAATACTAGTAAGAATGTCATTAACTTAAGAAGAATGATGACAATTTATGTTTAATTTGAATAGCAAATTCAAATTAATCCAATTCTGTTTGTATTCTAAATTATGTTAGACAAGATTGGAACAAGGCTACAGTGACTGCAGCAGTAGCAGGAAGCCTAGGCAAAGACACTTCTGCCTGGAGCTCTTCCATGCTAATGGAATGGTTTCCTTGTTCTTTTTCTCCTTGCCCCTACTTTTGCTTTAAGCTACATCTAAAAGTTGTGGACCATCAAGTGGATATTTAGGGCCTGAAAATGTCAACTCAGTTCACTTTCTTATCTTTACAGTAAAGCTGTGAAGAGCCAGCCAACTTTCCTTCTAATCTTGGCCTGCAGACACTCCAAGGCTCACTGAACTCTCCTCTCTTCCTCTTCTCAGATACAGATGTTCTTGTAATAAAGGAATGATATAATGTTTGGAGATGTGTGTGGGGTGAGGAGAGTGAAGCAACCGTGAAGAGAGAGTGAATAGAAGCTGCATAACTTTCAGAAGGATGTAAAAAATGTGAAACTGGGATAGCAAAGGTAGTGAATTTGGATAAAATACAAAAACAGCCAAACTTAGTATTGGCAAAGATGTGCCTTTGAGAAACGTAACAGCAAGGATTTGTCCTACGTCCTAGTTAGTCAAATTCCCTTGTCTGTAGCATTGGATTAGTCCAGCAGAATTTGTGGATCTACAGCTTCCGTGCATATAAACGCACAGACATATATATATGTGCATATCCACACACATTCAAAGACACTTCCACTCACACATTTTTGTATCTATTAAGCCTGTGTAGTTGACAAGACAATAGCTGTATTTGCCAGCACTTTATGTACTAAATGTTGCATAAGACCTCACTGTTCAAAAGAAATGGGGCAGCTGATGATGATCAGTGGACTGTTTGCATGACTGCCTATTTACATGATAGGACAAAAGGCTTCTCTTTCAGCATTACTGGTATGAGCCAAATACCACCTCAGTTTTCCAGTTGTTCTGGGATTTTATTTTTTCAGAGTTGGTCCAATTCATTCTTGTTTTGTTTTTATCTAGTTTTCAAATAAGATAATACATATCTATTTTTTCCCTTTTGGGAAAAATCTGAATGAAAATACATGTATGGTTTGGAAAAAGAGACCAACACAGTAAACATTCAACAATATGATAGTTGGAAAGGAGTCAGTGAAATGACTTCTGAGTAAAATAAAGTTGTTTTTTTTTTTTTACCTTGTAAAACTAGGGTCTTGGGGAATATTATCAGATGAAAACAGTAAATTTTGCAGGAAATTTGGTTGATTATTACCAATATGTTCTTGCTGAAGACCTGTCCCTATCACTTTCTGGGGAGTATTTAGTTCAGATGCTCCCATCCTGTTTGTGGGTATCTGGGTTAATGTCTCACGTCATTACTTTTTAAAAAGTAGAGATTTGTCTCCCCTGCTTATTATTTCCCCTGTCCTGGCCTGTGCAGGAGGTGCTTGTGCTGGCAGCTTCCTGTAGATGGGGCTGTGGTTGCACATAGGCTGGGACCCGGATGGCAGAGTGGTACAGATGAGATGCAGACATGAAGCTTGTGCTGAACTGCAAGTAACCAACTCCTTTAGCAACTGAGATAGACATATACCAAATAACCATAGTTTTAAAATATTCTGTTTTATTAAATGTTTAAAGTAACATAAATATCATATTAACAATTTTATGGCTGAAGTTTTCAGAATTTGTGAATTTACCCTTTTATCTGATCTGTGAGCTCAGAAGCTTACACCTTTACCTTAGAAATTTGTAAGCATGATTTATAAGATTTATAGTTGTCTCATAGCTAACAAAAGAATAGAAATAGCAGATAGAACCATATAAACTTTGGATAGCGGGAAAATATTTGTTTTACTAAGTAAAAGTGGAGTCTGCCAAGATTATTTAAGAACAAGAAACCTTTTATAAGCAGCTTCATGTTAATCTGAACAAAATCATTCAGTTC
This sequence comes from Centrocercus urophasianus, assembly GCF_019232065.1. Lineage (NCBI taxonomy): Eukaryota > Metazoa > Chordata > Aves > Galliformes > Phasianidae > Centrocercus > Centrocercus urophasianus. The sequence continues at coordinate 8,593,717 of NW_024885088.1, read as the reverse complement.
ACAGTTTGATTTTTAGCAATAGAGAAAAATAGGATAGTACTTAATTATTCCCCAATTTTTTTTAAATTGTCTCAAGTAAGTCTGTAATTTCTTTATACCAATATTTAGCACCATATAGTGAAATATTCTTCCTTTTAATTTATGGTGAATATACAGTTTATTACTTACTCAGTACTAGAATAAAGGATCTAATTGTAATAAAAGTTTAAAAATTCACCTTTGTTTTCTGCAGTAGAATGTTAGTGCTGGAAGAGCAGCACCATGCTTTCAACCAAGAAGCTGTAGCATATTTACAAATAAAAGAATGCTCCTCCCCACCCCCCACCTTCTCCCAATTGCTCATACAATGTAATTATTTGATTATTTAATAGTACTACAGGTTAGATCTTCTTTACATTTGAAACGGATAGGTTTTCTTCTTTAATCTTAAACTGATTTAGAATAGAGCATATCAAAGAAGGGAGGCCTGTCATTTCAGTATAAACACCTCTATATTACCCTCTATGTGTGTTGCATGAGAAGACTTGTGTGGAAAGATGTAAACATGCACACACAGCTATAGTGATGTTTTCTTGTAAAATGTAAAATAACAAATCCATTGAGGAGGTGGGCAATGTGCCAACATTAAGTTGAATGTCAGTTGTCTGTTACCCATTTCTACTACAAAGAAATAATGTAGTTTTCTTAATAAAGTTATCGGGGTAAAGAAGGATAGAGGAGAGAAATTTTATTTTTCATAGCAGACATGCTGGAGATAAACAGCCTTGGTTGTCAGTCAAATTGCAGTTTCAATTCTGATTCAGTTAGGGATTTTTTGTTGTTGTTACAGCAATTCAATAAAAAGCAGAGATACTTCTTAATTGCAAGTTTGTACTCATTGTTCTTTGACAATGAAATGATATTTTCATACAGTTACAGCCTACAGAACAGTGTTTACAGAACATGAGTACACTGGGCTCAGCAGTGATACATGCTGTTTCTGTGGCAGCACTGAAGGCTTTCAGCACTGTGAGTGAGTAGCTACATTGCAGGTTCATAGAGTACAAACAGTCATAGATGACTCATCTCATTATGTAGTCTTGTGGCAGATTTTTTCTTTTCTGGCCATGCAGGATGGCCGCTAATACTATTCTCTATGCTGCCTGTTGGTTTCTGGGGAAAGAACTGAACAGGTCGTTAGGGAGCCTTTTAGTTTATCCATCTTATGAGAAGAAGCCAAACTGATCACAAAATGCTGATGGAACTCCTCCCCTGCCCATTGGGAGGCAGAGTCCTCTAGGTTTGGCAGCTCATGCTTCTCTGATTTCTTGCATCTCCCTTTCCTCACTGAGCAGGGGGCGCCATATCTAGCAATTCTGCTATGAGCACTGGCTGTAGAAATGCCCCTTGTAGCTTCTCCCTATCACTGACCATGCTACCTTGATAGAGTGAAAAAAAATCAAAAGCCTGAGTGAGTCCATTTTCAGTCATACAGTTAGTAAAGCCTCTAGCCTTCAGCCATGAGTAGTATTCATTTCTGATCTGTTCACATTAATTGGTGCGCAAATCAGATGTCATCGCAGGACCTCTGATTTAACTAAACAAAAGCCCTAGCTTGCTTTTCTTTTGAGAACAGATGGTGAGTATACATGAGAGAGAGACATGGAATAAGAAAAGAAAAAAGTTGTCAATCAGCATTTTATATATTCTCTGCAAGACTTGGATTTCTTCAGAGTACATATAAGTACACAGAGAAGTACAAGTAAAACATGTCAAAGGTAAGTCACTACTTGAGAACAAATTCTTTTGCTAGGTGCAGCTTTTCATGATTACTGTCAGAAATGGCAGACAAATGCCACTGCCACGTGTGAGTTTCTCCACTGGGATTTCTCTATCATTTTTCTATGTTGTGGTTCAGATGATCACCTGAAAATGTCACAATCCACAGGAAAAAAGATTCAAGTTTCACATGAGTTTATGTCTGTGTTAAAATAAGCTAACAGCTTGATCTCCCTCACAGGCAAGGCCAGAGCACTGGAACCAGCTTCTGGCAACATTGCATAGGCTATGAAAGGTCTCCAGAATAGCATACACCATCTGCAATTGCAATATTTCTGTAACATTCCAGCTGTTTTTCAAGGATGAGCAGCAGCTTTGCAGTAATGATATCTTCAGCAAAATGCTGAAGATTTAAAATGTGATACCACCAATGTTCTGAGTGAAGCCTGAAGTGTTCTTTTACACGTGGAGAAATCTGGTCCAAATGTACTCATAACGAGCAGTTACATATTAGACTTGTTGGAACAATACAGCCTATGCAAATAACTATGAATGCCTACAGGCATATCTGAAGGATGCATGGCATGACTAGCATTGGTGACGGGAAGGCAGGAAACTGTACTCATAGCCCAACAATAGCATGTCTGGTCTACATCAGCCATCTGCTGTAGGTGTAGCACATCTGCAGTATTTGACTTTTCTGTGAGACTCAGTATTTTTCTTACAATGAGTGCAGCTTAAGATCTACGATCCCCTTAGCTGTTGCTTCTCTTGATATGTAAGTCAGGCACTTAAAAAGACTTCTTGGAGATGAGCTAGAATTCTTACTTTTTTTTTTTTTTTAAATGAAGTTTGTTTCAAAACAGTCTGCAGTTTTGTTTTGTTCTGTTTTAAGCCTTTAGTGTAATTAGACTGGAAGCTGGTTGATGATCTGATTATTCACTTGAAGGAATGCAGTCTTTCTAGAGGTATCTCTGTAGTGACCTGCCTCGCTCTACTAAGGTAACCATAGTCCCAGTTAGTTAAGTACAATGCAGCTGACCTTCACCATATAAGCTGTTACAGAAGGAACATACATAAGGTATCTGGGCACCAGCTTGTAAACCTGGTCTTCTTGGCAGTGACATCTTACATAAGCACAATGCACAAAATGCACTGCCAACTTTCTAGCACTGAAAAACAGATAGCTAACAGTTTCATTTTGAAAGTACGTTTTCAAGTCAAGAGCTTAAAAAAATGGTATCTTTGTTAGCTGTGTGCTTAACCTAACTGAACACAGGTCAGAAGGAATGTAATAGGGGCCTTTGCTAGGGAATGCTGGAGTCCTGCCATTTTGGATACCAGGTTTCTGGCTAGGGCATGCTGCAGGCATCATTTGGCAGTTGCTTAAAACTAGACCCATGGGGCATACAAGCATATCTTATCTTGTAATTCCTTGCATCTTTACAGAGACTTCTGAATCAGCTTGGATGCTCAAATAAAAATACACTGTCATCATAACTTGTTCTTGCCTTTGCTACCAAAGCCTTTCGAAGAACGACAGTTTTGTAAATACTATTCTCAGCTCTCAGAAGAGCCACTATGTCATTTTATGAGATGTAGCATTAAGACAGCTAATGTGACACAAGTGTAGGCAAACTGGATGCTGCAGTTGTTTCAAAAACTAACTGTTTTGAAGTCTCATAATCTTATCATACTTATTCAGTGTAATCTGAATAAAATATATTCCAATACTACTTTTGATTTTAAAAATCTGATGGCATGAGTAAATTTGTTGCACTGAAACTGTCATTGCACCAGCTACTTTGAAGAAAGCTCTTTCTCCAATCTTTCCCATAGGAATTCATACTTCACTAGGTGAAACAAATATCTCCAATAGCCATGAGCTTTAATAAGATCCTTGAATTCCTTTCTAAACTGCAAAGTAGAACAATTACTTCCAGAGCACATGATGATTTTTACACAAAGTCAACCTTTGAAACCTTTCTTAACCTCAACAGAAATAAGTTTCAGACTCTCCTGACAAGTGGTAGCAGAATTGTCCTGATTGATTAGATTCCCACCATACATGTCTGTACGTATTTTTCACCAGCTGAAGTGATCAACTGTGAAGTGATTTAGCTGTAGTGAGATTCTGAAGGACAGTATCAGCTTGTTTTTGAGCTACAGGGAGGCAAATGGAATGGAGAAAAGGACCTACTTCTCAAAAACAATAATGAGTTTCAGAATTTTTCTTCAATCTTTTAGGTATTCTTCTCTTTATCCTCAGAGTAAATAGAGCATTTTTTCAAGCTGAAGAAATGTGCCAAGCAAAAGTGATAAATGCAAGAACAAAGCTGTTTAATGGAAGATAACTGCATCCTTAACCAGTGAGAGAAAAAACGCCTCTCCATAACAAAGCAGCATGTGAGTGAGTACAGTTAGCATAGGTACATAAATTCTCTTTGTGTCTTCAGTTATGGCTTGAAAGTATCAGTCCTCAGTAGGATTATAAGACAAGATCTGAAAACTGTTCAGTGTGTTCACTGGCCTAGTGTAACTGATGGTTTTCCCCTCTAGGTTTTGAAAAATGGAAAATGTAAAATTTTTGAATGAGAATAAAGGAATAAATAGCCTCTTAGGAAGACCTCTTAAAGGTTAATTTCCTTGACTGGTTCTTCTCTGATGGCATTATTTTCTTCCAAGGTTCTGCGCTTTAAATGTGCCCCTTTTATGGAGGAGGATGGGATTAAAATAGTCTAAAATAGGTAGTACATGGGAAGACTGCAACTTTGGTTAATCTTTACTCTTGCACAATGAACTTTCAATAAAAGATTCCATCTTCATCTCTTCCTAAAGCTTTATGGTTTTAAGAATCAGTCTGGTCCTATGGAATAAATACCACCATGTATTACAGCCTTGGTTAAAACTAAAAAGGTGAACACATATCAGTGCACAATAAATGCAGGTTGCAGTTGGAGGGAGTGGATTTTTCTGCTACTTTCAGATTTCGATGCCCATAGTTGCTGGTTAGAGGGGATTGGAGGTCCTTCTGGAAGAGGCTGGTGGTTGATGGACAGCTTCAGTGCCTGAGGGTGCTGGATGCCCTGAAGTAGGAAAGGAACTTGTAGCAGAGGCTCACCACAAAGTACCAGATGTTTCGAGCCATCTGTGACCTTGCGATGAAAATGCGCCAGATGATCACGAGGAGGGTGGTGTTAAATGCATACCGGATATTCCTCAGTCTGAGAAAAGACAGAGGCATGTTATGGAGGAAAACAGAAAGAAAAGCTTACCAGCTCAGTTAATTTGCTACCGATAATTTTCTAAGAAATCTTGTTTACAAGTGGCCTTTGGGCTTTTTGCCCCTCCTATATTAGTGAAAATATTAGGCCTAGATGTCCCTACCATCCCACAATCTGTGTTGAAGTTGCAGTGTAGTGAATAGTTAATATAATAGGTGGAATGTCTGTATTCTAAGTCTCTCTTGTTTCGTGTACTCTACTTTTAAACCAAAATAGGCTGAATTCATATTGAGAATTGGTTGTTTTTTTTTTTTAAATGATATTGTAGGGCATGTCAGTGCCTTCTTGATTTGGCATATTAGTTATTTTTGACTACGTAGGATTGGTGATAAGCTGGAGGAGTTTTACAGGAGCTGATGAATACAGTTCTCCTGTCTGAATGAAACTATGTTTTTCATGTTAGGAAATTACTCAGTAATCATAAAAGATCTTAACTTTTGCAGTACTTTAGCAGCTCGAGTACTACATTCGCCCCTGGGACCACCAGCAACACAGATCTGTTGGACTGGGTCCAAAAGAGGGTCATGAGGACGATCAGAGGGCTGGAACAACACCACTGTAAGAAGAGGCTAAGAGAGCTGGGGTTGTTCAGTACGGAGAAAAGGCTAACTGTGGTCTTCCCGTACCTAACGGGGGCCTACAGGACAGATGGGGACAGACTTTTCATCACAGCATGTAGAGATATAACAAGGGAGAGTGACTTTAAACTAAGAGAAGAGAGAATTAGATCAGATATTAGAAAGGAATTTTTTCTCAGAGAGTGGTGAGGCACTAGAACAGGCTGACCAGAGAAACTGTGGATGCCCCATCCCTGGAACTGTTCTGTGTCATGTTAGGTGGGACCCTAGGCAACCTAGTCTAGTGGGAGGTGTCCCTGCCCATGGCAGGGGCATTGGAACTAGATAATCTTTGAGGTCTCTTCCAACCCAAACAATTCTATGATTCTAACACCCTTTACTTTAGCAACAATCTGTTTTTTACTTCTCATAGTGCATAAGAATGGTTTTCTTAAATCAAGCTCCAAGAGAGCTTTTTGCTTGCACATCTTTGAGTAAAAGGGCTTGAGACGATGGGAAAAGCTTTGACTGAAAAGGAGAGGGACAATCTCCTATTGTTCTTTTAGGAGCTCTTAAAACTTCCAGGACTTGAAAATATAAGCTTTGCTCCAATTTTGGAGAAATTTTCTCATTCCGCATCACTCCCTCCTCCCAAAAATTTAGAATCTTCAACTTTAAATTAAATTCAAAATAACATAAACAAAGTTTTTATGCAATTCCTTTCAAATGCTAGGAGCTTCAAGGAGCTTCACAATATCTAAATCTACCCTTGTTTTTTCTACTTTAATTCTGAATTACCAGTATCTTCTGTATTCATTGATTATTCTTATTCATTGCAACTTGTTTATTTGGTCATCTTCTGGGAAGGCATACTGTTTAGTCCTTGCCTGTTAGTGCCATCACAAATTAGCCTCTCTTAAGTGCTGGGGAAGATCATGGAGCAGATCCTCCTGGAAGCTATGCTAAGGCATATAAAAGAAAGGGAGGTGATATGGAATAAAATGCATGGCTTCACTAAGGACAGGTCCTGCCTGACCAACTTTTTATGATGGTGTAACTGCATCAGTAGACAAGGAAAGACCATTCATGTCATCATGTCTAGGCTTTGGTAAGGCCTCTGACACAGTCCTCCATAATATCCTTCTCTCCACATTGGAAAGGCATGGATTTGATTGGTGGATTGCCTGATGGAAGAGGAACCAGTTGTGAGATCATACTTAGAAAGTATGATCAGTGGCTCAGTGTCTGGGTGGAGGTAGATGCAAGTGGTTTCTCTCAGGGGTCAGTACTGGGACCACTTCTTCATCAATTACATTGACAGTGGGATTGAGTGCACCTTCAGCAGGTTTTCAGATGACACCAAACCTTGTGGGGAGGTTGACATGCCCATGGGATGGGATGCCATTTAGAAACTCCTAGACAGGATTGTACAGTGGGCCCTGGTGAACATCATGACATTCAATAAATTCAAGTGGAATGTCTTACTCCTGGGTTGTGGCAAGCCCTGCTATCAGTACAAGCTAGGGGATGTAAGGATGGAGCACAGCCCTGCTGAAAAGAACTTGGGCATACTGGTGGATGGCAAGCTGGACATAAGCCAGCAATATGCCCTTGCAGCTTGGAAAACTGACCATATCCTGGGCTGCATTAAAAAAGCATGGTCAGCAGATCAAGGGAGGTGGTTCTGCCCCTTTACTCTGCACTGGTGAGACCTCACCTGGAGCACAGTGTCCAGATGTGGAATCCTCAACACAGGAGTTACATGGACCTGTAGGAGCTCATCCAGAGTAGGGCCACAAAAATGATCCAAGGGATGGAACACCTTCTCTATGAAGACAGGCTGAGAGAGCTGGGGCTGTTCAGCCTGGAGAAGAGAAAGCTCCAGGGGGACCTAATAGTGGACTTTCAATATCTAATGATGGAGTACAAGAAGGAAGGGACTCTGGACTCTTTACTAGAATCTGTTATGATAGGGCAAGGGGAAACAGTTTCAAACTAAAAGAGAGGAGATTTGGATTGGACTTGAAGAATTTTTTTTACAATAAGGGTGATGAGGCACTGGAATGACTTGTCCAGAAAAGTGATGGAAGCCCTGTTCTTGAAGACATTCAAAGTTAGGCTGGACGGGGCTCAGAGCAAGCTGATCTAGCTGTAGATGTCTCTGTTCATTGCAAGAGAGTTGGACCTGATGATCTTTAAAGGTCCATTCCACCTGAAAAAATTATGTGATTCTGTGATTCTTTTTTTTTTTTACAGGAATAAAAAACAAAGCATTGACAATGCTCTGCCATAAAAATAAATAAGCTACGCTACATTTATCTCCACCTTATTCAACAGTAACACACTGCAAGGTAAAATGAATGATTTTCCTCACAATTCATTTCAGATAGCCAGGAGCTCTGGTCCTTGTCATTGGATATTACTTACTTTCGTAAGTGCTGCTTTGCTGCGGGGATGCCAGACATGTCCTCATTTAGCAAATACTTCTTAGCACCTAGGCAATAGCTTTCAATATATTCTGACCAATGCAGCTGACGAACATCAAAGTTGTATAACTGGGATATAAAGACAAACAGCAGAAGTTAAATGCAAGTATTCAAAACAAGTTCACTTCAAGCACTGACACGATCCAGACCAAGCCATCATTAAGTTTTTAAAGCCACTATGTTTCAAAGAAGACATGGACACTTAAAAACTATATTTCGTAGCTGTCAATTAATGTTTTACCCAGACAGAAATTTCAGAAAAACAAGTAAAAATTCAGTGCTAACTGGCATAAAACAATGAAATCTTTTTCTTTCAGGTAGACACTTTACATAAATACATGTTAACGTGCACCAATCTCCACACAGAATCATGCAAGAAAAACGGCAGTCCACTCAAACAGATCTGAAAGCCTCCCTGCAGTTTTTTGGATTTTTTTTCTTTTTTTTTTTTTTTTTGGTGTCACTAGAGTTAATTGTGAATAAATGAACAGGACATTGAATCAATAGGTGCCTCTGCATCAATTGCAGCTCTGTGTTGTGCTGCATTTACTCTCATCAGCTAGACTGACAGAAATCCATGGAATGGGTTACTATGTTGTTTGGCATCAATAAATCTCATTGCAGAGCTATTTAGTTAATTTCAGCGCTGATACTGGAAAAATTGTTGGCAAGCTTTCAGGTTGTTGTCTGTCTATTAGGACAAAGAAATTATTTGTAAAGAGAAAGTGGTTTTGTTGGAGAGAGATTTTTTTTTTAATGGAGAAGTATTTCTTACATACAAAGCCCTAAAAGGGAAGATACGAAAAAAACAATCCTTTCTTTCACCTTCAAGGCAATCTGAGCCTGTTGGTTTGGTAAAGGAACTTTGATATTAGAACAGCAACAACTTGAGTGAACTGTGTATAATGCAGGTTATGCAGATCCCTGTGTGTCTGTCAGATATGTATAGGGAACTATAGTCTCCATAAAATACCTAACTTGAATACATTGCATGCAATATGGCAGTGGCAACACAGAATGTGGAGAATAATCCATAATCTCATAAGCAACTTGGGAAGTCTGAAACACTGTCTAACTTGCACTGAAGTCCTTGCTGCTGTGCCTTTTTGTTTATCTGCATCAATGCAAGCTTCTGAATTACCAGTTAGGCTCCCTCTACATCTGCTATAGTCACAGCAGTACCACTGCCCTTAGCCATTTGAATTTTCTGCATGCACTATCTGTACAGAGTAGGGAAGAAGCCTTTTGGCTCTTTTCTTGGGAATCTATGTGAGAATCTCATGTGTGACTGGTTTGATGTGAATGTCTAGAAAGCTCTTTGAAAGGAGATACTGAACAAAAGTGCATTCAGGCTTATCTAATCTCTGTATTCCTTCAGTCTTTCAGTTATAACCCCATTCCAAAGGAGTAGTATTTCAAACCTATAAAGACTACAGTAGAGCTTGACATCCTGGAAAGTAATTGCTGTCTGGGGACTTAAATCAAACAGGAACATTTTTCATATTGTTCATGCTAACTCACCATGTGTTAACTAAATTTACTCATGCAGTGCCATTAAGACCAATGTGGATAAAAATGCCAAAATCTTTCAAGTAGTTTCCTTCCAGGCCTCCTACCAAATTCTGTACTGCCAGAAGAGATGAGGGAGAAAATGATACCATAAAGGAGCTTCCTAGTTTTCCGAACATGAGACACTAAGAATAGGATGAGAAACTACTCAGAATGCTACAGTTATCCAATGAAAATTGTATTAAATTAACCACATATATTCGTATTACCACTGATGCTGTCTTTTTGGGGTCCCTGTATAGCACAATGGTTTATATAGACACATCCCCCATGAAAGGGGACGCCTGAAATTTTTAGGGCCCAGAGTTGTTATATGAAAACTAGAATTGACCATTTCTTCTTAGAAAGGGAAATATGTTTTTAAACAAAAAGGAATATATTTCCAACTCCACTAGCTATTCCAGTGTATGCAGCCAACTCAAGAGGGCTGAGTACAGCTGGGTCATTGGGGATATAAACTTATGTCCCCTTTGTGCAGGCTATTTTGTCTGTGGAAACAAATCTAGCTTATTTCTATGCCAAACAGAATAGAAGGTAAAGAGTTGCTATGTTAGCTGAAATGAACAGTGATTGATTTCTCTCAGAAGAAAGAGCAATACATCTCAGGAGAAAACATTCTCCTACATGGAAGTTCCTGATACCTTCCTAAATGGAAGGTTCCTGATAAGTTCTTGAATAAAACATGAAGAAATACTTTGTTTTTTTCAGGTTCAAGTCAGTTACACTAATCTAGGCAGATTCATTTGAGGACTCAACAATATAAAAAAATAATTGCTGCAGATGAACAGAAGTGGAGTTCAGCAGTCCTCACACATGACATACTCACCTTTTTGTCCTCTGTGTTAAGCTGACCCATTAACATATTCATATTATCTGAAGACCAATCCCAGGACTGGGTGGAGAAATACTGCAGGAGCATCATAGACTTGTGTAGTCGATTGATAATCTTCATCATTCTGAAAGAGAGGAGGAGGATCAGAGATGAAGAGAAAGTATGTCTTAATGCAAAAAACTGTACTTTTAGTCTAGGTGTTTCTTCCAGTCCAAGTGCATAAGACTTGCAGTGCTCAATGAGCCTTCCACTGGTATATACAAGGCTGAACACCAACTCAGCAAGATTCTAAAAACTGCTCCAGGGGAGGTCCTGAACCTATCTTTAATGTGAATGCAAACACACATTCTTCAGGACAAGACTGATTAATTTACAGATTTGAACTGAAGTCTGTATCCACTCTACATGGCATGCATATCCATGAACCACTACTAAGTCAGCACAGTAGACTTTGGAACCACAAAAGTATCTTTGTCTCATAAGATGGATACTTCTCTCTTTCTATCACAGAAGAGCTATTCTATTCTCATGTCTGACTTGGCCTGAAGTGAAGACTCTGATTTTGAATTTAGCTTATACTGAGTCACCTCTAATTCAAAGGTGACTGCTTTTGCAGCATGGACAAGTTATGAAGCCTATTACTAAAGTTCAGCATTCAGATAATGGCAATTTTTTTTTATCTTGGGTTTTCTTCCATCTCTCTGTTTTTCATAAAGGCCACAATTCTCCCTGTGTAATAAAGTGGCAATGTGGAGTGATTTTTATGTCCTTCCTTATGCAGGAAGTTCTAATAGCAGCAAACTCCTGGTGGATAAAAATTTTCATAGGCATTTTTGTGGTGAGGGAGAATGGGAGCACACAGATGAACTGTCTCAATGTCTTCGGGAGTCTGAGTGTCCTGGTAATGATGAAAGCCAGTTCAGGGCTGTTAGACAGGAACTTTGGAAATGAAAGTTCAGGTCTCTCAAGTTTCTTGGCTTTTTTTTCTTTTTTTCTTTTTTCATTTTTTAAATAATAAAAGGGAATGACTGTAATGGTGTCCTACCTCACAAGATTATTTGACAAGTGTCTCAGTGGTCATGAGTACAAAAGGCCTATAGGGGGCAGTTGCTTTAAAGTGCTGTGATGTTCAGTGCTTGATCTGTTTGGAGAGAACACCATGTTCTCTCAAACTGGGTAAGGGCAAGAGAAAGCATCAAAAGGCTGATTTCTGTGGAAAACAGAGCTGTTTTCATGAGGAATTTTGAGCTGCCCAGAGGGTAACAAAGTCACTGTGACAAATAAAAAGTGGCAGTCTGTGGAAGAATGGTGCCAGGCTGGCCTCTCCTCCTGCAGATGTGACTGCCACTTAGATAAGCATTAAGCACAGAAAAAAAGACGTGATTCTTCTCAATTCAGAGCAAAGCTGTGCAGCTTACTAAGCGTATTTAAAGCACACATAGAGACTCCTACTCAGAATTAAAGTGGCTTTCATTTTAGAGCAAAACATCAAATTAAGAGAACTTTCATTCTGAATAATTACATGCACATGGATTAAATGCAGTTTATTTAAACTACTTCAAAAGTGCTTCAAATTAATCTCTCTGCCTGTGTGAGCAACAACTGTGGGACAAAACTTTGAATATTTTAATGCCTTAAAAGGAACTCAGGAAACAAAGTATACGATTAGATTGCAAAAATCAGGAACTGACCCTTAAACTGTCTCTCAAAAAGCCATCAGTATCTTTAAAGTGCTTAGGGTTAATGAAATCTGTCAGAAAACAAGCAAAACAAAAAATCCACACACAAAAAAACCCAAACCAACAAAAAAAAAAAACCAACCAACCAACCAAACAAACAAACACAAAGAGAATCAACAGTGTGTCTCTACTTTTGTTTTGAAAATAGGCTGTTACACTGGAAAACAAATACCCTATTCATATGGCCTTCTGTCAATATGAGCCCTACCTATAGAACTACTCAGTGCAACTTATCTAAGCAGCTGAAAGTGTGCATCAAAGAGAGAAATGAAGATATCTAAACAGGCACATATAAAAACTCTGGTATATGCTAACTGGTTCATCTCAAATGTACTTACTAGTATTTACTAGTTTGGATTTAGCATTAGTGCAATGAAAAATATCAATTAAGCAGAAACACGAATTTCTGCAGGTTCTGAGCAGCTATAACAAAGACTCTTTTTAGAATATCTCCTTCTCCATTGTGAATGAAGTAAGAGGGAAAAAGAAAACAGTAGCACCTGTTACTGACAGCCTTATTAGTTACACTTAAAAAATGCACCTTGTCTTCTAGAAGGATGTTTAGAACAATGATTTCTTTATTTACTCCTGTACTGAGCCATGCATGAGCAGAGAGTCTTGGGTGCAACAGACTGCCCCAAGAGACTAGTAATGATATAAAACACATTATTACCTTGGCCATGGGTGGAAACGGAGCGGTAAGAGTAAGCTAAATAAGGCAGTTTTGCTAGACACCTGGCAATTTATATGAAGCGAACCAACATTTAAAGTAAAGCTCTAAGGAGTGGCAATATATAAAAGCTCAAGGCAGATAGAGATGGCTTTTGTACCTGCACTTTCCCAATTCTGGGAGACATAGTACTGCAGTCTATATTAGTGAAGCTCACAGGCTGTACCTGAATTGCAAAACCTTAACCAACTCCCTGATATTCTGTTGCATGTGATAATCCATCACTTTATGATGAGCTGAGTATGGATACAGTAGACAAATAAAGCCTGAATCTTGTTCTTGACAAAGAAGATTCTCCTGCTTGCAAATGTGGCATAACGTCATAAAGGTAATCCAAGAAAATGCCTTGAAGATGGCTTGTTCTTCTATATGTGGGAGTGATAAGTGACAAATAAATTAAGCTTAGGTGCTTTTTTGAATGAGCTGTTGCCATGCACTCTATCACACTGTTGTAGTATGTGGATGAGCTTAAGTAGCGCTGTAGAAAAAAAAAGGAGGATTATTATTAAAAAAAAAAAAAAAGAAAAAGAAATAGAAAAAAAGACTTGGTGACTTCACAGATTCATTGCTCAGTCATGTTTGCTCAGGTCACACATCTGAAAGTTCAGATCCTTCTCAGCATGCTGAAATCTAGTTGAAATTCAAAGCAGGTATTATGGCCAATGTCCACTGACTACCAATAACAATCAGATTTACGAAAAATGTCAATTATAAAATCAGTGCCAAGACTTCACTGCTGCCTGTTTCAGCAGAGTACGGAGACTCCAGCCTATTCCAGCTCAATTTTACTTCATTTCTTGGGCAATTCTTGCCTACTGGATAACTGGAGGATTTTTTTTAATTGACATGTTTCCCTCTGTAGCAGACCATCAGAAAAGAATCAGGGCAGTGCATCAGCCAGGGATTTCCCTGCAAACAGGTGAACCCAGTCTTCTAATAAGAGATGTATTCTCCTGGCTTGGGAAACTCTGAAATGTGTAAATCATAGAATCACAGAATCATAGGGGTTGGAAGATCACCTAGTCTAACTCCCATGCTAAAGCAGGTTCCCTAGAGTGGGTTGCACAGGAAAGCATCCAGGCGGGTTATGAATATCTCCAGATAAGGAGAGTCCACAACCTCTCCGGGCAACTTGTTCCAGTACTCTATCACTGTGAAGAGGTTCTTTCTCATGTTCAGATGTAGCTTCCTGTGTTTCAGTTTGTACTCATTGCCCCTTGTCCTGTTGCTGGACACCAATGAAAGGAGCCTGGCCCCACTGTTTTGACAAGACTTTTAGATATAAATATCAAAAGTCTAAGTATTAAGTATAAATATTTAAATATCTAAGTATTGGTGAGATCTCCTCTCACTCTTCTCCAGGCTGAACAGTCCCAGGTTTCTCAGTCCTTCCTCCTAAGAGGGATGTTCCGCAATCATATTTGTAGCTCTCCACTGGACAAGTTCCCCTGTCCTTCTTGAACTGGGGAGTCCAGTACTGGTCACAGTACTCCAGATTTAGCCTCAGCAGGGTAGATTAGAGTGGAAGAGAACCTCCATTGACCTGTTGGCCATTTTCAGTGCTCTTTTCAATGCACTCCAGGATATTATTGGCCTTCTTGACCACAAGGGCACAGTGCTGGCTCATGGCCAACCTGTTGTCCACCAGGACACCCAAGTCATTCTCTGCAGATCTCCTTTCCAGCAGGTGAACCCATAACCTGCACTGATGCAAGCAGTTATTCCTCCCCTGGTGTAGGACACTGCACTTGCCCTTGTTGAACCTCATAAGGTTTCCTCTCTGCCCAACTCTCAAGCCTGTCCAGATCTCGCTGAATGGATAGCGCAGCCTTCTGGTGTGTCAGCCACTCTTCTCAGCTTTGTATCATCAGCAAAGTTGTTGGGGGTGCACTCTATCCTTTCATCAGGGTCACAGATGAAGATGCTGAACAACACTAGAACCTATACTGACCCCTGGGGAACACCGCTAATTGCAGTCTTACTACTAGACTCTGCGCTGCTGATCACAAACCTTTGGGTTGTCAGTCAGTTAGTTCTCAATCCACCTCACTGTCTACTCATCTACCCCACAATTCCTAAGCTTACTTAAGAGAATGTTATGAGAGACAGTGCCAAAAGCCTTGTTGAAGGTACACTGCATCCACTTTTCTCCTCTCGTCTATGAAGCCAGTGATATATATAGAAAGCTACCAGATTGGTCAAGCATGGTGAATCCATGTGGATTATTCCTGATTACTTTTTTCCACTTTCTTTGAGATGACATCCAGAATAAGTTGTTCTATCACGTTCCCAGGGACAGTGGTGAGATGGACTGGCCTGTAGATTCATGGGTACTCTGTCTTCTCTTTTTCAAGACTGCAGCAACAATGACTTTCTTCCAGTATTCAGACATTTCCTCCATTCTCCAAGATTTTTCAAAGATAAGAGTAGTTCAGCAGTCACTTCTGTCAGTTTCCCCAGAACTTGTGGGTGCATCCCACTGGACCCCAGGGATTTGTGTGTGTCAAGTATGTAGAGCTGATCTCCAGTCAGATTCTTCTCAACCAAGGGGATTTTTTTTTTTTTTTTTGTCTAGACTCCCTCATTCTCTAGACCAGGGTCTGAGATTTCTGAGGGACAATCTTAGCAGTAAAGACTGAAGCAAAGATGATCAGCATCTCCATCTTCTCAGAATCACCTGTTAGTAGGACATCCCCCTCATTAAGCAGTGGACTCACATCTTCCCTAGTATTTCTGTTGCTATTCACGTACACAAAGAAGTCCTTCTTGTTGCCCTTGATCACTCTCGCCAGTTTTAATTCCAAGTGGGCTTTAGCCTTCTTTGTTGCATCCTTGCAGACCCAGACAATGATCCCATATTCTTTACAAATTCTTCCATGTTCTCTAAGCTTTCTTACATTTGAGGTTTTCCACGAGCTCCTTGCTCATCCGTGCAGGTCTCCTGCCACATTCACTTGATTTCTCAGGGATGCAAAGATCTTGAGCTTGAAGGAAACAGTGCTTCAATGTTACCCAACTCTCTTGGGCACCCTTACCTTCTATTGTTCTAACTCACGGGATACTTCCAGTTATCTTGAAGAGGTCAAAGTTGGCTCTTCTGAAGTACAACATTGCAATTCTACTTACTGCTTTGTTTCTTTCATGCAACATCTTGAACTCCACTGTCTCATAGTTGCTGCAGCCAAGGCTTTCCCCGAACTACATATCCCCAGCCAGTTCTTCTTTGTAAGAATAAAGCCTAACAGCAAAACTCTACTTGTTGGCTCCTCTACCACCTGGACCTGGAAGTTATCTTCACTTCAGGAGACTTCTGGATTGTTTGCAGCCAGCCATTGCTGTTTTCCTAGCAGATGTATGAGTGACCGAAGTCTCCCATCAGGATAAGAGCCTGAGAGTGCAGTGCTTCTTGTAGCTGAAGCAAGAAGGCCTTGTCAACAAGCTCCCCTTGGTCACATAGGCTGTAGTAGACCGCAACCAACAGATGTCCTTTATTGGACTAGTCTGTAATTTTTACTCACAAGCTATCATCATGATCATAGCTGTTTCTCAGAGGCAGCTCTTTGCAATTCATTCACTTCATAATATGGAGGGCAACTATCCTGCTCCTCCTGCCCTATTTCTTCTAAAAACTTTGTAGACCTCAGTTGTAGCATACCAATTTTGTGACTCATCCCACCATTTTCTTATGATTGCAATTAGTTTGTATTTTCTCATTGCATTATTCCAGCTCCTCCTGCTTATTTCCCATGCTTTGTGCATTGGTTTAAAGGCACTTCAGCTGCATTACCTTATTCGAGGAGCCTTTCCAGATTCCTGTGGGACATTTTGAGGTTTTCCCTTGTTACTTCCTAAAGCGTCAGCGTTGCTTGCCTCTCTTACTCAGAAGTACATCCCCTTCCTTCATCAAATCTAGTTTAAAGCTCTGCTAGTCAGTTCAGACAGCTTGCTACCCTGAACATTCTTTCCCAGCCTGGTCAATTTCATCCCATCCAACATTGACATGCCTGGTCTTTCAAAGGTACATCTAAGATCAAAGAATCCCAGGTCCTGAACAGGACACTATCCATGCAGACAACCCATTCAACATCTTTCCAAGGGACAAAAAGTGTGTGTTAATATTTTGCAGGACTTGAAGGAGTAGGAGCAGATAGTAATCCTCTGGCTTTATCAGACCTGGTAGTGTCTTCTTGATGTCACAAATGTGGGTGCCCAGTAGGCAACAAAACTCTCTACAGAGATTGTCTGAGTGGCACATGGGTGCTTCTCAGCAAGGAATCCTCAGTTACTATGCACTCTTCACCTTTTTTTGGTGATAGTGGTTCTAACTTTGGTCCTTGGTAGAACCAATTTAATGCAGTTGTCCTTTCTTGGGTCTAGAGCTCAGTTTAAAACCTGTGCTGTGCTCTGGGAACTGGAAAGGTTGGGAATGCTAGATTATCTTTTCTTTTTGAATAATCTCAAGACAAGGCCTAAATTGATGAAAGACCAGTTCTCAAAAGCTAGAGATCTGCTCTCTGTAACAGCAGTGCATGTGGAGATGGTTGAAGGAATGCAGATTCTTACCTGGGCTTTCTTCCTGTGAGCCTCATGTACAGGTCATAGAGTATGGCAGGAGCCTTGTGACTAACAGTTATCCAGTACTGGTTTATTAAGTAGTTGGATGTCAAGTGAGCGTTGGGTGTTCTGAAGGCCTGTTCCAGTGGATTTCTTTTGAATGTGGACATGACATACTGCTCTGTAAAAGAACAGGCATTTTACTTAAAAGCAGGTGCTCAGATGAGTAGGGCACAGTCATAATGACATGCTGCAATAAAGTCCAAATTATGGTGCTTCACGTGTTTAACCTGTAGTTCTGTGAACCGTGTAACCAGGATTTGGACACTATGATCCTATAGTGCCTTCTGGCATTAGTAGAACCACAGAATCATAGAACATCCTGAGTTGGAAGGGACCTACAAGGATCACTGGTTCCAAGTCTTAGCTCTACACAGAACTATCCAAAAATCAAACAGTATTTCTCAGAGCATTGTCCAAATGCTCCTTGAACTCCAGCAAGCTTGGTGCTCTGATCACTGTTCTGGGGAGCCTGTTCCAGTGCACAGTCACCCACTGTGTATTTGTTTTCCCTTACACTCTCCTGATGGCAGCTCCATACCATTCCCTCTAGACTCATCACTATCACTAGAGAGAAGACATAGGTGCCTGCCCCTTCAACTCCCCCTTATGAGGAAGCTGTAGGCTGTGATGAGGTCTCCCCTCAGTTTTCTCTTTTGTAGGCTGATCAAACCAAGGGACCTCAGCCACTCTTTAAATATCTTGTGCTCTAGACCATCTTTACAACCCTTCTTTGGATGCTCTCTAATACTTTTATGTCCTTCTTATATTGTGGCATTACACACTACTTGAGATGAGGTCACTCCAGTGCAAAGTAGAGATAAATCCCTGTATTGCTTATTTAGAAAATACGCTGCATTTAGACTTACCACTGGCAAACCTAAACTTTCCTATCAAAACACAACAATTTAATGGAAGAAAAGCAGGCAGTTGAAATGCCTTAAAGCATTTCAAACCAAGAAGCTACATTTCTGATTTTGCTTGTAGCAGACATAAAGAAACTGGTAAGTTCTAACATCTTTAGATTATTCTCAGATCACTGAAAGCAAACTTTGAACTATTAGCATAAAACAAAGATGGCGTTTTTGATTTCTTATAAAATTTCCAAAAGAACTATAGTTAATATTGCTGAGTCAGGAAAAAGTTGCTTATTTATTATATAGTACAGTCCCACTCCTCAAAAGCCATCATTAAGATTTTCCAAATGACATCTGACTTACAACATCAAGTACTGTAGCTTGCTCTCACATGAGCTATGGATGCACAGAGGCAGCAAGTTCTGTTGCATTATTAACTTGAAAAACTCCCAATAGGGTGGAAATCATTTCATTCACTTTGCATGGTAAAGCGTGAAGTATTCTGGGCCCAGCTCTTGCAATGGTACAGAGACACAGAAATGGCACCTAACTGGAACTAACTGGAGTATTTGCATATTGGAGAGGCTTAATGGAACAACAGTAGTTGAATATAAGACTATCATTGTAGGGACTGACAAACAGATGGTGCTGCTCTTTTTGAGCACCAATGAGCTAACCAAAGAATATGTCCATTTTTTTCCCTTTTTTTTTTTTTTTTTTTAAGTTGAACAATTTGCCCTCCAGTGAGTCTGAGAGTTATGACAGCAATCTGTGCTCATATTATAGTTTACAGTCAAAGCTTATGTTAGAAACAGAAAATCAGATTAGAATTTGAAAGTCACAGAAATATCCAGATCATCTTTAGATAAGCAGATTTCAGTCATATATTCAGACAGTCCTCACAAGCATCTGCAGTCCGCTCATTAATGCAATTTAAGTAGTGATTTTTGCTTTACTTGGTGAAAGCAACTGGAGTAGACTTGATCTGGAGAAGACTTTAGTCACGAAGTTGCAAAGTTGAGACAACAAAGACTTAAAATAGTTCAATTTAATTTGAGTGCAGGTTCACTGTTAATTTTTTTCCCATTATATGGCATGTTTAATGGCTGAAAGCCAGTTCTGAAACTCGTTTTACATTTCACTAGATAGAACTGACTGTCTTCCTTTCTGTTTTATGTAGCCACACTGCAGTGCTGTGGTTATTTTGCAGCCATCTTGTGGAGTGTGATATAGAAATATTTTGTTTTGCAGCATGTTCTCTCATTGAAGCAGGCTGCAAATGAAAACCAGCTGGTCTATGAGAGTAAGAAGAAGGCCCAAGTCCTCTAGTGATGTTGCAGAAGCAGCAGGCTGGCTGGGAACGCGTCCTTTAAATTCTTCTCTCACTGCAGGACAACAGCCTCTTGGCTAAAGCTGCAAACATA
The DNA here is from genome assembly GCF_019232065.1 of Centrocercus urophasianus. NCBI lineage: Eukaryota > Metazoa > Chordata > Aves > Galliformes > Phasianidae > Centrocercus > Centrocercus urophasianus. Next base: position 8,573,867 of record NW_024885088.1, on the reverse strand, counting down.
TCAGAAAACCAACAGGCTGCTTTTTCTTTTTTATTTTTTTTCTTATATGAAAAGTAGAAGTACTAAAACTCTTTCCCTATCACCAGATAGAAATGAAATTTTCTAGAAGAAAACTTCAAATTTACCTTCTGTATTTCCAAGCATACTCACAGGCTTAAAGCAGTATATCCTGAACATACCCAGGCAGACAGTATTTACCTCTAAACTCCACAAGTTTCTGCCTTGAGCCTGGGCAACCCTAGCTTGGCAGCAGCAGCAGGTGGGAACAGGGATTAGTTTTTTTTAATAGAAGTGGGTTCATTTAATATTATGGTAATTGTGCTCAATATATACAGAAACTAACTGAGAGAGAAACAGGTAGGTTGGAAAAAAGCTGCCTTCAAAAAATCACTTGCCCAGTCAGATGAGCCTTTCAGCATACTGCAAGCACATATGAAAAGCTTGGTGAAAATGAATGTGTTGAGACCATGAACCTGCAGGAAGGCATTTGCAGAGCTGAAATGCAGCAAGCAGCTGTGCAACTAGCTTTGGAAAGAGGAGGAGACACAGGCTGCTGATAAATGTATCAGTAGCTTTGTCATAGAAGAGTGACATTTCTCCGTGGCAGATTTAACAGGCAACCAATTCTATCCCCAGTGCTTATGGATCAGGAGAGCAATCCCATAAACTCTGCTTCTTTTTCCCCTCAAGAAAGTTTCTCTTACAGACACTAAACGACAGTTTATGTCTAAGTTCTCACCTACTTATTAACATTTGAGTTCTTCTAGTCTTCTTTGGTCACTTCATTTCCTCATGGAAACCTATCAGTTTCACCGAGAACAACTGATATTTTGGAATTGTGATAATTTTGATACTGTTTGTATGGCTTTGGCTCAATTCAAATCCTGATGTTAATACACCACAAATCAAGTTATCAGCTGTAAGTGATTGTGAATATTTCCTCTTGGAATCACATTAAAGATGTTGCTGCTCTTACCTCTTGGCATTTTTTTTTACTTCTATAGCCAGAATAGCAAGAAGGAACAAGTCAATCTTATATGCAGAAAGTGCAACTCTTGCCATGTCAGACGATTGGCCATGTTCAGAATTCACACAGACCAGCAACGCTTTTCACATTTTGGTTACATAATGCTTCTAGTGGAAAATGCAACTATAGTAAAACAGCAGCAATATTATCACAGAATCACTGAATTGCAGGGGTTGGAAGGGACCTCTAGAGATCATTGAGTCCAACCTCCCTGCAAAGCTGGCTCCCTACAGCAGGTTACACAGGTAAGTGTTCAGGTTAGTCTTCAACATCTCCAGAGGAGACTCCACAACCCCTCTGGGCAGCCTGTTCCCGTGCTCCATCACCCTCTCTATGAAGAAGTTCTTTTGCATATCCGTGCAGAACTTGATATGCTCCAGTTTATGGCTGTTGTCCTCTCCCCACAGACTGCTGAAAGGAGGTTGCCCATGTCCCTTTGTCTTCCATATTCAAGATATTTATAAACATTAATCAGATCCCCACTCAGTTTTCTTTTCTCAAGGCTGAACAGACCCTGGTCACCTAACAACTGACCAGTTCCACCCTTATTGGGGAGATGCTCCAGGCCCTTTATCATCTTTGTGGCTCTCTACAGAACTCTCACCAGGAGATCCTTGTATTTTTTGTACCGGGGAGCCCAGAACTGGGTACAGTACTGCAAGTGACGCCTGATCAGGGTAGAGCAGAGGGGGACAATCACCTTCCTTGACCTGCTGGCCATGCTCCTTTTAATGTAGCCCAGGATGCCATTGGCATTCTTGGCCACCAAGGGCACACTGCTGGCTTGTGGCCAACCTGTTTTCCACCAGGATTCTCAGGTCCTTCCCTGCAAGGCTTCTCTCCAGCAGGTAACCTCCCAACCTGTACTGACAATAGGTTAAAGTTATGCTGTTCTCTTCATGTGAGAAGCATCTCTATTCACAAGCAGATACTGCTGAAAACTTAAAATTCTTGAAGTCAGAAATGAAAGCAATTTTGTTTTAAAATAAACATAAGTGGACAGAGAGGCCAGTCTGAGACTTACTGAAAGGAATTCAGGAAAATGCCAGTTTTGCGTGACATCAAACAGTTAATCCTACCGTATTCTGTATGAACCTCCCACTGTCTGAACACGAGTGCTTTATCTCCTAATTTTGGAATTGGAAAGGGTTCCAATTTCACAAGACTAAAAATGGCTTTTTATTCTAGAACCATTTGTGTTCTGGAGAGAAAATCAGACAAATAGACATTCTGAAACAGATGTGTTATACAGGCAAAAAAATGTGATCGAGAAACACTTCACCTCTAGGAGCTACTAAAATGGGTTTAGGGAATGAGTGGAAGAGTGTGTGGAAGATAGTTTCATTACATAGCTGGTACGAGAATCTAGCAGGGGTGGTGCCCTGCTAGAGTACCAGGGAAAGTCATGGAGCAAATCATCTTGGGTGAGATCACATAGCACAGGGGTGGTGTCCAGGGAATCAGGCCCAGCCAAGCACGGGTTCATGAAAGGCAGGTTGTGCTTGACCAACCTCGTCTCCTTCTACGACTGGGTGACCAGACTGGTAGACAAGGAAAAGGCTGTTGACGTAGTCTACCTAGACTTCAGCAAAGCCTTTGACACGGTCTCTCACAGTAATCTCCTGGGAAAACTGGCTGCCCATGGCCTGGACAGGTGTACCCTTACCCAAAGAAAGGGCACATGTCTCTATCCTTCTTCCCTTATCCCCTTTTCCAGAGGCGTGGATCTGTGGGTCCCTCTGCCCTGCTAGTCACGGAACCTTGCTGAACCAGGCCGTAAACAATTGACACTGCATTTTCTAACAATCTGTGAAGCTTCTCCTGTCTTCTCAGACTGTGACAAACCACAGCATTACATCTAATATTAAAAAAACGGTCAGGAACCTGGAATTTTCACAGAGCACAGCCAACTCTGGACATCTTTGCTGGTAGACCACTTGATCAAATCTCTTAGCAGGACAGTAGTAATGCTTTCAGACTTGTCTTATTCTGAAAATGTAGCTATGGTCCATTTCCCTGCTGACTTAAAGTTTGCCTGTTAAATAATGGAAAGCAAAGGCTGAGAGAAATATCACTGTATTTTAAGTGCAAAGAAGTGAATGATAGTATAATAGAGGCAAATCAGGCCTCTAAAGAGTACATCTCTTTATTGGTGTATTAATTATACATAGTATTTCGCAGTATGCAGCTAGGCCAAATTCTGTTACTTAGCTTGTGTGTCAGTTTACCACTGAAAAGGTGTTACAACGTGTCTTCCTATCTTTCACACCTGCCTCAGAAGCACATCCACTTGAAGAAGAGCCATGAAAATCATTTGAATTCTTTCACTGGCAACATTTACTATCAAAAGGCATATTTATCATTTTGAGGTTTCCCTTCTCAGGTATCTATAACGATATCTATTTAAACTGTTCTGCACAGAGTGAAGAGGAAAGGCTACCGTCTCAATATTCTTGTCTTATGATTTCTGAAGGTTAGAGCTTCCTTTATAAGGATGTAAGATTAGATCTCAAGGTTCCCCATGTGATTTCAAAGCACAAAAAAAAAAAAAAAAAAGACCTCTAAAAACCATCCCAAATCCAACAACCCCCAGCAATCAGAAAAGGAAGATTACCACTTACAGTATGTAGAGTTGTTTCTTCTAGAACCAAAGGACTGGTTCTCTATTCACTTTTCCATCATGTTAATATCTCAGTTCAGCAAAGCATGTACTTTGTGGGGCTGCTATGTGATTATGCTCACACTGAAAATCAAATAAATGCTTTCCTGAGCTGAATGCTCATCACTGGGAACTTTTGCTCCTGGGACCCTCGCTAACTACAGTTGGGCCTCTCACATACAGTTTGAATGACAGAATTTGAATGTTACTTAAATGTAGGAAAGCACCTTTTCAAAGCTTGGCCAAGTAATGCTTTTGATAGTTGACATAATTCTGGTTTTAAATAGATCTTACCCATTTCTCCCCAGAAGAAAGGATTGATTCCGCCTGTTGTACAGTTGTACACCAACATGTTTTTTGGTCTGGAAAAGAGAAAGAAATATTATTTTCACATGTGAAGAAAAGCACCCGAAGATTTATTAATGGAGCAGGAACACTAACAGCCCAAGAAACAATAACATTAGCTCATTAAAAAAATACAGAGGAGGTAATTTTTCATAACTATGAAAATACAGTATAAATTGTGAAGCTTTAAAAAGATTCATTCAGATACTGGAGAGCAAATGAAGCTGTTAAAGACAGATGAGTCTTAAGACGAATCAGCCATAGCTGATCACTTAGCAAAAACTATTAAAACAATAAGGAAAACATGCAAACTAACAACTGTAAGATTTTTTAAGTTTTTTTTTAGCATACTGAATGTTAGCCCAAGCCAACATCAGTGACAAACTATATATTTTCCAATAATTTACTTAATACATATGATCTGTACTGCTTTGAACTCTATTTGCCAAGGTGATGATTAAAAGTCAATCAATTTCAGCAACATCTTCATTTTAGTACCAAATAAAGCTTTCCTGTTTTTTTTTTTGTGTGGAACTAAGCACAGATCGTGGAGTTTTATGTCTTGCTTTGATATAGGTCAAGGATTAGTCAAACGGATTTTTTAATCTAAATCTGCTTTGCCAATGGTGCAAGAAACACTACGAATATAGCAGTTTTTTATTCTACATTAGCAGCTGCAGCCAATATGCTAAAAGAGGTGAAATGTGGCCTTGAATAGGACTCAGCAACTCATTCTTTCTAGGTTGTCTGTGGTGCTCATAGCCTGGATGTGCTGCCTATGTGGAAACTCTTTTCAAAACTTCCATGAATGAAGATACCAGGAGACAGAACTCCTGAAACAGGAAATCTCACACATTAAAATTTGACAACTGCATTTGGCTACTGAGCAGATCTATATATATATTTTAATTAACGCTTTGAAATCATGTCATTTAATTGTTCAATACTACCTGAAATATAGTAGACTTCTAGGGATGATTAAGACTAGCAGATATGTTGAGCTCTGAAATTATGGTCTATAACTTTGAATTACTAAGCAGAAATGCAATGATGTCTTAAACATAAGATGGTCTTTCTGTGCACTTCTGGACTGCAGAACTCAATATTCACAACTTGTGCATGACTAAATCCATTAATATGAGACCATACAAAAATGCAGCTAGTGCTGGGCCACACAACAGTCTCATACAAACTGTGCTGATGCAAAAGCACAGACGTTCACTTACACCAGTGGGTACAGGCTCATTAAAGATGAATAAAGAAAACTTTCGCATCTTTCCAGCATCCAGTAAAGAGGATCTATCTTTTGATGTTTTTCCTTTTTCCACACTCCAGCTGAGTGAGTGTTGTTGGTCAAGTGTAGAGTTCTGTAGGGTTTCTACACTATGTAGTGCAGATTGCAATTCTCTGCTAAGATTCAGAATCTAATTTCTGCTAGTAATGAATGTCATCTGCCCTGAAGGACACTCACTTTCTACTTCTAATTAGATGATTTAAGAAAATTAAAGCCATACACACTATCCTTCGTGACAGCATTTACATGTGAAACTCAGTGAAAACAAATTTACAGAAGGCTCAGGATATTATGTTTTGTCTTACAGCTTACTAACCTTGGGGTCTTGCCCAGCAAGACAAAGCTTTAAATCAAGTTCTGCAACTGCTCATTTAGCCTAACAAATACTTGCACAGGATCAAAATTAAAAAACATGTGTCTTTTGCCAATAAACTGTTACAAATAATGGCATTTCTCTGACTATAGCCAGACCCAGGATGTCTATGGTGCTGATAAACTTTTCAACAGCATATGCTTTTCTTCTTCTTCAGCTTTTTGGACAGGATGTAACGCTCAATCTGGAGGCTTTAATGGGCATGTGTGTAGATCTTAAAACCTTAGTGTAATTTACATATACCCTTCTCGATGAAGCAAAGAATAGGGATTTTATATCATCTTCCCTATCGTATGAGCTTACAATATATTTGAGCAGTATTTTTCAACGAAAATATACAGAGCATTTTTACCAAGAAAACTCTAGAAGCCAACTGAAAAGCAACTCAATATAGCTGCATGAGGAGACAAAAAAAAAAGCTACTAAGATATTGCAGTACAAATTCTAAACTTCATAAAAGTAACTTCCAGGAGAGACCTGTCAAAGGAGCTTACATTTTACTGAGAAACAAGTATGGCCTGCAGACTGAGAGGTTGCCTAACACTGAAATCTGCCTTAAGTACTTCCACTCTGCTCCTCATTCTTGCCAGCTGTGGGCAAGGAAATGTGAATCAGATAATGAGCCAACATGGCTCTTACGCAGGCCTTCAGTTAGCTTCTCTTTAGGTTCTCTTTAAAGTCCAGAGCCAAGCAATATATGCTCCAGCCTGGCAGAAACAGGAGTGCCTTCCCACCTGTGCACAGCAGTGTACCACCCAGCCGCAAGGGTGAGGTTGATGACAACGTCAACTGGAATCATATCAGCCACCGCTTCATTGTTAGCAATGACGGTCCTTAGAATGCCCTTTCCTGCCTGTGGGACAAAGAAAAGCAGTCACTGACAGTAAGCTACTGCAAGATTTCATTGGTTTAGAGCATGGGCAGACCTTAACTTTAACATTTTTCAAGCACCTGCTACAGAAGCTGGCTGGTTTCTGGTAAAACAAACATAGATCTCATGTGCATCTCACTGTTCAGTATTTTCACAGAAAGCCTGAAGCATGATGACATGTGCTGCACACAATGAGAAAATCAATGACTTTTAGTTAACTCAATGTAAAAGGAATGCACTCAATGTAAAATTGAATATACTGAAATAAAATTTCCACTGAAGTTCCATTTTCTTAAATGAACCAGGCAGACAGAGGTCTGAATGTCTTTTAAAGATAGTAGTTGCTTTGGAAATGAAGCTGATAACCATTTTTAAAAGTTTACTGCTTTCCTTTGGATATATTCATACTTTATTCTTTTCCAAAGCTCTGCCTGTTACAGACAAATACACAGGTAAGATGTGGCCCATGCCCTGAAGCTTCCCGGTTTAAAAGGAAACTCAGGAAATTAATATGAAAATACAAAAGAGAAGGCAAGAACTGTAAGATCTTTGCTTTTGCTAGAAGTGCATTTGTCAGGGGCTAGCTCCCCAAAGTACATATTTTTAAACTGAATGCTTACAAAGGAGTTTCCCTAATGACCAATTAGTTTTTGGAGGTTCCACAGGAGAGACATGGCTGGGAGAGACTCAAAGGAACAGCTGGAAATGTGGCAGCCTTAATCAAACAGGACAATTTGTAAATAAAGAAAATTTGTGACGAAATGACAGAACATAGAACAAAGCAATTTAAAAAAGAAATCTCAACAGGAAAGCAAAGCTTGCATTTATCTAGTACAGGGGAAATAAAATGTGATTGAGTTTGATGTAGAAACTGAAAACCTCCTGAAATAAGCTATGAGGATAAGAGCACAACTGAAGAAAAGAAGTAAAAAACCTCTAACAATTTAGTTCAGTGTTAATTTGAGGGAGATACACAGGTAAAAGTACAGATGATATACACCGAAAACCCAAGAACATTTATAAAAATCAGGGCAGAGGAAATTTTATAGCAATTGTTTTTTTTTTGTTTGTTTGTTTGTTTTTTTTCCCAACCTAACTCTTGCAAGTTAGGTTTCACCATGGAACCTGAAAATTTCCTGTTCAATCATGAAATAGTTCTCCAGCTCTGAAAGATCAAGTTTTACTACTAAAACTAAATAGGAAGTGCCTGGTTGTGCAAAACAGTCTCCTGAAATCTAAATGAAAAGAAAGGTGTGATGAAAAAACATTTAAGACCTGATATTACCTTGTAAATCATGTCATTTTTGACTTCACTGTAAAAGGGTCCATCACATCCCCTGTTTGGGAGGTGTTTATGTGGGTTATTTTGTTCTCTTTTTCTTCCTTTATACAATTAGATGGGTTTGTTTTATTTCACAGCTTGCAAGTAGGATACTGCTTATGACACTGATTCGATCTTCATGAGTTAAGGCTCCTGAGCTGTTGCATCTTACTGTTGGTGCAGCTGGCAGAGATACACGCAACCATGCAAGCTTTCCCACATGATTCCAAACACACTCCTCAAACCCATGGTGTGCAGTTAACTTCTGCTGTACTAAACTGAACCACAGTTATGATTAGACATTAAAACCTTAACATGCAACATGACTATGATTGTACTTTTGTTGTTGTTCCTACTGCTGTCTTTTCAAGGGAAATTGCAAGCAATTAAAAAGACCCAAAGCAGCCAGTCAAGCTCTGCTGTAAATTTTCAGCTGCTGTGAATATATGCCCACTAGAGAACACTGTGTGATCAATTATCCCATTTTAATAGGCAGACTAAAGATCTTTTCGAGGTCGGGATTCAAAACCAATAAGTTTGATGGATGTGCTGCAAACATCTATATTCAGAGCAGCTTATGATGATTATTAACACATAAATGAAGTGGATGTTTAGTATATAGTAGAGAGTTTAACTTTAATGTTTTAAATTACTTCCAACATCGGAAAGTTTGGAATTTCTTTATCAGATCAGCTTGATTTCTATTAGTGCTTGCTGACTTTTTTCCTCTTTAGTGAGATGGAAAGTCAGGAAATTGAGATTCTGTTACATGATTCAATCTCTGCCACTTGTGAATTACACCTATTTTCAGGGATGCATTTTATGCCACTCCTCACAAAATTTTCTAAAACCCTGAATACTACAGTCCACACTGCAACATGCATACTCTTTCAAAATGTCCTTTTCTGAGTACAGCTTAGATGTTATGTGCCATGGGCATGTGGATTCATGGCAGGAGCATGACCTCTTTCAACCAAATTCAGGAAGTTTCTATAATCTTTTTTGCACACAGTTTCGCAATGGGGCTTTAGAGTGTCTTTAGTAGCTAGCTCCACTTTAAGAGAACATTAAACAGTAACTAAACATACCGCAACAAATATTCCACTTGTCCCATTGAAGCTGTCAATCCAACCCTGCAAAAAAAGGATGATAGGTTGCTTATACAGGTTTCAGAATGCTGAAAGGGCTATAGTGCTAAGGTTTAAATTGAGAAGGAATGAGAAAACAGTTAAGACAGCTACCAACCCATCTGGGACAGTTGTCAGGAAGCTAACCAGAATGAAAATATGCTTTGCATGATACCTCATACTGTCTACCCATCAACAACACAACCAAACCATGTTTATAGAAGCCACTCCTTTCCTAAAGTAACTCAGCTACAGAAAGAAACTCTGGCTTTAAAGCACTACAGTGTCTTGGTGCTGTCATACTTAATAAAAACCGTCAGCATGTTGCGTATCCAATAACACAGATGCCATTGAGACCAATCCGATTACTTCAACTAATTTCTAAAGAAGGAAAAGATACCATCTCTTTGTTTTAAGTATGTTCCTTCCACTCATAGACAAAAGTATTTCCAGAGATGTTAAACACTTGCTGTTTTACTTCAGCATAGGTCCCCTACCTCTCTCACATGCTTTCCTTAAACTGGAACACTTGTTTCTCAAGAGGATACTGGCAGAGTGTATGCAGCTGCATTAAAGTATTCTCAGTAGGGAATTGCTGTGGATTAATGCTTACTGGAAAAGGCTCGTGCCAACTAGCTCCCACGATGGACGGCCTAATGATAGCGATGTTCAAATTTCCTTTCTCTTGCTGAATTAGGTATTCAGACAAGGCTTTGGTGTAGGTGTAAGTGTTGGGCCAGTCCCCAAGAAGCTTGGGTGTGATGTCTTGAATGATAGATTCATCCAACCACCTATAAAAAACAAGAAGGATGTATACATAGGTAAGAAAAGACCAGTTAAGACAGGAATCCTCTCCTGAAAAGGATAAGTAAGTCAAAGCCATATAACACAAAGCAAGAAGTGACAAGATTTGGATTTAGTTTAATAGGTCTGTAGGATAAAGTTACTTTTGTCTAGGAAGTACAAAATCATCCTGTTGAACATCCTGCTGGGATGTCCAGCTGAGCTACAGATGTCCATGCTATTTCATTGTGAAGCAATCTCATTTGCTTTATGTTTCTCTGCAGTCTGTTTTCTAGCTGTAACTGGTCTACAATTAGTCTGATGGAGCCTTCCAGTCTGGTACTCTGGCTAGATAACAGTCATGCACAGTCAGCAGACTCTGTATATACACCCATGTATAATTCAGGCTATTCTTGATAACCTTGAGTTACTAAACTGAAAAGATTTCAAAAGTTGTAATTGTATACTGCAGCAATAATATTCCACTTGCGCGATTTACAGTGTTAGATGTTCTTTTCTACTGGTTTTCCACTGGCTTGTTCACACAGAAAATTAGGAAATTGCCAGTGTTAGCTACTTTTAATAGAAAAAAAGTAGAGAAAAAAAAAAAAAAACAAAAACAAACATGACATCCACCGAGTAATCTTAGTAAGGTATTCAGGTAGTGATGCATGCACCTTTAAAAATGTGGCCCTTACCACTGCAGTGCTGCAGTGAGAATCTAAGACTCAAAGGCTTCCTCCTGGCACACCAGCAGTGCTTCCCCGGTCCTGCCAGAATTACAGGAACTGGCTGTACTTCCAGAGCCCTCACACACTGCTGCCAATCCAGGACAGATTTCCAACAGCCTGATGCTGCACCACAGAATCAAAGATTAACTCCCATAATCCAATTTGTAATTAAGTCAATGGACTTACAGTTCAGACTAACTGCATGTACTTTTCACAGGGGCATTGCAAGGATACTGTTGTCTGCAGATCCTCATTTCACCTCTCCTTATCTTGAATTTCAAACGGTAATGAGGTGGAGATTGTCGTGCCTGGCAAATTACTTGATCACATCAACTTGGATGTGCAAATACCTGATCATGGCATAGTGCTTTTCAGATGGCTCTGACTATTTACAGCTTATTATACTGCATCAAGATTTTTGTGTGAGAAAACACTGAATCATTGTAACTGTCAAACAGTGTCCAAAGAAGGGTTGATTTCAGTCAATCTTTAAGTTTTAGAACTAGTTAAAAATAATCTGTCATTTTTAGCATCTAGAAATGAAACTTCTTATACAACTGAAAAAAACATCAACCTCTGCAGGCACAAATATTTTCCTTTGAAACCATTATTACCATGTCTCAGAAATAAGGCAGAAAAATTGAGCACAAGAAAAGTTAAACTAAACTGAACTAAACTATAGGGCTATAAGTAGCACACAATACTGGCTCAATTTACAAAGCCTGTTTAGACAATCACAGCCTCTTCAGGGCCACAGCTAAACTGACATTGTCTAAATCTGTCAAGCAATTAATTAATTGTCTTCCAAAAGGAGAAATCTATTTCTGCAGCGCCCGGAGGAAGACTAGAATGAGTCAGGAGCTCAGATAGAGCTGAATATGAGGTTGTTTTTTTGTTTTTGTATAAATACATTACACATATTTAAAACAAGACATACAGGTTAGGAGTCCTCAGAAAGCAAAAACAGGTGTAGAAGAAGCAATTTCTCCTTTCCCTCGTCCTTCCAGACAAGCTTCTGCATTACTTTAAGTGTTCACCACTAGGAGCATGCTTATGTGTGCCCCAAGAGCACTGTCCTACCAGGTGATTTGATCTGCCAGCATTGCAATCACAGACGCGCTGAGCTGACAGTTCAGCAAGGCAAACTGTTTTCAGTCCTTCAGTGACCTACTTTGAAGAATCTGAAATTCTAAATCATAAAGCAACTGCTTTTGCTCACTGCTGCAATTGCTCCATAGAACAAAAGAAATGCTGATAAAAAAATAAGTAGCCTCTTCTTCCACCACAAACAAGCACTAAATAACTCTATCATAGGAAAACATAGTTTACTGCGTTAATCCCTTTCCGTTAATACGACACTCTCTTGTAAGTGGTGACAGACCTACATTTTCTGCAATACAATAATAATAACAGTTTTGCTTCAGCCCACACTTCACTGTGTGCTGTGTTCCTTACCTCAGCATACCCTTCAAAGCTGATTTCCGTCAGCTTCAGATTAAGGCAAACTTTGCTTGATGTGTCAGATTATATGTTTCCCCTAATGGCCTGACAGCACTTAGAAGAATGACTTCTGATTTGCTCAGATTAAACCTGAAGTTTTACATGCAGGTAAAGTATAAAAATATAAGAAAGCAGGGATATAACAGCAGCAAAAGAACAGAAAAAGTAACAGTTGGAATTGTACATGAATTTCACCTGAATACAAAATCATAAGTAGATACCAATTATATGGGCAAAAATAACACTGAACTTAGTTCAGTTGTGGGATCACAGTTTCTGCTGCATTCTCTTCTACTTGAACTTTCTCAATGAGTTAAAAATTCACAGCACTTGTTCTGTACTGCCCTTCTCTTCCTTATCTTACCTCCCAACATCCCAGGGAGCTTCTGCTTCCTGCTCCTCCATGCATCTCCCTCACACATTGCCTTTGATTTTCAATTTCTAAACCAATTACCCTGAAGGCAGTTATTTTCACTGAGGCCCACCTTAATTCAATGCCTTTGAGGGCTGTGATTGTCTTCACACTGAGCCATTATACTTGCACCTGCAAACACTGTAAAGAAACAGATACTATTCTAGCTGAGGGCATGCTGTGAATTTTATCTCAGTAGAAGTACCAGAAGGTGGTTAACTTCTGGAGTAAAAACACAGGAAAAACTGTAAAACAAACCAAAAATCCAAGCAAAAAAGCAAGGAAAAAAAGTCTCTTATAACATGACTAAGAAACAACAACCAAACATACTACAAAGAAAAACACATTGAAGAACTTATTTGAGACCCCAACCTCTGTCACTCAACCCGTCTTTTAAATATCTTTCTCTTTGCTGTGTATACAAACTACAATAAATTAATTCTTACTATCTTATCTGAAGCAGCTGAAGTAGCAACCTCTGGGTTAGCTAGGCAATTCTACATGTTAAAGATTAATGTTCAGAATGCTTTGCTGGAGTCTTTTTATCTGAGCCATCAACACTAATTGTTTCTGAAGTCACAAGTGGTGGTAAGCTTTTAGGAGCAGTGATATATAATATTGACAGTGATGAACTCCATTGGACATTATAAAACCGAGTCACCAGGCAAAAAGTTGCAGCTGAGCTTCGCTGCAGATAAATGTAAGGTAATGTATTTAGGGAAAAGCAGGCTAAACTGTTCTTAGAGGTTGCTGAACTCAGGGCTGGCAGCCACCACTCAGCAAGAGCTCTTGGGAGCACAGCTGAGAGTTCCACGTTAGCCCTGAATAGGGCAAATGCTGCATATACTCCTGTGCTATAACTTCAGGACATGAAATGAAACCATGCGGATGGCACTTTGAAACAGATAAAAGAAAGCTCATCTTCACACTGTAGTTAGTAGAATTTGAGAACTTACTTATTACCAAAGAGGAGTTGCAGAAGCAGAGTACAAGAAATTTCAAAAAGGGATTAAAAAAATTAATGAATTCAAAAATGGAATTAAAAATCATAGGATGCAACACCCTTCTTGCAATGAGGAGTGTTACATCAGATTACAATGAGCTTGCTGCACAGAAGACCAATGGTATCCTGGACTGCACCAGAAGAGGGGTGCCAGCAGCGCAATGGAGGTGATTGTCCCTCTCTACTCTGCCCTCATGAGGCCCCATCTGGAGTGCTGCATCTAGGTCTGCAGTCCCCAACACAAGGAAAGATTCCAGGTTTTTGGAGAGGATCCAGAAGTGCCAGAAAGATCATCAGAGGGCTGGAGCACCTCTTCCAGGAAGACAGGCTGAAGAAGCTGGGTTTGTTCAGTCTGGAGGAGAGAAGGCTCCAGGGACACCTCATTATAGCCTTCCAGTATTTAAAGGGAGATTATAAACAGGAAGAAAATCAGCTTTTTACATGGGTAGATACTAATAGGACAAAGGGGAATGTGCTGGAGGGATTGGAACCTGATGATCCTTGAAGTCCCTTACAACCCAAGTCATTCTATGATTCTGTGATTCATTGGTTCTGGTTTCTGGGAGACTACAAGGGGAATGCATCACTGTGCCCAGGCCTGTGCAGTTACCTTGAAAGCTTTGCCACTGTTGAGGGCAATGTAGTGGGCCAGGCAGTCCAACACTAATGTAATAAGGCATTTCTTACATACTTATCGTGCTCTGATAAATGACAAATAACTATTAACTGGAAGTAAACACATCCAAGACCAGGGTTACTGGAAGAACTGAAAAAGAAAACACTGATTTTTACTAAGTTTTGTGGAGTAGCACTTTGTGAAATTATTTCTTTTGGCAAGACTCAAGAAGAAAGAATTTATACCAGCTCTCTGGGTTGGTAGTTCATAGGTTAGTTGCTTATGTCACACAGATGGAATAACACTGTTAAATAAATGAAAACAAAGTTACATCTGTAGGAAAACTTTAAAGATAAGGCTTCCTGGGACTTTTATCAGCACATTTTGTTATTTTTAGTAATCAGTCTTCATTTTGGCAAATGAAATTTAACATACCTTTTTGTTGTTTCATCAAATTCCTAAATATTCACTGTGATTGAACTATGGTTCTCAACAGAGAACAGTCCTGCTTCTGTGGATGGCCTAGCAGCTTATTTGAAGAGAGTTATCCAGAGGAAAGTAGCCCTTACAGGATGAACTCAGCAGGCTTGGCTGCAGCCCTTGGGGGGTCTGTATCTCTTGGCAACATTTCCAAATTGTTTCTAAAACAACCTATTTCTGACTAATATCTGTATTGCTCCAGCTTAGCATAGCAGAATTTTTGTACTACGTAGAAACAGTGCTGAGAATCTGTAGAGAGAAAAAAGTGATTATAAGGTATACAGAAACTTTCAGATCTCACTAAGCTAGCAACAGGGCTGAGTACTGCAGAAAGCAGCAGCACAACTTCATTCCTGGTAGCAATGCACTCATGTATAATTTAGCGCTGGACTCTAATGAAATCACTATGTCTTTTTAGAAATGGTGTGTGAAAAAATGTAGGAGTAACTGAAATGACAGACTTATCAAGTATGTTTTATGTTGCTTTATAATTCTTTTGTATTTGGGAAAGTATTGGTAAGCTCAGCCAAATGAGTTGTTTCTACTTACTCTACTAAATCAAAAAGCTTCTTGGGTTCAGCTGGAGGTGGGTAGATGATTTCATCTATGCACTTCCGCACACAGTTTGCATAGGCAGTGGAGATGTGGATGAAAGCTTCCAGCTTCTGCATCTGCTGGGCCAGTTCTAGAAGCCTCTGTGTGCCCATTGCATTCAGTTGCAAGGCATGTCTAAAGAGGGCAGGGAAAGAAACAAAATGCATTTCACTGGGAAGAATTTATCAAATCCAAACCCTTCTTCCTGACAAATAAAAAACAAATACGGGAAGGAGTCACAGGTAACAGCACATTTGACCAGAATGTGTTCAAACAAAATCATTATAAATGGTGTAGTAGCTTGACAGCTGCTGGTCACAATGCTGATCTTTTCATTCACAATGTGGTTTTATTTGTTCTCAAAGTTGTTTTTCTAAACTCCAGTCACATTCTTTATCACCTCTGAGGGCTGGCCTAGGTTTCTTTATGGTTTTACCAGTTTGTATGTAGCATATGCTCCCATTGCACTGAAAGGAGTTGAAAGTATCAAACAGCAACATCTAAAATAACCTTCAGAGAGATCCACTGATCTAGCCACAGGATGCAACTGAAATATTTTTACTCAGTTTGAAGTTTCACAGGTAACATTTCAGTAACATGTCTAAATCTGACATACTACTTGCCACCTTCTCTTGGAACAAATATTTCCAATATACATGACCACTGAGTTGCTGCAATTTCTTTGGTCTGCACTCAGCTTTCTCCTTAGGTGGCCATTGCTAAACCAGACACATGCAAGGGTTCAGCAAAGAGTCCTTGAGCCCAGAAATACAGGTTGATACTGAAAGAGGCCACACTGAGAGATAACAAATTGTCAAGGAATGGGGAAAAGATTGATTAAAAAAGAAGACAGAAAGCATCCTGGCTAACAAGTCTGACCTTGAAGGATCCACACTGCATACTTGCTGTATCTCAGTGAAGAAACACTCAACTTTGTTGCACTTTCCCATACAGAATGGAAAAGGCTAAGGAATTTGCAATCTGTTCAGCCCTGAATTAGAAGGTTTCAGCACAACAAACATAAGAGACTATGTATAATGTTGTCCAGTAAAGGGTACGCTAAAGAAATTAATTATACAGTCACTGAAGTGAAACTGCAAATAGTCCAGATGAATGAAGGCAGAAGCTAAGGTTATGATTAATGTTTGGATCACAGTATCTCAACCCAGAGATACCAATTTTAATAACATGGTGCTATTAAGTGATAGTATTTTGTATAGATTTCTATTTTCTCGTTACTTGTCTCTCTTGTAGAATATTAGAATATTTCTACTTTAGTTTCCTTTCACATTAAAGTTGCTTTTTCATGTACATTTCTATTGCACTGTAATCTTTCTAAGATGGGATGAATACAATTGCACTCCAAGTGCAGACTCAGCATGAATTCCTAATGGGAAAGAGTTCCTTTATCCTTGTATGGGAATATTATCCGTGGCTCTTTAGTTTTTTTATTTTTTATAGGTTTTTTTTTTCAATTTATATTAAAACTGCATCTACTAATATTTAAATATAACAGTTTCTCAGATTTCTGCCCTCAATAACTGCATCTGGAGAATTCCCTAATTCCTCCATATTGATGCCAATAATTCATTTAGTCACATCTTTTCTAGTATCTTGATAACACCGCCTTTGTATCACATCGAATTTGCTAGACTTCTCATTCAGACAAGGCTCATTTCCGTCTAACATCTTCAAACATTCTGTCATTTAATCATAGTGAATTTTGCTTGTCTTCATATGGAGATTTTGACAGATCAGATACAATCAGTCTTCATATAGCCTCTACACTGCCTCGAAGCAGAGGACTATTTAAGCTTTTTCTTTTAATTTCCTTCTAGCTATCTCCCTTATTAAAAGTTGTAGTTTCTCTTTGATGTTATATGTCACTGTGGTGCATTTTTGTAGTGTAATCATTCCTCTATCAATTCAAGAACATTTATGGATATTAATGCAGAATAGTGCTTTGCTTGTTACAGCTTGAGATGCTTTTATAAATGGAATTGCTTCCTTTCTGTTGGATTCTCTAATTAGTTGCAAAAAGCAGCTACTTATGGTGGACAGGGTGGCTATCTGTTTAGCCTGCAAAGGAGCAAATGAAGATAGAATATCAATAATTGCGTTTTCTATTCTCATGGCTCTAGGATTTTTCATGAAACTGGGAAGATCTGGCAATCCAAATCAGCCACTTCAGCTTGCTGATCTAAATTATTTGCACAGAAGCACTTACATATCCCATTTATTATGCTTACTTTTTCTTTTTAAATGGAAAGCCTTCTCTGAAAAGGCTGTCCCAAGGGAGCTGTTTCAGAAATTGTGTATCTATTTTGAACAGTTAATTACTCTGAATATTGGGTATTTTAAATCTTGTGAAAGGCTATTTTGTTAAACATAATCTTATTTCCATCTTCAGTTATTCATTGACAAATAAAGGCCATTAACACTAACTAGCTTTAGAGATACACATGACACAATTTCGTTTCAAGCTGTCTCCAGCTAGTTCTGCCAAAACATTTCCCTCTTGTTCTAAAACACTTTTCTCTACACATTTTAGGTCATTATTTACTCTCTTACTATTTTACAATCCAAGCTTGTCATATTTCCTTCTGTTCCCATGGAAATCTGCCAAGTTACTTCACTTCTGAAGTACACACGTACATGACATTTTTAGAGCATTTAGGAAATGTACGATAAGTGCAGGACTACATGCTGCATGAAAATCTAAACAAAGATTATTGCAGCTATTCAAGAGATGTACTGAATACTGTAATATGAACCACTGTGCATTCTGAATAATGATTAGCAAACACAGAAAGCAGAACATACTTCAGGGGTTCATCAAAGCGTACTGTTGCTGCACAGTGGAAGACAATATTGACCCGGGTCAGAAGCTCCTCCTCATCTTCAGCACTGATGGCCAACTTGGGCTGAGTGAGTTCAGCATTAATAGGCTTAATCTTCTCATGGAAATTAGGGCAATCTTCTCGAACCCTGTCAAAGACCTTGAAGCACAGAGATAATGTATAGAATTAGGCTATTGAAATCACTTTGATTAGTAGCCAGTCTGATTATGTCAGGCAATGATATTGACATGAAAGAGAATTCCCCCTCCCCATTCTTTCAGAGACAACATACAAGCAAGATGACAAAATAGTTAATTCACATGTTTCCTTCCAAGGAAAAACTTCACAGGAAAGCAAACAAACAAACAAAAAAAATTGCAGGAGGGAATGCAGTGCCTTGAAGAGATGAATGAATCTTATCTAAACCACTCATTTCTTGGGGCAGCCACTGAAATTTCTGTATCTCCACATCTCCTTGCAACCAGTTTTTATTTGACCTCAGGGACAACCACAAACCACAAAGGAAGCTAAGGAGGAGGAGGGCAAAATTTGGAGTTGGGAAGCCTATAAACTATTTGTTTCATACAATTTCTTCATTGCTCTACAGACAGCTTGAGAATAGAAGATCATGCTCCAGCTCATCCTCTTCCTTAAATGCCATTTTCCAATTTGCACTCTTCATTCATTAAAATAAGTACCATGGGAGTTCTCCTTGATATGCAAAAAAGGGAACAGTGAGAAACCTTACTGCTCAAGTTGCATGACTGGACAAATGTGCAGCTAGCTGGCCTTTCAAGTCATTTTTTTTAATGACTGTTTCATTAGCTCTTTCAAACGCTCATTTTCTTTCCAGTCTTTTGCAGAATGACAAGACTATACATTCCATTCAGTAAAAAGATTCCTACATTTTCATACACTGTTTGCTGGATGACTGGTCCAAAATTAGCATTGACCGAAGAGAGCAGGTACCCTGCAAGATAACTATGAACAGCCTTTCTGAAAGGAATAGGAAACCAGTACTGTTACCACATGAAAAGCATCCGTGTAAAAATGGCAATTTCCTCAGTTCCCATTTTTACTTTGTAAATTAATTACACTTTAATAATTAGCTCTGAGTCACTGATAAGATTCTGGGTGAGGTTCTGCTTGATACCTGAAAACAGGCAGCTACTACAAGTTCCGCTTCGTAACCTTTTATTTGGTTAACCTCAAAGGCAAAGGTGTAGAATCTTGAATTTCAAAGGATTATGTGAATTTGTTACAGTACAATTTGAAAAAATCATTGAATTTTGAATTGAGCAAAACTATGAATGTCTGTTCTAAAGGTTTTGTGTTTCCAGCTAGCATCATTTTCTTTGCACAACTACAACTGAAATAATAGTAACAGTTAAGACCTCCATTTTGGGGGCAGAGAGCCAACAACAACAAGGGCAGAAAGAATAACAAGAATAGAGAGTGAGTGGAATCTGACTCTATATATAGAGTCTAGTTTTCAAAGGATAACCACATTTCAAAGGTAATCAGCCCACAGACAGAAATGACTAAGTGCTGGAACAAATCACTGGTGGAAGCTGCGGGATACCGCTTTTTTATTTATGAACTGCCAAGATAAGCACTGCCAGGAAAGGCAGGAAATAGCTAGGTCTGTTTCAGGGTAAGAAGACGGACCAGCTGACTTTTCAGTAGCTCTGATTTATTTGGTTGTTTCCTCTGCTGCATAACTTACTCACTAGTAATATTGAGTTTGCATATCTCTTTACTATTACTGTCTCGTTTTCCTGGAGATTGTCTTAACTTTGATCTCTCCAGTGCCTATGGAAGAGTTCTCAGAAGATGCAAGACTGAAGTTATCTTTTAAGAATTTTAAGAACAATTGCTTGTTTATTTTATTGCGAAGAGAGTAAAAAACTCCTCTCAGTAAGAATTACTAAGTACCTGTTTTACTCTGGCAAAAATAATGCAAAGGTAAAGAAAGAATATATCAACCCTTCCTCTATTTCAGTCATAGTGTATATAAACAGACGAGTATTTCTGCAGGGCCAACTTGATTCAAATTCAGACTGATATGTTCTGCCTAAACCCATCTCCTCTGCTTGCAGGTAATATCCTCTTCCATTTCTGAGCATTCTGTTAGGTGTTGTCTACTACTACACATTACTCAAAAACTATAGAGATTCACTCCCTCCAATGATTCACTGAATTCCACTAGAGGAGTAAGTCATTTTCTAAATGGAAGCTCACAAATCAGCACACCCTTTGGAAACCTTCTGGATCACAAGAACATTCAGTTCATTAAACAGGAGCAGCTGTTTAATCAAAGTCTATTGCCTCTTTTATGAAATCTGAAGGTTTCAGACTTATCAGTTCTTCACAGGAAAGTGCAAGAAGATTTAAGGACGAGACAAATGCAGCTTATTCTATGCTTCCTCCTGTAGCTCAAGGAATGCCTAACATAAAGATAATGCTGATTCTACAGTTTAGCAATAAAATAATCTCTAAATTCTCATTAATTCATAAAGACAATGTACAATAAATCCCTAATAACTTCATAAGGCCTTAGCATTGTTCTGTCTTTCCTTTTTGGAAGCTGTCTGTCCATCCAAGATAGATTTCAGGGATAGAAGTAGGCTGGTATACTGCACTGATGGGTTTGTATGAAAATTCTACCCAAGTCAGAAATAATGCAGAAACTGTGACAATTATAGTGAGGAAAAAATGTTTGATGGTCTATGTCCAGTACTAAGTAAGTGGAGCAAAATCAGTAATACTGCGTTCTGCCTTCCTGAGTATTCTAACACATTCCAATGGTGACACCACAGCCTTGGACGAAAGGGAATAAATAAATCACTGCAGAAAGACAGCTGCTATTTTCACTTTAATCCTCAAAAAAAGGACTCAGGTTCTGCAGAGTGTTTGTGCTGCTATTAGCAGAGGAGAATTTCACTCTGGAATTTGCTGATTTTTTCTTATTTTATAGTTATACAGTTAGGCAGTTCCCATTTATGAAAGTAATATCTGATTTCAATTTACACTGTCAACCTCTTGTTGTGAAAACAACACTTCCAGAATTAATCTCAATATGATATGAACGTTTTTTAAAAGTCTCTCTTTCCCCACTTCTGCCCACTTAAGCTTTGGCATCTGTAATTCTCTCTGCCCTTAAATTAAAGAATTTATGGTTGAAAGTGATTTCTGCCCATTCTTTCATTCAGGATTTCTTAATACCACAAAAACCTCCCAAGAAAGGATAAACTGCACATCTTTGGAAGGAGCACAGCTGAAAGATAAAAGAACAATCAAACAATGTAAAATACCAAGGGCTTAGCTTCTTCCTTAGGAGACGTTTTCAGTGAAGACAAAATAATTTGAGAAAAACAATTATATAAGTTTGGTAAAAACCAGTGTCTTATGACAGGTTTTTAAAGAAGCCATGGTAGTTCTCCTTTTAGTGGGGCACCACAGTCTTCAGCAAGGAAGAATTAAGAAAGGCCAACTTTCTGCAGCAGGCACTATGCAGCATGGCATTTCATTAAGGAACACATGCAGGAGAGAAAACAGTACTCCTAATTGCTCGGTAATGCTAACGCTTTCCTGAGCTCTCTGCTGATGTGAAAGATGAATCTTCCAAAGCTTTGAATACGTATGCTGTGACCCAGCAGTGCTGAAGATCAGCTACTGCTCTCCATCAACCTACTCAAGATGCCTTACTCTGAGAACACCTGTTGGCATTAACAGCTCTTTTAGGAGCCTATTAAAGGCCAAGTTCATGCTTGCTCACTGGCAGGATCAAGGTCAGGTGTCTAACTAACTGAAGGTGGCTGACCCAGAAAGCACAAAGATTTAAAAAATGGCCTAGAAAGGTTACTTTCTCTTTTCTCCCATGACATGAAAAAATTTTGAGGCATTCAAATTACAGTATATTAACCAGATGTCAGTGTTTTTATTTTTTCTTCTCCCTTTTTCTTGTTTTTCTGAGAAAGATCAGTGCAATATGGTGAATAGTGAGGCCAAGAGTTTAACAGAATACCAGCCTTCTCTAAAAGGATTACCAGAACTTGTTAATTTGCATGATAATATGCAGATTTTACGGCATTACAGTATGAGAACACTTAAAATGGAGGAAAATTAGGCAATTCCACAAACTGCATCATAGATATGAGGTATTGCTGAGAGGATTAAGGTTGAAAGAGATCAATTAAAAACAATAACAGACAACAAGAAGTAAAACAAAGCAGAAAGCTTCCATCTTCTCAGACAGAGAAATAGAAGGGATTGCTTTGCATAATTCAGGAGAATATAAGTATTAATTACTTCTGTAAAAGGAAATATATTTTTGCATTTTTGGCACCAATGAATAAGGGTCTGCATGCTACACTCATGAGTTTACTCCAGTGAAGTGGCCCAGTGATTCACAGCTGCCATGATGGTGGTATTGCTAGGAAAATGTTGCTCATGCAGTCTATATTTCACTGGCCTGAACAGATGGAAGTCAGGAGGTGCCAAATCTGGACTACACAGTGGGTGTAACAGGATGGTCCTGGTGTTATCATGTTACAAGAGAAGGGTTGCTTTCTTCTTTTGTCTGATTCTGGAAATTCGAACCTTCCACTTAGTCAGTGTCATGATGTAGTGGTCAAAGTTCACAATTTGTCCAGGTTCCAGGATATCAAGAAGGATCAACCCTTTCCTATACCAAAGGCAGTGCTCATCACTTTGCCCACTGAGGGCTTTATCTTAAACTTCTTCCTTGATGGAAAATTCACGTTTCCACTCCATGGACTGCTGTACTAACTCCAGTTCATAGTGGTAACATGATGTCTTGTCACTGGTAATGATACAATTTAGGCAATTGTCACCTACTGCCTCGTGTTGATTCAATAGGTCCCGACAAACATGCAGATGATGTTCTTTCTGCTCGTATGAGCATTTGTGGCACCCAGCTGGTGCAATTTTTGTCATATTCCAACACTGCCACCATCATTTCCAAAGCTGAAACCAATATTCAGATTTGTACACAGTTTCCTGGTTGTAATCTGTTGATTCCTGTGGACAAGCAGATCGAGATGCTCTTCGTTTCTTATTGTGACTTCTGCATGTGGCTGTCTGGAATGTGGCTTGTCTTTCTTGTCACTGTTGCCACTGTTGAAACATACATACCATCCACTGTTTCTCACTGTGCCAACATCCACTGTGTAGTCTCCACGGATGTTCAGCAACCATCAATTAATATCAATGGATGCCATTTTTCTGCATGGAGAAATTCAATGACACACCTTTGCTTCATACGCACTTCTATGGCAGACACCATTTTGTCAGACTGCCTCACTGCTGCCATTCATCACACAGCAACAAAATTTAACAGAATACTGGCAGGAAGATTCAACCACATACCACCAACATCCACCTCTGATGTCGTGAGCTAACATAATAAAATAGAAGATATTACTTTTGAAGCATCTCATGTACATAGATTAGCACCCTAGTGCAGAAATTCTTCTCTGATTTCAGTAGTAGCATCTTAAATGGACATGAGTGACCAGCATGAATATAACCACCTGAAGGTAGCAAGGGCATGAAAATAGCTATTCAGAAGCCTAATTTCTGCACTTTCGGTCTGACAAAACAGCTTATCAAATACATCCCGGCTTGCCACTGATGAAAGTCCTCCAACAGGTTCTTGAATGTACATGGTTACTTTTAGAATTGCCACAGCAGCAAATCTGAGAAATAACATAGTTGTTTCCTAACATAGAGTAATTAGCTTGCAATTAATTTTTAGCCTGGTACATTTCTAGCAGTAAGCACAAGGATTGTTCAGTCAAGAAATGTGTGAAAATCCAGCTCAAGTAGCATTAATCAGGATAGTCCCTTTTTTTCCCTTGCACACTCTCTGCCTCAGGAAGTTGCTTCTAAGTATGGTTCTTCTCAAGGCAAGTAAATCATAATTCATCTAATCAGTTAGAAAGTATACAGCAGGGTGCTCCTCATTATAAGAAATCAAAAGCCTTATGCTTCAATCTAGAGTTATTATTTTCCCCTGAGAAGAGCTCATGTAGTGGAAATACAGCAATCATGACCAACTAGTACACAAAAGCTGATTATTTAAAGATAAAGACAACATTAACAAAAACTTTACAGACAGTAAATATGAATATAGCTCAGCTAAGGTTAATGTGATAGCCAGCTATTTAGGATGTGTTTGCATTTTTAAATGGCCAATTACCTTGAAAACTGGCTGCTGACAAAATAGGCTTTTTTCCAGTATAAATATTCAGATTACGTCAGCAAATCTGTAACTAGCTCTTTCCAAGACAGGCATGGTAGACAGGACTATCAGGGACTTGACAGACATGTCTGTAGACTATTGTACCACCATGTAGGTGGGTGGACAAGTCACAGAGAATATGGATCTTTTTAAAATTCACTGTAGACATTTCTTGTACCCCTGAATAAGTAGATAAGTATCACTGTCAGAATTTGATGGCATGTTTGACATTTTACACCGGGAAAGAATTAAGCACAGAGAAGGAGAATTGTAACACTTCAAGCTTTTCCTACAGGATCAGTTTAATACAGTTCTTCCCACACATTTTCCAGAACTGTTTTCCTTCTCATTCCTCCTCCATAGTAGCTATGACCCAGTGATGTGAGGAGAAAGGTGCAAGGAGAGTCAGATATCAAAGGATGACAAGAGCGTGTGGCTGTGTCTTGAGTCTCATCCATTTCCCCTTCTCAGTTTCCGCCACGTAGAATTCACAACCAGTTACACAGAGAATTGATGTATGTACTTGAAAGCATTAATAGGTAAAAGTTATAAAGATACAGGATGTTAATCTGCTTTTCCTTACCTACTGACTAAATTACAGATCTTTGAAGTTTCACTGCCAGATTTACTTGGGCACCATGAAACTTCAGGAGTGTTTGTTGGTCCCCAAAGACCAAACAGCCAGGAGCAAAGGCTGTGCCAAACACAGATGCCTACTTCTTGGAGAGATGACATTATAACATTTCAAAATACCTAAGATCAAGTTGATTTTTAAAAGTCTATGGAGATGGGTGTATCTAAGAGCTAGACAGAACAAAGCTGAGGGGAGACCTTACTGCTCTCTTCAAATATCTCAAAGGTGACTGCAGTGAGAGTGGGGTTGGTCTCTTCTCACTGGTGACAGGTGACAGGATGAGGGAAAATGGCCTCAAGTTGCGCCAGGGTAAGTTTAGGTTGGATATTAGGAAAAACTTCTTTACAGAAAGGGTTGTTAAGCACTGGAGTAGGGTCCCCAGGGAGGTGGTTGAGTCACCATCTCTGGATGTGTTTAAAAACAATTTGGATGTGGTGCTCAAGGACATGATTTAGCAGAGGGGTGTTAGTTAGGGTAGTATGGTTAGGTTGTGGTTGGACTCGATGATCTTTAAGGTCTTTTCCAACCTGAGCAATTCTATGATTCTATGATTCTGAAACATGCTATGTACAGAGATGTGGAATTCTGATGTACCTCTCCTATGAATATATAGAATTCACCCGTATAGTCATGTCACTGGTGTGGTGCAGGCTTTTGGAGAAGTGAGGATCACATGTAGCCAGCAGCTGCAAAGAATACTCTCAGACACAACTCCCTTACACATGAAGAATTGTGGGGAGAACCAGGTCAGTTACAGGTATAGACAAATACATATCTGGCTGACCAGGTATACTTTGCTCAATAGATCACAAAGAAGATAAGATGATGCCGTAAAGCCTTACAAATGAGTGAGCTGCAGTCCTGGCAACAGGGAAGTCACTCTGCCGTTAAGTTCCAGAGAAGTGAGTGATATGAAAAAGAGACTAAATGCAGCATGATGAAATCTTCAGCCAGCTGTGAAACAGCTGACCTAGCACAATGCAATCAGCTGAGAGGCTGTACTCTGCACAGCAGTCATTGTTTATACAAACGGTCATGTCATCTTCATCTGATGACTAGAACTGGCTGAGCTTCACAGCACACCTAGGTTCTGCCTTCTGGTGTTTCCATACAGCAGATGACACAGACACTCACAGTTCATTGTGCTGCTTTTTAGCGAAAACAGACGTCTGCCAAAAAATACAGTGAATGATCCCCTCATCCAGGCAACCTTATCTCAGTTAGACTCTCTAGGTACTCCTCCTTCTGCTGTAACACTGTTCCTAAACAGGACAATCCCATTGGTTGCCCCACATGTATTTCAGACAGCTAGCACATAACCTGTACTAACACATAAAACTGGCATGCAATTCAGAACCTGGTTTCAAGGACAAGTGCACAGATGCTCTAAGTAAATCTGGGAGAGCTGGGATACGTAACCGTGATCATGTACCCCACAAATGCAGCAGGTATGTCAACACAGGGTGAATGTCCTGCACTTCTATGTCCACTTCCTTAAGATCTCTGACCTCTTCCCTTCCTCTTCTAGAGGAGAGATGCCACCATGAAGAACACAACATTAAAATCATAAAATCATTTCAGTTGGAAGGGACCTATGAAAGCCATCTAGTCCAACTCCCTTATAATGAACAGGGACACCTACAGATAGATCAAGTTGCTCAGAGCCCTGGTCAAATCTGTTCATTTAAGTGTAATCATGTGAGTATTTTAACATCGTCATAGAAACATTACATGCAATACGTATAGTAAACAAAAAAAATTTAAAAATAGGACTGGAACATTTTTGGGAGATGACCAGAAGATAATTAAATTTATGAGACTAAAAGCAGGAACATATAGGAAGTGGATGCAATTGTGAAAAAGAGAGTCTAGTGAAGAAGAAAATAGTTGATACTTTCTTAAAGATGATGAAATGATGGCTTAACCATTATAAACTGATTTTCTGTAGTGTTATTATTCCAAGCAAGCAAGAAATTAGAGAGTTACAAATAATTCTTAATTTCCATCCAAAGAAAGTTCAGATTAAAGAATTAAAACTTTCCTTAAGAAGATGGAACCATCTGTCAAAATAGTGTTCAGTTACTTGCAATGCCAAGTGGCTCTACTAGCACTTGTAGCAGAGATACAATGTAATTAATGACTTTGATTATAGAATCATAGAATCAATTGAATTGGAAGGGACCCTTAAAGGTCATCTAGTCCAACCCTCCCAGCTAGATCAGGTTGTTCCATCAATCTTGACCTTGAGTGTCTCCAGGGATGGGGAATCCACTACCTTTCTGGGCAATCTGTTCCAGTCCCTCATCACCCTTATCATAAAAAACTTTCCTCAGATTCAGTCTAAATCTCCCCTGTTTTAGTTTGAAACTATTTCCCCTTGTCTTGTCACAACAGATCCTGCTGAAGAGTCTGTTCCCTTCTTTCTTACTGTTATTTCTTATTATGGCCAATTCTCAGAAGACTCCATGGAAATATTTCAGAAATGGTTGCAGAATCACACATGCAAGCCTGACAGCTGGATTCACATCTCAGAAATTTACTCTCAGTCCAACCTCTCAGCACATTATATAAAATATGGACTGGTTTCTGTATATGAGACCTCCTTCTGACCGTGCTTGGTTTGTCCATAATAAATGCTGCTAAAATTCACCTCTTCCTGGAATGGATATAAATAACTGTAACAAATTATCCTGATATAAAGAAAAGGCAAATTTAGCCTATGAAGTCCATACCAGACTTTTGATACATGTACTCCTTTTTCCAGTATCTGGGGTCTCATAAAGCAGAAGATGTACTCTTACTTCAGAATAAAGACACCAGTGGCTAGGAAGGCCAGTTACTGCCTGCATGTAATAGTAGCACCCTTTTCAGGAGTCAGAGCCACTCACTTCCCAGTACAAAGATCAGAGTGTTGCCGCAGATGGCTCAGCAACACCATGTGAGAATTTTCTTCCTTTCTTTTGCAATCCCAATTGTACACCTGACTATAATGCTTCAACAGCACTGATGGCAAGAGACAAGCCAGCTCATGTTTCACATGATCTGCAAGATTTTTCATGTTTAAGTAAAAGATGAGAATGAATCACAGAGTCATAGAATCACCAAAGTTTGGAAAAAACCTCCAAGATCATCTAGTCCAAACACCTATCACTAATATTTCCCCACTAACCCATGTCCCTTAGTATACATCTACATGTTTCATGAACACCTCCAGGGATGGTGACTCGACAACCTCCTTGGGCAGCCACTTCCAGTGACTGACCACTCTTTCGGAAAACAAAGTTTTCCTTATATCCAGCCTGAATGCAGCTTGCACCTAATATCCAGCCTGGTGCAACTTGACGCCCTTCTCTCTAGTCCTGTCACTAGTTACACAGGAGAAGAGCCAAACATCCACCCTGACACAACCACCTTGCAGGTAGTTGTAGAGATGAGGTCTCCCCTGAGACTGATCTCCTCTAGACTAAACAATCCCAGTTCCCTCAGTTGCTCTTCACAAGACTTGTGCCCCAGACCCCTCACCAGCTTTGATGCCTTTCTCTGCATGTATTCAGGACCTCAATGTCTTTCTTATAGCGAAGAGGCCAAAACCCAGAACACAGTACTCAAGGTGCATCCTCAACAGCATTGAGCATGGGGAGACAATAACATCCCTGCTCCTGCTGGCTACACTATTTCTGATACAAGCCATGATGCCATTGGCCTTCTTGGTCACTGGACACGCTGCTGGCTCATGTTCAGCTGAACGCTGACTAACGTCCCCAAAGGTCCATTTCCTCAACACAGTCTTCCAGCCACTCTGTCACAAGCCTGTAGCATTGCCTGGAATTTTTGTGGTCAAGAGCAGGACCCGGCACTTAGTCTTGTTGAATTTCATCCCACTGGCATCATGCCAGTGATCCAGCCTGTCTAGATCCCTCTGAAGGACTGTCTTTCCCCCAGGAACATTGACACATCCTCCCAACTTGGTGTCATCTGCAAGCTTAGTGAAGGTGCATTCAATGCCCTTGTCCAGGTCATCAATAAAGATATTAAACAGGATAGACCACAACAGTGACCCCTGGGACACACCACTTGTGACCTGTCGCCAGCTGGATCTAACATTCACCACCACTCTCCGGGTGCAGACCTCCAGCCGTTCTTTATCCAGCAAAGAGCGTACCTGTCCAAGCCACAAGCTGTCAGCTTCTCCAAGACAATCTTATGGGAGACAGTGTTAAAGAATTCGCTGAAGTTTGTGTAGACTATGTTAACTGCCTTTCCCTCATCTACCAGGCAGGTCACTTGAACACAGAAGGAGATCGGGTTGGTTAAGCAGGACCTGCCTTTCATGAACCCATGCTTGCTGGGCCTGATCCCTGGCTGCCCCACACATACTGTATGAACTTACTCAAGGTGATCCATTCCATAAACTTCCCTGGCACTAAGGACAAGTTGACAGGTCTACAGTTAGCTGCATACTCCTTATGACCTTTCTTTTAGATGGGAGTTTGGTTTTGCAGTCAGGTAGGAACAATAGAATTTTCTTTCTTTCCCTCTCTCTCCCTTTTTTTTTTTTTTTGGTAGAAGATTCAGATATTTTAGTAAGGAAGAAAACACGCACATTTTAAAAAAGGTCAGGAAAGCCATATAGAGTGACTCTAAGCCAAGCTCAGGTTCTAGCTGTTAGAAGCTGCTGGAGGGTAATTAACTTAACCATCACTTGACCCTGACTTACTATTTTTGGCACTCTTAACAGTTGTTCCAGCTAAAACCATACCGTTAAAAGTTTCTAGTCAAAGGATCTGTGACTCAAGACATCTTTCACAACGACATCCAATTTTCATCTCACAGAAGTCCAAGAATACCACATGTCTACAAAGAGAAAAGCTAGTTTTCTCTGCAAGTGTATTTTCAGATCTCATCCCAACCAATAGAGATCCAAGAGGAGAATTCATGTAAGCTGAAATGCCATTCATGTTTTCTGCATATCCTGCCACTGGCTTCTAGAATTAGATTTAAAATAATTTTAGGCTGACACATGGGAGAAAAGCAAGTAGCTGCACTAATTATGCTTCAGGTGTAACGAGTCACTTGCCCATGTGTCACCAGAATGAGCAACATTTTCTGCTAGTTATTGAACAAACTGTTGTTTGTATGCAAACGTCTACCCATCTGTCTGAGCATGGATTACCACCAGCTAGCCTATGTCCTCTATACCTGAGAAGTTATAAAGTACTTGAATATTTTAATATACTGGTGGAAAATCCTGGCTGAAGGAGTGAAGAGGAAATACCCACAACCAGCTATCTGTACTGAAATGTATCTTTCATGCATTTAATGTTTCACAAACAAGAAATGCACAGTGATCTGCAGATGACTATTTTCATGAAGCTATATATCCAAATTATATATTCAACTGAGGAAGTACAACTTGTCTCTAAATTAAGTTGACACCTGCTCTATTATATTTTGTAGAAGTAGATCATCAGTTTCCCAGATTCCCTGGGAGAAACAGACAAACAGACATTCAAGCAAAAAGAACCCCAGTGCTTAAATAATCTACTCCAAACTACACAGCCTGTGAAGGTAGCAAACATGGGGCATACAGAATTCTGTAGATGGTACTACAAAGTGATGAGGTCCAAGGTAGAAGTCCTGCTGGAACACCAGGATTTGTAATCAGCTAAAGCCTTTGCTGGGAACAAGAAAAGTGATAAATACAGCTCAAGGAGAGCAAGACTGCATGAGCCCAAAACCAGAGTATGAAGGTTACTCTGGTGCTCTGATACGTAGACTGCAGAAGGTATGAAATGGCTTATGCTTAATTGGCACTAGGTAGAAGAGTCAAGGCTGAAATAAAATGTTTCGTCTTAGTGAATGTATATGGCAAACAGTATACTGCCAGTATGAAATGGCTAACTGCAGAGGAGTGTTGGGGTGCAAAGTCTTCTGAAGTCACCTGTAACCAGGCAACCACATAATTACTATTCCACAAAGTAAACACTGCCTAAGTAACAGCACCAGACAAACCAATAATGGGCATGGATGCAACCAAACCAACAGGACCAATTATGGAAAACTTATCATGGGATAGAGTGCTAACTTGAAGGGATTATGGATGGAGAAAGGGAGGTGCAAGAGTGCAGTAAAGGTGGATCTAAAGTAGAAAAACAGGGAAAAAAAGGTACAGAATCATAGAATGCCTTAGATTGGAAGGGACCTTAAAGAGAATTCCTGTCTCACAAGACATGTAGTGGAGCCTCCACCAAGGTTCCTTACATAAGGGGACATATGTAAGATGTGGTAGGCAAGAGTGGAAAAATGAGGAACAGATTTTCATCTTAGTACTAAATAGTGGAAAGTAGACCTGTAATTCAATAATAATTGGGCGTTACTCGTAAGACTTGAGTGATTATTATAGCTTTATGGCTGTATGTGCTTTTGGATTAATTATCATTTAATTACTCTGTTAGTCTTGAAGAAGTGTGCTGCTTAATTAAAAAACATACTTCTTAATTCTGTTATGTCTGAAGCCTCTACCAGATGGGGAAAATCTGACACTCAAAACAACAAATGACCACCACCTTCAGCTTACCACCCTGAAGTATGAGCTCTAGCCATTAATCACTAGGGGCAGCCTTCACCCCATCTCCAGACAGATGCTCAGCATCCCACTCAACCTCTGTCTTTGTCTTTCCACTAAACAATAGCTGTAATCCATAGGATCCAAATAACTTTCACAAAATAAAAATACATCAATCTTTCAGTTCTCTGACTTGCTGTGCTCAGCTCAGGACATGTGACTTTCCCACTTTTGTACAGGAAAATGGCAGAACTGCTGCTGTATTATGAACTTAAGAGTTTGGAGAACTGCTTCATGGTGTCATCCTTGCCTGTGAACCTGAGGAATCCATGATAGTATGAATAAATCTCCACTGAACTCATAACTGTGATAGAAGAAATCTCATATTTTCTTGTCCCTCATCTCCCCCCATGCTTTCCTTTTGCAATATCTTTTCTCTGGTACTACAGTATCACTTCCTTTCAATCTCTTTGGGACCTCAAGTATCACATGCAGCTGGCTAATAGATTTGTGATCCACTGATCATCTACACAGGTACCAAAGCAGGAAAGTAGAAATACTGCTGTGTTACAGCTGTGGAAAATCTGTGGTCTTTGAGGTGGCCTCATGCCTTAAGAATATTTTTTTTTTGTCTTGGACTCTCTGGTAGTATGTAAGTTAATGGCCAAATATCTCTTATTTGTATTCCTCTAGCTTCAAAGGTACGTTGTGTTCCAAAACATTTTTTGCTGCAGAAGTGTTTTTAACTCACCAGTTAGTGGAACTCTGAGGAAAGAAGTAAGGAAACAAGCTGTTTCTCTGAGGAAAGAAAGGAATATTCTAATCCATATAATTTTCTTTATATTGAACATTTTGTTGTAACTCATGCCTTCCAAATGAAAAATATTCTATTTTGGCATCTTCTCTCTAGGGATAATAGCATAGCTATAATCTCCCCTTCATTTATTCAATTCATCACTCAGAGCATTGAAATTTTGTCTAATTTAGATAGAGTAAAATGTACTAAATCAAGAATATCTTCCTTTTTACACTGGAAGAGATGGCTCTCCAAATCACTGTTATCCAAATCACTCTCTCATATCAAAATGTATCTCCTGATAAAGCTCAAGTTGTATAACAGTATCTGATCGTTAGTCTTTGAACTAAGAGAAATAACACCTCAGAACACTGACAGTACTGGAGCCAGCTATGCCATATGAGGTATGAAGAACTGTGCTGTACCATTATAGGAAAAGAGACTTATGAGATCATATCTAAGACTAAAATCTAATTTTGAAAGGATACTGATCTAAATTTAGGGTTGCAGTTTTTCATGGAAATACGCACTTTCTTGAATGTTGTTCCAAAGTCTTTGCCAGTTTAGGATATGATTTTACAAGGCTGAATGCCAAGTATGAAACATTACTGCAGGCTGTTTTGTATGAGTAGCTTTTTGCTCTACAGTTAAATATCAGCTACTGTAGCTAAGAATAGTTCAGAGAACACGCAGTCATTTATTTAAAAAATGGACTTGTTTACTGTAATCCAAAGAGAAGTGCTTAAACAGCAGTACCTGGAAGTGGCACCTGCACAACGTGCTGTACTACTGACAAGCTCAAACAACCCTGTTGTGATTGTTTCAAACATGGAAAGTGAACTAAATCCTTGTTTTTTCAACGGGCTGAATCTTTGATCTACCCGTTGTTTGTGAGGTGGAAATGTTCATGTAAAACATGCCACTTCTTTCACAAATAAAACAGCAGCAGGGATACTGTTCACCATTCCTAATGGAGATGTTTCCTTGCTTCTGTAATTTGCCTTCATAGATCACAGTATCTAGCAAAAGAACAAGAACTAGTCCAAATAGACATTATCTAACACCATGCCATGAACTTTTTAATACAAGCAGAGAAGCAGCAGTAAGCAAAGGCGAAATTAAGTCCCAGATTCATCAGTATTGCTTGCAGTAAACACTAGCGAAGCAATGCGTGGTCTGCTCCGTATTTTGTGGCTGCAGCAGAAAATCTTGGAAAACTGGTTTACCATCTCTACATTAACAACTTTGTTGAAAATATAATCTCACTCTAAGCTGGTTCAGGCTTAACAGACCTTACAAAATTTTTCAGTCAATATAGTAATCAAATGAGTCCTGGAAAAAAAAAAAAAAAGCTAAGTATGTGCCATTTATTAAACTACTTCCACTTACCCTGGAAAAAAAAAGAACCTAACTTTTTAATTCCCAGCTCATGGGATGGTTCAACACTCTGAAAATGAAACACATATACTTTCAGTAGCATCACGTCAAATCACTTGCAAGTAGCTCTTAAGAGATTACTCACAACTGAGCAAATCGCCCACAGTACTACTTTTGTATGGGAAAATCTCTTTAATGGGACAGACTTTAATTCACCTACTTAGACACCTGGTGACAGAAATTCTTTTGTAATGGTCATGGAATTCATTATCAGTACTGGTGACAAAACCATAACCTTTACAGAGTAAGTATATTTTTATTAATATTAATGAACTGAACTGAGAGAACTTAAGACACTGCCCATATAAACTGTGTATATGGTTGGATCTACAAGATCTATTCTGAATTCTTTCCTCATGCAAACTACTGTTTTCCTAGGGAGTCAACAGCAGGATGCATTTGGAAAAGACATGAAGTACGGTCTTCTGTTGCCTCAGTTCCACTCATTTTAGTAATCCACATCACAGGTCAGTCACCTAATGAACAGACTAGTGCTGCTGATTATGATAATATGGTAGGCAATCACAACAGGATTGCTACCAATGGCTTAACAGTACCTATCAGCCACCTCAGATATAGTTATCACTGTTTTATTTGTCTCAAATATCTCTGGAGATACTAAGAATAAAGTAGACTTACACTGACCTTCAACAGAAACTCTATCTTCTTCAAGTAGGTAGAAAGAAATTTTCTGCTTGAGCATAACTCTTTTTTCATTCCACATTTCAAGTTTTCACTCAGTGCTCAATGTTTTGCCCCCCTTGTGGTCAATGACCACATCATATACATCAATATATTCGAAAGAAACATCTTAGAGAATTCTTTTCATAGGAGAGCTATTAAAAACAGTTCCTTTATCAGTTAAGTATATCCTAGGCTTACTTCATGCTTCACTTTCATGTTTATATCATGGCTATCTTTCACATTTCTCTTTCATATTTTGTTACTAAATAACCTGTTGAGCAAGGCCCTTGGAGCCATGCTGCTGGCCTTAGAAAAAATCTAATCTCTTTTAACAAAATATTAAATTTTCACAAGACGAATGGTGTTTTTTGTCACTTCTTATTTTTCGGCATTACAGCTCAGAACCCCTGGTATCTTAGCTATTGTACAGGGCTTAGCTATGCCTTTGGAACTGGAATTGAGCTAGCCTTGCTGTTAGAATAAAAACTAATGAAAAGAAGGTAAAAGGAGCACTGGGCAAATTAAACACATTGTCTGCTGGAGGACAGGAACACAAAACAAGTTGCAGCCAGACAAATTATACAGGAAGACAAGAACTGCTGTGCAGCATAAGACCTATGTTGTATTTGTTCTTAGCCCATATTTGACAACAGGTACAAGGGATGTTTCAACGACAGATCTGAGTACTGTGCATCGGGAAGCTGGGAATCACATCTCAGTTAGGTCTCATTCTGTTTCTCAGTGAGGAAAGGAGTGGTGTAAGTGTATGAATCAGTGACACAATATATTGTTTTATACACATTTTACTCATATTTTTTATTCATAGGAATGTTTTATACAGTGTGATACTGATACAAGTTACAATGATATTGTTAAGCTTGCTAATGTTCCTTGATGGATAGCAATTTAGTTTGTTCAGAAAATGGGAAGAGTCTGTGTCATTACCAGGTAGATAAGGTATGCATGATTAGGTAAAAGGATCCCCTCATGCATCAGTGCTGAGAATTTAGTGTCTCATTTCTAGCACTCCAAACTGAGTCTCAGACAGTTTCTTGATCAACTGGTTTATGGTAATAATTTGGCAACCCAGATGGGACTAAGCTCTTATCCTTGAGGATTCCTGGGATCAAGAAACCTAGGCCAGCACCAAGGTATTCTCGGGAGGATCCTGATCCCCAGACTGAAGAGTCCTGGAGTGAACACAACTGACTAGTGAGTATTAAGGCGTTCTGTTTTGTTTGTTTTTTAATTTTGGTTGCCTTCCCATCAGATGTACTGAAACTTGCATGAGGTAGGCTAAGAACCTAGGTAAGGGGTTAGAATCACTGACTGAAAAATCAGGTTGACATCCTACTAAAATAGGGTTAGAGTCCCCTGGGGTTAAAGTCCCTGTTTGGTTTGGAGAATGAGGGTTAAAGCACCCCCCCTTCAAGGTTAAAGTCCTCGCTTAGAGGTAAATGTTAAATGTAAGCATGGTAATTGTCATCTGGTGTGCTTGTTTGATTGCAATATTAATTGTTTGTTTAATTATTTGTGGTGGTGTTGTACTCACCCACATGCATTATACCTCATATTTAAAATGGCTATCTAAAGTTGAGGGAATTTTGAAAAACCCACTTTTGGACTGCGTTTTAAGTTACTGTAAAGAAATAGCTTCATCCACCAGTGGGACTGAGCAGAAAGGTTATTTGAATATGATGGGTGCCTTCAAGGTGGGTTCTAGGACACAGCAGCAGTGACAGATTTGCAATCATGGAGAGAACTGGTGGGAGCAGGAGGAAAATTTAGAGATACTAGTAGTCCCAAGAGGGAGGCAGGGGCCACAGGATCATGGACCTGGACTCCCTGGAGAAGAGGAGTTGAATGATGAGTCCAAAGGAGGGACTATAGGAACAATGCTGGTGGTAGAGAGGACTCTCAGCTGGCATAGGGTTGTACTACAAGCCCTGCTGAGGCAGGCAGTTGAAACTGACCATCTGTTTGTAGTTAAGATATCCTTTTCAATTACAGACTTTTACAACTGAAAAGCAGCTGCTGGTAGATATTGGGATGATCCTGGATGGGTAGCAAATACGTTTGAAATGATGATTAAAACTTAAGATCTGAATTGGAAAGATGTAGTAGTTATTATGCAGATGTTGTTTGGCAGCACAGAAAAAGTAGGAGGAAGGGGCCTAAATCCCGGGATGGATTTACAGATGGTGGATTTTGAAGAAGAGAGCATGGCAGAAGATTCCCAAAATTCTGGCTAGAGAAGGATCAGTGTGCTTGCTGGAAAAGAAAGAACTTTTGGAAGTGAGATGCAGAGGTATAGGAACCAGATATTCCCATGCTAGCCATGGGAGCTAGGGATTGAAGGGGACTGCATGAATCCTCCCCAGCAGAGCCTCTCATTAAAATAAACTGGGGGAAGATGAAGCTGAAACAGAATTTTTTGCTGACACAGGAGCTACCTGTTCAGTTTTAAATATAAAGAAACATGAATTAAGCTATTAAGCTGTGAAGGTTATTGGTGCAACAGGAAAGTCAGGAACTAGACGTTTCTTTAAGCCTTTGAACTTTAAAATTGGGAAAACATTGGGTGACATACCAGTTTTTGTATTTACCAGGGGCACCACAGCACTTAATTGGTTGAGATTTGTTGGAAAAAATAGAGGCAAAATAAATAAATAAATAAATACAGACAGGTAGAAGTGCTGATATCAGAGTACAGATTTATCCAAACTTCAGTATTACTGCTACAGGAAGCCAAGAGAGCAAAGAAAGGAGTTTCACTTGAAGCAGAAGCTGCAGTGGTGCCGTTTGTATTGGCATGGGAGGTGCCTGGAAAATCAAAGAAAGCTGAGACAGTAAGAATAGACCTAAAGACAGAATCTGTACCAAAAAGACTGAAACAATACCGTATAAAATTAGATGCAAAGATGGGGTTGGTACCTCTCATACAAAAATTCTTAAAACATGGTTTATTAACAGAATGTAAATCTAAGTACAACACCTCAAATTCTGCTTACTAAGAAAGCTGATGAGAAGTCTTACAGACTAGAAAAAGATTTAAGAGCAATTAATTGCCCCAGGATATTCACTCTGTAGTGGCAAATCTGTATACACTGCTAACTGCTCTTACTGAAGAACAGATGTAGTTCACAACTTCAGACCTGAAAGATGCCTTTCTCTGCATCCTGCCTGAATTTGAAAATCAAGAACAGTTTGCATTTGAGTGCAAAAATCCTGAGACAGGAAGAAAAACCCAACACACTTGAACAGCCACGAGGATCTAAGAATGGCCCAACTATTTTTGGAAATAACTAGCCTTTGCTAGTTACCAGAACAGTGGAGGCAGGAAAATAGAGAAGGTACCTTGATATATTGCTAGATGGAATATTTCAAGAAGAACATTTAGGTTTATCAGTTTATTGAATTTTCATATCAAGTGGTTATTATGTGTTGAAGAAAAAGGCTCAAATTGCACAGGAAGCTGTAAATTATTTTGTTTCAAGATCCTGAAAGCATAGAGACAGCTGAGTTCTGACAGAAAAGAAGCCATCTGCCAGTTTTCAGAACCCAGAAATGTCCACAAGCTGAGAAATTTTTTAGGAATGGTAGTATGGTTTCATTTATGGATCGTTAATTATGGACTAATGACAAAGCCTTTATATAATTATTCAAAGTGTCAAAAGGATCTCTGCAAAGGAGTAATGAAAGTGGAAACAATAACACTCAGTTTAAGAGAT
This sequence comes from Centrocercus urophasianus, assembly GCF_019232065.1. Taxonomy (NCBI): domain Eukaryota; kingdom Metazoa; phylum Chordata; class Aves; order Galliformes; family Phasianidae; genus Centrocercus; species Centrocercus urophasianus. Next base: position 8,535,779 of record NW_024885088.1, on the reverse strand, counting down.
TATCTAGAGCCGAAGGCTTGGGACTCACTTATGAGAGTCAGGCTTTAGGGGTCCTTACACCATATGTGGAAGGAAATAAGTGTGCAGTAGCCTATTTCTCCAAGTAACTGGATGCAGTGAGCCATGGATGCCCTGAGTGTCTCAAAGCAACCTCAGCAATTGTGCTGCTAATTAGAAGAAGCTCAAATGGACTTATCTAATATCTAATGGATGAGGTCAACGTGATGTTTCTGACCCTTTTCAGTGTCACGAGTTATTATGAAAGATGTATTTTGTTTAAATATTCCTCCTGCTGAGGAATTTCCCAACCCAACTGTACAAAAAAGGCACTTGCTCTGGCTATGAGCAACTGATAACATACAGAAGGATAACTGGACACCCTGTGATTGAGAGATCACATACAATCTGAGCAAACACAATAATAGGCAAGCGTATAAACTGGTCATCCAAGAGGATGATCACCCAATGGCCTGAGGGCATGAGCCACTGTTTGCGTGAATGCTGTCCATGACATGGTGCTGTTGCCCTGGATACCCAACCTCTGGCACTGATAAACTGCAGATGGATAAACATTTGGGCTGATTCAAAATATGCATTTGGAGTAGTGCAGTCACATGGGGCTATATGGATGGAGAAAGGACTGCTGTCTGCACAAGGAACTGAAATTAAACATAAGGAAGAAATTTTAAGGCTTTCAGAGAGCATTAAGAAACCCTAATGTGGTTGCTATTATGTACTGCAAAGCTCATCAGTCAGAACAAACCACTTAAGAGCAAGGGAACAAACTGGACATCACAGAATCACAGAATTGTAGGGGTTGGAAGGGACCTCCAGAGATCATCGAGTCCAACCCCCCTACCAAAGCAGGTTCCCTACAGCAGGTCACACAGGTAGGCGTCCAGGTGAGACTTGAATATCTCCAGAGAAGGAGACTCCACAACCTCCCTGGGCAGCCTGTTCCAGTGCTCCGTCACCTCACTGTAAAGAAGTTCTTGCGCACATTCATGCACAACTTCCTATGCTGCAGCTTATGTCCATTTCCCCTTGTCCTGTCACCATGTACCACTGAAAAGAGACTGGCCTTACCACTATGGCCCCCACACCTCAGATATTTATAAACCTGGATCAGGTCCCCTCTCAGTCATCTTTTCTCAAGGCTAAATAGACCCAGTTCACTCAGCCTTTTTTCATAGGGAAGATGCTCCAGGCCCTTCACCATCTTTGTGGCCCACTGCTGGACATCTTGCCATAAAAAGGGCTGCATAAGAAGGTAAAGATTTAAAGATTTAAAAATAAAACTGATGTGCTAGCCATGATACCAGAAAGTATGGTTCCTTTACAAGAGAAATCTGTCTATGATACACATGATCTAAATTTGACAACAGTGCTAAAAGTGGAAAGGCTTTGGGATGGGTGGTTACTCCACCTGGCCTAATGGTAGTACCATACTCTCTCATAAGTAGCCTAGTGAGGGATTCAATTCAAAAAACCAGCAGAGAGAGGCAGAGAGGCACCTGGAGAACATTGGTAGATTGATTTTACTGAATTACCATACTAGAGGACTAAAATATGTTAGTCCTCATAGACATGAACTGGTCAGCCTGAAACCTTTTCACGTCACACCAATAAAGGCAGAGAATTGGTGAAAATATTATGGAAAGAAATAGTTCAAAGATTTGAAATACCTGTCAGAATATCATCTGATAAAGGCTGATATTTTGTAGCTGAAGTTGTTGAAATCAGTGAGCTGCTACATACCTTTTATAGACGTCAGACAATTATGAAAGCAAACAGTTAAAACACAGCTGAGCAAAATATGTCAAGAGACCTCTATGGATTGAACTTGGGCTTTACATTTAGCCCTGTCGAATTAGAGTCCAGCCTCAAGGTACACAGTGCTAAGCCCATACAAATTGATGTATGGACAACCATATCAGACTCCTGGGCTCCCAGAAAAGATGTGAAAGACGTGAAGGGAGAAAATTATACAAGAAACTATTTAATTGCTTTTGGGGACATCTTGAAGGAGATACATAAATATGTGGTTTTAAATAAATCTCTGATTCTTGATTCACCAGCGCATCCACTCTAACACAAGCAGTCTTCCGTTTATATACATTACTTGTTTGAAATATGCAAAGCATTTTCCAGGCAGCATGTACATATTCAATACTTCCCTCAAAAACAGTAACAAAGGGTTCCATCTCATTGCCTAGATTACACAATACTAACTTTCTCAATTAGCTGATCCGAAGCAAAACTTCCCTTATCTAGTGAATAAAAAGAGTTTAGCATATCATCCTTATCTGCTTGGTACAACGACACAGACTCTTCCCATTTTCTAAACAAACTACAGGGCTATCCATCAGTGAGCATTAACGATATAGTTACAACTTGTATTAATCCCTTCTTCTCTGGCTTTGTTCGTGTGACAATTGGTGGAAAGGTTTCAGGCTGACTAGTTCATGTCTATGAGGACTAACATATTTTAGTCCTTTAGTACGAGGTAATTCATTAAAATCAATCTATCAATATTCTCTAGGTGCCTCTCTGCCTCTCTCTGCTGTTTTTTTGAATTGAACATATTTCAGATCTTTCAGTAGTTGACATAACCACCTTTGTCATATTTTGACTAATAACTGACTTTGTAGATGTTTCCTCAAATTTTCTTTTCCCCAGTGTACAGCATTGTGCTCTTCCCTCAATAGGCACAGAGATGGGGAGGGGGCAAGGAGACATGGGCACAACACAGGGATGGGGGCTGTGGCAGAGAGGTGAGGAGGTGGCACAGAAATGGAGACGTGGCACAGAAATGTGTAAGGTATATGTGATTAGGTGGAAGAATCCCTTCATGCACCTGGATGAGAATGAAGAACGCCTGCTTTCTAACACTCCAAAATGAGTCTTAGAGAGTTTCCTGATAAACCGATTTATAGTAACAATCCCTCATTTGATTGCCTCAATAACAACGTACGCAATTAATTTCAAAATTCAGTTGCTCTTTAGTAACATAGTCTTTCCTGTTTCAGCATTTTTACTTTCACCAAGTTTCCCCTTCTCTGGGCATTGAGTTTATCTTATTTGTTTTTGGCACAGAAGTCTTTGACCACTTTCGTTTCATTTTCCGCTAATTCTGCTGATGCCAGGAATTCAAATATCTATTAGTGCATAAGCAATCTGTTGTCAGGCATACAGAGCTGACTGCTTTCCTAGAGAGCATCTACATTCCAAGGAATTCAATGTTTTCATATTTACACAGCCCATGGAAAGAATATTTTATTAAATAAGATGGTCTCAAAGTTATGAGTGACCATAGAATGATGTTGCTTACATGTTACTGAACCTCACAGATCACACTTGAGGCAGAAGAGACAGAAGGATGAGATCTCCAGATATGTTTTTTGGATTGCAAATGTGTATGTATATATTTTTATTAAGTATTCCATTAATGCCTAAGTATTATGTAGCCTTATTTTCCACTAAATTCTTTATAGAGATGATCCAAATAACTTTTCAGAGGTGGAAACAGATGTTTAGCTTTGAAATGACTAATTCAAGGTCACATAATTTAGCAGTGGGAGAACTGGGAAGAGAACCTATCTATTTCAAAGCCTTTTAGGAGGTAATATTTCTTACTTAACTGTGTCTTTCCTGAAAAGGACTGAGAAGTAACAAAAGCATGACCAAAGCAGACACTGGCAAATGAAAAATATATGTGTACCAGCTTAGGCACAAAATCGGTGGAGTATTTCCTGAAATTCACAGATTAGCACAGAATCAGTGCAGTACCGATTCTGAATCAGCTCTGAAGTAAGAGTACAATGGTGCATAAAAAACACTTACAGACACAATCTTAGATTTTTGAAAGCATCCCTTCGAGAGCTCTTCATATTGCACACTGTAAATGAGCAGACAACGTGCAATTGGATTAGGCTAAATGTGTGTCACTGCTATAAACTACAGGGAGCCAGTGGACTGCTAGAGCTTGTTCCTTCACATTCCCTTGAGTGGAAGGCTACTCTTAGCAATTTATCAAAGGGATAAGCAAAGTTTCAGTTTAGCCACACCTTTGAGCCTCCAGAATAAAAAACAGTTGCAACAGCTGCTCAGCTGCCCCATTCTTTTGCCAAATAACAAATCAAGTATGTTCTGTCAAATAGTTTTGTGGAACCTCCCAAGGAAACTAATCATAAATTTTATTTTGATAAAGTACATTCATATTCATATATTCTGCAACTGATTCCATGCAGAACAAATAGTAATTTAAATACATGAACTGCCATGTGAAAGTGTGAATTCTACTTAAATTATTTGGTTTCTCCTATTGACACATGAGATATGTTTACCTTTGAATCAAAAATAAACAGTGTACAGGCTCAACAAATCAAAACATAACTCCACTTATGTGCACCTACTTCAGGTTACTTTCCATTTAGAATAAGAAATGGCATGCATGGAGAGCTAATACTATGTGAATCTGACTTTTCCATTAAGTTTAAAACTAAATATAGCAGATTTTGCTTTTCAGTTGGGTCTCTAAGGCAACATTTCAAGATAGTATTAGTGGAGGTTAAAGGCTGACTGTCAAAACCATTATTTCCTTTGTTTCCGGTCCATCAATTTGATTTTTTGTACCATCCAGTCTTTCCTACATGCTAGTACAGGGGGAAGGATTTTATTTATATGTGCAAAATAATCAATTATTCACAAAGATCCTCTCTAAACAAAAGACACTCAAAAAGCAGTAGAAGTGATTAAAGGATAATAAATGAAATTAACACATTCAAATTATTTACAAATGTGATATCCAGATTTGCATATATACAAGCTGTACAACATAGATAAAAATCTACTGGAGATAATCTACTATTTTACTAACTACTCTTAACAAGCAGATGGGCTCTCACACTGCTGTTTTCAGGAGAATAAACACTCCAAAATCAAAATGAAATAAGGAAGAGATCAAGAATAAGTATGCAGGTTTTTAAGCTAAGTTTTTAAAACCAAGACAAAAACTAGTACTGAGCTCAGCCCATTAGGATATCTGAACTTTATATAATTAACAGCATTATGAGATGACAAGGATCACGAAGGAACAAACACCAGTGCCACTGCTTTCTGAAGACACACCAAAGAGCATATATAGGACAAGAAACATGGTCCAGCTCTGCAGGCAAACACTGACCAAGGCTGCAGGCTTCATCCCCTGATGGCTTCTTTTTCCACCAAAAAAAAAATTGGTCAGTACAGAGGAAGAGAGGGCATCTGGATATTTGCATGCATGCATGCAGAAAGTCTTGGTTGCAGTGTCTGATGAAATTACAGAGACTCAAAAATATATTACTGCTGCTGTTTTGACTGTTGTCCTACTTTTTCTTTTTGCCTTGGCATGCAGAAATACAAGGAATTACAGAGGTTCCCCTCCTCTACTCAGGTGGAAGGGGTTGAACCTGTTTTCTTCACAGGATATTCACACAAGCCTAGACCATAGTATTTTTTCTCCTACTTTACTTTCCCTGAAATCTCTGTACTGGTAGAAGGCTAGATTAATAATATCCCTCAGACACTAGGGAGGATTTCTAGGAGCTATTTCTTTTTCACCTAACTAACACCGTGCCTCTCTCCTAAGACATGTCAGTCATAAAATAAGGACATACAGGGGCTCTTTTTTTTTATTTTTTTATCAGTTCCAGTTCATCTCATCCTGGACTGAAATATGTTCTTCTCCACAAGTGCCTTGCTCTGCAATTGCACGAGCTCATTCTTTGTACTACACCTAACCTACTTCCATTTAATTGTGTATCAGTCAATACTTTTCTCCGATGGATACCGACCCCTTCTGTACATAATTAATTGAAAAGCTCAAGATTAATCTTCCTGGGCCATGCACAATGACTATAGTTATGGTAATGCCACAGAGACTGCCCAAGGAGTGACTGAACAGTTCCTGGATGGGGGAGGAGTGGAGAAGTGGGACTATGCAAGTCCCATACTGTCCTTCCACCTGGCTCTCCAGAATACTTTCAGCGCACCTATTCTGTAACAATCCAGTGACAAACTGGGCCTAATATCTTCAGAACTGGAGAGAGACAAACCCTGCTTATATGAAAGCGTAGATGCTGCAATGAGCTGAACTTGATCTTGTGAAATGGCTACCTTAAATCCTACAGAGCAAAACATGCACTCCAGTTTTTGCCTTTAGACATTCATAATTCAATTGAAAACACGTATGATGTGACAACTGCCCTCAAACTTGTGCTCTTATTTTTATGGCAGATACCCTGAGCTCTAGCCATTTTCCACCCCTTTCCTTGTACTCTATGTAAGCAGATTTTCTTTCTTTCTTTATGATCTTTACTGAAATAAAGAATTGAAAGGGAGAAAGGATAATATTTATTTTGCAGAAAGCTGATAAAAAGTCTTTCTTTAAAGAATAGTGCTAGACACCAGAAGAAACACGACTGAAAAGATCTGTGCGTACAGAAGGCTGGCTGCAAATGAATGCAGGCTGGCAGAAATGAGAGGGTACCTGCTATTGGCAGGATAATGACAGAATCAGAACATCACTACAGCACAGAAAGCAGAGTCCATATCTTGAGACAGAGCTGATGGAAAGCTGCTCATTATCTGGCTGGTGACTGTTTCTTGATACCACTGTTCCAACCTATTCCCTTCCTGGGCCAAATTAACTGTGAGTTTACCAGTCCTCCCACATGTACTCCCAGTTTTCCCCATCATGCCCACCCACTCAGCAGCTCCCGCAGCCCAGCATTCTGAGGAGCTGCTCCCTGCACCCTCACTTGCATACTTTTTTTTTTTTTTTTTTTTCTGTTCTAGGATGTTCCTCCCTTACAGTCCTTGGTATTGCTTTGTCTTGGGGGTAATAAATGCTATTTTATTACCCACTTCTCTTACAACAGGTGTGTAATGGTGCTGAGGAGGCAGTAGTTGGACTTGAGGAATGTGAGGTGAGGTACTGTTCCCATAACTTAAAGGCAAGGGAAAATGCCTTAAGGGAAGGATGGCCTACTCCACCCATTAAATTGTTAAAGTAGATGTTTTGTTTGTTTGTTTTTCCCTAGAAAATGGAAAAATCTCAGACTTTATCTATCTGTCCGATTCTTTCCTTTCTAAACATCCCAACAACTGAATAAGAAATTGAAATCATAAGGTTTTCCTCAGTCTGACCATTAGAAAACACTGAGACTGCCTTCCCTTCACAGCCAAGTCCAGACTGGAAGAATTAACGGTGCAGTGAGAACACAGGCACAGTGTCTGTACAGGCAAAACAACATGCAACATTAGTAAAATAATATTGTCAGGGTGTTTCTTTTTCTAATGAGGTGTACTTAGAAACCTTTTCTCTTTAAAGTGGCATCATCATATTACCACTACTAGTGTTTAAAGTTGGTTTTTCCATCTTTACACAATGAATTTCAAGCAATCTACATGGGTCTGGGGATTAATCTATCAAATTTTGATACAGCACCATGGTAGCATAACTAAAAATGGCTGTCGTGGTAAATTGTGATGTTGCTTTAATTTTATCACAGTGTGAGTCCCCTTAAGAGACATTCAGTTTCGTTCACCTGAGATAAAGGTGAAACTTTTCCAATCATGTAATCCAAACATGAACATCAAAATATGACGAGGGCTCACTCTCTCCTCAATGAAACTTCATGCAGAAATTAAAATGTTATGGAAAACTATGGTGTTAGAATAGTAGTCGTATAATCAACTGATGTTAGTCAATACTGAAACTACTAGAGAAATAAGTTGTCATTTTGTTTAAAGCCTGCAGAAACATGGTTGATACAAAGTGAATATTACATAGACTCATTTGTTTTATGCATTTTGTTTCTCAGTGTGATACGCTTTGTATTCAGAGATGAGAGTGTATTTGTAATATACATCATAAGACAGGAATATGTCTGTCAGAAATTCCCCTGCAGTTTATTTACAGTTAATGCTTTGCATCAAATGAACATTAATTGCACTCTGCTCTGATAAGATAATAACCTAGCGGCAACACCTTCTCTTTCAAGAACATTATAACCTTGAAACATGTCAGCAGTCTGATGTAAAAACCAAAAACTCTCTACATCATGTAATTTGATGACTGATTATTACCTTTACTACTATAATTTCACATTATGCATACATACATACGGACAGAATGACAGATAGATGGACAGATAAGTAGATACGGATAGAGATATATATAATACTCAAGCCACTTCCTGACAGGCACAAGCAAAAGTTAGAGAACTGTTCTAGGCCCTGAAGTGAGGTTAGCACAGCATATCAAGACATAGATGTAATTGTGCTGGAAAGTTTTCCCAGCTGGATCTCTTGAATGAGGTAGACTGTGGCCCCAGTATGCATGTGTCCTTTTTGGGGAAGCAAACAAATTGAAGGTTTTTTTTTTTTTATCATTCACATGTAGAAATGAAGAAAATCAGGGTAAGAAGATCCTGCTCTCTCCCTATTGAGGTACCATATTTTGATATTGTTGAATATGGGGTTCATCCTGTAGCAGGAAATTACAAACATACTTCAGTTTGTTATTTTATTGAAATTACAATGCTAGCTCAGAATTACTGTATTTTGAAACATGAATATGCATTCTTTTGCTAGGTTGTGAAATACATAAACTCAGAAAGCAAACAATTCAGGGAGGTTAAATAGCCCAAAAGCAAAGAGATGGTATAGAAACTAAAGGAGAAGGACAAAAAGGGATGTGATAAATGAGTTTCTAGTATGGTTAAGTACCTGGAAGAGAGGCATGTGGGAATATAAGAAAAACTGTTCAGAGCAGCAGCTGTGGAGCAAGATAAACATCATGAGAACCAAGGACACCTCCAGAAGAAGAAAGAATGTCTCACGGCTCTGATTGGATAAGCGCCTGTGTGAACAGTTGAAGAGTGCTTTGTAGAATGCTCTGTTGACATGTAAAGGTGGATGGGAAAGTTGTAGGGGTGGATGGGAAAACCAGAAGAAGAAAACTTGTTTAGGTATATAAGTGATGTGAGAACTTCTAATAAACGATTTGGATCGTTCAAATCTGAGTCCGTGCATCAGATGCTGCAGGGGCATGCAGAAAACTTTTCACAAGAAGGAAAGAAAAACGGAAAAAAAATAGTTAATCCTATTTGGAAAAAAAGTCTGATATTCAAGAGTAAAGGATGTATATTGTACTGACAGGGAGTATACAAAGGGGTATGGCATAAAGGACTTAGATTCTTAATTGTCAGCTGGCTGGCTGTTCCTCGACATGCTTTTATTGCATAGGAATTTGATCAGTATTCATGAGAGTAAGCATAAGATATGGTAGCACTGTCTTATGGAAAATGCCTATATATTTCTAAAAATACTGGTATTAGACTTTTTTCCTTAACAGGTAACTGGCTGAACAATTCAGGTAAATCTTCCCCTGCCCACAGTTAAGTTTGAGTATTGCTTTACTAAAACTTCGGAACATATCAGTGAAGATAATGGCTTCATTTTGCTTTGCAAACTAGGCTGTATCAAACATCACTCAACACTTGCCAAGACACCAAGACGCAGGTACCTAGATTAAGGAAACCAAGAGGAACGGACTCTCAGCAAGGTGGATAGTGTAATGTGTGCAGAGCAGGGACAGTATGCCCGCCCTGCCCTTGCTCTGTTGCCTCATTTCACACATGACATACATCCAGCTGCACATGCAACTTAGAGAACTGCCAAATTAAGATATAATTGGGCATCCTCTACCTGAAAACCTTAGCCAGGAGCTGCTTCAAGCATATTGAAGAGTCAGGAAAGCACTTTGGGAAACCCTCTGGGACACACGTACTCAGACTGGCTAGCCCAAACCAAATCAGCAGAGATTGTGAAAGTTGTCTAGCTATAAGCATTTAGGGCAAGTTGCTTTATTTCCCCTTCTCCTGACCATGCAAGTAAGTGAACAAGCAGGTGGAAATCATCAGCTGTATTTGATGAGCAGCATGATCTAGCCTAAATCAAAGATACATGATGTATACTCATTTCTATAATTCTACAAATACTATATGTAACACCACAGGTTGCTGATAGGAAACAACAGCTCTACTACCTCTAAAAAATGAATGTGTTGTTGTTAGCGACAAAAATAAGCTTCAAAATGCAAGCTGATAGAGAAAGGGAAAGAGAAAGCACTACTGGATGTCACCCAAATGTGTTGATGGCTGAGAACAGGAACATCCTGCACCTCAGAGAATTCACCTCTAATTTCTTCCCTTTCTGCAATTGCAACACTGCACTCAAATGGCAAAGAATTTACTTAGTGTTGACTGTAGTCACTGGGATATACATGGAAGGGATGGCTGAACTGGAAATAATGGAAGCTGAAGGAAATATGAAGAAGGAAGTAAGGAGATGACAGCTGTAATGCTCTACGGATCATTAACGGAAAACGGAAGCAGGACTGGACAAAGGCTTTGGGTCATTGTTGATTTGGAAATGTTATGGGGATGCCAGAATATTGGGTGATGCTGTGATCAAAACCTTCTCTGGAGATTTCTGGGGTGAATGGAAACTGGGGAAATGTGTTTTTTGTGATCCTGAAGGTAAAAACCCTGCCTGTCAGAAAAAGATGGAAGTAATAACAGGAAGGATGGAAAGGACAGGAATCTTTCAAGGTTCAAAATGAATGGCTGAAAGGAGGAATTTTGGAAGGCTGACAAAATGATTCCACGCCTCTTGAAGCTGAAGGCCTCAGTGCTGCTAAGAATGGTTACTATCCTCTCACTCAAAGTACTCTGCACATGGAAAAAACTGGATAGAAAAATCTAATTACCATGCCCTAAACTCAGAGATTTCCCACTGATAAAACTCCTTCAAAATCATAAAGCCAGTACATTATCAATTCTGAACTGCAGTAAATTGGATTTATTCTATACTTCTTTGGTATTTAGGCTACAGATACAGTATCCCGATGCCCTACCGGAACTCAGTACCAAAACTAATGCAATGATTTTGAACATGATGAGGTCCAACACCTCATCAGGTTCAAGTTTTGCACCTGGGCCGGAAGAATCCCAAGCATCCATACAGACTGGAAGGAGCAGTCCTTGAGAGCAACCCTGCAGAGAAGGACCTGGGGGGGTCTTGACGGATTTAACATGAGCCAGCAGTGTGCTCTTGCAGCTCGGAAGGCAAATGGTATCCTGGGCTCCACCAAAAGAGGGGTGGCCAGCAGGGACAGGGAGGTAATTGTTCCTCTCTACTCTGCTTTTGTGAGACCCTATTTGGAGTACTGCGTCCAGGTTTGGAGCCCCCAGTACAAGAGAGACAGGGAGCTGTTGGAGAGGGTCCAGAGGAGGGCCACAAAGATGATCAGGGTGCTGGAGCACCTACCCTACAAGCACAGGCTGAGGGAACTGGGCTTGTTCAGCCTGGAGAAAAGAAGGCTGCAGGGTGACCTCATTGCAGCCTTTCAATACCTAAAGGGAGCCTACAAACAGGAGTGGAATCAACTCTTTGAAAGGGTTGATAACCACAGGACAAGGGGAAATGGTTTTAAGTTGAGGGAGGGGTTAGGTTGATTTAGGTTGGATGTCAGGGGAAAATTCTTTACAGAGAGAGTGGTGAGGTACTGGAACAGGCTGCCCAGAGAGGCTGTGGATGCCCCATCCCTGGAGGTGTTCAAGGCCAGACTGGATGGGGCCCTGGGCAGCCTGATCTAGTATTAAATGTGGAGGTTGGTGGCCCTGCATGTGGCAGGGGGGTTGGAGATTCATGATCCTTGAGGTCCCTTCCAACCCTGGCCATTCTGTGATTCTGTGATTTTAATCACAGTTTTTATTTCTGCTCATGTTAGAAAAGAGACAGGCAAAATCATTATACAGAATTTGCAGTAGAAATCAAGATTATATTGGATCAACTGGATATACTGGGATAAAATATTAGAATGTGAATACTATTCCATGCCTTGACCTCTTGCATATCCCTTCTTAGTGTAAATCCATTAAATGGGTTGTATTTAAATAACTAACTACTCAATGCTTGGAAGAGACGCAAAATCAGTATTTTGGCATATATTTATAAAACGATTAAAACACAAAATTAATTATATAAAGGTGGAAAAAAAGAAAGATGGTCATGCATTTTAATACTTGATATGGAATGCTAAGGACTAGTACTTTAAAACTATGGAAACTCAGGAATCAAAATAAGGCTGTAATTTCTTTGAGAAGCCCTGTACAGAGACAATCCCTTCCTTGAAGAACTTATATGATGACAAGATGAAGCAGATGAATAAAATTTTTAAAATGAAGTTGAAGGAGAGATTCTTGTCTGTCAATCCTTTCATCACAACTGCATATTTTCTGCATCTCTTTCTGGATATGTCTAGTCATGTTCTACATCCCTGTCAGAATTCTTATCTACAATACAGATCATCTCTGCAGGCTATTTCAGTATTTCCCCACAGTCTTTATGACAAGAAGCTTCAATAGTTGCATGGACATTTACTTATGCCTCTGTGCCTTTTTTTAACAGCAAGTAACCCCATCTCTCTGCCCTCCCCCCAAAAAAGAAAACAACACAAAAAAAGCCCAAACCAAATTAAAAAAATAACAAAAAATAAATACAAGAAAACACTCTCTGCTTTTTTACTATCTTAGACATAAAAAATGGCAAGAATTATTTTCACAGAAGAATCATTCCTAGATGTCACAGTGAAAAAAGTTCAGATCTTTTCTATATACCATGAAGAGGTGAACCAGGGAATTCTTAATTGTTCACTGTTTCTCAAGCAAAATACAAATCACTGAACGGACGCACTGTTCTCCCAAGATCACGTGTGAAGAGACTGTGTGATACGATAGGCAGTCGAAGAAAACTGTCAGTAATATTTTACAAGAAGTTTTTAGCTCCACCAGTACATTTGCAAAAATGTGGTTAATATCCTTTGAATAGCGTAACTAGAAAGCTGAGTTGCAACTTGAGTATGAAATTTATGAACCAGCTGGCAGGAGCACGTTTGAATAAGCTGTCATATGAATGAGGTCTAAACCACATTCTGGTTATCCTTAACAGTAGAATGTTGAATTATGTGACTAGGTAAAAGCTTCTACCCACAGTATGCAATAAGAAATTTTCATGTTGTTTTTTTTTTTTTAATTTTTTATTTCCCAGTTTGGGTAGAGAGGCTTGCTTGTGGATTTTTAACCAGTTATACCTGCATATAATATCAGAAGCATATGGGCAGTAGCTCATATGATAAAAGTTGAAACCACGTTTTTTGTTGGAGTCAGCAGGAACTGTCGTACAAGTGGCTCATGTCAAACATGATCTGCACTCTGTAAGTAAGTGATCCTTTTAGAAGCTAAAGCTAGGGAAGATTAACCTAGCTCTTATAGATGTCTAGGTTGAAAGTACAAATCAGACCTCATGAAGAAGTTACAATGCTTGCTTTGAGACTGAATAGGTATGGAGCTTGGCATTTGTTTCAGTAAAATGCCTAAACAGGCACTAACAAAAAGATAATGGCAAATTTTCTATTAGGTCTGTGTCTGCCACAGAGTGTCTGTGAGCTACAGACCTGTTCAATCTCTCAATAAAACAAAGAGAATAATATTAATTTATCTTACAGAAGGGGTTTGACTGAAATTGTCATTCAGCTAGTTATTTCAGTAGATGTCCTAAATAAAGAGTAGGAAAGTTCTGGTGTGTAGCTTTCATATTTCTAAATTAAAATATGTACAAAGTCCTTTACAGAATCAGACCTTTCGTTACTCCAGACATCCAGCACATTGTTCACATCTTTTGTTGGAAGCTGTATTTTAGTATTTTTAATGTCACTGCATCTATTTTAAGCTTTTTGCTGCCCACCTGCTTCACTAATACCAATTGCAGTAAGTCCTTTGACTGAAAATACACTGCTAGGATGTGTCTGATGCACCTGGGTGTGCTTGTTCCACTAAGGCTTGTTCAGGAAGCAACCTCTCACACAGAAACAAATTACTGTAGTGTACACTGGAAATAAGCTTTCAAGAGAGTAAAAGCAAAGAGATATACAGAAAGACCAGGGAAAGCTACTGGCCCTCAGAAGGACAGGCTTGTACAATGGCATTGTTCCTCCACTTCTCTCCAGCTCCACAAGTCAGATGTTAACAGTCTTAGCAGCCTGTTATCAGTAGTAGGTATGGAGAATGCAATACAGTCTGGATATTTTTTTTAAAGATATTAAACAGGGCAGGTCCCAGGACAAACCCCAAGGCAATACTAACTACGACTGGGTTCCAGGCAGAGTGTGAGCCATTAATCACTACCTTAGCTGTGTTGGCCAGCCAGTCTTTTACCCCTGAGATAGTAAGTTGAAGAATACAAGATGTAAGGTGTCCATAACATTTCTCAGTTATGGTAACTCAAAAGAGGTTGCAAATAGCATCACTTAGTTTAACCCTTTGCTAACTCAAGGGAAATTTATTGCTTAGTCTAATCTTTTTGTTAACCCAGGCATATTCTAAAAAGGGAGCCCTCTCCAGTCAGTACAAGAGGGGCCCCTAAGAGTGCAATGAAAAAGGGGAGATAAGCAGAATAGGAAATTGCTGAGGCATGCAGGGCAAGAGAAAAGCCCAGAACTGGGACAAAGGTCGGAAGCACACGGCGAGGTAGACGTCTGACTTCATCCCAGAATGACCACCAAATGGGGAGGAAGACATCAAGCCTTCATCCAATGGAAGCTACTGCGCATGCCATAGGTAGGGGGGACAGTATGTAAATGAATTCCCGGAAAAGCAACCAATATGTCAATGGGTCTTGGGTAATATTACTGAATATGTATGACTTGGCTAATAAATGTATCGAGACCCCACTCTCTGGTGTGCAAGGTAGGAGGAGCAATCCCCCTTGCACCCGGTGTGTGACGCAATGCTGAAATAAAATGTATCTGCTCTTTTAACCTTACGTGGGTTAGAGATTTTGATTCTGCAGATCACCCCCATCTTGACTGTAATACCCAATCTGGATATTGGCATACTGTTGGAAACTATGCTGAAAGCACTGCTCCTGTCCAGGCTAATCTCATCCCTTACCCACAAATTCCGTCATTTTATCTCATTTCACAATGAGGTTGGTCACCATTCCCAATCATCTTCTCCTTCACATACTCAAATGTGCTGAAGAAAAATCACCCAGCAGTTGTTCCAGGGACAGAAGTGAAACTGCCTGGTCTACAGCTTTCTGTTTGCCCTTGCCACTTCTGATGACGGATGCAATACTGGCCCTTCTCCATCCATAAGTGTTCTCTAGAATTTAGGAAACCCAGAGGCTTCTCAAATAGATAAAATAAACAACTTTCATACTCTCTTTGCCTCTATGGTAAATAAATTTCCTGCAAAAAAATGTATGCTTAATTAAACGCTAACTTCCTAGATATCACAACAAGGACACAGCTTGCAAACTGTCCTCATGTAAGTGAAAATCCAACATCAGGGAGATAGTGTGTCTTTAAGCACTAATACAGCACACCAAAACTCAGATTTGTTTATTGCTGAAAATATTGTCATGCTTTGTTATAAAGTGCCTTTCTGTTCAGCTCCTGAATTATTTGTGAATGAATTAGAAACTGCTATCGCTTTGCTTCCTGCAGTTTCTCAGTACATTTTATCTGGTTACATGCAATAATATCAAAGGACATTAAAAAAGCATTAGAGATCACATAGTTACATATCAGGAGAAGTACAGCCACGTTCTGTGACAGGCAGGCAGGGACAGAGAAGCATGACGTCCTGCCACATTGACCAAAAGTATTAGATGATATGTGGTGCTAGGTACCATGATATAGGAAAACATCAAGTACCTCTGGGAAGCAGTTGTCTTAAAAGTGGAAGCCTACAGTAATTACTCAAATATTTCTGCTGCTAGGATCAAAAATCAGTTTGATAATTTTTGACAGAGTGAATAAGGCATGCCTAGACTTAAATAAATAAAGAAACAAAAAAAATCACAAGAACACAGACTGACACTTTCTCCATACCATCTCCACATTGAACACAAGTCTGGTCACAGATGATAGGCTCTGGACATTCATCTCCACAATCCAGAATATGAGAGTCAATCACTTACGTTCACAGAGTTAACAAGATTCCCCTCCACACAATCTAAACAGCTTACTCTGAAGTTTTGCCTGCTGTCAAGCTATCACTGATAAAAGAGCTGCTGTGCTGCAGCAGTTTCTCTTTCAAGAAACAAAATTAATTTACAACAGGCTAATGCTGCTTCCTTACCTCTTTCCATCTCCTGTAACAGAAAGCAAAAAGCATAACTCAAGCATCAGATGATTAGCAATAGATTATTTTCCCACTTCGGCTCCGTGGCACAATTCAGAACATTCAAATTTGATTTGCGTTTGCAACAATGCATTCAGAAATTCAGTTTTTAAAGTATTCACTATAACATACTTGGTATCTCTAATAGGTCTGTTAAATGAAATAGAAACAATGAACTGCATTTACTTAGGTAGTTGCAGTGAAAGGTGACATTCAGCCAGGATTTAAGCTCCCTGATCTTTGAGAGGATCAACTCTGAGGTCAGTCTTTTGGTACTTAACCCAGCAGTCAGTAGAGATGGTCTTAAGATAACCTCCTAGCAATCACAGGATTCTGTTGTACAAGGTACTCTTCAACTGTCTTCACTTTTCCATTCACAATGCCAGGGAATGAGAGTGTGGTGCACGTACCTGTGTGGTGGCTCTCCATGAACCTGCCACTTTGCTTAGCAGGAAGCCAAATACTCCAAACTGCACATTTTAGGATGTATCACTGCATACTGAGTGAGAGCTCTCCCTAAACATCACTTCAGGGTCTTGAGGCTCAGAATACTCACCCCATCTCCCCAGCATTTTAATAACATTGTCTGCAGAAGGTATTATCCAGTTAGCATCAGGGGATTTTGACTGGAAAGCCAAATGAGGAAATTAAAGACTCTGCCCCATTATATCTAGGGTTCTCTTTTGTACTGCAATATTTAATTCACAAAAAAACTTTATTCCTTTTCATGGTCTTCTGACATAAGAATGATTTCATCGTTCAGCTACAGTCAGATGGCAGGTAGGAAATGCCTAGTTTAAATTTATGTAAACAGAAAATTTTTCTTTAAAAAAAAAATTGGAAGAAGTAGTTGAGGAAAGAATGTAATAAAATTGACATGAAGAATGAAACACAATACTGTATTTTGTTGAAATAGAAAATTCTGTTTCTTGAGTTGATGACTGATAGCTCCATTACTGACCCACTTAGAAAAAGGTAGGCCTCCATTCCTAACCATGATGTTATTTAAGTTCTGGAAAACTCGAAAAAAAAATTCTTGAAGGTTCTTGAAAACTCCTTTCCGATGCTCCTAAAACCTCAATGAAGATTAGTGTATTTGGCAAACATTTGGATAAGCACGAAAACTTTATTTGAACTTACCGAGATGTGAGAAATTATGAATTCAACAAGGCTATATGACAAGTGCAAGGGTTTCAGTTTTAAAGCAGACAATCCTTTTTCATAATATAAAAGTTATGGTATTGATTCACTCCTAACAGCTCTCTGATTCCAAACTAGTTATTCTATCACCCTAAACTATTCTCCTTTATGTCCAGATGACCAGGCTTTTCAATCAGAGGTTTTTAGGAGGAAGACCTATGTTTGCATACCGATAGGTTTTGAATGTCAGCATTAGGCATAAATAAATAAATAAATAAATAAAATCTATGTATGATAGATAGATAACAGAAAATAATGATGGTTCCTCTCCTTCCTCATCCCTATCCAACATCCTTTTCTCTTTCTCCATTACTTCTTTCCTCCTCTAGATCCTCAATCACACTCTTTCAGATCCTCTGCCATTACACCAGTGTTAATTGCCCGGTCCTCACAATTTTGTTCTGAGGCTTGTCACACTTTTTCCCAACCATTATCATGATAGACTTCGCAGAGCTGCTGTTATCTTTTTACCCCTTTTATCGTTTCTTCAGCATTTCTTCTTAAGTTTTCATACTATTCTAGCCTTTCCTCAGTCCTTTCATCATCTGTACTGCTTTTCTTACAAGATCTCCACTGCTGTCATCATTATGTCATAAACTACGCCTTTACTCTTTTGCTTATGACTCATCTGTCTCTCTCTCTTTCTCCCTGTCTCTTTTATCTTTTCCTTCTGTTTTTGAACTCTTGGGAGCCTTGATGTTCATTGTAATTTCTCATAACCAAAATGTCAAGTCCTTTCTTTAGCTGTAACATCAACTCATTATTTAACTACCTCATTTCTCTGTCCGTGAACATCTAATTTGCATCACAATTCTGTTATTTTCTCTCCAGCTTCATTAAAAAAATAAGAGCTCATGTTCTGAGAATAGTGCATGGATAGTTCATCAGATTTTTTTTCCATGTTTGCTTTCATACATACTTCGAAACTTAGCAATGTAGTCTATGGTCCTGAAAAATGAGTATGAACACAAAAACAAAAACAAAAAAAATGTTTTCAAATATATAACTTGACCAGTGTTTTCAAAGTGATTGTTGAGCTGAGGTATTCAAGACTTTTAAATTAAATATTCCAAAGGGAATTATTTTGTAAAAGGGCATTGAGAAGAGCTATACTCACTAATATACACTGGAAGTTTCTATCAAATGAACTCATTATATACAGAAAATTACAATTATTATTATTTATAATACCGTTATTAGTTACATGCAGGTGTGGATCTAAATCTTTAGCTTTGAATACATTTCTGATCAACTTACACAGTGTGTTGAGAAATCATAAATTATTTAGCAGCATCCATGTATACAAAGAAATAGAAAACTATACTGTGATTATGCAAATGTGAAACAAGCCTATTTTCTCTAGGAATTGTATCAGTCACGCATACATTTTTTCTTCCTCAGCTGATCAAAGCTTGAATTTTGATGCAATGGAGGACATAGTTTCAAGCAGCATCTGTCTTTCCCTTTTTTCATAGTTTCTCCTATGACACCTGAGTATGTAATAAAAGTAATTAAAAAAAAAAAAAAATTCCACCTAGTTGCTTTTCCAGCAATTCTACAGAATACAGTCTGTGCTGACAGCTAGACAAGTGCGAGAGAGAGAAGCTGCAGGAAGCCACATTCTATAGATGTTAAGTGACAATAAGATGAGTCTTTTTGCTTTGCAGCTTCTCAGTTACCCTACTGTTAGGCATGACTTTGCAACACAGACCAGATCAAACAGCAGGCAGATAGGCTTTCAGCTTAGCTGAAAGCTACAGAGTGAGATTCCACACCCTGAGTCATAGTATGTGTTGCATATGCATCAGGTAAGGCACAAGACTGCAGTTTAGCTCCCAAAAAATGCGATGTTATTACACCTGGCTTGTTCCAGATGCCTATGTTCACAAAGAGACTGGAACCAAGGAGCAGCAACACAAGGCCGCAAAGATCCAACAGCAGGAAGTGGCACTGAAGTCATAACAGGGAGACTAATTTGTGAGCTGCTGTAGTGTTGGTTTTTTGTTCAGTGTAGAAGGGTATCTTGCTGTCAGCACCAGATGTCTTGGCCTTTTCTTGTGCTGCACAAAGCAGGCTATTAGCAGATTAAATACAAAGAAGAACCTTACCATCCATCATCAATCACAAAAACAATATGTAAAAGATGAATAAATGTGTGGGAGATGGAGAGGCCGACTTGCTGATAATATGGCATTGGGAAAGAGAAACGGATAGAATAAACAGGGATGTTTTGTAGCTAGGCGTAAGATAAGCCCTCTGCTGTTTATGAAGACTTGTTATGGAACTTGCTTGCTTTCTAGTCAATGGATTGCTAGTGGAAATGTACTGAATACGTGTGTTAGAATATAAAAGCTTAGAAGAATAAGGAAAGATGCAAACACAGCAATAAAGAAGTCTTCCTTGCACGAGAATCCTGTGTCATGTTGCTAACTCACAACATAAGTGAAATGGAACAAGGCAGCAGATGGCTTTATCTTAATAAAGAGGCATAGAATGGTTCAAGACCCTTGCCTGTATTTATGTCAGTTATGTTAGCATCCTTAAGATTTAGCTCCTCTCTACTACGTTTAACTCTTCTCTACCACTACCCTTGAGATAAGTAAGAAATTTCTGTCAAAGTGACAGATTTATTCCCCTCTGGTACACAAATACCAGAACTATGCCTGCTACTCCACTGACAGAATTAAGTAATAGAAAAGAAAGCATCTTCATCTCTGTTGCACGTTTCCACACCTCTTGCTGGGTGAGTAGGATCCTGTTCCATCAACAAAAAAACCTTATTATTCTCTTCCAGGTACTGGTGCATGCACCATTACAGTGGCCATAGCAGATTTAGCTGCTCCCTCTAGAGGAGTATTACTGCACTGGTGTGAGGTGGAGAACCTCAAACGCTTATAGTGATTGATCAAGATGCATGAGTGGACGAGAAGCTGGGCACGAGCCAGCAGTGTGTGCTTGCAGCCCAGAAGGCCAATTGTGTTCAAGGCTGCATTAAAAAAGGGGTGGCCAGCAGGGAGAGGGAGGTGATTGTCCTCCTCTACTCAGCTCTTGTGAGGCACCATCTGGAGTACTGCGTCCAGGCCTGGGGCCCCCAGTACAGGAAGGACACAGAGCTCTTGGAGCAGGACCAGAGGAGGGCCACTAAGATGATCAAAGTCTGGAGCACCTCTCCTATGAGGGAAGTTTGAGGGAACTGGGCTTGTTTAGCTTGTAGAAGAGAAGGCTCCAGGGAGACCTCACTGTGGCCATCCAGTACTTGAAGGGAGCATATAACCGCGGGGGGGGCGCCCCGGGAAACAGCTGTTTACAAGGGTGGATAGTGATAGGACAAGAGGGAATTGTTTTAAACCGAGATAGGGGAAGTTTAGGTTAGATATTAGGTGGAAGTTTTTTCATTCAGAGGGTGGTAACACATGAACAGGTTGCCCAAGCAGGCTGAGGATGCCCCATTCCTAGAAGTGTTCAAAGCCAGACTAGATGTGGCTCTGGGCAGCCTGGTTTGGTTGGTGACCCTGCACACAGCAGTGGGGCTGAAACTAGATGATCTTTGTGGTCCTTCTCAACCCAGGTGATTCTATGATGATTCTATGATGAGCCAGGGATTGGAGAAAGGGATACTTGAGGGAGTTGAGGGAAGAAAAATCTGGCATGAATTTAATAAAATGTAGTTAGACAGTATTAAAAAGCAGCAGTATTTCACAGTATTTCTGGACACATCCTGCTCACCCTTTTCAATAGCCTCACAACATCCCCATCTTCTCTTTGAACTACAAGACTTTTCTACTTTGACTGGTCAATTAGCAGTACTGGATAAGTAGACCTGAAAGACAGACTGGCAGCAGCAAACAGCATCGGTTCACTGAATCCACAGCATGGAACAAGTTCAGCTCTCCCTGGGACACTATGAAAGCTACAAGCAAGTCAGCTTAATCCAGTTATTGCTTCCATGGAATGTCAGACATCACCTCCAAGCACCCCTGCTTATTTGAACATGAAGAGGGATCAGGAACAACAAAGAACACCAGAACATTGCTCCACCTCTGATAAATATACACCTCCCATCAATTAATGAATATAACAGTTGTCAAGCTTTGCCTTGTGATCCTCATCTGTGGACACATCCAGGGTGAGGCCGATAACAAAATGTTGTTTTGTGTGTGTGTGTACAAGCTGTGCTCTGCGTCATACAGACATGGTATTTCTTGAAGCACAGAGTATTTGATTCCCTTAGGGACCTGCTGCTGTCCGTAAATTGATAAGGCCTCCATTTCTCATGCGCTCCTCAGTGCATGCATTCATTTTGGAATTGATGCCAAGATAGTTAATGATCTGTTCATTACACATTTCATATTAATGCAATAACACAACTTCATTTAAAACTAAGATTAAAAGATCTGAAGAAAACTAGTATTATACTGCATTTCAGTACAATATTTTCCAGCAAATACTATGAAAGAATTCTAATTTTTAACTAAATTATACTTCCATAATTTTACTGCTCACATTGGGTTTAGAATTTTAAAAATTCCATACAGTAAACATTTTAAAAGAACACACAAAGGTATTTTCTCCCTTCATACTGCATCACCCTTTCGTTACTTATTTTTTTAATTTGACAGGAGTTATCTTCCAGCATATTCAAATGTATACAATACAAACAAGACAGTTCTCAAACGTGATGCCTCAAAGTTTAAACCCTTAAAGATATAATGATGGAAACCACAAAAAATTCAGAGCTTATACTAATAAATATGTGGAGATTAAAAATGATAGGCAATTTCTTTCAAAATACTGTTATACACTACTACAAATAGAGTCCCCAGAAGGCCTTACCTGAAAAACCTTAGCATTATGCAGTACAACTATTTCCTGTCAATCTGTTTTTCTACTTTCAGCTTGCTTCATACTAATTTCTATTTTTATCTGCTTGTCTAGAATATTTTGAAATGAGAAGCCCATTTTTCTCTAGCCATTTCATGGGAAATTTCCTTTCTGGATATGAAAATCAGTAATTCCAGAGAGTTGAGCCATAATGTAAAAGAATAGTTATTTTCAAACTGAACGCGTGATTAGTCGGTAGGGAAGATTATATACAAAAACAGAATTAAATATTTTCTCCTAAAAACACAAACAAGCACTGTATTGCATTAACTCCAACACAATTTGTGGGGAAAAAGAATAATTATGCAGTAGGGATTAGAAATTACACATACACACGTGTATGGGAACTGCTGAATCACGGCCTGAACCTCTGATTGATCACCTGAGGTGAGCAATGAGTCAGCCATGGGAGCACAGGTGAAGGCAATTCACTTGTGCTGCCGGAAGGGCTGGAGCCTGGCTCCACCTCCCCTAGACCCATTTAAGAGCTGGCTACCAGTGAAGAAGGATCTCTTCTGGAGATCTACTGTGTTGGAGTTTTTTAAGTGAGCCCAGGATATGGGTAAGCTTTCTGTCTATTCTCTTTTTGTTATTTTAATCTGCTTTGCCAAACTCTCTTGTTTATTTTGTAATTATAGCATCTTAGTATTCATTGATTATACACTCAACACAGAATCACAGTATTGCACAATTACAGAAATATAGGTGCTAGAAGGGACCTCTGGAGATCACCTCCAGACTCATCAACCTCCGAGTTCCCTATAGTAGGTAGCACAGGAAAGTGACCAGATGGGTCTTGGATAACTCCAGAGAAAGAGATTCTCTGGGCTGCCTGTTCCAGTGCCTTACACACTCAAATTAAAGATGTCCCTTGTGTTTGTAGAGAACTCCCTGTGTTTCTGTTGGTTCTCCCATTACCCCTTGTTCTACTGCTGCACACCACTGAAAAGAGTCTAGCCTATTCTACTTGATTGCCACACTTTATATACTTATAAACAGATCTCCTCTCATTCTTCTCTTATCCAGGCTGAACCATCTCAGGTCTCTCAGACTTTTCTCATACGGGAGAAAAGGCCCCTAATAATTTTTGTGGCCTTTTGCTGAACTCTTTCTAGAAGATCTTTGTCTTTTTTGACTGAGGAGCCCAGCGCTGGACATATTTTACATGTGGCCTCACCTGGACAGATAGAGGAGAGGGATCACCTGCCTCAATCTGCTGGCTGCACTCCTTTTAATGCACCCCTGGATGCAATTAGCTTTCTTGTTCACAAGGGCACATCACCAATCTGCTGTCTATGAGTATACCTCAATCTTTCTCTATTGAGTTCTTTTCCAGCATGTCAGCCCATGACCTGTACTGGTGCATGTGGTTACTCCGCCCCAGGTGCAGGTTCCTCTCTGCCTGTCTCTGTTTAGGTCTTGCTGAATGGCAGCACAGCCTTCTGGTATGTCAGCCACTCATCTCAGCTTTGTATTGTCAGTTAACTTGCAAAAGGTGAATTCTGACTCTTCCTTCAGCTTGTTGATGAAGATATCGAACAAGTCTGGGCCCAGTATTCACCCTTAGGAAACACTGCTAGTTGCAGGCCTCCAACTAAACTCTGCAGTGTTGATCACAAACCTCTGAGCTCTATCAGTCAGCCAGTTTTCAATCTGTATATAAATATAAAGTAATATTCATTACAAGGATGTTGCCGGATACTGTGTCAAACACCCTGATGGAAGTAAGTACCCCATAAAATGAACCAAAGTCTGGTAAAAGAAGCTGCTGTTCCTTGAGCTTACAGTACAACATTCACATACCATTCTGCTTAGCTGTGGTCTGTTCATGCATTAATTATGCATAACAGTCTTACTACCATGCAATGTGCCTTTATATCAATAACAGACAATACAGTTATAGTAATAAAAGTAAAAAGGTACTCTTTGAGAAACTATTCAGGGCTTAAACCCTTGAAGAATTGTACAATTTTGGTCCAAGGCATTGTGTAGTAAGATTTATCTGCAGAAGACATAACTAGGTATGCAGAGGAAAAATAAAACCTCAATGCTTTGGTCCTCTTGGTCTTTCTTCAATAGGAGATAGATGCTTTCTCACAAATCCCAGTTGTTATCTTATTGTTTAATTTTTAAAAGAACAGCATCAAAATACGTCCTCTTCCTTAGACGACCTGGATGAATTGTGCTCATACCCCTACAGTTTTTTCTTTAAAATCTGTGGAAACCCAGCTTAGGCACTTGCCTCCTCCTTCTACTCATTTGAAAATCAATGAAACAATCTGGCAAAGGTTCAAGAAGATGCGCCAAGTACTGTTTTCATTGATATGACTAAAAATACTGCTATGCACTAGGAAAAAAAGGGTATGTCTCTTACAGCTGCAACAATAAAAGAGCTACTCAAGAACTTCACCTAGAGCTACCAACACAAAGATGTGCTGACAAACTGAAAAAATAAGACTGTATTTATAAAGAATATGCAAACTCGGCTTCTAGAAATCCTGAAAAATAGCTTGGTTCCTCATTTTTTTACTGGTTAAAAACAAACAAAAGAAAACAAACCATCAAAATGAAAAAAAAAATAAACAAGCATGTCGAATTTGGGATTTTGCTCTTTAAGGATGAGAACTCGCATTATCCCCATTGCTGGTGACAGAAGTTGTATAAGCAGCTGAAAAATATTCATTGAAAGGATAAGTAATGAGAAACTGTGTGTCTGACAGACTTGCAAAAAGCAACCAGTATGATGGTTTCCATTAAGAGCACTTATGAATGCTAAGGTCTGCTGAAAAAACACACACAAAAATTAAACTCTGTTGTTGAGCATATTTAAGGTTTTTCTAGCTGACTCTTTGGATGCCTCAAAACAATGGGGAAAAAAAAAAAAAAAAAAAGTCTTCTCTCAGCTTTACTTGTCTCTTAGTATTGATAAACCTGATTTATCTTCAGCTCCACTAGAAGTAGGAATACTTTTCCAGTAAAGTCCTGCTGAGTGTTTTTGACCAATGCTCTAAAGATATGTTGGCCTGTCTTGGATTAACTCCAATGATTTCTTGCCTACTAAAGCTAGGTCTGTTCCATTGTCTCATTTCATGTGGTCTGTGTACAAATTCTCACCAGCAGGAAGCATTAGCTTGAATTCTGGCATTTGTCACAGCTGGACGAGTCTGAACAAGTTCAAGACCTTCCCATTGGCATAAGCTGTAGAAGAGCAAGAGTCTACCAAGATACTAGGTCTACCAGTGTCTGTCTCCTTAACAGATCTTTACATTTGATGCAACAAAAGGCTTTAGTGTTCTTTTAACAGGAGAGATGTGGCTCTTCTTATTGGGGTGGCAAGCTAAAAGATTATTGAAACATGATGCATAGGTCGAAGTCATATATGTCTATTCTTCATCTCACAGCACTGACTTAGCCCATGCATTCTACTGCATGCGAATTTGGAAAACATTTTTTTCAAATGTGACAGTATTTTACCATTTTCTAAGTGAGATGAAACTAGCTGGCAGTTGAAGATGAAGATGACAGATGTCCTACAGAACTGCAACAAAGCACAGCACACTACATGTTGTCCTTAGGCCTTGTCTTATGAAATAAGTTTAACTAATAAGTACAAGGAATAGGGTTTGATGTATTCACACTTAGTTTTACGTTTGAATTCTAGATTTTGAATGTTAAGCTTTGAAAGTGGGGAACTAAGAATTCATGAAAACAAAATGCCACTTTTCTTACAGAGACATTTGCTAATGTAGCATGTTTTTGAAAAACATCATTCTCAACAGACAGCAATGCAGAAAAAGGAAGAAAAAGAATTACATCACTACAGTGTAAAATCCTGCATCAACTATCAGACTGAGACAGATGCAGGTTCGTTTGTGCACAATGTTCATGTTTTTTTCAGACACAACAAAAATATACACAGGTTACAGCAGAAGATGGTATTTGTTCTTCAGTAGAATGCACACCTGCTTTACTCAGCTTAAATTAATTTCAGACTAAGTTATTGAATAAAATATAGAAGATTACCTTGCATTTCAACATGTTGGCCACTCTCTCTTGCATTGACTGTCCAGCTTTTGGTCTTACAAGTATATAAACTGCTTTTACTTCAGGGCTGGAGCGCAGAAGCTTTTCCACCAGCACTTTGCCCATGAAACCTGTAGCTCCTGTGATAAGTACAGTCTTTCCATTGTAATAAGCTGAGACTGAAGACATGGTGCTTCCTACTTCTGTTCTTCCTTTAGCTTCCTGCAGGAGGTACCTGAGAAGATACAGAAATAAGGTTTTAAGGCTTTCCAGATTAAACCGCTAAGTCATTAAGGAACTACAGTGCAAGAACTTGTTCCAGTTTGTCAGCTATAGCAACTCATCTTAGATCAGTCAAAGGTAATTTTAAAATCAGTTTTCTTTTTCAAGATGTTGTCATGAACAGAATACACACACACAAAAGATTAATCTGGGAAATTTACAGATCTTAAGTTCAGCCTTTATATTACACTGCAGTTGCACTCAGAGTTCACAAGTTCAAACATGGCTTCTTGTGGTGAAGACTTCTAGCAGGAGATGCTTAACTACAATGTTGAAGAGCACTTATACATTATGAAATGGAAGCCAAATATATGCACTATCCTTACAGGACAAAACAGAAACAGATCTCCTTTCAACTAATGTGAGCTCTAATGCTGTTCTTCCAGTGCTACTCCACTGAGCCAATTTTTTGCCAGCCATCACTTTCCAACATCCTCAGTTTTTTTCAGTGGTCTTGGCTTGGAATATATCCATGGCAAAAACTCTTTTTCTTGGAATATACAGCACAATTACTTGCCCTGCAAGACTGCAGAGCTATGTGTAGGTCACCACTTCTTTTGTTGGATGTTAAGGCCAAAATTAATCCCATGTAACTCTAAGGAGCACAGATGTCATGTTTCTTGATAATCCACAAAGAGTTTAGGTTGCTTGAAATTACCTCTGGAGATCCTTCGCCCTTTCCACAAGGGAGCTGGCATGACTAGACTCCCACACGAAGTGTCCCAGTTAAATATTTTATTTAGATACAATATTTTCAGGCCAGCATGTCCCCAGCCATTCTGAAAGCTATAAAATGACGAATGAGGCTGAAATTAGACTTGCTAGCGGAACCCTCTCTCTGTCGGGCTAACAGGTGGAACCCCCCAAACACCTTTGAAGTGCTGCAGAATTGACAGCATGCTCAAGATGCTTCAATTACAAGGGAAACGTTCACATAAAATACAAATAAATTGAAAAAATATTTAAAAAATTCCTTTGAAACAAACCTACTAAACCTACAAATTTTGAAACAGAAGCAAAAAGAGCTCAAGTGCTCAAAAGCCATGAAAATATCCAGCTCCCCCTCAAATCCTTTCAAATACGCAGAAACAGAAATTTATCATTTGTTGCATTTTTGCTTTCTGCTAAGATTCCTTGTTATCATCACCTCTTCTGCCTTTCTGAGAGAAAGGAAACCACGTAAAGACAGTAAAAACAGACTAACTTATAAAACAGAATCATTAAGTCATAGAATTGTTTGGGTTGGTGGAGACCTTCAAGACAATCTAGTTTCAACCCCCCTGCTATAGGCAAGGGTAGCTCCCACCAGACCAGGTTGTTGAAAGCCCCTTCCAACCTGGACTTGAACAGAACTGTCCGTAGAAGAACCCCTGCAAGGTGTACATTGTTCAGTGCAACAGCTCAGGGAGATGCTTAAATGGACTGTGATCTCAAAGGCATTATCACTCCTGACAGTGAAAAATGAATCAGAGGCTTTGGTACTTACAGTCTTTATCTACTATTATCATCATCCATTATCTGATGCACCTACCCAGATCTGACCACCCTGCCAGTATTCACAGTAACTGTACTGCTACATGGAAACACTAAGTGCGTATTTCCAATGGACTACAGTCCAGGCACATCAACGAGGGATACAAACCGCAAGATACATGTGAGAAAGATCTCAGTGCTATCATGAACTGCAGTACTTATCATCAAACGAAACACCCAAATTTATTTTGAAAGAAATCTGTAACAAATCATCAAGTGTATCATATAATTTGAGAAAGTAGGTCAAGCAGAAAAACATCTGAAGGACACTATTTTACAAAATTAATATCTGTGAGTATTCTGGCTCTGTGAATTCAGGTATTAGCCTACTTTCAGATATGACCTACATCACAGCTTAAATGAATCTAGGAGGCTTGTCCAGGCCTATTATAAACCTGCTCTTATCTAAGACCTGGTCACTTGGGAATTTGGACAAACAGGTTAAACTATTAGATAATTAATTTATAATAAAATGTCACATCTTATTCTGACTGGGGAAAACTGAGTAATGCTGTAAGACAAATTTGCAGAACCTAGAAGTGTGTGAAAGACTATGTGTTAGTTCAGCTGGATGAAGATGAAGATGAGAAAATGCTTAAGAGTACGATAGGTGCCTGGCAAAGCAGATATATTAATGGCAGAAGTCCTCAGTCACTAGAAGCCATAAGAAATCTTCTGAATATAAGGAAACATTTAGAAGCATTTAGACCATCCCCAGTTAGCGGATTCTTGCTTTGATCTGACTTTCAGAAGATCACATCCTACTTAGCTTCACCTAATATTCTGCTAGACAAAAATAGTACATTTATGAAGTACTCTGCATGGCAGACTTGAGGATTAACACTATATTTAGCAGTAGTTACTTTTTTCCAATCTTCAGCAGTTTAGAACATTTGCAAATTCTATTACAATATGTCACTGCTATGCATTATGATTGCAGGCTCCTGCTGAAATAGTTGTTTAGAGTTCTGAATATGAAAATAAACTTATTTTGTTGTTTCATTTGTGTTCTCTGAGTTATCCAAGTAGGGTTCTATTTGTATTGGCAAGACACTAGGTGCTTTCTAGAAGAATAATAGAAGAAAAAAAAATAACACTACTTTAAAATGTCCCTAAAATCACATCTGCAGCCAGATTTCCTTAAGTATTTCTTGCAATCCTCTTGTAATTTAAGACCACCTCAAATGTTTCTCTTCAAAAATGCCGGAAAAAAATCTTCAAAATAATTTTGATGCGGTGGGAATGGAAGTACCAAACATCATCAAAATGCATTCCTAAAGCAATCTGCTCTTTCTCTTCATTATTGCCTAATCCTCCAGGGTTAGAAGAAAAAGTAAGAAATCATACACTTTCTATTCTCTATAATAATAAAACAGTTGAAGTCAAGCAGCATATATTTAGCAGAGCCAGTTTCAGTGTGGGATTAGATTGCTCTGGGCTTCATCCACAGCAAAAAGACATGAGAAATGTCATGGTATTTGCTTATCATGGGATCAGATTTATGTATCCTCCACTTCTTTTTCTCTTTCTTCAGCTAAATTTAGAAAAAATACAATAATCTTGCACCCAGTTGACTCCATGCTAATGATCTTCAAAGAGAATTGTACATATGCTTATCTGCTTGAATCAAATTGATGTTTTGTGATCATGACAAATAAAAGGAAAAATGCTGCAAAACCACTGTGTTCAGACAGATCCCTGAATTTCCACATTCCTAACAAATTTTAAAAGGTTATTAATAGTTCCCAAATTCAAGAGCAGATTCCAGGTTATATTCAGGATATTCCATTACAGAAACTGCTACAATGTTTTCCTTTCAACTACGGGAATATTGTTTAATTTTATTTTTTCAGATTTTTAAAAATGTATTTTAAAAAAGTGATTTCATAACGGAATTTGTTCTTTTCTAATTTAATGGATATTGTCTGGTCTTTATGAAGAAAATGCAGAAGTAACAAAAATCTTCAGAAATTTGAGGATTTTCACGTTAAAAGACGTGATTCAAGTAATGCCTGCTGAACATTTAGATATCTATTTTGAAGTACAAAGAACCGTATACATTCCTTTTTGATTTTTTTTATTTTTTTTTTAATTAATCAAATAAAGAAAACCTATGTTTTCTGTAGAAGCTCAAACTTCATTACTGGGGAAAAAAAAATAATAATTCAAAACCAAGTATTATCAATGCCCCAACCACTTAAGCAAATAGGAATTAAGCATCTGCTAAGAGAAAACTGTAGTAAGACTGAACAACGATCAGGAGTTCCAGCGGGCTGAGCCCTATGGAGCTGAAGGAAGAGAAAGACTATTTCAGAGCCTGGAATTCCTGTTTTTTCATAAACTGGATGGAGATGACAAAGCCACCGAAAAAAAGAAAAGCCCACACACAGACTTCCTGAAGTCCAATTCTAATGTTCAATTACTGACAACTTTTAACAGTTCAGGTGCTAATCTGAGCAGGAAAATAATCACTGGTGTGTCATGTGAATTACCGAACACAACATCTTTAAAGCAGTCCACATTTCACTGCTGCTGACTCATCTCCAGTTGTATTCTGAAAAAAAGCCACCTTTTGGACATTCAGTCAGGAATCATGCCGAGCACCTCTACTGACACAAGTACAAAAGCTGCTTTAAGAGTAAAGCTCTGATACAGATGCCCGTGACTGTTCTCTCCAGACCAGACATAAAGGATAATCTACAGCACTGCATTACAAACAAAGCCATGGTCTTGTGCCAGGGGCATATGCCAAAGCACAAGCGAGCAATACAAAAAGTGGGCGTCCTACCAACCCAATACTTTGGCCCTGCAAAAGAAAACCCACACATCCTCATCAGAAGCATAAAGCAAAATTTTTTTTCCCCCAAGCAGATGAAACAGAGCTGATATTTAAGAAAACTAATACACTGTCCCCTCGTTCCACATACTTTGATGCCAAATCTGCATTCATCTTACAGTGGTGTAATGCCAGAAGTTAGACTGTTACCAAAGCCACAGCAAAGGGAAGATGAATGCATATCTGAACCTCCCTCGCTGCTGTTACTACTACTGCCCAAAGCAGGTCCGTGACTGCAGGATGTCAACAAGAGATGGTAAAATGAAGCACAAGCAGTGAGGGATGAGTACATCAGGGCAAGTTAATGTCTCACTGCAGTTTGCACAGTTGCTAAGATTTCTATACCCTACTCAGCTGGGACAGTGGTGATTTCAAAAGCTGATCTACTGAGATATTTGCCATTTCAATTTAAGAGCACAAAACAAAAAGGAAAGAAAAAAAAGGAGAGAGATCTAGTTCAGTGCAAGCGTAAAGGACTGAAGGTGTATTAACACGTCTAGATCCACAAATGTTCTCTCTGGCATCTCCTTCTACTTAGTCTAGTCTAGATGAGTTTTCTTATACCTGATGCACTTTCACAACTTTGCCTAGGGATGTAATTTCTGTAAACAAGAGGGTCAGAATATCCATATGATTTTTTTTTAAAACATGATATAAGATATAATGAACCAGCTTTAAATAAAAATGTAGACAGCAAGATTTCCTTAAGACAAAAGAAATATTTAGCCATTTCTAAATATAAATTGATAATCTTGGATGCAAATGTCCAATCACATATACGATAGTTTTCTTTAATTAGGATTCTAGTGGATTTCTGATTTCTATTCTGAAGCATGCAGAGAAATGAAGATTCTTCTGTTATTTCAGCAAACTTATACAGCTGAGGTCAGAAGCATCAGTATAAAGTGGTTACAGAATATTTCAATCTCATAAGCTTGCTTCCTCAACCTACTACTGCTTTATGAGCTTAAAATGGACTCAATACTAGCGATGTCTGAACACCGTATCTTCATGTAACTGCTTTTTTTCTCTGTCAGGAAGTGCAACAGAGATTCCACAAACTAAGCGCATCATCACAATAAAACTAATTCTTTCTAATGCGGGTGCTTTGCCTGAAAACATCTATCTATAGCTTCTTGTTAGCAAATCATCAACAAATAAATCATCCTAAGTGTAGTGGTTACAACCTGACCTTTTAACTTTGGTGGTCAGTGGAGGTAGATATTTGGACAACAGTTTTTTTCCAACATTAATGCATACACAAAAATTGCATGAAGCAAACCAATACAGTTCAAGGAGTGTGTGTGCACAGAAGCAACAGAAATAATAATGAGTTGAACATCTGCACACCAAGTCCTATAGAGCAAAGTCCTATCTGAAACAAGGCATCATTCCAACCTATTGATTCATCCAGTAACAGTCTTCATAAAAGCATAACTAGATAAACATGAGAGCCTATACTAATGATTTCATACTACAGTATATATCTATCTGTTTTCAAAACTAAAGATAGCATAATCAAATGATCTTTCCATAATGAAACATGAAAGACAAGTACCAGAGTTTCATTTGCACATATTTAACCTCACTGGTGCACCGAAACTCATTAGGATAAAAAAATTTTTTTTTTTTAATTTCTTGCTTCTCTCACTCCTCCCTATTGCCCATGCTTAGAGCATTTGATGGCACCTTGCAATCCACCAGACAAGAGAACTGGTCCTGTTTATTCCGTCCAGCTACTGAAATCAGACAGAAAGCATCTGTTCCTCTTATATACAAAACTCTCCTGTCAAGTGAAGGTTCTCAGGCAGCAAGGCAGGATCAGGACCTTTGAGAACAGGAAAAAAACACAACCAAAGGAGTCCATAAAGAAGTTTACACCCCTCAATGCACAGCATTAAGCTGGCAAGCCAGAAAACTGGTGTTCAGTGACAAGCTTTGCAGCAGGTCCTGCCTCAGCACGGGAGGAGCAATTGTGGAACTGTCTGAATCTCAGCTACAGTGCAAGACACCTTTGCTGCCACAGTCCTGGGCACTAAAACAACCTCAGACAGACAGCATACATGCCCATACTGAGGCAGCTACTTCAGCAGAGCTGCAACTGTTTCCAGGCAAGGCAGGATGCTGCTGTTATTTTCATGGAACAAATGCCACTAGATGACAAGTATCTTATTTTCCCTATAGAAACACACAGAACCCAAAGCAAGGACAAACTAGCCAGCCTTTCACTCGTGTGCAGTGTGAGGAGGGCAGAGGAGACACCAGAATGGAGCTTGCCTGCTTCTGGAGAGAGAGTGAGGAAAGGCAACAGAAAGATAATGTAGAATGTAAAACACACCAATATTCTGTTACACGTTGTTGCTGTGCAACAGATGGCAGCAGGGGGGCTGTCTGACAAAATCGCATCTGACATGGAAGTGCATATGAAAAAAAGGTGTGGAACTGAGTTCTTCCATGGAGAAAAAATTGCATCCACAGACATTCAGTGATGCTTGCTGAATGTTTACAGGGACCAAGCAGTTGATGTGAGCACAATTAGGTGGTGGGAGGTGAATTTCTGCAATGATAACAACAAAAATGAGTCACTTTGACTGGTGCAGATTTTTATGAAAGCAGCAAGCAGGCTTTTGTTCACTGTCAGCAAAAATGCATAGTCACTGGTGGTGACTATGTTGAAAAATAGTGTTTTGTAGCTGAGAATATGCTCTATCAAACAGTGTTATTGTGCTCTTTGCAGCTGTTGTCATTTCCATGGAAATAAACA
Organism: Centrocercus urophasianus; assembly: GCF_019232065.1. Lineage (NCBI taxonomy): Eukaryota > Metazoa > Chordata > Aves > Galliformes > Phasianidae > Centrocercus > Centrocercus urophasianus. Next base: position 8,501,965 of record NW_024885088.1, on the reverse strand, counting down.
GGAGACGTTACCTTCAGAACAGTGTATGTAACACAGCTTTCATCAAAATAATTGCTGTGATACTATAATTTCATTAGTATCATATGCATATGTAAACAAGAATTTTTTAAAAAAGGAAAAGAAATAAAGAAAAAGCGATCTGTTTCCATCTGAAGTTTTTTTGCACTTATCTACAGTTATTTTACTTTTTTTACCATACAGTTGTTCATTTCATATACTGTTCAAAATATGGATTCCAGGAAGGCGCTGATAATGACACACTGAAGAAATCAAACTAAAAGATCAAAATATTTTGCAAACCAGATTTTCTCACAGACTGTAAGGCAAATGCACTCCTTAAATTTAATGACTTGGTTTCTGTAAAAGATCGGCAGTGCGTTCTGTAGATTTCTCTCCCCACAGTTCTTGAAGAATCACAAACATTTACTCTTCAGATAAAGGAGAAAGTGCAGGAAGTGAAAACTAAAGAGAATCCCTTGGAGTTACTGAAAGCTGCATTAAGGAGCTCTGCTCAGAACATCAGAAACTGAATAATGAGGCAGCAGAGAGCTCTAGAGTGCCACGAGGCTTTCAAATACATTTCTTCAAAATGAAGACAGGAAAATGCAATGAGATGATGTTTCTTGGTTGGCATATACTGTCACGGAGAAAATTTTTTCTTCTTTTCCATATACAGGGACTGACTTCTACGCTCCTGTTCTCCAACATTTAGATGAGAAGCTGATGAGAGATGACAAGGCACATTTAGAAAAGTTCAAGAAATTCAGTACTGAATAAAACATAAGGACATAAGGACAATGGTCAGGCTGCACTTAGTCATCTTAGACTTCCTCTGTGCTTTGAATACCTACATGGTGGATGTCAACTGGATAGGGCCAGGCTCTTTTCGGTAGTGCCCAGTGACAGGACAAGAGACAATAGGCACAAACTGTATCACAAGAAGTTTCATCTGAACATGAGAGAAAAAAATATTTACTTTGAGGGTGACAGAACACTGGAACAAGCTGCCCAGAGAGGTTGTGGAGTCTTCTCTGGAAGAATTCAAAATCCGCCTGGACACTTTCAGAAACTGTGCAAGGCACTCTAGGGAATCTGCCTCAGCAGGAGGTTGGACAAGCTGATCTACAGAGGTCTCTTTCAACTCCTCTGATTCTGTGAAATGCAAGAAAGGAATGGAAAATAATTAATTCAAGGATAATATGGTTCCAGATCTTCTAAATGTTCAAGAACATTTTAAGCTTATTTTAAAAACACTTGAAGAAACCTGTTGCAATCAGTACCAGGTTTGACTTAGTGCATGTACTTTCCTGCATCACAAAACACCTTTTGCTCCTTTAGCTCTCCATTCAAAATTCATATCCTCCTGCTCTAAATAAAATTTATTCTTTTGTTTTGTTAACTTTTCAATGACTAACAGTTAGAATCTTATTTATCTGATAAAAAATACATGTGGAAAACTACATCTATGTGTTAACTTCCCATGGCACATGAGATTCATACCCCTGTGGAAAAGTAGAGCCAGTCTCAGGCTCATCAGGAGAGTCCTCATCCCTCAAGCAGGAAAGTGCTTGCAATCAAGGTTTCTAGGCTCCTGAGCTAATTAACGTTCCTCTGTCCTGACTACACCACTCTAAGCAGTGAACATTATACTAGTAAATCTTTGTGTGGTACAGAGAGCTACAGGAATACATGAACGAAGACACGCACCATATTTCAGATGAAGTCAGACATGCTCCTAGATTTTTTTCTGCAATGCCTCATCTACCTATGTGCTTGGCCTTAGAGCTTCCATCCCAAAGCAGCAGCTTTCCCTCAGCACTCTTCTCCTAACATAGACATAGCTAATCATGTTTTAGAAAGCTAGTAAGAAAACATACCAGAGTTGCAAAATCTCAAAATAACTGGAATTCACAAATTTCTTGCATTTTGAAAATATAAAATGCTGCAGTAGATGCTGTGCTACTGCGAACAAGTGATCTCAAGCTTACATAAGTACAACACAAGCTTACAACAAGTACAGAGTGTTGGTGACTTCTTCATTTCTTTTTGTTTGAGGAACTTTTTCCTCTCTTATAAAGATCAGAAATTATGTTCCAAGGTAAAATAGTTCCAAGGTAAAATAGACTATAGAAGCATTAACATTTGATCAAATATCTCAAAAGAAACAGTGTGCCACTAAGGAGCATTCTAAATTGAAGGATTTATCCATACAATTCAAGAAAAAAAATGAATTATGATTCATTTCCTATTTATAGAATTTCTTACTGTATTTTCCAGGAAATTATGCACTTTTTGACTTTTATATAGCGATAAGATCTTGGAGACAAAGCTGGCAGGTTATAAATGTCAAGTAAGCTTTAGTAATTCAGAAACTGAAATGTGATGTACTTGTTGTAGTTTCATTGCATTAAAACACCCACAGCAGGCTCATCCTATATTACATCTCTCTATCTCACGTACTTTAATTTTGAGATTCAGAACATGCTCAACAGACTTTTGTTAATTAATTTGTACCAAGAAAAACACAAAAAACCTGTATTTTAAGTCAGTTCTATTAGGCTCCAGATCTTCAGTACACACTTAAGTTCCACGCAGGCTCTGTCCTCAGCTCAAAACACATAAATGCTGAAAAAAATTACTTTCTGCAACAACTTCTCTTAATAACATACGATAAAGAGGCTACCATCATCAAGGCATTTCACATATAAGTTGAGAGACTGAAAAGACTGAATGCAATCTGGTAATATTTTGTACTCAAAACTAAAGTAGCACAAAAAAACATTTCTAAAGAGTGGATGACCCGCTTTTTACAAATCAGTCAGGCCTTCTTCAGTGGGTTTTTGTTTGTTTGTTTTTAAGAAGTTTAGAAAGCTCCAGGATCCAAATTCATGTTAGAACGCCAGGATTTACAAGGACTGAGGGAAATTAAGTATTTCACAGAACAAACAGATCATCATCAGAAATTATGAAAATGAAAACTGGTAAGAGAAAACTGAACTAAAAGACAAATGATGAACTGGAAGAGAAAACAAATAAAAACACTTTTGCAGTGCCACTCCTCCAGCTGGCTGCGGGATAGAGAGTGACAAACTCTTGACAGTTACCCAGGTGTCAACAGCTCCACAAAAGGTATTAGAGCCACTAACCTCTACACAGCACAGAGATGATCTCTGGTCATATCTGACCTCTTAGATCAATTTTACACCATAGGAATTATTATTTTTTTTAATAGCAAATCGATTCTTTTAAATTTGCAAGACATGAAGTTTAACTGTGAAGCATATTTTGAGCCCATTATAAACCCTAATTGCAACATTTTTCAGTTCTAACCAAAGACAAAAACAACCAACACACTACTTTTCACGGGAGAAAATAATCACTAATCATTTTGAATTCCTGGTATCATGCCATAGCTGAATGCAGAGATTTTGGCAACAGCTTCAGGACTAATTTATTTTTTAGAAAAAAAACTTGCCCTTTCAACTTGTTCAGGCCAGACTCTTGTGGCTCAAGTTGTGAGTTGAACTCGTTTACAAAGCACCTTGACAAAGATCTGTGCTAACACCACTGAGGGTGATGTTAGACAGCAATTGGATGGAGAAGCAGAGGCAAAAAGCAAGGCAGGAAAAGCAAGAATTTGCTTATCCTATATTACTGCCAAATCCTTTCCACTGAATCTCCAGCATCTTGGCAGGACCATTTCATCTACCTTTTTTTTTATTGAGATACCCCCCATTTCAGAATTTAGCAGTTCTAGCAGTAACAAGCAACTTTCCCTGGTATTTGCATTAAGTCTCAAATTAAGAATTTCAAGCCGTCTCCCTGTGGCTTCTTTGCCAATGCTCTGAAATTCCTTTTCAAAGCCATCCTTTTCTTTCTCCTTTCTTATACTTCAGTCCAACCTGCAGTGTTGTCTTCTGAACTGAGAAACTTATAATAGGAACAGATCCTCCACAGCCACCAAGGAAGAAGGAATAATTCAAAAACCCTAGTAGTCACCATCAACCTTAACTTGCCACTTCTTTGAGACAGACTCAGAAGAGGAGATGAAAACAGAAGTAACAGTGGAGGATCACTAGGAGGGAACATCTCAGTCCATCAAGGTATAGAAGGTCTGGCATCACATACTGAGGAAGTATGTAGAAAAATGGCTTACCTGGAAAAAAAAAAATAATCAGGAGAAGCTTATCTACATGTAATTAGTCAAGTCAGGAAAGTCAGCCAAACTTTCCAGCAACATGGGGAAATATCAGAGAACTGAGACCAGCCAATCTCTCCTCTTATTTGCCATAACGTTTGCAGGAAGCAGAAAAGCCATTACTTACTATGAATTGAAATGTCTCCAAGACGCGTTGGACACACTCAATCAGAGCATACCATATAATGTGAGAATTGCAACAGCTACAGACAAGTCAACATAACAGCCAGGATGAGGCAACATAACTGATTTTTTATTTGACAGCCTTTTCTAGAAGGTATAGCCTATTCATTGCATGACAGGTTTAACATTTTTTGTTAATTTGCAAACAAAGGGAAAGATTAGTCATTTATCAGAAAACAATATTATATTTCAAGTTTCTGTCTACAAGCAGAACTGCTATGCACAGAACGCAATCTATTAAGACAATTTAGTTCTCTTTTCCTAATGCCTAAGAAAAAGAGCCCCTTTATTCCAGAGCTCAATATATCATCATTTTCACTGAAATAACCTAATACAATGCTTTCATGTTCTTATCCATGAAGACTTTCCATATCAAGCAGAAGAGATTTCAGGCTGCAGTTCCTTTCTGTTCTCCATCTTAATGCAAAACCAATCAGCCCAGTAACAAAACCAAGAACAGTGCAAACCCAGATGGGAGAAAGGCATGAACAACCTCAAAAAAGACAGAAGGCCAAGTCTTTACTCAGGATCTTCTGTTTGTGCTACTCAGTGGTGCAGAGCAGGATGATGTTGCTCAGAGACCAAGGAAGGGGTCATGCTTCCTATGGGGTACTCTAAACTTGGCTGGACATTGGTCCACTGTTTTGAAGGACAAATTCTAATCTACAGGCAGTTCATTGTTAAGCATCCATCATAACATCTCATGTTAGGAATCATTTTAGTCCATAGGCTAAAGAAAATAATAATCAAATGCCAATTTGATATATTTGCAATACGATACCAGGAGTAAGCCAGGAGTAATTGTTTTCTGTTATTGTGACTCATAGAGCACGTGTTTTAGAGACTGCCAATGAAGAGGGAAATTCATATAAGCTACTTTGAAGGCCTCTTCTCTATCAAAATTATAAAAATGTCATTCCAACGAAGTACCACCCCAAATTAATAAATATTCCTTTCACAGGAGTATTAATTGCAGGGTGACAGCTGATGGCTGAATGGAACGCACATTTCTTTTTCTATCTACACACACAGCTTCCTCAGCTTTTTATATATCAAATGCAAATACTACAACATGTCATAACACAGATGAAACAATAACTTTTCTGAAGCTACATTTACTTCAGAAAGCCAGTTTGGAGATGACTTGTTATTTTCACTCATTTTTTTGCCTTAGTTTACCAACATACTTTTGCTTATTTTATGTAAATAATTAAGCTTTTTTCCCCCCAGCAAAAATTCTGAAACTATGTTTTTCTTGGAGTCATGGTCATTTAGAATCAACTGAGATCATCTGGTTATATCTTGTATATTTTGACATTGTTCTGCAACCACTTTTATTGCCATGATGCTAAATGACAGCTACAGCTTAAGCACTTTGCACTTCCATTACCACTGTCACTTGGGTCTCTCGATAGACTATATCTGCCAAGAGACACACACTCATGCTAATAATCCTGGTAAATGCTGGGACTTCAACTCTGCTAGATTTCTTTTGATGCACAGGAAGAGACATTAGTGTGATTAACTAGGACAGAAGTGCTCAGGCACTGACCCCAGCTCACAGCAAGGGCAATTCTGAACTGTCCTTCTCAGCACTCACCAAAAGCACTGGAAGATGATTTCACAATGTCAAGTTTGTATTTTAAAAACAAAACAAAAAAACAACTCTTTTAAAAATGAACATTTTTCATAACTCTTCCTTCTGCAACAAGATTATGTTTGTTTTTTTTTTAATTCATAACCAGTATAAGCAGTGAAGTTTGCAGAATTCCCTGAGGGAATGAAATGCTACATTTTAAATCATCCCTATTTATTTCCCCTCCTCCTCATTTCATCTCATATCACTACTTCATACATGTTCTGCTAAGAAATTTTTCTTCATATATCTTTCCCAACCAAATCTTTTAGTTATGCTTTCCTTAAAACTTTCTAGTTTGCTGACTGCTACCACAGAGAAATGAGACACAGGCAGCATCATGACCTTTCCTCATGGGAGGGCATCATTATGTCTTTGCCTAAACAGATAAAAATTAGCTTAGGTTCATCTCCGCTTTGCTTCTTGTTTTCAGTCACCCGGGCACTTCTCCAGGAGATTAGGATAAAAAGTCTTTACTTTGGAAATAAAAAGCTTCAGAAGGCCTTTAAATCCAATTAAGGTTTCCTGCAAATTAAAGTTCAGATAAAATTCTCCATTTTATAAGGTTCTTCAGATCAACTTCATATGTTCCTATATTTAAAATATATTTTATATTGCACATTTTTAGACAATATATTAAAGAAAGTCTCTTTATTTAATTTTCTTTCTTTCTCGTTTTCTTATTTTCCACTCTCTTTTCCATTTTTGTTTACATGGCCTCCATATTGCATTCCAGTGTAATGGCAATGTTTCAAAAAATGTGAGGACATAACAACAAATCTTGTCCAGTTTGAGGAGAATAACTGAGGTTATTTGCAGAAAATATCAAACTCTAGTGAATTAAAACAGAGAAAAGGATATTTCTCTTTTTTTTTTTTTTTTTTTTTAATTTGTTTATTTCTTGTTAATTATTGAAGTCCTAATGATGATATGTAGATACTTGGATAGCAAATTATAACTTCAGTAGAGGAAACATTCAAAATTTCTGTTAAGACCACAGAAAATATAAATTTACAGTCTTAACTTGCAAATTCTGCTTTCAGGCATTCCAGGTGCCAGTCCTGCCAGTCTCCCACCACAGTGTCTCAGGGAACAAAGTATCACCCCTGTTGGAGGAAGATGGCATAAGGGATACAAGCACCGCAGAACTACACATCTCCATGAGACTGGATGGATACCTCTGAGAGGGCTGAATCAAGTTCATTGATGCCATCAATGAGAAAGCAGTCCAATGTTTTGGATAGATTACGCACATTGACAGCCTAGAATTTGGGGAAGGTAACAAATACTGAAAGTGTAGTCATTGCATAACGTGATGGCTGCAGCCTGTGAGGATTTGATCAAACACAACAGAAAACATTCAAAATGCAGTGGGCACAAAAATAGGGAAAGAAGCTGCTTACCCTCAGAATTGTATGCAAGGTATGCAAGGATCTCCAGAGACATACCCTTGCATCCACTGACAGCCCTTAAATGAGGTCTGGGAAGGGATAGATCCTATCCTGGCTCCACCCCTTCTGTTCACATCCTGGGTTGGCCCCGCCTTCCTACCCATGCTCAGTCACTAGTTTAAGCTATGACTTAGCACTTCCATTACACATGAACAGTAAAAAGGCAAATGTCAAGATCACCTTCAGGATGGGCAAAAAGAAGGATACAAGGAAGTGCAGTCCAGTCAGTTTAACCTCAGTGGCCAGGAAGACAATGAAACAAACACTTTTGGAAGCTGTTTGCAGGCACATAAAGAGAAGGAAGGTGACTGGAAAGAGCCAACCACCAGCAAATCATGCCTGATCAAACAGATCACCTTCCGTATGGAGATGATCAGTCTCATGAATAAAGAACAACAGGTGTCTTCTGCCTTGGCTGCAGCAAGGCTTTCAGCACAGTTTCCCTTAATCTTGTAGATAAATTAAGAGATACCCCAAGAAAATAAGTGGACTACAGACCAGGGGACACCTAGAAACTCCCTCTTGTCTCTTTCTGTTTTATGAAGTTATGCAACTTCTCTATATATTTTTTCTTTAAGCAAATAATACTTTAAGCAAACATCTAGTTTCTCAGTAAAACAAATTGTGGATTTGGGCAACAGATTTCCATGGAGCCTAATGACTATTTTAGTCAGGGAAACTTTCCTGAGATGTCTTAGTCTCCTGTCTCAACCTGTTCCCCAGGAAACAATTCCTTTTCACTAAGCACTGACAGCTTAATGATAGGCTTATGAAAACCCAAATGAAATATTCTTATCTTCTCAACATCAAGAAAGCCTCCAAATAACTACTGAATGACTCAGATAAGGGAGCGTTTCAGCACGGAGACTGATTCAGAAGGAAAAAGCCTTTGCCTTCACTATCTGAAAGCTATGGCCTGTGACTTGGCTTGTTCTGCCCCTTTCACCCTGAGTAGCTATTTACATCCTTCTGGTGTGCCATTTTATTCAAATGATAACCTAAAGTGTCCTCTGACTGCTCCAGTCACATTTCCATGCAAGTTTCCACAGAAATCTGGGAAGGGTGATGGCTCCTTTACACTCACAGCCAGTGCTCCTCCTTATCTTGGCCACTGTACCTAAAGCTTTACTTGCTCCCTCAATGTCAGCCAGACACTTCTCCCTACTTCTTCCTCTTCCCCTCTTCCCTCTGCTCCTTCCCCAAATTAAAGAGCACAATCTGATGGAAAGAGATTTGATCTCCTTGTGAAATACTGCTCTCTCTCCTCATGGAATTTATGCAGAAGTAAAACTGTTGGCCCTTAACTTTTAGGTTCTTCAGATGCATGAATAGGGTGACCATATTATACCACTCTACTGGCACAAAAAGAGCCATGACATGAGAAAGGAAAAGCAAATCAGGTAACAAAGGAGAACTTCCTGGCAACAAATTCCAGGGTTCAACTACGAAAAACACTTTGAGGCTCAGGACATGTGAGAAAGGTTTTCTCCCCAATTCCACTTGGGCTTCTCACTGAGAAGTGGGAACAAAGAACCATATTTTCTCCTCATTTAGCAGGTGTGTTAAAAAGAAAAGATCTTTTACTGAGATGGAAAAAGAACAAATGGGATTTGAAAGTAAAGAAATCTTTCCTATAAAGGTAATAATATCAACACAATTGCTAGTCTGACCTTTAACTGCTAACTGAATCAGTTTTTTTTCTCACCTACAGAAGACTGGAAATTAATTTTGCAAGGGACATTTCAGATGGATTATATGTATATAAAATAACAGGTTAAACTAAAAACTAAAAATGCATGTAACAAACAAACAAACAAAAAACCAACAGACTAGCAAAAAACAATTGTTCAGCAAGTTCTTTTTCCGGAGTAGCCCTGGAAAAAATTTTCATGGAAAAATATTTTATAGAATTTTTATGGAAAAATCTTGAGCAGTAAAATGTAAGTAAAAGCATATTTTGTGTTTGGTTCATGAAATATTTATTGCTTTTCCCTGTTGTTCTCTGTCTTCCCAGCAGCAGTCACACTTCTGCTGTCCCAGGCTTCTCCCTGCTCTTCTGTAGATCTCTTTCCATCTTCCTGGATTGCTCATTCCCTTAGCTCCATGAGATTCCATTTTTAAAATAAACACAGAGAAATTACTGCTTCTGTAGAGCATTGACAGCAGCAGCTGTACAGGAGTTTCAGTGAAATGTTGCTTTCTGGGTCATCAATGGTGAACAATTTTTTTTTTTGTCTTTCTTCATAAAGTTGAACTAGAAAACACACAACATTCACAAGTAGGAAATCTTCCAGGCACAGAACTATTCATTTCTCAGCAAACGATGACTGCTGAGAAATGGTATTGTGACAAATTATAGAAGGTGAATTTCCAGGTAGGCTCCAGAAGATTTTAATTGAATTAAATTGCAGAATATGCATCTTTATTAAGAACTACAACAGCATACACTAGAAGGAAACTTACACAAATATTATTTCCTGTCACTCCATAGTTTCATCTTTTCAATCTCTGACATTCCCACATATTTCTCAGGAATTTCATAGTTAAGGAACAGAGGAACATACTACTTCTACCTACTACAATCTACTTTCAGAATGACTGAAGGTGCAAGACAGGTTTCTGTATTTATTACAGCATGTTCTATCAATCAATTTAACATCACAGTATGGCCTTCAAGTACAAAATGGTCTCTTCTAAACTAGATCCTGCACCTTGACTCAAATCAAATTCATTGCATGTTTTAGGGAAAACTTTATAGAAATCCTTTATTTCACGTTTTAAAATTCATGTGAATTTTAAAAAGCTTTTCTCTCTTTTGTTCTTTTCTAACCCAAACAAACTAGTTTGCAACTCACTACATTCCTGTAAGGTATAGAAGTATTGGTGTAGTTAGTTTTGATTTAGGCAGTATGAAATTAAGGAACTTGATCAAAGATGCACAAATGTAGTCCAGGATATGTCTAGAAATCAAACAGGAGAAAATGAAGCAGAGAAGATCTGCTATCATGAATTTCAGTCGTCCACAGGATCTGTTCAGTGCTTAGTAGTTCAGGCTGGAATACGGATACATCTGTTTCAGGGTACATTCCCATTGATTTATTAGCAACATTGTCAAAAAAGAAACTTCTACAAAACATGCAAGAAATTCCTGGCTGCTGCTCCAACTACAAATGAATTCTCCTTCTTAGTTGCTTAGCAAAAATAGAGAAACAGAAAAGAGCTACCTGGGTGGCTGAAGACCGCAGGATTGTTGAGTAACAACCTGACAGAAACTGAGTTCAGATTGTGCTGTGCAACAGAAAGAAACCAGAGGAAAAAGTGCAAGAAGAATTCGAACAAAACAGAAGTTAACATACTCTGTTTTTGTTCCCAAATTGCAGCTGAAAATAGGTCCAGAGAAGACATCTGAAATTAGAAAAGACAAAAATTTCCAGAACTGGCAGTAGAATCAGCTCCACACTATTTCAGAAAGGGCAACCTCTCACATCTCTGAATTTAGGAATAGGTTTTTTGTCATTAGTTGTTATATTAATAAAAGATGAAACTCATTATTTTTTCCCATAAATCTCCAAATGCCCAGTGTCCTTTTTCCCCCATCTGCATAGTGGAAGGAGCCCAGCTGTGACCGTACAGGATTTGATTCCCTTAAAGCTTCTATTTGAAGAATAAAGATTTCCTACTAAGAAAAATCTTAACTTGCACTTTCCAGCTACTGTGAATGCAGGCTTGTTGTTCAGAATCCAGCTAGAGGACAATGGGAAGATCTGTGAATGTGTGATAGGAGGGTATGGCAGTGCAGAAAATGAAGATATTCTGGACAGAGATTGAGGGCAACATCCTGTGGGGAGAACTCAGTGTGAAAAAGGGAGCCTTTGGAGAAAAAAAAAAAGTCAGGAGTTAAATTGATACTTTATTAAGGAGGATCTCCAGAGCAAGCTGGAGAAGGAACATATTTGCAGTGAGAAGTAGAGGACAAGGAAGAGTTAACAAGGTAGAAAGTTCAGCATCCCAGCTGTATATTTTGGGAAACTGTGAATAGAGGGCAGAAGCCTACAAAGTGCTCGAAGATGAAAAGGAGAGACGACTGTGAGTGCGGCAAGAGGTTGTTGAGGACTAAATAAAGCTTTGGGGTTGAGAGAGTCAAGTCATTCGTCTCTGAGGAGTCTTCAGAAAAACAACATTTTCCTAGGCATTTGAAATACCAATTTTCTAATCAGACTAGTTTTTCAAAGACCAGTTAGAGAGCCTATCCTGCAAAGTTAATATGCTCAAAAGGCATCATTAAGCATGTAGGCTCCTATCACTTTGAATCTTTTCAGAGGGAGAAAAACAGGAACAGGGTGACACTGTGACTCATGATTTTCCAATATTAGCTATGAAATTCTGTAGCTGTAGAGGCTGAGACTTGCATACTCTACTACTTCTAACTCCAAAACTGAAATAGCACAAATTATCAGTACAGCTGGACAGACTATGTACTTACTTGTTCTTTCCCTAAACCCACACTTAGTTTAGGAAGGTAATAACAGAGATTGGTGTTCTGTTTCAACCTAATTACAGCCCAAGACAAGATTTCCTCACCTGTCCTGCTGGTGAAGATGCCACAGCTAGAGAGCATTATATTTAGTTAAACCCAGGCATCTAAAATAACATTCTGTCTGCATCTCTTCCTACTCCAGAAAGCTGCAGGTATACTCCCAGACATTTGGTACACCAAGATTTCATTAACTGCAAAGTGGAAGAGACAACAGAGAGAAAATACAAGTTGTCCAATTGTATTTTCCTTGATACACAAGGCTCAGAAGCCAGATGTTATTGTGCTGATCCCAGAGGGGCTGTTGCTATTAGTTGAAGGTGTTGTAGAGGAGGTGATCCCAGGCTTTCCCATGACATGCCTTCTCATCCATAGCTGAACCTAGGAACACTCACCAAGCATTCAGAAAAGCTTACATTTTGAAATCAGAATTTGTTGGACAAACATACCTGGCAGATTTTCTGAATAACTTCAAACTACTTTCACGTGTGTACTGAAGGTAGAAATGGAAAAAAAAAAACCTTTTTCTGTTACTCCCATTTTCAAGAATGAGAAAGGAAGATCTGGGAAATCACAAGCTAGAGAGCCTCAATTCTGTTCCTGAGAAGATCATGCAGCAGATCCTCCTGGAAGCTGTGTTAAAGCACGTGCAAGAGGAGGAGTGATGCAACACAGCCAGCACAGCTTCACCAAGGCAGATTGTGCCTGACCAGTCTGGTAGCTTTCTGTGACTGATGTCATCTACCTAGACTTCCACAAGGCTTCTGACATGGTCCCACGCCACGTTCTTATCTCTAAATTGGAAATATGTGGATGTGAAAGGTGAACTATTCAGCAGATAAAGAATTGGTCACAGACAGAGGACTGTGGTCAACAGCTGGAGACTGGTGATAAGTTTTATCTCCCCCAGAGGTCAGTCTTGGAACTGGTGCTCTTCAACATCTTTATTAATTATACATAGAGAGAGTGGGATTGAGCGTATATCCTCAGCAAGTTTGCTGTTGACACTAAGTTGAGTGGTGCAGTTGGTACAACAAAAGGAAGAGATGCTATCCAAAGGAAACTGGACAAGCTTGAGAAGTGATCCATGTGAACCTAATGAGATTCAATACCCAAGGGTGCTGCATTTGGGTTGGGGCAGATATACATATAGATGGGGAGAACTCATTCAAAGCAACTTTGCAGAGAAATAGGGTTCTGGTGGATGAAAAGCTTGATAGGAGCCTGGAGTGCATGCTTGCAGTCTGGAAAGCTAACTATATCCTGGGGTGCATCAAAAGAGAGGAGGCCCTCAGGATGAGGGAGGTGATTGTTCCTCTACTCTGCCCTCATGAGGCCCCATCTGAAGAACTGCGTCCAGCCTAGGGCCCCAACACAACAGAGCTGTGGAGCAGATCCAGAAGAGGAGGTGGTAAAGAGGTAGAACAGCTTTCCTGTGAAGAAAGGTTGAGGAAGCTGGGCTTGATCAGTTTGGAAAAGAGAAGGCCCAGAGAAACCTGGCTGCAGCCTTCCAGAAATAGGAAGAAGCTTATAAACAGGAAGGAGACCAACTTTTTACAAGGACATGTAGTGATAGCACAAAGGAGAATGGTTTTAAACTAAAAGAGGGTAGATATTAGGAAGAAGTTTTTTATTCAGAGGGTGGTGGGACACTGGAACAGGCTGCCCCGAGAAACTGTGGATGCCCCATCCCTGAAGGTGTTCAAGGACAGGTTGGGTGGGGCCCTAGGCAGCCTGATCTAGTGAGTGGCAATCCCCTCTTCTTCCTTCCATGGCAGCAGGGTTCAAACTAGATGATTTTTAAGGTCCCTTCCAATCCAAGCAATTCTATGATTCTTTATTTTTAAAAATGTTTTAAATTTTTTTGCAATATTAAGATCCATTTAAGCCTTTATATGAGAAAAGTTAGATAGGAAGGTCTTTGAAAATGCTGACACAATATAAATGCCAAATCTTCAAGCAACATATTTGTACCTTGCTCTACAATTCTCAAATTGAGCAACTGCCCTATCATCTTACAGAAGTGTTCCATCTCATTTCCTAAGATACCTAAGGAACTCCATAGGCCAGGTGGGCACACAGCAATACACACAGCAGTCTTAAATTCAAGACTCTCCAAGTACAACAACAAAAGTACTTGCTATATTTCACATTGATTAAAAGGTATGGGACATTCCCATCCTCAAAAATGTTGACTCCTCTGACACAGAAGTTAGTCACCAAATATGGCATATCATTCATTATCTATTCAAACAGGCTTTCCAAATTTGTGTAAAGGAACATCTATTCATGCAAGACAGATCTTCAAATGCATTCATTTATCTGGCTGCCCTAACAGCTACATTGTCATCCATCACTTACCATCAAAGCTGCAAGAGACCAGGAAAGAAAAATGGTGTTATCTTGCACCTCTGCATGGACAATACTCAACTGCAAATACTAGCAATACCTTCTCCCAGGTTCTTCTGAATGACAGTAACACAAACGTTGTAGCTCAGATGAAGTCAGTGAAAGGTCTGCTTCTCTCAACAGAAACAAATTCAACAAAATTCGTACCATAGCTCACAGCCACATGAGGCTTGTCACCACTGTGAACTTCTCTTAATTCTTTTGCAACTGCCTAGAAAAAAAGGTGTTAATTTGCATGTTTTCAGTTGCAAATCATCTGACAAGGAGGTGATTCAAAATCTTCATTTCCCAAGACATTTCATGGGGCATTTGAAGGCATTACTTCCTTCTCTTTGCAGAGGCCCTCCATGATCCACAGTTAACTGAAAATCACTGCACGTGCACCAGGAGCTCACTCTTGCTGAAGTCATCTTCTGTCACCTTGCACAGAGACACACTCATTATTGCTGAGCACTATGTTCCTCAGCATTCTGATCTCACAGAAAGAGGCTGAATTGCTACCATCCTCTGCAAGGAACCAAATGCTGTCTCATTGTGAGAGGTTGAAAGCCCTGTGTAACCACCTGTGAGAATACTGAAATAAACATTACTAGACAGTTTTTAAATCAAAAAACTTGGAATAGAAACATAATCATTTAATCTGTCCTCTTTCTGCTGGCAACCCTGCTTCCTCCTGCAGCATGAGTATCTAAACTTGTTGCTTGCCAGGGCTGCATTGAGTGAGGAGGGATTGTTTTAGGCTGCATATAAAATACAAAATATAGTTAATATACATAAGTGACAAAAATTATATTACAAATTATTAAAACATAAAAAAAAAAAAAGAAGAAGACAACAAAACAGAACTAGTGGGACATTTTTACCTTATTTTTAAGAAACTAATGCAATGGACTGGTCTGATGAAAGCAGTTGCAAGCCTTAGTTCCCAAGGTGCTTGTCAGAGATTTTTGATCTAATTTTACTCTTTCTGTTTCATCCTTGAAAATAGCTACTCACAAATGTATTACTGCCAGAAAGTAATGACATGTATAAAATGTGATTGTGAAGAAAGAGATATCTTTCTCTGGTAAGACTGGTTCTATAGAAGTCTAGTAAAGAGACATAATAATTTTTTTTTTTATTTGAATGTCTGATTACAACTCTTTTCATTCAACTTGAAAATCTGTATATAATTTATGTTGACTGAAAATAGAGTCAAGTATAGAAAAGGAGAATAATGATTTGGAGATCTTGAAAGATATTCTCAAATTCCTTTATCAAAATAGAAAGGAAGGCCACCTATTTTTTTGCTATTCATAGGACTGCGTTTAGCCAACACATCAAAATGCATAAAATTATTTGTCATAACTTGAGTTTGCTATAATTTAATTTTGAATGCTGTTATGGTTTGAAACAGCAGAGATAAATCAATTTTCACCTTAAAGACATTTGTTTAACTCATTTAAACAAGTGATCAAATTCACCAAAAATGCTAGATCTGTCAGCCAGTTTTCATCTCCAAGTTATGTCACACATTTTCCTTTTGATTCCATACATGACCTGATTTCATTTTGCAAATCATAAAACCTTTTTATCATGTTAGCCCAACTTAGCCACCTTACTTCAGAAAAGTCAATTATATTTCCTGATTCAGTCCCTTAGACTTCATTAAATTCTCAACTTTGATGACAAGGTACCACGCGGGTTTCATTTCAACTTGAGCGAGGGTGGTGACTGCAAGAGGCGGTCAGTCCTGCACTGTGCCTGCCCCTTCACAGTGTTCACTTGTCAGCTACATACTCCGTGCTCAAGCTACACACAATTGACTCATGAAAAATATCACTAAAAATCACATAATAACGTTAAAAGTTTATGATCTTGTGGGACCACATTACTAGCTGCCCAGGGCTGCATGCAGCCTGCAGGCTAAACATGCTTGTACCTGCAATTTTCCTCATTCTCTCATTCTTTTGTAGCTATTGGGCTTTTTTTTTTTTTTTTTTCCCCATCAGCCTGACTGGAAATGTAGTGCGGTGTGGAACAGAAGCAGCGGGAAGTACCCAGGAACATTGGATGACAGCAAAACCCAGCCCACCACACAGCAAGGTGAGCCTGCAGCCTTCTGGCAGAGGAAGAATATTCCAAAGCATTCCTAAATACTCAAATTTTCTATTCTAATATATATATATATTTATATATATATTCTGGAACATAGGAAAGAAGAAGACAGATGAAAACCAACCTTTTCAACTGAATCAACAGATTGCAGAGCAGGATATATTTATTTTCAAAACAGTAAAATACAACCAGCCCACCAAATTTCACATGTACTATCCTTAACAGCACTCCTGTGCAGTATTCTTTTGTTATGCAGAAAAAGCACCAAATACTTTGCTGTTTTTAATCAAAAACAAGATGCCAGTGTAAGAAAAAGAAACAAAACCTTAAAGATCATCCCTTCTCTCATTAACACAAAAATCACTACAGGGTATTAATTTTCTTGCCCAATGTCATCAGTACTCATCAAAGCAAAACAGCTTGCTTTCTGTAGAGCTATGTTTATCAGACCCTTACCTTTATAATCCAACATCATCAGCCAAGATGAGGAAGATAGGCCTGAGTCTGGCTATAACAAGCACAGAGCACATCTGCAGTTTAAAGCACAGAACCTCAACAATGTCCAATCCAGCTGGAACCCAGCTACCTTCTAGAACTGGGAGCAATACAGCCAGTTCTAGGCAGTTCTACACTTCACCTCACTAACTTTGGTCCTCCAACCAAAGTGCCAGCTGGCAATCTGAGTGAAATTTTAAGAGTGTAATTTACAACATCCTACAGCACTGCTATGAGTGAGCACAAATACCAGCCTGATGACAGGCTGCTCTTTGCACTGCCTTCCTCATGCAGCACTAACATACTCCTAGCTGCCATGGCTTTTTTGCTATTGGTCTTGTAGTCACCTCCTTACCATGAGGGACAGCATTCATCTCAGCCACCACTGCCACCACAAGAACAGATTTGGAGCAAACTAATCCCTCTGGTTTGCCTGAATTCAAACATAACAGGGCAGACTTCAGTGGATTTGGATACAACCACAAAAATTTTTTACCTATATAAAAAGTACCATAGAAAGAAATCAAGCAGATGCAATTTGAGGAGAACATAAGTTTGAATATGTACATCCTTTAGAGCTGCAAAACAATTTGATCTGCTGGCAGCATCTGACTATTCTATTTTACATTAAAAGAAATGGGCCTTTGCAACAGGGAGACAATTACATTTTCTTGACAAGGAAAGCTCTGTAGATCCTTAAATTTCCTCTTATTTTAGTCAAACAACATTGCGTATACAAAATTATGCCACCCCATCAAAACAAACTCCATGCTTCTACCATCTCCTGGGCGTCCTTCCTATTCAACTGCAACATCAAAGAGCAAATCTTCACAGTTAAAAATAGATACACACAAAAATCCCACATGCTTCTAGATTCTACTGGAATTCTGCCATTCAAATTAATAAGGTTCTTATTCCTCTTCTCCTTTCATTGTTGGGATAGATTTTTGTCACCAATTCAAAGTTTAAATAATGAAAATTTACTTGGCTTAACCATTTACTTGAATCTGGGAAGTCTTCTGGTAAATACATGTGTAAATTCTGCCCACCAAGAAGTCTTTCCATATGGTTACTAGTGCTTGTAGTGGCAGTGGCACAGGAGATAAGCTGCTCACAAGGAAAACAAATGTAGGTTGGGCAGGAGAAATACGGTTTGAAAATTTCTTCTAGTATTAGCCAGTGATTCTACATTATTTAGAGGATGCTTAAAAACCTGACTGCCTGAAAGTTTGTTTTTAGATAAAAGTACTTTTAGATAAAAGTTAGATAATTCTTCTAACAAAATGAAATTTAGAAAATTTATTTCATTTCTGGAAAAGGGAGAGCTCTTATACCTAAAGAGCTGCAGTCCTCTCAGTAGCAGTGTGAATTGTGTCACTGCATCAAGCCTAAGATTATCTGATGATGGGATTGAGTGCACCCTTAGTAAGTTTGCAGATGACACTAAGTTAGGAGGTGGTGATCTGCCTGAGGGTAGGGAAGCCCTTCAGAGAGATCTAGATAAGCTGGATTGATGAGCTGAGGTGAATGGGATGAGGTTCAGCAAGGTCAAGTGCCGGGTCCTGCTCTTTGGCCACAACAACCCCATGCAGCGCTACAGGCTTCATCCAGGCTGAATGACTGGATGAACGTGAAGAGGAAAGGGACCTGGGGGTGCTGGTTGAAGCTTGGCTGAACATGAGCCGACAGTGTGCCCAGGTGGCCAAGAGGGCCAATGGCATCCTGGCCTGCATTAGAAATAGCGTGGCCAGCAGGAGCAGGGATCCTGTACTCAACATGCCCTGTATTCAGCACTGGTGGGGCCGCACCTTGAGTACTTTGAGACATTGAAGACCTGGAACATGTCCAGAGAAGGGTGAAGAAACTGGTGAGGGGTCTGGAGCACAAATGTTATGAGGAGAGCTGAGGGAGCTGGGATTGCTTAGTCTGGAGAAGAGGAGGCTCAGGAGAGATCTTATTGCACTCTACAACTTCCTGAAGGGAGGCTGTGATGAGGAGGGGTTTGGCCTCATACATCTTCCCTTCTAGGCACTTCACCATCTTTCTAGCCCTAAATATAGGCCTCCCATCTATTAGTTCTTATTTGACACAGGCTTCCACAAGGCAGCTGCCATAAGAAGAGGCACACTGCCAAAGGAGACAAATGGAAAAAGAAAATGCCAGAAGTAAGTTCCTTAGCTGTACTGCTGCCATATGTCATCATGCCTCAAACACAGCCAGTGAGCAAATATTAGATCAGGTTCATCCCTTTACGCAACATGTGGAAACAGTGCAAAGAACAATTGTGGAACTGCCCTGAAACATGCCAACAAGGCACAGAACTGAGCAAGGCTTGCTTGGACTACACGTATCTTACCGTATTTGTTACATCCTCAGGTGTTTCACAAGTATACCAAATTACATTAGGAACTATATCTACTGTAGAGGTGTACATTGCTGCTCTCACAGAAAAGAGACAGACATAAAAGCAATTTTTTTCCTACAGCAATCCCAAGATGGGTGGATGTTGCATTGCCTCCTACTACAGGTGGACTGAATCCATGCATCAGTATCTCTGTAACATTTATAGTACTCAGCCCAATCACAACAGCCTTACCTTCTCATAGCACAGTGATGAGCTGTGGCTTCCTGAAAAATGTATCTAAGTTAATTTTTTCCATTTACGGAGAAGGAGGATAAGAAGCCACTGCATCCCATGTAGATATTGGTTGCTGTTAAAATAGCTACTCTGAAGCCTCTGCCTTGAGGCACAACTATTGTCTTCATCTATACTAACTTGTCTCCATACTAAAACATGACTCCACGCATGTCATGCCCTTGACAAACAGAAGACACTGTGCCAAGTGTAGCATGATTAGCTTCAAATTTTGTAAGCAACCAGTATGATAATAACTAAGATGCAGACTAATAGTTTGAGGTTGATGATGGATGCAATGATAGTGGCTGATAAAAGGGTAGAGTCCACACACGACAAATAGCAATGCATTTCAGAAGGTGGAGGATAGTAAGTTGAAGGGTTTATTGCTTTGTTGTTGCTGTTGTCTGACGTAAGGAGGAAAAGAGAGTATAAGATTATGGCTAGTTTGCAGGATTGTTTCTTCTAATTTACACCCCATGCAACCTTCATTCTTAATTATAGTAAGACTGTAAGTAGAATGATCTAATGGGAAAGGAAGAAGAAAAATCATTGACAGGAAAAGTTTCTATACAAACATATCTACCATTATTTACAAAATAAATAAAAATAGAAAGAGAACACTGGCAAGATATGACAGTACAGTATACACCGGACACAG
This sequence comes from Centrocercus urophasianus, assembly GCF_019232065.1. Classification (NCBI taxonomy): domain Eukaryota; kingdom Metazoa; phylum Chordata; class Aves; order Galliformes; family Phasianidae; genus Centrocercus; species Centrocercus urophasianus. Next base: position 8,481,666 of record NW_024885088.1, on the reverse strand, counting down.
TAAGCATCAGAATGTTTTCCCCACCCATTAGGGAGACCTTTAACTTCTAGTCTTTTCTGCAAGGAAGGAGGATAAAACCCAACTCCAACTTGTGCTATTTTTTCAATGATTTAAGGATCTTCTCTTCTTCTAGTTTGGTATTCTCTGTGAATTTGGTCTTTAGTACCATACAAATGGAGTTAACATACACAGTATTACCTGATTCATAAGGTATTACCTGATTCATAATTATTTAGAACTGTACATTTATAGGAGTGAAAGTATCCTTTCCAGTGGTGAAAAGCTGCGGATCTCAACTCAGCTAAGAATCCATATGCGTGGCAGTAATTCGAAATCTGTTTTTCTTCAGAGAAACTATGTTTTTCAGTCTGTTATCTATTTTGCAAAGTTTATTTGTTTGCTGCACAGTTAAGAAAAAACTCCTGTTTTCATAATTCACGTAGGAAAGTTGCAGCCACACGCCCACAACCCCATCACTTAAATGTGTTATCCAAAGCCATAACTGTTCTTGACAACAACTTGACTGCTTAAAGCAGTAGGCAGAAGGATGTTTTAGCAGTAAAAGTACAAATATATGGAAGGAAATTTATTCCATTAGATCTACTTAACATCTTATACCAGAAACAACAATTTAGACATTACTTTTTATGCGTACCACTCTGACACACCCTGTGTGACACGGTATTTAGCAAGCTTTTATAATGGCTACTAGGAAAAAAAAAAAAATCATACCTGCAAGTATCTTTTTTTGATAGCAGGGAAGTGTATAAAAATGAGAAATGTGTTTAATATCTGTTATTCTATAGAAAGAGCCACAAGGTAGCAATCTACAATACACAGGCTTCCACCTATCTTCAGACATTGCAGGGGAAAGCAGGAGAAAAGCTTTCTGTAAATCCCATTTATAAAAAGTAGGTTATTACCTAAAAAGCCAGTCACAGCACATTTCTTTTCATTTCTCCAATACCATTACGTGCCTCTACTCCTTACACACTGGCAGATATTAGGAATCATATGAAGAGTTATTTTTAAGAAAGATTTATGACTTGCTAACTACTTCTAATAAAACCTCTCACTTTTCTACCATATTTCTATGAAAACTCTCAAAACAATATTCAACAAATGCTTCCCTGATTGGCTGCTTTTTTGGCTTTACCTTTAACAGAATTGATCTAGCTACCACAGATAGGAACTTCTGAAGTTTAGCTGGTAAGACTTAGAAAAGTAATCTTTCATTTTCCTTTTCAGCTGCTAGGGAGACATGGCAGTGACCAAAACCAGATTTGTTTTATGAACAACCTGCACATTAATGACAATAAAATTTAAGGCAGCAAAGAACTGCAGTGTTCCTGATGGCTTGATATCTTCCAACAGGAGCTTTCTCCTACCCTCACCTTCAGAAAGCATTCTTATAAAGCTGTTTAATGTGAAGCCTCTCATTCAGTGCCTGAACAGGTGTTAAGCACTGTGGGTCTAGATCTAGGCTCAAGGCACGAAGTGTAACAATACTTTAAGAAATGGAAGGCAGCCCTTTAGCGCTCATGGGGAAATTTGATCAAGGTTCTCTGGAAAATAAACAAATATTTAATATTTGTTACCATAAATAATCAGACTACTTAACTGTATCATGATAAAAAAAATATCTGAGCAGGAAGAGTCAAACAGTAAAATCCTCAAGGTAATATTCTGAAAAACTGAAGATGAAATTTAAGGAAAACAATGCATCTTGTATTTTAGAATGTGGAAAGCTGGAGTTTGAAAGCTTTAAGGTCATATAATCAAAGGCTTTTTATTCCTGAAATTATATGCTAATAAACTGAAAGATGCAAGCGCGTTAGAACTTGTACATGAATGTGTCAGGAAGCTGTGGCCATTACAACTGTCTTTTCCTCCACTAGACTGCAAATAACCATACTTCTATTTCCTATTTTTAAAAATTATTTTAAAATTGTTTTTAATATCTAATGCTAGCCATAATATTTCATATGGATTTGTCATTCCTACATACTCTAAGGATGAGCCTCATGAAGTTTTCATGCCAGGATTTATAAATAAAGACCAATATGGAGATATTCTGATTTTCCTATTTTAACAGTGTAAGGAGCAATGTAAGATAAAACCAGAATCTAACATGGAAAAAAATCCCAACCCTGCTATCATTAAATACAAACAGTTATCTGTTCAGGCACTCTGAGACTGAGGTCACAAGCTTGGTATATTATCAATACTGAAACATAAAATGAAATTTTGATGCTGCTTCTGTTATCACATGTGATTTTCTTCTCTTTAATCTGTCATGCTGGGATACTGCATGCATATTAAGAACTGCTGCTTTTCACCAGAAAGGCAAACTACTGCGTTCAGCAGAAAATAGGAATACTTACTGCATAATGCTTAGGACCAAGAAATGTAGGATATTCCTTCTCTTATTTTCTTAATCCTTTCTATGGTGAAAATATTCCAAAATCCAGTAAAAGAGGGCAAACATTCTTGTCAATCATATCTTATGCTCACCTGTACAAAATATTCCTGAGTAAGGCAAGTATCATAAATGACAACATAATAAAATGAAAAATATTGCACACACCTTGCCTAGTTTATTCATCACTTCTGACTTTCACAGCAAGTATATTTCTACCCCTGAGACCTGCTAGAGAGTGAATCATGTGAAAGGATAAATGGGGAAATTAAGGTTTCGTGATGATTAAGAAGAGACAGAGCAGTACACCCCATATTTCATGACTTTTGCTGAAGGACAAAAGTAGTACATAAGCCTGAATGTATAGTTACATTCACATTGCATTAAGTGAAACATTTTCACTTAATTCTGAGGACCATTAGTCCTAACATCCGTACAATTCTGATCCCAAATTTTTTGGAGTTTTAAGATAGGGTGACAACACCTACAACACCAAAAACAAACCTGGCAGGGCTTTTAATAACTGCAAGCACCACCCTCCTACAGATCTTAAACATCTCTTTCCTGAGTTGTGTAACATACGCTAGCGCTGTCTGCCCTGTCTTTGACAAGGAATTACTAGCTATCCACACATAGGAGCATAGTAAGTACAACAAACCAGACCATTTGCAAAACATTTTTAATGGGAATTTCTCTTTGCTATGTACATAAATGCATTGGCTTAGGCCATAAAACACAGTGTGTAGGTACATGACTAAGTGTCAGAACTGTTTGAAAAGTTTAGATCTAAAGGTAACATTTTGAATTATAGTGACTTTGCAGCTAAAGTAGTAGTTTTTAATTCTCACTGGCACTTATTAGGAGCAGTCCTTGGTTGAATAAAATGCATGATGAGGAATCATCTGATGTTTATGAATGCAGAAATCATTCAGAGATAAAAATTAGAAAGACAGCATGACAAACCAGTTTATTGCAAGTTTTTTCAATCCAAAACAAAACAAAGAAGAAAACAGAGAATTTTCCTGAGAAATTTTTTCAGGTCCTTCTCAGTTCTACTTATAAGTAAAACAAGTAGGTAGGAGGCATTACTTTCAGAGCTACCTAATTCCATGGAAATTAGAACAGATACAAAGAGTATAACAACACTTTGACAGAGCAAATTCTCAGCTACAAAACACTGTTTTACAGTGCAGTCACCACAGTTCGCTATGCATTCTCACCAGCGACGAACTGTATGCTGTGCTCACAAACAACTGCAGAGCTGATCCACTGCCGCTATTACCTTGGCCAAAATGCATCATTCATCACTCACTGTACTCACATCCATTGTTTGGTCTCCATAAACATTCAGCAAGTGTTGATGAATTTCAATGGGTGCCATTTTTTTCTGCATGGAAGAATTCAGTGACACCTTTGCTTCATATCAGACACTGTTTTGTCAGACTGCCCCTGCCACCTGTTGCATGGCAACAAAATCTAATGGAATACTGGCAGGAAGATTCAACCTCTACTGCCATATCACCAATATCTGCCTCTGATATTGTGGGCCAAAGTAATAAAATAGAAGGCATTACCTTTGGAACTGCCCTCATACAAAGTTCTATTTCTGTTTCCAGAAAACACAAAGTTTCCAATTTCTGAAAGATAAACAAAGCATTTGGAGACTATGTAAAATAAATTTTTAGACGTAGCTGCAAAAGATCTGTTCAGTTGTCTAAAGGAAAGTCTGTGAGACAGTTACAATCCTAATATTATTAGGTTTTTAGTTGTTCTCATTAATCACAGAAATAATGCAGTAGTACTTCAAATACAGTTAAGAATTATGTAGAGGATACTGACCTTATAAATTTGAAAGTAAGCCTCTGCCAGGTTTTGTGAATATTTTACAGTCCAGTGAAGTTTGAATTCAAAACCTACAGATAGAGTGGAAGAGACATCTACAGTTCCCCTCTATTTTCTTATTTTCTTCAAAGCAGATTTCAGAGCTAAGTATATGGTTTTTCAAAGAGCTGCTTGAGTTGAAAGGGACCTCTAAAGGTCATCTAATCCAACTCCCCTCCAATGAACAGGGACATTTACAGGTAGATCAGGCTGCTCACAGTCCCCTCCAGCTGGACCATTAATGTGTCCAGGGATGGGGCACCCACCACCTCTCTGGACAACCTGTTCCAGTGATTCACTATCATTATTGAAAATAAATTTTTCCCTTAACATCCAATCTAAGCATCCCCTCTTCTAGTTTGAAACCATTTCCCAATGGTTCTTACCACAACAGACCCTTCTCAGAAGTCTGTCCTTTTCTTTCTTTTAGCCCCCCCCTTTAGACACAGAAAGGAAAAGCTCAGCTCTCTCATATGTTTGTGTCAGCTGGTGAGCAGTGGAAATTTGGTATTCGCCATCACAGCAGGACTACCCTCCAGAAGTTGCACTTCTAGCCAAACCTCAAAAGAAGAATCTTATCTTGGCACTGCCAGCCCCTCATAAGTCCTCTGCTTCCTACCCATTGCTTTCAGGTTGGCCTCAGCCCCAAAAGATGCTAATGACCGGAACACAAGTGAGGCTCTCAGCCCATGCAATCCGTTCTTTGTGTCAGAGTTGTACTCCAACACAGCTGCAAAGATCTGCAGCCATCTAAGAGAATATCAATTCATTTTCCAATAGGATCTTCCCAGCGCTGGTCAACTGGTGGGAGCGTTCGCTCAGTCTGTTTTGCTTTGGAGAGAAACACTCAGTGAAAGCTGGTTGCTTTTAAATTTAATCTACAACAATGCTTGTGGTACACAAAGTTTACTAATTCAACAGGCATAAGCCAAAGTTGTTGTCAAGCTTTTGTTTGATCACTCTGAAGCGTGTTTGGCATGCATGTGTAAAAGCCTGGAACAAAGGTGCTTTTGCTTTAATGCTAGGCAAGGTGAAGAAGAAGAAAAAAAGCAAGCTTTATCCAAAACTAGGCTTATTTGCAAAAGGACAGTTTGGTATTAATTAGTGCTTCCACAATTCAAGGCAGGACAGTCAATGGTCTGCTTGTAAAAGATGTATTTTTGTATGGTTTTTTTAACAATTATTTTGTGGTTTTACTTAGGCATGTTTTGACAATGATTAAAGAAATTAAGTCTATATATACGTATATATATATATGAAATAGTTTTTGAGACATCTTCCAAACATTACAACAGCCAGATTGACAAATCAAGCAATGTAATTTAATCCAAGCATGCAACTGACTATACGCCACATAACAGCCTGCCAGTTATTAGAAAAAAAATCCAAAAAAGCAAAAAAACCCCAAAAATCTTCATCAAGATAACTGGCTCCACTGGAAAAATATAACAGAAGTAAGAGGAAGATTAAGCAGCAGGAAGTTACAGCAGCAAGTCTGGTGAAGAAGGCCTTAGGACACAAATGTTAGGCTATTTCCAATCGTACCTTGAAAATCTAAGCTCAGTACTCATAGATCTAAAACTCACACATAAAAAGGACAGTAAGAAAAATTCATATAAGGATAAAGCCTCTGGCCTGTCAAAATGGGTCTCTGACTGGAGTAGTAATGAGAGGAACTCACGGAGTGTCAGCTGCTGCATCAAAATCATGGCTTACTGTGTTGACGTATAATTTCAAGGCACTCTAAATGTACCTTATATTAAGATATAATTAGCAGCTGTTAACTGCTATTTATTAGAAAATAAAGTTAAATACCTGGCCCTTCACACCTGAGACCAAATCAAGTTCATTTGCTTTGAAATGTTAACTACCTGAACCAAATCCACTAAAAGGTATTCAGACCTATAATTTCTAAATCTGAAGTCTACAGACAATTAATTGTCACAAAACCGAGTAAAATTTCTTAAATTTCCCTTTCCATCTTTGGAAAGGTTCAAAAGACAAGCTCGAAGTGTAAGCTTAGGATAACAAAGGGTTAAGAAAGACTGATGAAATAAAACTGACGCTCATGTGTGAACCAGATGGAAACATCCCCTTTCTTCTACTACCTAGTACTAGATATCCAGGTCTAAGATGCAAAAGAGTATTTGACTGCATGTCACCAAATAAAATAAAATTTAAATGGAGAAAAAAAAAAAATTGGTGTGATTTACAGTATTAGCCTTAAGCTTATATGAACAAGACAAATAATTACTTACACTGTGCTCAAAGGAAACAACAGGTTTTCCTAAACAAAACAAATCTGAACAATCAAAATGAAAACTATACAGAGAAAAGCTCAGCTGTCCCAAGTGATGATCTCACCAGGTCAGTATTTTGCACCAAGCAGTAAACCAAGGATGAGGAGTTGCATTTTCTGACAGATTTTGTACTCACAGCCTAACAATACATTTATTGCAGAAATTATTACAAGATTTCAGAGACTTCATCCTAAATAAAAACTAGAAATTTGCTTTGCATATAAACAAAATGAATCGAGAGGTTACACTCATGGAAAGTTGTGCTACAGCTGTCAGTAGATACCAACCTAGACGACATACATTGTTTTCAGCTATAGCTATGTATTTGTTACACTTTATTGTAATATTGCTATCCTTAGCAACACCAGGACAACTCCTGCAGCAGATCTTCTTTTTTTTTTTTTTCCCCCTCAGTAACTATTTCCTGGATTTTGTGATACCATGTGAATTTCCGTTTTTACAGCCTTGATCACCACAGTGAGAAGAGTATAGATAATGAAATCAAACAGATTTGCTCGTTTGTCCTATTTTTAATTATTCAATTATTCTTTTTTGTAGAAGTGATTTATGTTTCACAAAGAGATGCACCTGATGAAAACATTTACACTTGAGGAGAGCAGGATTTAAGGAGAATCACCCTTGAAGCCAAATCTGTATGTCTGTATGAATGTCTGTAAGTCAAAGCGAGGAAGGGTTCAAAGGTTGTGCGTTCCCAACTCATCTGCTCAGTTCCTGTGCTTCATTAAATAAAAGAATCTTACAGCAAGGAACTTAAAAAGAGACTGTTTACTGCCTGGTTGTATTTATACAGAATTTGATACACTTCTTTTAGCTAGAAAATGAAGTATTTTCAATAACTGTAAAAAACTCTGTACAGCTACAGGTGTCATCAGTACGTTAATGAAAGCAATTACTTGAGTCACTTAATAAAATCCCATCCAGCAATGTAGTGCATTTCCCTTCTACTAGGCAGAATACAGGAGCTCTTACATACTGGCTGATTTGAAGCACTGAAAATCTATCCATTTAACTAACGAGCAGGAGAGTACACACCCTTTTCTGAGCTGTTTAAATTATTCAGGGTCACTATATAAGCCAGCTGCCTTTACAGTTACCAGTTTTAATAAGGCTATCGGCTCATAAGGAAATGGAAAGAAAGTTTTGCCTTCAAACTCTGCCCGGTAGCAGTTCCGCAAGTTGTTACAGTAGCAGTATGCAGTGACTCCATTTCCTCATAGAAGGTTGCAGAAATGCCCAGTTGCTAAGTGGATAGGGTCCACTTTTATATATGGTTTTGCATAATATTTTTTGCCTGCAAAGTTTGTGTCGTAGTTTCTAATCTCATGGTGGCATTTTTATAAAGTTTTCATTGGGATCAGTGTTCCAAATAGGGAGTTGACTACTAGCATGCTGTAGGTACTAAGTCCATGCCAACCCCTGTGATAACTAGTTTGCATCCAGCTTGAATACAGGATTTACAAGCACTGGTGTGTTCCTGATGTCTTCAAATGTCCACACAGCACTGCTGCTACTCGCACACCAATCATCCTTGTTTCAAATACGTTCAGATTTGAAAAAAACATCTGTGCAAAGTGATGCTCTCAGATTGTAAAGCGCTACCCACACGATGCACATGGTCTTCTCTCCAGAGACACAAGTGATTTTACTTCTTTACAAGTTTTTATGACATAAAAGCAGTCTCCTTCTTCCTCATAACCCAGAATGCCAAGTATGGAAAGAGAACTACCACTGGGGCAATTCTGCTCTGGCAGTTTCAGGAGAGGAGCAAGTAAGTTACAGTCTGAGGCTTGTGTGATTGTGTTCTGCATAACTCTTAAAAAAAAAAAAAAGAGGAATGGGATCACATTAACTTCAGTTAGGCCACTTCAGTACAAGCATCCCCAGAGCCCTATTTCTCTTATCTTCGCATAGACAAAGGTCCTTCAGGAAACTGTATTCATATTTCATCTTGCAAACCTTTCATGTTTCAAATAAAAACCAGTCCAAAGTCTAAGCACAAAGTGAGAATTTAAATAATACAAATCAGCAGGCAACATATTACAAGACAAACAGGAACAATAAATACAGATAATGTTACCATTCATGTGGAAGCTACTTGTTAATCACCTGTTTCCACAAACCCTGGTGTGGTTTACAAGCCAGACTACTTTGAGGTATACCAAAACAGCAGATCAAATCCAAGGAATTCACAAGAGAACCACAAAGCCCTAAACAGGTTTCTGCATTCGCTTTCATAACAATGATGCTTCAACTTCGGGATCAAATTGGGATTTTACACTATTGCACTCTTACCTTCGCTGCTGTCTCTTTATAATTTAATTTTATAAAGTCTCTTGCAATGTGTACTAGCTAGAAACAGAAGCAAGTTTATATAATACCATTGCTAGGAGTATGGAAGTTTACGTCTGTAATCTAACAACCAGATTCTTTGGTAGAGGTAACTCTCATGTAGCTTATGCAATGTGGTAGACAACAGGCACACAGGAGACAATAATGCAGAACAACCTAAACAGCAGAGGGACAGCACAAATCAGCCAGTAAACACAGCCAAATGCAGGCTAAGGCTTGCTGAGGCTCAGACAGAGCTGCTCAGAGCTTTGACTTGCTGAAAAACACCAGATATAGCCCTGGACTACCATGACCAAGACACTATTGTACCCAAAGCATTTACTCTCTAGTTACTACTTCTATTTCTGAATCGAAAACATGAAAACACATACATACACACACACACACACACACACAGACATACACACACCCCTCCACAAAATATACTTTTATGATTTCCCATATTGAATTACTTTTTTGCCCCAAATTTGTGTCCTTGGAGATCTAGACTAGATCATAATTATACTCTTGCGAAAATTTATCTGGCAGAGGCACATCAAGATTCCTTCCTGTAAAACTCCTACAGCAAAGCATGATGCTTAAGATAAGCTGTAACAAGCATACTAAATCCTGATAGTGGAAAAACCCTGTGCACATGTAGGAACAACTTCTACCAATTCATGATAGAAATTTTCTAAAAAGAAAACTATTCCTTGAAGTAAATAAACAGTAACATTAAATGATCAAAGTTTGTGCAGGAATTAATACAAGCATTTCATTTGAAACTAGGTTGTTCTGTTTTGTGATAAACACAGATAAGATTTACCACATATAGCTTGAACGGCAACTTTTCTAATTAGCTGTGATTCAGAGGGAAGTTTTGTGATAGCAATACCAACCACAGAAAGAAAAATCCACGTCTGCCCAGAGCATTAATTTGATATATTATCTCTTTTTAAATGCACTGCATTCTACCAGAATAGGGTGCACTAAATCAAAGCAATGCCTACTTTAATCACATAGGTGTAGCTTGGAAAACTACTTCATGAAAAAACACAGAACAAGGAAATAAAAGACCATAACCATACGTTAAGTAAGGTTTTGTTTGTTTTAGTTACTTGAGCATTGTTTCCCAAATCTGCTAGCGTCAGCTAAAGCCAAAAGTTCAAATCCAGGCTTTTCTAAACTATCCCCTGAATTCAGTACAATTTTTTAAAAATTACTTTTACAATCCTTTTCTCTACACAGTTATGACAACGTAAGTGAGATCTGAATCCTCTAATGTGATCTGACTCCCAGATATCTCCGGGCTGCAGGATCTCTTTGTTCAGGCATCAAGTGAAAGAAATAAAACAGGTTTGGGACAGATATCAGAAGTAACACAGTCACATTTACATGGCCCTGACGCAATTGGCATTGATGTTAATCTGGAAACTCAAAGGATGACCAACAAATGAATGCAAAACCTTTTCCAAGCAGTCCCATGGGAGGGATGGCATTCAGGGTGCACTCCATGACACTGCCACTCACTTGTGCAAAGTCTGACCCAATTCTGTCTGTCTCCACTCCTATCTTGGATTACTGATAAAACCATACTCTCAATTATCCTGGCTTTAAGTTGTCTATTTTTTCCTTCATCCCTTACCACCTGCAATTAAATATTGCAGCATTTGTCAGTCAGTGCTGCAGAACTAATAGGAATCAACATAACTGAAAACAAACCTATCATCATAAACACTGATCTATGAAAATAGATCTATCGTGATCCTGACATCTGATTTTACCTCCTGATGCACTTTGGAAAAGAGAAGGAATGGATAAGTAGATATAATTCTTAATAAATAACCTTAACTCAAGTGAAATAAAAACTACTTAGATTCCTATGATCATGTAAACATTGTTTTTCCCACTTGAGCCAAAAGCGCAGGAATCTGAAAAACGCTAAGTGACATAAAACCACGTAATAACACATGGAATTAAGGAATTCTTGAGCAGAGACAGAATTCAAGCAGATGATAGGGAGAAAAATCTTTCTACTAGAGGGGCTTCTACTGTTCATCATTCCATGCCCACTACTGCACACATACAAATGTCACAACCACACAAAATTCTTCCTCCACATTACTAGAGGCCCTGCTATCCTGGGCAGACTGACTCAAACAGACTTCTGAGAATCACAGAAAAGTTTGCTGAAGGGCCCTCTGGAGATGATCACCTCGGCATTCTGCTTGAAAATGGTCTGTCACCAGTGCTAGATTGGGTCATCCACAATTTGGACTGGTGAGCCTTGGAAGTTTCCAAGGAGAAATTCCACTAACATGTTATCCAGGAAGGTAGAAGTCTTCACTTCCTGCTGAAAAATTTATAGCTGTTTTACACAGGCACAAAGTTTATTCTTGCTGAATTTCATGAAATTGTTGTTACAGAGGTCAGGCATCTCAAAGACCAGATGAATTTCTACTACTTGATTTATTAAACTCTCTCCTGCCTTTATAACACAATCTACAAATTTTTATAATGGACATTCTATCTTACTATCTAGATAATTGTCAGATACAAAGTACTGACTGATCCCTCACAGGCCACTTGTTGGTGACAACAACGAAACAAGAGAGCAACTGATGGCTACCTTTTGAATCCAAATATCCAGGCAATTTTCAGTCTATCCGACAAATGTATACTTTCAATTAATATTCCAAACCTTCCTTAGTGAATACATCCCACTGAAGTCAGGGAATGCTATATCCACTGATGCCCCCTCATCTGCATGGTCAGTGCAAAAGGCACTCAGATTGCTCAAGCATGATTTGTTCTTGGCACACCTGACTTGACTGTTCCCAATGACAATCCCATCCTTCACATTTGAAAAAAAGTTACAGGCAGATGTGATTCACAATATTTCTAGAGGTGGTGATAAGGCTGACTGCCCTGTAGATCCTCAGCTTCACCTTCTTACTCTTCTTAACAATGAATGAAATTATAGCTTTTTTCTAACCTTCAGAGATCTCCCTGGCATCTTGTTTCATAAGAAAAGCTGCACTGCAATTCCATCACCCATGTCTCAGCATCCTAAGATAAATCCTATCCATCCTGATGAATTTGAATACAATCAGCTTTTCTAAGTATTTCTCAAGGACAAAGTATCCTCCATTTGCTGTACAACACTTCTAGATTATGTTTCTTTAGATAATCTTTGTTTCTGTACAAAAATCACATTTGGAACAGAAATGTATTGCACCTCTCACTCACTGTGCCACACTGCAAAAAAGGTCATCTCTTCCTGGCACATTCAGTTCCATACCAGTTGGGCTCTGAGAAAATGGTATTTATCCTCACCTCATCCTCTTACAACATCAAAGCACTCTTACCTCAGTCTTAATGGGCAATCATCTAGCAATAAGTATCTTTCACAAGCAGCCAGTGATACTGGAAAAAAAAGAAGCAAAATCTCTCTCTAGTTCACTAGAGCAATAATGCATGTTAAGGGAGAGCAGAGAGTCTAGAAATACCCACAAGCGAGAAGAAAACTTTTGATCATACCCTTAACAGTATCTTCAAATGAAGAAACATAGTAGCGCACCATTTTAACATATGAGCTCATACTTGCCTACCAGGAATAAAATTACTAGGCTACATTTAGATTCTGCAAAGATGTAGCTTCTCTAAGGGAAGGAAGGAAATTCACTGAGAGTCCCCTTCACTGTCCTAATAAACCTGTAAGGAAAGCTTCCTGAATGTTCACTACACAACTGCTACGTATCCTTTTAAACCTAATTTATGAGGGACTTCAATCGGTTGAAGGCACATCACTAGTAGCTTCTGAGTCAAGATATTAGAGGACCCAGATATTCACTATGACATTGCCTTCCAGATGTCTAAAAACAAATTCCATCTGTTCTGTTACCAATAATCAGTACTAAGTTAGAACAAGAGACACCAAGCCCTTTACACAGTATAAGGTGCTAGTCCTTACACTATGTTTTAATACAACACATTTATACTGTGTTAAAGTGCATAGTTATTGGTCACAGTGAAATAGAAAACAGATGCAAAGCACCATCTTTCTCTTCACTGAGGATATAGCAGACCTCTGTATCTGTGACTTGAAATCTACCATGTCTACCTGGTTTCCAGAGATTATTACTCGCATCCTTTGCTCCGCTCCCTTTGTTTTTGAGTATTACTATTGCAGCACTAGACAAGAAATATGGGCATACAAAGAAAGGACAAATGAAATAGACAAACATATTAACTAATACATTCTGGCAGAAAACCTTCTCAAGATGATGCAGACGACTTTGTTTGTGACCCAGCATACTTTGTTCTTATGAATCCAACAGAACAGTGAGATATATTAGGATAAACGTGAAAATTACACAAAGAAAAGAACATACATGCCCCGGCTAAAACTACATCAAGTATTTTTTGTAATACATTAGATGGCTGATGTAAACAATGAAGAAACATTCAACTCAAGGTACTGTCTCCTACAGATGCTGGTTTACAACCTCATGTATTGGAAGATAAAGACGACACTTTATTTTTCAGTCACATTTGTTCAGAAATCGCTTTTTAAATAAGACATTTTTGCATCATACCTTACAGAAAACACAAAAGCTACTTATGAGACACTAGTGAAAATTGTCATTTTGTGTAATATGAAGAGCACCTGATTACTTCACTTCATTTTTCAGAATAAGAGCTGCATAGAATCACAGAATGGTTTGAGTAGGAGAACAACTTAAGGATTGTCTAATGCCAGCTTCCCTGCCACAGGCAGGGTCGCCAACCACTAGATGAGGCTGCCCAGAGCCCCATCCAGCCTGGCCTTGAACGCCTCCAGGAATGGAGCATCCACATATTCTCTCAACAATCTGTTCAGGTGCCTCGTCACTCTCTGAGTAAAGATATTTTCCTAACATCTAACCTAAATTGTCCCTGTTTCAGTTTAAAGCCATTCCCTCTTGTCACACTTTGAGAGTGTAAGATGTTGGCTACCACCCCACGTGTAAGCTCTCTTCAAGTACTGACGGGCTACAATGAGGTCTCCCCAAAGTCTTCTCCCTCTAAGCTAAACCAGACCAACTTCCTTAACCTTTCTACACAGAAGTGTTCCAGCCCCTTGGTCTTCTTTGTGGCCCTCCTCTGAACCTGCTCCAATAGCTCCACATCATTGTTATGCTGGGGCCCCAGGCACAGAGGCAGTACTCGAGATGGAGCCTCAGAAAGGCAGAGCAGAGGAGGAACATCCTTGCCCTGCTGACCACCCTTCTTTTGATGCAGTCCAGGACACTACTGGCCTTCTAGGCTGCAAGTTCACACAGCAGGCTCACGACCAGCTTTTCATCCGCCACATTGCAATGAGAATTAAATGTTAGTGAGAACTACACTCCTTGTTTTTTGTTAAATAAAATTTTGCATCAGATGGTAATAACTTCCTCACTTTCAAGGACTCAGTCAATGATGAAAACTCTGGCAATGAAATGTTACCCTTTTACTCTTCAACATGACTATTCATATCTTAAGGTGAACTATGGAGAGTTATATATGTGCTAGCCTACAGCCTTTAATAACGAGAGTTCAAAACTGTATTCAACTTCAAGAGTAAAGCAGAAACAGTCACAAAGAAATCCATCCTCCCTCACTATTATCTAGACAGTCAGGTCTGAGGGAAGTCTAGTCTTGCAGAAAGGATGACAGAAAGGTGTTCAGAGTTAAATATACAGCTATATACTATTTGAAAGAACTACAGTAATATAACAATAACAGGCAAAGGCCTTCTCTGAGAGGAACTAGACAACTATGACCTCCCCACATACTTGCACTGCTGCAGTATGAGCAGCTAAAGCAGATTTATATAGTTACTGCCTTGCTGCCAAACCAGAGTTTACTTTTGCACGTGTGCTTGGTTTACCAGTATCATTGCTGATTAGAGTCCAGAGATTTCATACTTAAATACAGGATGTTATTTCATCATCTTGGAAGCGTGCAGTTTTATCTGATCCCCGACATGCATGCCAAAAAAAGTTCATCAGCAGTAAGCAGCGTCTAATCAGTTCTTGAAAACCCCTGAGCTTGACAAAGCTTTAGGCTTTCCAGTGAAAGACTATTCAGCTTTACCCTCTGTAAAAAAAAAAAAACAGGATTGCTTGAATCTCACTTTGTATATGGCCCAGTACAAAAATTCACTAGAAAAACTGGACCAAACATTCAGTGTCTTATGTACGGGAAACAGTATTACCCCAGAAGAGAAAGCATTTCTCTGCCTATCAACTAACTAGCAAACAGCAGTGCACAGGATTTGAGTCACATGCCTGTGAAGCATTGGTTTTAGTATAAATATAAAACAGCTTCAGAACATGGTGAACATGGGCTAAATTCTATTCACAGTTCCTTCATACATAGATAGCTGTTACCAGACATCACATAGCAATGATCAGCGATAGGCCAAAGTGAAGGTGAAGCCACACACCTCAGACAAAATCAGTCTTTAAGAACACAGACTCCCCATCTTTTCTGTGAGCTAGATATTAGAATGAGGCAAAAGAACAAAACAAAATGCCTGAGAGAAAACACATTGGTTAGGAAATATGGGAAATGAAAAAAATATTAGCCAAAACAGACATCAAGATCCAACACCTCCCATCAAATCAATATACTACTTAGGATTTTCAGCATTCCCAAAAACTTTGAATTGAGGCATATGCAACAAACCAATGGCTGCTTTGAGAATATGTGGGAAAGGCAGTAGCCACTGAACAGAATCATAAGAATGAAGACAACTCAGAAATACAACTAAACATGGTTTTACGGTTAAAAGCACTAGTTACCTGCAGAACTCTGAAAGTTTTTCAACAAATTCACAGGTTTGCTACTGTATTTATGCACAAGATTTAATGACTGAGTTGATGTGTACAACAGAGCATGGCACAAACAGCCTGATATCTGTGCACTCCAAGCCCTCTTTGAAAGTGTTGCCAAGACAATTTCATTTAAAAGGCAGAGGGTTTCACTGGCACTTTGTGCCACACCAGTTGGGTATAAATACATTCAGCTTGTTCTGGAGTATCTAATAGAGATAAAAGCAATGGGCACTTGAAAGAGGTCACCAGTAGAAGACAGAGTCATTCAACATCTATAACATCTTGATCTGGCATCTCATTTCCTTGCAAATGGCAAACTGAAGGACTCCGCGGGAAAACAACAAAGCAATAGTGTACGTACATTACTGGGAAAAGATCATGGGGCAAAGAGCTATACCCTGAAAAGACCAGCAGTAGTCCACAGAAATGGATTTAGCGAGTGCAACATTAGACTATGGGACTATCAGATCCCTGGGTTTGCATAAACAGAGATCTTGTCAAAAAAAAAAAAAAAAAAAAAAAAAAAAAAAAAAAAAAAAAAAAGCAAATTCTGCAGCATCAGAAGTAAAGCAGTGAGGCTGCATATATGTGAAGTAAAGGATGTCTAAAGGTATAATTCTGTCACATTCCATTTAGAAATGTGACTATGTGAAAGTCTGAGTGCCCTGGTAATGACCTGCAAACACAGCTTCTCCAAAAATTTTTTCGGTCCAACAAAGAACTCAGGGACTTCAGGGCACTGACATTCAACTCAGTAACCAAAGGAAATCTAGAAGCCTGTGATGCTCCCACAGCATAAAGCCAGAAGCAATGAAGTAGCTGATGTCACTGCATGCAGTAGAATTTTTGCTAAGGACTGCTTGTGTAACAAAGCTTCACCCTCAAAAATTGTCCTCTAAGTTATTTTTAAACAGAATTGAATCATATAATCCATTTCAGATCGGCTGATAACCAAAATCAGTCCTGTTCACAGTATGAACAACATCAGAAAGCACTTTATGTTGGAAATGCAAATTCTCTCCCCCTACAGAGAACAAATACTTCTCTAGCTCCCCATGAGAAATACAGACATATCATGAAGGAACTTCAGAAGAAACGTATTTGGTTTTATACTTAAAGATTTTTAATGCTAATTCCAAATAAGACTATACGTTGGTGAATAAGCAATGACAGGTGGTAAAAGCAGATGGTTTTGAAAAGATTTGCAGAAGTCCCTGGCTCTGCTCTTCTACTGACTCAGCTTGATGCTGGCAGAAAAAGTGATTCCCCATCTCTTCTCTCCCTGTCTCACTAAAGAAAATCAGCAACTGCTGACCTCACCGGCTGCCACAAAGCCAGGACAGGATCAGCAGAGCATACTTGTTCATTTTCTTCATCCCACCTCCAGACCTCTTCGGCCTCACTACAGAAGCCCTGCCTGTTTTAAGCCACTGATGAAAGCTAGCTAACCATCACAGAATCATAAAGGTTGCAGAATACCACTAAGATCATCCAGGCCAACCATCAACCCACCATTATGCCCACTAATGATGTCACTCCGTGCCACATCTACACATTTCTCAAACACCTCTATGGATGGTGACCCCATTGCCTCATTGGGCAACCTGTACCTCACCACTCTTTTTGTGAAGAAATTTCACCTAATCAACCTGAATCTTCCCTGGTGCAACTTAAACACATAACTTCTTGTCCTATTGCTAGTTAGCTGGGAAAAGAGGCCAATCCCTACCTTGCTACAATCTCTTTTCAGGTAGTTGTAGAGAGCAATTAAGTCTCCACTGAGCCTTGTCTTCACCAGACTAAACACCAATTCCCTTAACAGCTCCTCATAAGACTTGTGCTCCAGCCCCTTCACCAGCTTTGTCGCCCCCTCTCTAGGCATGCTCCAGGACTTCAGTGTCCTTGCAGCCAGAAGCTGAAAAGAGATGTGAAACATTGTCTACATCACATCTTTGCACGGAACTAGTTTGATATAATCTCAGTATAACCCTTACTTTCATTTTCTGTTTTATTAAACAGTATAACTGTATTATTTTTGAGAACTTTTCCCTTACTGACCACCTAAGGTTTGAGGTTGCTTTTTTGTTTGTTTTTTAAAAAGTAACAACACTGCAATCACTTTACACTTTCATGATTTTGCTCACAATATCAAGGCAACTTCTGAAGGAATATTATAGAGACAGTACTGACACTACAATGTATCCATATAGAATGCCCCTTGCATAAGAAAAAGCCCTCCTAAATAAGCTACTGCAAAATAAATCTACATTCTTTACAGGACCAGAAATGAAATCAGGAAATCTCTTTCCTTCAGGCAACAGGTTTTGCAGCTATTTTCAGAAAAGCAAAACAAAACAAAAAAGGGAGTTTTCAGTGCAGCTCAGCAGAAAACAATTGAGCTAAACACAAGAGCTTATTCATAAATAAGCACAACACATCTTTTTCTGTAAGAATGGAGAAAACCCAGTATCCTACATGGTTTCCAGTCACTTGTAACTGCCTAAACACAGGTACGCACACAGCAAAACACATCTACAAGCAACTCTTACGAAAGACAGCTAATAAAAGCTTAGAACTCAACACAGTCACAGACAAATTACAGGTATTTTTGCTAAACCTTTAATATGCCTCATTCTTTAACAAAAAGTAACATAACCAAGAATTTGAGGGTGGGGGGATTTCCAGCCTCCAGTAATTAGCAATACAAAATTAATTATATGCCTACATACAGAAGATTCTACTACTATTTCACTATGTAAACGCCTAATTAACTGTAACTTTGACACTGTAGTCTAAGTATATCATTCAAAGACAACTACATTTTCTAAAGAAAGCTTGAAAGCAATACTTAGATCAGATTTTTTAATTTTATTTTTTTTAAAAAAAAAAAAAAAGCCTGTCTATTTTGGAAGGTATTAAAAACACGAGTTACAGGCTTTGGTGTGATAACAAATGAAAATGAACTTTTGCCAGCTGTAGGTGGGTTATCAGGGAGGGCTTTGATGCTACAATGCATGGTTACCCATGGCAGTACTGCACAATAATCCATCTCAACTGACTCACAGAAGACCAAAAGTTCTGAGGAAACAACAAATTCAGGCAACACTGCCCCATGACTGGTTCTGTGGCCTTGATCATCCTGTACCAAGAAATAATCATCATAGCAACAATTCATAAGTCTGAGCCTCATTAGCCCAGTACAGCAAAGTACAGAACAGCAAAGACATACTGCAGCTAAAGAAGTCTGCAATTTAAATATAGGATAAGTGGGTTTGCAAGCAACAGCAGCAGAACTGACTCAAAACCTACATTCAGAGATCTGCATCTGGAGCACAGGAAGGCAATGTTTTTAGCATGCTACGGTGAGGCTCTACTGCCTTCAAGGGCACAGCTATTTACAAAACCCTTTTGTCCTTTGAGTTTCCTCTTTTACTAGCTTCACCAGGCCCTCACAGGGTGTAGCTACACAAGTGGACAATGGTTAACAAATTCTCTCTTCATCCTCTTAATAGGCCAGATGCGAGCAAAACCCAATCAGGAAAGCATACAGAATCGTTAAATGGGACAGGGCAAGTTCATTACACTATAGTACAATCATCTCTAGTCTGGGATTCCTCTTATGAGGAACACTGAGAGGACTGGCCCGCGCTTTCCAACAGCACGTCTCCATTGACTTTCAGTCAGACACTGAATCAGTGCCAGAATGCATCCAGCCAACAGCAACAAGAATGGATTTGCGTGCGGCCACAAACGATAGTACCAGCACAAGTGAAAGACGAGGAACTTGCAGCCAGAGGCAATGTGGGCAGGTTGACCCTCCAGCAGCAGCTTACATTTGTGGTAAATTAAAATGACCACAGAATTACACTGTTTGCCTTACTGAGAGGCATATCTTGCTGACCTTCAACACCAGCTTCACTTTTGTACAGATGAAGAACACACGCCCAAGGCAAGAACTACCTTTATAGAACAGCTTGTTGTACCAGGGAAGTCAGCATGCTTTGATCAGCGCTTACTTCTAAGTATGTTTATAGATACCTGATTCTTTGAACTGCCTACTACTAACAGCTTAGATAGCATTAGTTTCATTGGATGATCAAACTGGCATTTCTTAAGACTATTTCTTGGTCCCAAAAGCTTTGGGGATAAGAAAATTTGTAGTTTTAAATAGTAAAAATGGGATAATAATGCAGTTACAGAACAATGCTAACATTATCCCCAACATTTCCCTATTAACACAGCAAAGCAAAATAACACTATTAGCAATATTCCCCAGGTAAGAAAAGCACTCAGTGGCTTCCTCATCTCCGCAGCATTACCCTTTGTCTTCTACAAACTACTCATATCTGTGATATCAACAATAAAATTTAGTTTCTCTTCCCCTTCCCCATTTTAAAAGCTGTTGGCTATTTTTTCCCCTTTTTCATTATTCCCTCATTCACGTAATTTTAATGTATCAAAGGGATGGATCGTCTGCCTTTAGAAAAAATAATCTTAACTGGTAAGAATTAGTAATTTTGCAGGTGGAAAGGAAAAATTTCAAAAGTTTCTTACAGCGTAACATCGCAGACTGACCTGTTGGAATTACACTCTGTTTTAGGAACTGAAGATAGAAGCGTCAGAGTTTACTGAAGATATCAACTACTCATTCATGTTCCTCCGCTGTACCATGCCAATCAAATGCCTTTGGTCACATAATCCATATTTACTAATACAAACCTCCCACTCTCTCATCACCAATGTTCTCCATGCCAGCAGTCCTACATCGGAACAATATCCTCCACCCAGCCAGCTCTGATAAGCCGTGTCTGCCAAATCTGAACTGACTTCAGAGAAACCATTAGAAGTTTATAAAGCTGCTAATTTTATGCTTGTTAGCAGGTAATTCCCTACTTACTACCTTTCCATCAGTCTCTCTCTAGCTGTTTTTTCTCTCTTTTTTTTCCCCTTTCCCCCCCCCCCCCCAAATAACTCTCTACAGGTTTTCCTTACTCAGGCTGATACACTATTTTCAAGCTGTTTAAGCACTCTTAAAAAATGCTTTTCCCTATGACTCATCTAAACAAACCTTAATAGGGATTAGAACTGGAACCCAAATTGGCAGAAATTAGGAACTTGTAGCTTTGTTACAGTATCAGATGTGATGTATCCTTAAACATCCTCTAAATATAAAGAAAGGCTGGCTTATATCTGCTATTGCTTCATGTTTAATTCAGATACCTTTGAACGAGTGCAGCTCTCCCCATCCCATCCACCTCCAAATTTTCCATGTTTTATAGAGAATAGAGACAAATACCCCAAAACACAGAGGGAAAGTTTTAAATTGTTGTTTCTACAAAATTACAGTGGAAGATTAAGGCACTGGAGATTTAGGTAAAAATAAGGATTCTACAGCTCCACTAAAAAAACTATCTATAGTTTTCAAAACTGTGTAATTACTTTAAAGTGAAGATGAGCATATTACA
Source organism: Centrocercus urophasianus (assembly GCF_019232065.1). Lineage (NCBI taxonomy): Eukaryota > Metazoa > Chordata > Aves > Galliformes > Phasianidae > Centrocercus > Centrocercus urophasianus. The sequence continues at coordinate 8,460,389 of NW_024885088.1, read as the reverse complement.
CAGTCATGAACAAAACGTGAATTTTTCCTATTTAAGAACATTACAGATAAGCAGAAAAAACGATGATGGTTTTGATAAAGTAGATGCAAATGAAAACAAACTCCAGTAGCATCTTTCTCAACTGACATAAGCTTCTTATCAAGTGGAGAGAATGCATGCACATGCAGGAAGTTGTGCTCTGAAGCAACATGGGCATTGGGATTCTGATAGGCTACCTTTGGGATTACTGCATATTTCAATTTTACTCTTACGCTAATTTAAATTTGAGTGAACTACAGCAGATATGGACTTGGGAGTAGATTTCTCCAGCCTATTAATAAATTTCACTGATGTTAAAAATAAGGTCCAAAATATTTCTTTTGACTGAATCTGTGCTGAGATATTTCTGGGCGAATCAACTTCTGTTTCACTGCAAGGTAATGTTGTGCCATTAGTTATTTGTCTCTCTAGTAATGGCCTTAAAAGGCACCGAGGCAAACATGTAAAAAGTAAACTGTTCTGAGTAATAACATAACTGCAAAGAGCTGTAGGAGATGAGGTCACATGTCTCTAGTATCTAGAAACCTGGGGAGATCCTCCCAGGATCCTGCAATGAAATTTGGGTTAAATCTTCATGGTATGCGGATGGGCAGCAGGGATATCCAGTAATTTCCCAATCAAGAAACAAAACAGCAGTAAGTTTCAGAACAAGACCTCTTCATACAGTTAGAAGTCTATCACTGTCTAACACTATACTCTCACTGTCTAACACTATACTCTTTTCTTTTTTTTCCCCTCAAATGTAGGGCCTAATAACAGGAAAACTAAAACGGCAAGCCTCCCATTAAACTGCATTAGAGTTTCTCTATTTATTTATTTACCGACAGCACTGCGTTCCAAAACAGCCCTATGCAGAGCAAACCTCGCTGTGAAACAGCGCAGGAACCGTTTGCCTCACTCCTCATCCGTAGGGCTGCGCCCCGGCTTCAACTTCCCCAGCGAGAAGCGAGAGCTACGTAGAGGCTCGGGCCTCCGCTCCACCGCGGCACCACACAGCACCAGGGGCTGCCCGGGGGCCCGCGCTTCCCGCCAAGCGTGGCCCAGAACGGCCCGGCTCCCGCAGCGGCGGGGGCTGCAGCCGGCCCGGCCCCGCTCCCCCCGGCCGACTCCCGTTCCCGAGTCACGTCAGCCCTTCACAGCCTGGCCTCCTCATCTTCTCCCCACCCTATTTCTTTTCCTTATTACTATTATTTTTAACATTTCTGCTTCCTTCTCGTGCCCCTGGCGGCTCGTTACCTTCGGTTCCCGCTTCTCCAACCAATTCCCGTCTGCAAACCGCTGCCCCCACCTTCCCTAACACGTAAGCAACTCCCGGCAAAGAAAAGGAGGCGGTGGAGAAAGGAGGAAAAAAAAAAAAAAAAAAAAAATTATAAAAAATTATAAATCTCTCCTCCCCTTCTGGGTTTTATACTATATATCCGGCCGAGGGAGGGAGGAGCAGACTCTGGGCCGTCTTTTCCTTCACCGCCTCTCAGAGCTAGGGTGGAGGGCTCAGGCCGCCGGGGCTCCGCTCCTCCACAGTGGGAATCTACTGGGTGTGGGCGAGGAGACATCCCAGGCCCCACATTCAGGCCACCCTGTCTCTAGCCTCCACAGCCCACGGCGTCGCCTCCTCTCCGCGCCCGCAACCCGCCCGCAATGCCACCAGGCATCAGTAGACAGTACAAGCAAAGGCTCTCCCCGCAGCTCCTCTCCTTACCGGGATGGCGGGGCTCCGCTGCCAGCTCCGAGCTGCCCGTGGCGCACGAGGTGAGCAGCAGCTCCTCAGCGCCTCCCCGAGCCCCTTCCTGTCTTCTACTCTTGTCCTCCTCCCACCCGGCAGTGGCGCGGTGCTGGGATGGGGTCCTAAAGGCTAGAGAAAATCACGGGGGAGGGGTAAATCCAACTGTTCCTACACCGGCCTCTGAAGTACAAAGAACGGTGTTCCCTTGTCTGCTTAAAGTCCATCTATTTGGCTCTGCATTTAAAATGATGAGGAAGAATGTCGTGGTGCGTTTGTCATTCAACTTGCGTTGCAGCTATTAAGAAGAAAAAATGAAGAGATGTACAACCTACCTACTCAACCACAAATGCTGGTTTTCTCATTCCAGCTACTAAAGATATGTATCAGAAAGATCTTTTCAACCCGATTTGTGAATAAGCAAGAAGTGATGCTTTTATATGGATCATCACGCAGCGTGTACAAGCGTTAATTAATTTAACAAGAGTGTGTTTGTCTATTTACCATCATCAATTTATTAGCACTGAAAAAAAAAAGCCCCAGAAACATTAGGTAAGGTGATCACTACTGACTGAATGAGTACCAGCACTAAGCAGACCTCCAGAGGGAGAGGGATTACATCCTGCACTCACAGCTGCAGTTCTTTTGTCTCTAATGCCATTCTTGAGATGTTTAAAGGCTGCAGGTGCCTGCCATTTGTCAGAAAGCTTCCTGAGTATGTGTTTGCATGCCTGGGTGTTACTAGTTAAGCTTTAAAACTAGCTGGATTCTCTAAAGGGTTTTCACCTCATTCTGCCTAGCATCTATGCAATGTGCATTTTGCTACTCTTACTATAATGTTGAGCTGTAATCTAAGTATAAGGCTCTTCAGGCCAACCTGAATCATAAAAAGTTCCAGTTACCCAAGCTGTATGTCAACAGCTCTCTATTATTTACAGAGCTAGAGTAAGGATATTTGTGTGGCATTAGATAGTTCAGCTTATTCATCTCATGCAAAGATATAGGTTATAGGGCACACTGACTTCATCACCTACATAAATGGAAGATACCATCTTGCTATTTGTGAAAACAGCAGTCTCATGGTGGGTTAGAACACTTAACATGACAGTTGAAGTTCTAGCTTTCATTTAAAAATTTCCTTACAAAGAATCCACAAGTTCAAGCAAAGATGTTTTAAATTCATTCATTGGAAGTATAGTGGGAGGAAACTTACAAGGAAAGAAACCACTGAAAGTAGTTCTTAACCAAGGAAGTTATATTTGCTGAAAGTGACTGATAACATTTCAAATAATTATGGGTAAACAGGGTTTTGGTTGCCTACATCTCATTTAATGTAAATATCTATCTCAGTGGACTGCAGAAACCTCTGTCTAACTGAAAAATCCATACTTAAACTTCCAGCTTAACACAAAATGGGGATCAAGAGTAGCTTTTTCCAGTAACAGTGATCTTGCAGTTTGAAAAATAACCAGAAACAATGCTTCTGGGAAGCACAGAATTAGAAATATTGCTCGTGCTATCTTCCAGCATACTGAACAGAGAGCTTGATTAGCATCAGTTCTTGCAAAAATTCTTCCAAGAGGAAGACAAATTACATTCAAATTACAAATCTATTGAAATTTCTTTGTGAAGTTTGGGAAAAGTGAGCAAGCTTGATTAAGATTTACCAACTAAAACCAGTTGCAACATTGAGCCAGCGTCATGTCAGATGCAGCTCATGATAGCTTCCATGAAAAGCTGAGGGGATAATGTGATTAACAAGATGAAGAAACAGTCAAGAATCATTATGCATTGCCAACCTGAGCCACTGCCCTTTGAATCAAAAAATGGAAGGTTGCAAAACAGCTCGCTGTCACTGGCAGGGGAAGACCAAAGGCCTGGCTGAAAAGATGCTTTTTAACTGGTTGAAGTAGTACATCACAAATGCTTAAAAGCAATAGAAAATATGAACTTTCCAGGGTACTCTGCCCTGAAGTACAAATAGGAGGTTAGTGCCCACTGTTCTTTCTTAGTCAACCCTCTCAAATCCATTGTTCTTGAACTGATACAAAGTCTTGTTTGCGAATGAAGTACAAGTTTTCCCAAGCCTAAATTTGAAACAAAGCTTGCGAAAGATTGCACAAACCTGAACTTCTATCTTAAGCTGCATAAGGAAGGCACATGGGTAGGAAAAATGAATTTTTACATCAAACAGTCATTAAACTATGACACAAAACTGCTTAAGGATAGTTGCCTGACAAAGATCCACAAAGCTAGTACCAGAAGTGTAAGAAGAGCAAGTCCCACGCTTCCTTTGGCAGTGTACCCTGACTCTAACAAAGGGCTGGGGGGCAGGAGCAGGGGATAGAGATGTTGACCATCTGAAACACGTAACTGAGTATTGCTGGAACAACTGGTCTCAGTATAAAACCTTACCTTAATGGATGATGAACTAAGGAATGTTACAAATCCTTCATAAAAATTAGAGAAGAAGTTCAATTAGGGCAGTTTAATTCTTACAAGTCAGTCAATATTCTTAGTATGACAGTTACAAATCTGTACCAGACACAATGCTGCCTTACTGTAACCTGAAGCTGAACATCCTGTGGCAATGATTTTGGTTTTTTTTACCCTCACTTCATATGTTGAGTTCAGGTGTAGGATTTAGTAGTGAAAAATTTTGTTTTGAATAGCCTACAAGTTGAAAAAGTTTTCCTCTTGCAGATTTAGCAGTACAAATTCTTTCCTTGAAAAAAAAGCCAAACTCAAGAAACTTCATTTTCATTAAGCTTCATTTACATACCTTCATATCATTAAAAAGTTGGAGACAAGTGTCAACAAAGGCTTATGGGTACAAAAAAAAAAAAAAAAGAAAAAAAGGAAGCAAGACCTGGGCAGTAAGAAAACAGATGAGGTTTAATAGAAGCAAGTGTACAGTCTTGCACCTGGGAAGGAATAATAAGTGTCAGTACATGTTGGGGCATAACCTGCTGTTATTTCCTGTAAGTTCCTGGTTGCCGACAGGTTGGCTCCAGTGGCCAAGAAGGCCAATGGGATCCTGGGGTGCATTAAAAGGTCTGTGGCCAACACATCAAGGGAGGTGATCCTTCCCCTCTACTCCACCCTGGTCAGGCCTCAGCTGGAGTACTATATCCAGTTCTGGGCTCCCTGGTACAAAAAAAGACCAGGATCTCCTTGAAATGGTCCAGCATAGGGCCTCAAAGATTATAAAGGACCTGGAGCATCTCCCCTATGAGGAATGGATACCAACCTGGATCTGTTTAGCCTTGAGAAAAGAAGACTGGGAGGGGATCTGAGTAATGTTTATAAATATCTTAAGTTGGGAGACAAAGGGACATGGGCAACCTCTTCTCAGTGGTCTGTTGGGAAAAGAACAAGGGGAAATGGCCATAAGCTAGAGCATAGGAAGTTCTGCACCAATGTGCAAAGGAACTTTTTCATGGTAAGGGTGATGGAGCACTGGAAAAGGCTGCCCAGGGGTTGGAGTCTCCTTATCTGGAGATATTCAAGACCTGTCTGGATGTCTACCTGTGTAGCCTGCTGTAGGGAGCCTGCTTTGGCGGGGGGGGGGAGGTTGGACTTGATGACCTCTAGAGATCCCTTCCAACCCCTGCAATTCTGTGATTCTGTGAAAACTTTAATACCTGACAAGGCACCTCGGGTCATTCAGTCCATTAGTTAAGGGATGATAATCCCTTTAGCAAGGACAGAGATTTGTCTCAATGCAACTGAAGTGGTTAATCTGCTCATTTATATGAAAAGAGTTTTAATGCAATTTTTTAAGAAATTAAATTGTTTCATAGTCAAGTAAGTGCCTTAATTGCACTTGTGGTGTATCTTCCTCTAATCAGTTTTGAAGCTACTGTATGACTCATCATATACTCTGATGCCTTTTAGTAGGTGAAGCATTAAAGAACTTCACCACTGTTAAGCATCAATAACAACTTCACCACTGTTAAGCATAAATAACTCTGTATGATGAACTTGTTTGAACATCCAAAACTGGCTTACGTATCCTGAGTCTTAAAAGACTTGGTAGAACATTTGTGATCCATTCTTGCTGGAATGGAAAAAAAAAAAATTGCTTAATAAGTTTTGATTTTGTTTGTTTTAAATACAAACTGGCTTAGCCTGAAGAAATAATATAAGATCCCAGAAGATAAACAAACTAAAAAAAAAAATCTGGATTGTTAATCTTAACAATTTACCATAAATCATTGCAGTGAGATATCAAAGAAAATGTACAATAGCCACTTTAGTATTACTGTTTATTTTTCAACTAGAATTACTTAGGCTGTCTGGCTGCTGAAAATATTTCCATTCTTTTTTCTTTCTTGTGCTTAGCCTTCTTCACCATCTTCTCTCTTGAGCTTGCAATTTTCCTGTCTTATTTCAACAGAGAAAAATGCTTTTATTTTACTGACAACTTAGGGAAATATAATTGGATTGTTCTGGAAAGTTTGAGTCCTTCTCAGGTTGAATAAAGTGTTCTACACATAAACACGGAGCCCAGAAAACCAGCAAAAATAAGGTTCTTCAACCCTTAGTAGAAAGATTTGATGTCTTTCACACCAAAAAGTAGTAACATTTGCCTTTCTACTCATTAATATTGTCTCGCTCCAATTTATAGGAGGGAGATGAGGTTCTTTTAATATCTGTATATCCAGTGTGAGATTAAGAAACAACAGTTCAGATGTTGGTCCAACCAGTTTACTATAAATCCTAATCAGGGAGACAGGGAAGGGAAAGAGGGCGATAGAAAAGACAGGAAAGAAGCAAGAATTGCGTGAAGCGGGGATAGCCACAACCAGGATCCAGCAGCAGTCCTGTTGCACGACGTTTGAAGGTCAGAGGCAAAAACAGCAGGGGGGAGAGCAGCAGCGTGGCCAGCCTTGGGCAGCAAGCAGGTAGCTGGTGGCAGACACAGAGCCAATCCAGGAGGAAGCAGCAGGACTCAGGTAGCAGGCCCAGGAGAGTCCGTCAGCATGCAGGAATTCCGTAGTGAGGAATCTGATGGCAGACAGCTTTGTTCTTCTTCAGCATTGTGGTAGAGTGCAGAGCAAGTCCAGCAGGGAGAGAACGCAGAACAAGTCCAGGAGGAAGAGAGGCAGGTCGTGAGGTTTCTCATGTCAGACACCCCTTCTTCATGAGGGATTTGTTGCCAGAAAACCTAAACCTCGTGATTGCAGGTCCCCATTTTATCCTTCTTTTTCTGACTATGTGACATCCCTGGTCACCAAGAGTCATGTGAGTACCCCCTGAGATGGCCATCTTCCTTGAGATAAGTCCACACAAAAGACTGCTTCATAGCCACTAAGCTGCAGCTTATTTCGCTTTCGTTGCCCCTGGCCTTGTCTATCTGTGACCTTCAGACAAAGGATTTCACAACTCTTGCCCAGGACTTGTCCATCAAAATTCTCCAGACAAAGGATTTCTCAACCGTTGCCCAGGACTTGCTTGGACTTGTTCATCTGTGTCCCCAGCAAACTTTGAGACAATGATGTAAAACAATAATATCTTACAAATATCTGCATGAATACTATTTGCTGCATCTGAATTCTTCTTTCTTACCTTGCTAGAAGGGGTATCTACGTGGAAGAGACCTTAGCCACAATGAGAACATCAGAGAAAGAAATGTAAACTACTTTTCTCTTCCGAGTTCATTTCTGCAAGGGTAAGAAGGTAGATCCTCAGTTCAGATGAAGGTTTCTCCAAACTGCAGCTTAAGTTGCAGTGGTTTGCAACTTAAGAATAACCATGATGACTTTTGACTCAGACAGAAAAACCTCTCTGCTTTATCTGGGAAAATCCCCACTTAAGGTCATGATTAAGGTAGATGCTGTCTTGGATTAGATCCTGTTGTCATTTCCCTAAGTATGCCCTATTCATACCTGGACAGAGTATTCAGCTTAAAACATTGTACGTTGGCAGATTTAGCTACCTCAGTGGGAGTTCCACTATCTGCTAGTTAGTAGAAGGAAAAATTCTGAGTGTACATTATGTCCAGCAGTCCAAACAACTTTTTACTCTTTGAGATTAAATGAGAAAGGATAAGATGTCCTTTCAAAATAAAATCTGAGAAGAAGAACTGGTTAAACAAACTTATCTTGTATATAAGAGTATAGCAGGTATATAAGCTCGTCTGCTGGACAGAGCAAAGAGTGACAGACTTTACAGGATACAAAGATAGTTGTATTTGGACAAAACAACAAATTCAGAATCCAGATTACAAAGTATATGTAAACAAAGGAAATGAAGGGAGGTACCTGCTTGGAGGGATGAGTGTGTGATAGGCAAACCGAGGAGATTGTGAACCCCGAATACCTCAGCCAATGGGGAAAGGGGGAAGGTCTCACTAGCATTGGGGTAGAGGGATAAAAGAGGGGCTGTGTCCCTCATTACTTTGAGAGACACCTCAGGGGTATGCTCCAGTGGACTCTCCCTTTATTTGAATATAGAAAGGTGAAGACTCTCTTCTGTCTCTTTCTGGGATAAAGATGATTGAGCAAATCTATTGGAGCAGAAATTTTCCCAACAACTTTCATGACGCATGCTGCTAGCAAAGGCTCTTCTACTCACAGTCAGAAGATAGCCAAGGAACATCTCAAGTACCATGAGAGACAATTCAGACAGGATTTAGTGTCATACTGTAAAACCTTTCCTATTTATTGAATACAGACATCTCATATCATTCTGCTTCACATAATGCTCATGGCACAACTCCCTGGGCATGAGAGAGACCCACAGAACAAAAGCTTCATAGTCTGTGCAAAGCAACCTTTATTCTTCTCCAAGTCAAAGAAAAAAAAAAAAAAAAGATAATATTTCTCATTTTATATTTGCTTGAGAAAGCAATGCTTATAATAATAATCAATATTCTGGAATTTAGATGAATAATTTATAAGATTGGTTAGAAATAATTTTCCAGAGGACATTTTATGCTTAATTTTGAGGACTTTCTTTTAATTAAAAAGACTCATTTGATACTGTCATGAATACTCAATGACAGTCATTTTGAAAATGCTGTTTAAGAGAATGCTGTGTGCCGGTCTTTATTTCATGCTTCCAGCAATTTATGTTTTAATGCCACCTTCCTCTCTGATGTCAAAATAATTTTCCTCAAGGTCTCTTGCATAATACAGAACATGAAGAAAGATCCAGAGTTTGGGGCAGTTCCAATCAGAGCTCCCAACAGAAGCTTCTCTTTCTGTGGCAGGGATGCTGGAAGAACATCATCTCCATTTAAGGCCAAAATTTACCTGAGGTTAATTGATATAACCTTGTCTCCTCCTTTTTACTACTGAGCACAATACAAAAAGAAGTAATCAAGGCAACCAGCAAGATGACTGGCAGTGCAAAAATGCAAATTACAGGAACTGGCGCTATTGTCACAGTGATATTACTGAGGTAAAACCATCTTACACTGCAACATCCAGGAAATCTGAACATAATGTACAGTGCTGTGCGGTTCCTCATGTGCACACCATTCATCATGGACAGGTTAGCTTTTCCAAACAGCTGCAGAAAACCTTTTTCTAGCAAGCATTTAAATAATCATGCTTGAAAGTAATAGATCTTAGTGTTCAAATTATTTTGTTTTGTTTTGTTTTTGTTGAAATATTGTTTCACTGTTAAATTGCCCCATCTTGTGTTATGTATTTTGTAAATAACTATGTTGGACCATCAGTTTTCTTCTTTTCTTACTTTCCTGATACATCTCAGTAATAACCCCACTTTAATGCATTTTGTTCCCAAGAATAACCTAACAGCAGCAGTTGATGAAAGAAGCCTGCATAATTGTGCTTGAAAAATTAGCATTTAGCTGAACTGAAGAGAGAAGATTTTGATGAAAAACAGCTGACCATATCTTAATACCATGAGTCTTAAGAAGTTGTTAGATGACCAGAGAAAAGATAGATGTGGAAAGTTGAAAAGAAGACATCATGAAGTTACTGTTACAGGTGAATTTGCTTTCTAGCTAGTAAATTCTCACATCAATCAAATAAAGCAAAGCTCTCTGAAAAGTGTCAAATATTTATCTCTTTGTCAGTGTGACATTCTCAGATCATACACTTGTTTGGAAACAGATTCAGCTGTTTAAGAGTTTTGTGTGTGTTGAGCAGCCAGCTGGCTGACATCTCTCCAGACAGGTAATGGGACTGAGTAGAGGTCATTATTTGGGATTTTCACCTTCTCCTATTTTTTTTGAAAACTTGTAGGAATATCAGAATTTTTCAGTTTCTACTACACTTCAGCAAATTTGATCTGAGAAGGAAAATGGCCAAATGATTTCATATTTTTTTTTACTTTTTTTTTTTAACCTTTTTTTTTTTTTTTTTTTTTTACTATTCCAGAAACTGGAATAATAAAATCAAATTCCTTATTAATTATGAAACAACTCAAAAGTATGGTGAATCATGTCAATCAGAAAGATGTCAGCAATTTGACATTTGGGAAATATTGGAGTTGATCCAAAAATAAATTTCAAAATTTAAAAATATATATATATATTTTTTTCAAAACATGGATTGTTCAGTCCTCAACCTTCAGAGGTTCCAAGATACACTGAAGCTGGCAGAGTTTAGTGGACAAGATGATAGTGGGTCTATAGTTGGACTAGATGATGTTAGTGTTTTTTTCCAACTTTTATGATTCAATGATTCTATGACTATTTAAAAAATCCAGCAACTCCCCAGTAATTTTTACTAGACCAATCTACATTCATAATCATTTAATCTACATTCATAAATGTATTTCTAGGTGACTGGGCTCATACTTTCTTAAAGCCTGTGCATGCAATTTCTGTCTTGATTTGTCAAACAAAATTATACACATATATGCCCCTTAATGCTTTGTGTGTACTTTCCATATGCTTATTGTCTTAAGAAATAATCAATCTGAATTTTATTGAAAGTATGTAAAACACAAATATTACATACGTGTTTTGTTTTTTTTTAATGTTAAGAAGGATGAGAATGAACAGCATAAGAACAACATGGAGTGCAAATACCATCAGTTTCCTGTTAAGAGGACTGCAAATACTTTGAAACGCTGAGCAATTCCTGCTAAAGGAAAAACCTTGAACATCAATTGGACATTATTTTCTTCCAGGAAACTGTGTCTTTAAAAATTTGCAACTCGACCTATGGCATTTCTTTGAGGTTGAAGTTGCCTGGTTATCACTGCAATACTGAAAGGAAACTCCTGAGAAAAACTGATTTTAGGTAATATATAATACTACATTTATCTTGCACTTACATTTTGATAATGTACTGCTTATTGAGATGAAGATTCTGGAATACATCTAGAAGGATCACCTTCTCCAAGAGCACATCTATAAAACAGTCTGCAGAGAGATAATTTTGCTGTCCTGAAGAATCTAGCTGTGGGTGCAAGCTTATAAGAATAAACAAATAAATAAAAATAATAACATCTTCTAACTAGTAGGTCTATTCCTTTGAAAATGGCAGAAAATTATGTCTTTAGTAATTTTAATTTGCCAAAGGCTCCTATTTATAGCTGCCCAACTTTTTCAACACAAGGAACAGGCTTGAAATTTCTTTTATATAATTCTTGATTAGCAACCAAAAGTTCAGTGATTGCTTATTTTCTTTATGGCTTACAACATCCAATTCTGCTATTAGTGAAAGACTGATTACAGACTACAGTACAGATTAACCCACATGCTCTTGTTATTTCCTGTCAATTGGCACCCCTAAGCTGCGTAAGTAGCTAACCAACCTATTTAGCAAGTCAGTTTACTCTCTGAACTTTTCTTGTTACTCTGGATTTGGAAAAGGTGTATTTATTGCTGCTGCAGTAAGGCTCAGGGTTGCAGCATGGCCAGTGTGCACACACTGCATAAGCCAATCTAATCTGTTTTTAGACTACTTTTATTACCACGTCCTATCAGTACTAAACAAGAGTGTATCTGCTATTCCTCAAAGTTCGTGCAACCATCACTGTGCCCCACCCAGTACATTCCAAGTGAATGCAGCTAACTGAAGGCAGTGGAAAATCTGTTTGTTTTTGAGTTATTTTTTAGACAAACCCTAAAATTCCAATGAATGAAGTAAGAAACATTTGAAAACTAATGAGTCAAATTCCAAACAAGCGATTTATTGCCACATATGAAAAAAAAAACCCACAAGCTTTAAAACATCATTCTGAAAATTATATGTACTGAGTTATCTTTTTTCTTTGCTCGGGCATGGAATGGAATTAAGGAACTTAGGTGATGTTACTTACTTTCTTTTTCATTGCACAAGGATTCCTTATTTTGTATTTTCCCTATTTTTTTTTTTTGCCAGTAATTTATTAGCCCATGCTCTAAGGGAAGATTAGGGACTCAAAGGAGAAATTTAAAAAATTAATCTGACAACTAAAGTAAGATATTTACAAATCTTTTCACCTGTCCAATGGACTTAATTGAATATTTATGAATAAGGAAAACCATAGAAATGCAGTTAATTGTCCAATTATTTCAAGAAAATCAGACCTCACAAGATCAGATGAGTGTACTGTGATGCATTTGAAATTTGCTGCTGTTTTTCACCAGTGTCAGCATTGCATAATTATACTGAATAAAATATCTGAGCACTGCAAGGAATTAATGAAATACATTTTTAGGTCAATTTATGACTAAGCAAATAATGCTGCTGTGCACATCTGAAGTGCCTTACATCGTACACTGCCAACTCACTTCACGTATCATGATTGCTGCTAGCCAGAAACAGGTTCCTTGTTGCACAAGTTTTAATTCTGCTTTTTAAACTGTCATGGTTTTATGATTTTTGTTATTGATATCCCACATCGTAGAATCATAGAATCATAGAATCACCAAGGTTGGAAAAGACCTCCAAGATCATCCAGTCCAACCATCCACCCATCAACTAATGTTGCCCACTAAACCATGATCCCCAGCAGAACATCTAAACATTTCTTGAACACCTGCAGGGATGGTGACCTGAACATCTCCCTGTGGAAGAGGGATGATCATTCGTTCGGAGAAGTTTTTCTTAACATCCAAGCTGAATCTCCCCTGGTGCAACTTCAGGCCATTCCCTCTAGTCCTATAGCTAGTTACTTGGGAGCAAAGGCTGACCACCTCATCACAACCTCCAGGTCTTTTTCCTTTTCAGTGTTCCCAAACTCCCCAAGCATGTAGCATTGCCTTGGGTTGTTGTAGCCAAAGTGCAGAATGCAGCACTTGGTCTTGTTGAGCCCATTGGCCTCAGACCAGTGATCCAGCCTATCCAAATCCCTCTGAGGATAGGCTTTCCTATCTTCAGGCAGATCAACACTTCATAACATCATGTAGTGCACTGGGAGTTAAAGAGTTAATGCTGCAGATCTGTGGATTGTCGATTGTATACCTATCTCCGAAGAGAAGAAATGTATTACAGCTCCCAGAAAACCCTGCTGTTCCATTTCCTTTTTCCACTGGGAAAGATCAAACTGACTGGAAATCATGAGACTGCCTCCCTTTGCTCCCGGGCCAATCAGAGTAAGAACCTCGGTTTTCAGAAACTCTCATTTTTTTGATTTATTAGCTTAAATCTCAATTAACTTGTTTGTTTGTTTGTTTGTTTGTTTCACGATTATAATTAGTAAACTAAGTTTGTTTTCCTCCTCAGATCATATCTGCTGCTTTTTTTTTTTTTCCCTTTTGTTCCCTTTCCTCCCTTTTTTGAGCCAGTAGGCCTTCATGTCCCCATCATGGATACAGATCTAGAAATAAGACCATAGACATTAAAATACTTGAACTGTAATACTTCATTCAATGTTTTTCAAATAGAGGCCCAAAGGTGGAATTGGTTATTTCCCAATTGGCTGATCTGTACATACAATTTCCATGCAACAGAAGCATGTGGACAGTTTTCAGCTTTAACGCTTGTTTGATTATGTGCTCATATTATTTTGGTTTTTACCAAAACCAGTGTAATCTAAAAATCATATTAATATTTCATAAAAATGTGAGTTGATAACACCCCAATATTTTCCGTGTTTCATAAATGAAATTGAGCTTCAGAAGCCCTGAAGAAGTTAATCTAAATATTCATTCTGGGGTATTTATTTAAAAGGATGGATTTTTCCCATCCCAGAATACAATTCTATATATGTTACAGGAATAAAATTACTGTGAGGCGACACCTAGTGAAACTTTGCAGAAAACTGCAGACATTCACTGTATTTCCTGAACACATAAAATGCTCCATTCTCTGTATATGAGGGTCATGCTGTTCATTATTCCCTACTTCTATCTAGTCTGTAATATGGAATACCAGATATTCCTTACCCTGGTTAATAATCCAAGTAAAGTACAAAATCAACTTGTTCACACAATTAATTAAACTAGTGGCCTGCCAAATATCAGGACTATGACCCTGAACTTCAGGAGAATGAAATTTCATCTTTTTAAAGCATTATTAGATGAGATTCCCTGAAAAACTGCACTTAGGGACATAAGAATGGAACAGAGCTGGCAGGACGCCTTTCTGAGAGCACAAGAGTTCTTCATCCCTCCGCATAACAAATCAAGCAGAGGATGCAGGAGACTGACATGGCTGAGCAAGGGCCTGCTGGTCAAACTGAGGAGTAAGAAGACCTGGAAACTAAGATTTTCTTCATAGTGTCTGGTATGATGCTGTTTTGGCAAAAAACAGTGAAGAAAACAATGTAGTGTTATCATATCTATGTTTTAGTTGTTGTTGAGCAGGGCTGCACAAAACCAGGGATGTTTCAGTTTTTCCAGCTTTTCATACTGTGCCAGTGAAGCGGTTAGGAGAGCACAGGGACAAGGGTGGGGCCAGAACCAGGACAGCTGGCTTAAACTAGGGGACATTCCATACCATGTGTGAAAAAACAATAAAACTGAGTGTAGTTTTCCAGAGGAGCTGCTATTGTCTGGGGACACGCTGGACATCTGTCAGCAAGTGGTGAGCAATTGTGTTATGCATTACTTGTTTTGTGTGTATATAATAATAATGATGATGATAAGTCATGATAATCATTACTCTTATTTCTCTTTCTTCCTTTTCTGTCTTTTTTTTTTTTTTTTTTTTTTTTTCCCTTTTCTGGTTCTCTCCTCTGTACCACTGGGAGTAGGGGGTGGAGGGGGTGAGGAGGAGTGAGTGAAAGGACTGTATTCTATTTACCTGTCTGCTGGGTTAAATCACAACAGTCCTTGTAGTGACCTACATGGGGTTCGAAGGGTTGAGATAATAACAAGCTTAGTTGTTCAAGTATAATTGTTATGAATGGCATAGTATCTTAATAGCTGCTGTTTACAATGCTGCTCTTTTCATTCACGATGTAGTTTTATTTGCTTTCAAGGTTGTTTTTCTTAATTCAGTCTGAAATAAACTTAACAGAGAATGAGTGGCAAAAACACCCATTGTGACCAGAGCAGAGGTCTCAGAAGGGGGTACTTTATGGACCCAAAGGGTACAGGTGAGCTTTTGGTATCTTTCAGTATAGTTGCTTTGGATATTATGTAGCTGACTACATTCCCTGGTTTCTCAGAAAACCCTTCTGCCATGAGATTTCTATGAGTAGAAGAACAGCAGGTGCCAGTTGCCACTACAACAGTGTACTGCCAGCAATACTGCGCCAAACAGGACTCCCTAACTCCAATCCATGAGTTGATCCATCATCTGGGAAACCAATAAGTATTCTGTAAGACTCACTCAGCATTCAGTAGTCCCATATGGTCAATGGAGTTCAGAGGCTAACAGTGGACTATCACGGCCTGAATGAAGTCATGCCATCACTGAGTCAGCACTCAGACATGATAGAATTTCAGTACAACCTGGAGTCAAAGGCAGCCAAGTGATAACTGATGTTGCCAATGTGTTTTTCTCAATTCCTTTGGTGGCAGAATGCAGTCCACAGTTTGCTTTTACTTCAAGTGATGTCCAGTACAGCTGGAATTGACTACCCTAGGAGTTGAAACACAGCCATATCAATTGCCATGGTCTCATTCAGACTGCACTAGTATAACGGGAAGCTCTTGAACATCTACAATACATTGGCAATATCATTATGTGAAGCAACACAGCAAATTAAGTTTTTGAGAAAGGGAAAAAAATAATTCAAATCCTTCTTAAAAAAACATTTGTCACAAGGCAAAGTATTGTCAAGTGACTTACACAGGAGATCAAGTTCTTTGGAATAAAATGGCAAGATGGATATCATGAAATCCCTATGGGTATGATCAACGAAATAATTGCTGTGTTCCCACCATCTGACAAAAGGAAACATGAACTTTCTTAGGTGTTCTGGGCTTTTGCATATTCAAGATTACAGCCTGATCACAAACCTTCTCTATCAAGTGACCCAGAAGAAGAATGATTTCACGTAGGGTACTGGACAACAACAAGCCTTTGAACAAATTAATCAGGAGGTAATTAATGTAGCAGCCCTCGGGCCAGTCCAGGCAGGGCAAGACATAAAAAAAGTGCTCTACACTGTAGCTAAGGCGAATGGCTCTACCTGGAGCCTCCAGCAGAGAGCACCAGAGGAGACTCAAGGTTGACCCCTAGAGTTTTGGAGTCAGTGATACAGAGAATCCAAGGCCCACTACACTCCAACTGAAAAAGAGATATTGACAACATACGAAGGGATTCTGAGCTGCTTTGGAAGTGGTTGGTACTGAAGCACAGCTCTTCTTGACATCACAACTGCCTGTGCTGGGCTGGATGTTCAAAGGGAAGGTCCACTCCACACATCGTGCAACTGTTGCTACACCAAGTAAGTGGATCATGCTGAACAGTAACAGGCTCAAATAGGGTTATCTCAGTCATCGAGGAGTTTCGGAAGTGATCATGACTTGGCCTGAAAGCAAAGATTCTGGAATATCACCAGAGGAAGTGATGTGTGCTGAAGAGGCCTCAGTGTGTAATAAAGTAGAGAATGAAAAACAGTATGTTTTATTAACTGGTGGATCCTGTTGTATTGTGAGAGAATGTCAGCGGTGGAAGGCTGCTCTATGGAGCCATATATGACAAGCTGCAGAAACTGCTGATGGAGGGGATGAATAGAGCCAATTTACAGAAGTGAAGGTCATCCAGCTGGCTCCAGATATTGCTGAATGAAAGAAGTGGCCAGTACTCTAGCTCTGTGATGGATGGGGGCAGATGCCTTGTGGGGTGATTACAGGAATGGAAGCAAAGCAACTGGCAGTGCAGAGGAAAATCCATCTGTGCTGCTGCACTGTGGAAAGATTGCTTCTTGGATAGATAACATGATTGTAAAAGTACATCATGTAGAAACCTACCCAGTCAAAACAACCAGCAGATGGATCACGCTCCTAGCATTGAAGTGACTCAGGTAGATCTGGACTGGCAACATAAGGATGAATTATTTCTGGCTCGATGGACCCATAATATATTTTGAAGGAAGAGATGCAACATATAGATGGGTTTGTGTCATGGTTATCTCTAGCTCTATCTGTGTCCATGACAGGGGAACAGCAAGCCCACAGGCCCACTGTCCCCAAAAGGGGGAGGGAGGGAGAGGAGAAAGGGAATAAAAAGGGAAAAAAAGCAAAACAAAACAAGCAATGGCAATGATCTGAGGATGAAAATTACTAATAATAAAAACAAAAAAAACCCACAAGTTAATTGGGAATTAAGCTATTAAATAAATTAGGGAGAGTTTCTGAAAAGCAAGGTTCTTACTCCCCTCTGCCAGGGATCAAAGAGAGATAGGCTTGTTACTTCTGGTCAGTTTCATCTTTCCCACTGACTAGAAAACAGAAACAGAACAGCAAAGTTTTCTGGGAGCTGTAGTACATCTCTTTAGTGCACTACATGTTGTGAGATGTGGAATACTGATAACAGAAATCATAAAACCATGACAGTGTGAGACCAAGGTGTGGACTTGATCCCAGACTCCATTACACAAGTTACGCATGAATGTGAAAAACATGCACAGCAACTAAGAAAGCCAAGCAAATAAAGCCTCTTTGGTATGGAGGACAATGGCTGAAATATAAATATGGGTAGGCCTGCTAGATAATTATATCATGCTCCCAAAATCCTGCCTTGTGTCTTATTTTCAGCTGGGGTGGAATTGTTTTGTTAGGAGTGTGTGGTAGAATGCTATGTTTTGGTTCTAGGAGAAAAATAATGTTGATAACACACAAATGTTTATAGTTGCCAAGGCCGTTTGCAGCGAAGGGTCCAAGGAGCTGGGAGGGAACAGAGTTAGGACAGCTGACTTAAATTGTCAAAAGGGACATATGACATCAAGTGGAAGGTGTTTTGAAGAGGGTGAAAGTTCATCTCACTCTCTTCTGCTGCTTGGGGGGCTAACTAGGCATTGGTCAGGGAGTGGTAAGCAATCGTTTGTGCATCACTTGTTATATACATATATATACATATATGTGTCATAAGTACTATCATTTTTCTCTGTTTTAGTAAATAGTTTTATCTCAACCCACAAGTTCTACTTTTTTTTTTTTTTTTTTAAATTCTCTCCCCCATTCCACTGGGAAGTGGGGGGAGTGGCCGAACTACTGTGTAGTGCTGAGTCACCCGGTGGATTAAACAACAACACCATGGCAAAAATCATGTGCTTACAGTGGTGAAAGTAACTGCCAGATGGCTGGAAACATATATTGAGCATCGTGCCACCACCCTAAATACTATTCCGGGTCTTGAAAAGCAAGTCTTATGGTGACATTGTACTCCAGAAGGATTTGAGTCTGATGATGGAACCCATTTCCAAAACAGCATCCTAAATATCTGGGCCAAAGAGTATGGCACTGAGTGGGTATGTCACATCCTCTGTCATGCATCAGCCTCTGAGGAAACTGAACAATACAAGGGATTGTTAAAGACTACATAGAGAGCAGTGAGTGCTGGAATATTTGAATGTTCATATACTGGGACACACATTTAGCAAAAGCCACCTGGTCATTCAACATTCAGGGCTCTGCCAGTTGAGCTGATCCTGCATGCATTTGCTCTGAAGAACTGTATCAGGAATAATCACCTAGGAATGAAATACAACAGAGAGCATGAGTGCCTAGGATGGTTTGCACTGTAAGGCAGTAATGATACAAATTGTGGATATTGTGAGGAAGCAGCTGTTAAGGAGATCAGTATATATAATTTATTTTTAAAATCTCTATAATTTACCACTTTCCTGTGTGCTGGAAATGCTCCCTAATGGCTATTACAGCAACATTTTTGGAGTATAGATACAGCCACAATTTTTTTTGAGAATCAAAGTGACTGAGATCCTAGCACAACCTGATGGTAATCTTATGAAGATCCAGTGGCTGCTTTTGAAGTTATCTCAGTAAGATAAACTGTCATACCTCCTCCTCTGCTGGCCTCTGCATACCTCCTTCCCAGCTGAGGATCCTACATGTGAACCCCGCGTGTTTCTTGGAAAAAATGTAAAAGAATACAACAGAGAAGCATGAGTTCTTCCACAGGTATTAGTGTTATATCTTATTTATAAGGCTTCATAAGATCTGAGAAAAATTTATTTGCGGTCTGAACTTAGGCAACTGCCATTTGAGCAGCCTTACCCTACACTCTGGCTGGGGATTTCAGACATACCATCTCTCAGTGCTGTATAAATAAAACACAGTAGTCTCCTGTGTTTAAATGGCCTACACAATTCCTTGTGTGATGTGTACAAATACATACATATAATATTATATACATATGTGCATTATACATATTTTTCTCTCTGTGGACACAGATGCTAATGTTTATGTTAGCTGGTCTAAATTTTCTGCTGCCATTTATCAGGAAGTAAGCACTAAGTTGAATGTGGCAGAAGTTCCAACTTGAGCCAAAGATTATTTTCCAAAGAAAATACTGCTAACAATAGAATTGTTAGAACATCCAGAGACTGGATCTTCTAAATGCACAGCCAGATTCAGAAGATGTTCCCTCTAATGTGGAGCAAGCACACTAATTGGCTTCTGCATATCATCCTAACACCATTTCTATTTGTATACATAAGACTTTACTTTTTTTCTAAAAAGGCTTGAGGTGAAGGATTTCAGCAATGCACGAAGTTTAATGTTGCATGGCACAGTCTGATGTTCACAGGTTTATATTGGCCAATATTTATTGAATTTTGTTGAAGAACTGTATTTTATTTACATTCTGGCTGGGATTTTGAGATCCCTTAGCCAGACACCCACAAATACCTTACTACTTAAAGTACAGGTTGTACAGAGAGAAAAAAAAGAAGCAAAAAAAAAAAGCAATATGCAGCCTGTCAAAACCACATTAAAGGAACAGGCTGTTTCTGAGCTCAAAAAGATCCAAAGAGCTCCGTGATCTTGTGATTCTGGCAGCACTCGGGGGCTTTTCAGCATCTGCTCAGCCTTGGTCACTTAGTACAGGCTGTAGGAGAAAATCCATTCAGCTTTCAAAAGTGTTCAGGAACAAACAGTGGAGAAAACAGATCAAGATTATGGCTGGGGCAAGATCCCTCCTTGATAAATGCACATTCAGTGTTTGACTCATAAAGTGGCTAGAAGCCATTCACGTCTGGGAGTCTCTTACGAAGAAAAATAATAGCAAAACAACAATGGGAAAACAGTCTTAAAACCTTTCACTTATTTCTTAAAATAACTTTCTCCTCTGTGCCCACTCTCCTGCCCTCCTTCTTATTTTTGGCAGAGAACTAACTGTAGCGAGTAACTAAAGAGGGACTTTCATGCTAGGACAAACATGCAGAAATGAAAACATTTTACTTTTTTCTTTGCCAGTATGTACATTTCTCAGTAAATATTATTAAAGATGCTGACACTAACAACAGAGCTTCTTCTCTTGGTAGCCAAATATCTTTTTCTGTTTTCCTTCTGCAGTTGAAGAAGTCATAAACAATCTTTGTCTGATCATAGTTCTACAAATGTAGCAATTATTTCCTAATCAATTTCAGAGGTAAGTCTTAATTTTTCATTTACCCCTGAAAGGTGAGAAAGCGTTGATGGTGTATAAACAGAAGACAGCAATGGTTAGATGTTGGTCACTAAAATATGTTGTATAGAAAGGAAAACATTTTTTAAAACTTGGCCGTGGCATTTTCATTTGTTGATTCTTATTTCATTTGTTTTGAAACCACAGACCTTGGAACAAAAGTACAGTTTCAGAAGACTTTTAAGAGTAGCGTACAAGGTAAAAATCCTTTTCAGAAAGAATTTTGCCTGGACAGAGAAATCAGGAGTAGTCCTGGTCACTTATGTCAGAACTCTTCAGAATCTTCAGTCACCTCAAAATGTTTTCTTTGTTTTCTTTGTTTTCATAATGTTATAACAGATCCCAACCTTCAAGTTTAGCGTGCTGCATTTTTTTTTTAATGATGGGAAATTGTCTTTACATAACAGCATCACTAGCCCTAATTTTGTGAATATCATTCTGCATAATCAAGATTTATATTTATAAAAATGTTTATTCTTCCTCTTTTCTGTTAGGAAAGGAAAATTATATTTTGTAATTAGGCAGTGGCAACAAACAAGACGTGTAATTACGTTATTGATGTGTGAATTCAGAATAAGAAGTTTTGTGACTCTGCTTGGGAAAAATTGTCTTATGCTTGCACAGTAGGTGACTGTTAACTTGCCAGTTGCTTGCCTGTCCAAATAACAAGACTTACCATATTAGTTCATTATGGGTCAGTTTCACACCTCAACATTGGGCATTTAAGCTTTAGTTGAGTTTCATTAAAGTCTCTGACAGTGAAGCATCAGTGATCCCTAGTTTTTCCATATGATATTCTCATGCCTGAATTTCTCTTCAAAATAAGTTTGTATAAGATTGAGGGAAGACATGAGATTAGGTAAACTGAAATATACGTAAAAGGAAAAAGTATATAGGAAAAAAAATCTTAATTTCTCCCATTTCTAAAGTCTCTCATAATGAACTACTTATATATGCATGTATGCATGTGTTTATTCACAGCATCAGATAAAATCTTTCCTTCACTTATTTTCACAATTTGCTTTATCAAAATACTAATTAATTCACTCAGAGAGACTGAAGTGTTTTCCAAACCTTCCTGGTATAGTAAGCCACCCAAGAAAGGTGTCCTTCTAATCTGGTTTTCAAGAGCAGAGAACGTCTTGCAAGAGAGGTGACAGTAGGTGGATGTCTTGTCCACAGTGACAATAAAATTGTTGAGTTCAAAAGTTTTGCTGTAAAGACAAAAAAGATCAACAGAATTGCCACCCAGAACTTAAAGAAGCAAATGTTAAGCTACTCAGGGAGATAGTTAGCAGTACCTGCTGGGAATCAGCTCTAGAGAATCTAGGTCTCCATGACAGCTGGCTGCTTTTCAAGGACCGCCCAGGAGCCCAGGAACAGGCAATGCCATTGTCCGGCAAGTCAAGCAAGAGATGAAGAAGAATAGCCTGGCTGAATAGGGAACTCAACCTGGAAATAGGGCAGAAAACATGCGACCTCTGGCAGTAAGGTCAGGTTCACAGGGAGTGTAAAGAGCTGCAGTTCACAACTGCATGGAGAAAGAAAGAAAATCCAAAGCCCAGCTTGAGTGGACAATGGCCACTGTGCTGTCAGACAACACAAAACTCGTTTTCAAGTACATCAACAGCAAGAAAAGATCAAAGAAAAATATTGGAACTAATATTTGGAGTGGATGGTGCCTATCAAGTAAGGAGGAGAAAAGGTAGAAACATTTAAAACATTTTTTTCTTCTATTATAAATGGTAGCGAGAGTTTTTGGATTGTCCAACCCTCAGTGTTTGCAGACCGTGACTGAGGGAGCACTTGCTTCCCATCTGTGATCACCAGAATTCTGAAGGACCAGTTGCATAGCTCAGCATTCTTAAGCCTATGGAGTGCTGTAGAAATCAGAAGATGTTAAAAGCTGGACACCTCTTAACCAGGAATACTGGGAGTCTGGGAAGGTCTTTGATGGCTGGAAGCCAGCCAGTATTATCCCAGTGCCCAAGAATGGTGTGAGAGAGGATCCAAGAAACTATAGACCTACTATTCTAACCTCAGTCACTGGGAAAGTTTGGAGAAGGTTGTCCTGGGTACTACTGAAAGGCATTTTAAGAAAAAAAGTCAGACATGGAATGGATACACAGAGGGAATGTTCTGCCTTAGTCATTTCATCTCTTTCTATAATAAAGTCAACTGTTGGTAGATGGAGGGAAAGTGATGGACATAATAACTGTGGATTTTGGTAAGGCCTTTGATATTGTTCTTTGCAGTGTTCTTCTGGATACACTGTCCAACTGGGAGATAAACAAGTTCATCCTATTCTGGGTGGTGAAGTAGCTTCGTGGTAGAGATAAAAGGGCTGTAGTGAATGAGTTTAGGTCTGAGTACTGGCTGTTGTCTTGTCACTAACAGTAATCTCCAGTGCTCAAATTCTAGGGCCAGTCCTGTTCAATATTTTTCTCAATGATCTGCATGCAGAAGCATAGTTCACCCTCTGCAACTTCACTGGTGATATTAAACTGGAAGGTGCCACTGCCACACTAGAGGTATGAGAGGCCTTGCAGAAGGATCTGGGAAACTGGAGCAAGGGAAAATCTTCAGTGGCCTGATGTTTCACAAGCATAAATGCTGTGTGCTGCACCTGGGATGGAGCAATTCCATACACAGGCACAGAATAGGAGATGAGTAGCTGGTGAACAGCTCAGCAGAAAGGGACTGGGGATGCTTGTGACAGCAGACTCAGCATGAGCCAGTAGAGTGCCCTGGCAGCCCATTGGCAAAATATATTTTTGGGTGAGTTAAAAACAACCTAGGCAGCTGGTTAAGAGTGATGCTTCTAGTATACTTAGTGTGGGTGTAGCCTCATCTTGAATATTGTGTGTGGTTCTGGTTTCCAAAACAAACAAAAAAAAAGGCTGTTGAGGTCCTTGAAATCACCCAGAGGAGGCATCAAATCTGGTAACAGGTCTGAAAGGCATGTTCTGTGAGGAGAGGCTGAGGACACCAGGCTGTCCAGTCTGGAGAAGAGGAGGCTGAGAGGCAACTTCACTGCTCACTACAGCTCCCTGGGGAAGAGAAGTGTAGGGAGGTGTTGGGCTCTGCACCTAGACATGAATAGCAGGAGGGAAATGGCAGAGCTGCACTAGGTGAAGGTCAGATTGGGCATTAAGAAAAATATCTTTATCATGAGTGTGGTCGAACACTAGAATAGGCTTTCTAGCAAGATAATTGATGCCCCGTACCTGTCAGTGTTCAAGGGGTATTTGAATAATGCCCTCAATAACATACTTTAACTTTTGGTTAGCCCTAAAGTGTTCAGGCACTCAACTATTCAATTAAAATGTTTTGTTTCTTTACGGCTGAATTAAATTTTATATTCTGTAATACAGCAGAGAAACTGTCATACTTATTTGTCACTTATTTGTGAACACCAAAAATATGGTTTCTATCCATTTTTATGTTGGGGTCAGGTGGCCAGAATATGAGTAAGGAAATAAAACAGAGTCAATTCATGCAAGACAGCCTTGAATCTGTAACTACTGCAACTTGTTGATCATATCATGGTGTCTAATGAAACCACAAAAGATATGGAAAAAAATTCCAGTTTATCACAATAGGAAGATACTATTCTGCAATAAAAGTCTTACATGGAGTTTGGTGACCCTGCTTGCAGCAGGATCTTGATGATCCTTGAGGTCCCTTCCAACCCAAGCCATTCTATGATTCTATGATTCTATGATTCTATGATTCTATGATTCTATGATTCTATGATTCTCATGTTAAATACAATAGTACAATTTTGGATCATTTGACCCTCTGTCTGTCAAAATTTTAAATTCTTACTCTAAGCATTCTATTCCCATCAGGAATACACTTTGCTCATGACTAGAATTAGATATTTAAAGGGTTTGCAATGTCCTCCTTAGTTGATTCATTAGTTCACACCAGATTACCAGATCACCAGATGTTAGTGTAGCACTGGATATCAGGGACTTGAATGGAAATATACTAAATCAATGAAAACCAGCTGGTTTCCTTACTGTGTTCAGGCACTTTACTTTGCTAGCCATCTGACTGGGCCCAAGTGAATGAAGAAGTCAAAAAGCCTGTTAACCCCAGCAGGGATGCTTAGGCATGCCATAGAAAATATTTAACAATTTCTGTTTAGAAAAGAATTAGGATTTTGTCTTTTCATTCTAGAATGCAAAATTCTGAAAATCTGAAATTATATATGGTCTGGGGTCTTCTTTACATCTATGACTTTGATTTAAGGAAGGAAAACAGCATGAATTCCAATTCTTTCAGCATTTTGGAAAGAGCTAGTTTTCTAAGGATTTTTGGATTTAGAACAAGTCCCCACAGGCTTTCTACCTTTGTGAAGTACCCATAAATATTGCCTTTTATCTCTAAAATGCTTCTTTTAACAATGTAGCTAATGCTAAAAAATGGCATCTCCTTTTAAAAAAAAGCTATGAGATGTCATCTTGAACTGCACTATCAAGAAGAAGCATGAGAAAACAGAGTGCCAGCCTCTCTGTAAAATGAGTGTACTGTACAGAACTAAATTTAACACACACAAACAAACAAGAAAGCACGGGTTTCATAACAATATACAGTGAGCACCACTTGCTTTAAATCCCAGCTTTTCTACAATATAACTTCAATCTATGAAGATCACTGATCACTAAAACATCTTTGTACTTATTCCTATTTTGAGGTAAAATCTCAAAAGGTCCTTAACATTAAAATTCCTGGACAGAGCCTGTTATGCAATAACTGCGCAGAGTTTTGGTCCTTTGGGTGTGCTGCTACCTTGAATAAGCATATTGAAGCTTGTTTAATTTTTTGCTTAACCAAGTGAGGTTTAGAACATTATCTGGAGTCTGCATAAAAACAGGTGCTGGTTAACTGTTATTTATAGTTGCTCTGTGTGGCAATGTACTTGTTTTGTTTTGTTTTGTTTTTTTTCAAAAGCCTTTACAACTTTTTTTTCCATTAAATTTTATAAATTTTATAAATTTAATTTTGTAAATATTCCAGAATGTATTTTCTCACCTAACAGCAATGCATTTGAAGTTTTCCTGTGAAATATCAATAATTAGAAAATAGCTGTTTCATTTTAAACACACCGCTTTTAATAGAACACAACCATTGCAGCTGTTCATGTGTACCACTGCATACCCTTGGATCAGTTTATATGGATTTCCATTTGTGTGTCTCTCAAAAGGGCCAGTTCTGCCCTCCCTCCACTCATAAAGAAAATAATTTTTCTTGTGGGATATTTTTCCAGATCTTCATGAGCCCACTGTAGACACCAGAAGCACAGTGGGAGCCATGACAAAGCCACAGCCACTGTGAGTTTGACACAGAAGGAAGCACATAGTAGCCCTCTGTTTGATCCTTCTGCACTGTTCATTTGATGGTTATCTTAGCAGTAAATCAGAGTGGAGTGAACTGGGTGAGTGGGTGAGCGGTGGTAGTAGTCCCAGGATTCCAAAGAGGATTTTGCTCTGGCTGTATGTGTTATCCTATGCAGTGCTGATACGCCCAGAGAGAAGGACGCTGCAGACAGCATAACAACTGCTGGTGGAACTTTCCCAGTTTGCTCCCTTTATAAACCTCTCAACCTGATCTGCAAATTCACAACCAGAAGTATGGGATGGCTTCAGTATTAGTCTGGCCATCTAGCTCTTTTAGAAGCCTCAGACAAGTCTTTAAGTCATGCATGAACTTTGGGCCAGTCTTCTGCATGGGAGTAGCTTCACATACAGCATACGGCCTTCCTCTGCTGGCTTGATGCACCAAGTGTACTGAGAACAGACAGGAACATCAGCCCTGTGCTTGCAGTCAGCATATCAGACATGTATATGTAGTTTCAACATTTGAGTTGAAGTTTCTCAGCTGAGTTTCCAATGTCTTGCAATGTGACCAACACAAGTAATGTGCAGGAAGTTTGCCCTCTAGCATTTAGTTGCTGTAAACACATGAACATTTACAGCCACCATGCATAGATACTGGTTTCCTTTTAAACTACATTGCAGTTTACTTGTACTTCAATATATTTCTGGTGACTTTCATCCTGGTGAAAAATATACTTCTAGACAACTACCACAGGAGAGTTCCCACTTTTAAACTTTCCAGATATAAATGCACACGTGCATTGGATTCATGTACAAGGGCCTTTATTTTTTGCTCTCTTCCCTTAAGGATTAGTGACAGCTTGTTCAAATCAGTCTGGGAATAAACAGTTTTATTTTGAACCACTCCTAGTGTCTACTATGAACAGGTTTTGTATGAGATCCCACTGAAGACTGTTCTCCCTGTCTTTCCTTTCATATCACCCTTCTTCTGATCTACAGTGTTTCCTGATTTTTCCTGGCTTGAACTCTTCAGAAGGTAAGTTTGGATTATGCTGTCTAAGAAGTGCTTAATGGAATCTTACAAATTGATTTTAACTATTACATTTCCTTGGTCTGAACAATATTTCTGCTCTGAGCAAAGTAGATACTATTTACCTTATTCCCCTGGTATCCCCATTATAAAGAAATAAACACATTGATCGCTTGGAAGCAGCTGAACAAAGCAGGAAAAAGAGCCAGAAGTGCAACAGCCAGCTCCACTCTTCAATTTGTTCATAAGATAAGGGAGCTCAGTAATGCCTAAAGCTCTGGACCAGAACACCTGCTGTAAAGCTTATCTCCACAGAGTGACATCCCAAAACAGTCCCTCGTCCAAAGGCATGAACACTTTGGAAAGAGATATTTGTTTAAAAACTAGAAGACAAAATGCAGAAAATATAGGAATATGAACACATTTTTCTCTTTTTCTTTTTTTTTTTTTCTTTATAAAAAACTTCTAACACAGGAGCTTTTTCATTTCTTTCTAAGTCACTTTTTCTCCAGCCTCAGAAAAACAAGTTCTATTTATTAGTATGAACTTGTCCCAAGATCTGGTTTTGCCAAGTCTTCAGCATTAGAAATCCCCTAAAAATCCTTTCTTTCTCATCCATCCTCCTAGGCTTCCTCTCCCACAGCATACACAAGGCATTTCCTTCAGGTTTGCTCTGAGCTCAGAGTTTCCTCAGGGTGTTCAGCCTCAAAACTTGAGAAACATTGCAACACATTAGTCACCCCCATCGCCACAGTTCCCGAATACATCAGCAAGGCAGACTTCCAGCTGATGCAATTCATCGATGTTACCCTGCTCAGTTTCACCAAGGATCTGATACGCAATGCCCACCTCAGCAGGGGATGATTCCATGACCCCTTGCTGGCCTAGTTCTGTTAGTACCTTGAGAGGCACTACAACCAGAATAGATGCGAGAAAAACCCATACCTGGTGTTTAGAGTCCTCTAAGTGTTACATTTTTGCTTAGACTCAGAAACAGATGAAAAAGTGTGAAAGTATGCAACAAAGTATGCATACAGAATAATATTAATAATAATTACATGAAAGAGCTCTATATTAGATATAATTCACCAGAAGAAATATATTATTTTTTATAGCAAAATCTGTAGCAAAAATTAATGAACTCTGTGATTTACATCTGATCTACATGTCCCAGTAGGCTTTAGGCTTTTTTTTTTTTTTTTTTTTTTTATTACAGACCACTTACTTTGAGGTCTATAGCAAAAAAATATTACATTTCTGGAAAATTATACTAATGAGAACACTAATGAGTTCTCTGAAGTCTCAGGCCTTGAGTAAAACTTGAAAGAGGACTGCCTGCTTTGTAGGTCCACAGTGAGGCCGATAATGGGGGCCAGATCCTTCATCTCAAATTATTGGTAAAGGGTTTCATACAGTGACAGTGCTCACATTCTTCTAAGTAACAAGACCTTCACATTCATACTGCTCACCAAAAGATAACCATGATACTATGGCAGAACACCCACTAGCTCTGATGTCACCTAAACCAGCACAACTGAAGAATAAAATCAGATGAGATACATAAGAAAGAGTACAGTGAAATGAGAATCATGTGCTAAGAAGACTATTCAGCTTCCTAAGTGAAATAGTGTTATTTTCTACTCTTATTTTCATCACTGGATGTGAAGGGAAACATTTGTCTAAATATTTTTCCAGAGAAGTTGCATTTTGTTTTCCACTTTCATAGAATGTTTGAATGGATTTTCCTCAGCCTTTCTCCTCAGAAACCATTGGCTGAGTTCAGTAATGGAAAATTTCAGCCTAGAAAGAAGAACCTTTCAGAATCAGAAGCAAGGGACTTAGACCAGAAGCTGTTTTGCAGCTTTAACCACAGTACTACGTCAGCTTCCACGTGGATGCTATGATACAGACATAACATTGTTTTACACATGCAGTCTTTGAAGAGGAGGCAATCACTCTTAGTTATTTTACTGACCAGTATCGTGAGAAAAGCATAAGATGCACACATCCAGGACATGGTATTGGCCTGATTTAATTAACTTACTCACTCAGTTGTTCTCAGGAAATGCCTGAGAATGTTTCATACAGGAGATGTGGTCAGAATGGCTGGACACAGCACACCTCTTCTTTGTGATGTGGCTTTGTAGGACTTGTGTGTCCTTTGTATTGCATAACCCTGTGAATTCCTACGGCAAAATGGACGTAGATGATTACTAAACTGTAAGCATATGCAGCAGCACCATACAAGATACTTCTAATATTGTAATAACACAAAGGTCAGAGCCTTGGTGACAGTTATTTCTCACAGCTCTTAGTCCGCTGTAACCACATGATGACACTCAGGGTGGAAAAGTGTGTGTCCAAGAAAAGAAGCTTCATAAATATGCATGGAGTTAATTTCTCTGCAGGAATACCAATGTTTATTCTCAGTATGGGAATGGATCAAGATCTAACCAGCAGATACAGGCAGCAGTGTGACTGGGAGACCTCCTAGTTATATGATACTGTGCATATTAACCTTTCTGTTTGGATTTTATGATCTGTGAAACACCTATCACAATGTGTGAAACTGGGCTTTCCAACATAGCCTTAGATTATAGCTCACACAGAGCATATATGCTCATTCTTATGAAATAACTTTATAGACTAATTGTGCAAAAATAAGTGGCCACAGTGCAGCAGTTACTGTGCTCTTCCATCCCTTGTGCCAGTTGTTGCTACCTTAGAGCACAAGCAGCAGTTCAGGAGAAGCAAATTTTTTGCTTTTGCAGTTTATAGCAAAAACAGCTTACCTAAGTAACCTAAAGATGCACTTGTACATCTGTCCGTGTGTACTCAGTGGTCAGAGGTCGTGGGACAAGAAGATGTCAAGATACTATTTAGTTTTTCAGGAAGTAGAAAGCAGCTACTCTGAAACTTTTGGTCTGCAGTGAAAAATGTTTCTTCTTCACTTTACACTTCAATAGGAAAAATATCTTACTGTTCCTGGAAGAATAGGAGAGGAAATAATTCTTGCACAATAGTTAACAAAAATAGTCAGGAAAAATAAAATGAATGTTCCTAACTGTAGCCACCCGTGATCATTCTATCTTTCTCACTTCCAGTAGAGAGCGCTCCTGCTTCAAAAATTCCCCAACCAAGAGTTTCTGTCATCAAAAGTTGCCTTTAAAGTAGGTCTTCTAGTTAGGTGGTCCAGTCCAGTCGTTAAATTCTTAACAAGTTAGGAGGCAGAATGATTAAACAAAAACTCATTTCTTATTTTCCCTGCTATACAAATCAGGAGTGCTGCAGACATTAAAGATCAAGAGACAGAAGTTGTGTAGAAACTGTTCTCTTTGGAGGCTCTCATAACACAGATCCTGGACAGAACCTCACCACTAGATTAAAACCACTTTTCACAGTTTTGTTCTTTCTCCCTTTTAAAGGGAGGAGATAAACAGACTGTTTGCATTTGCATTTTAAAGTCTATTCATACAAAAGCATTCCACTATGAATATAGGATTGGAAAGATAAGCTGAATCTGATATGTATAGGTCTTTCACAAATAGGTGCATTTTGAACAACTCAAAGCACAGACAAGAACAGGATAGGTTTTTCTGCTGTTATACTGCAAACAGTGACTCAATGCGAGCTATTCTGTGCTGGAAGAAGAGGTGCTTGACCTTCACAGCTGTTTCTCCTGATAGCCTCCTTCCCATAGGACTTTCCAGACAGAAGGCAACAGAACATTTCTGGGGTGTTACGGTTTAATCTGGCAGGCAGTTAAACACCACACAGTCATTCATTCACTCCCCTTCCCAGTAGGATTGGGGAGAGAATCTATTTAAAAAAAAAAAAAAAAAAAAAAAAGAAAGTAGAACACGTGGATTGAGATGTAAACTATTTACTAAGAAAAGGAAGATAAAAAAAAATAATAGTAATGATAATCTTATATATTTAGATATGTCTCAACATGGGAAACCTGGCCTGGACATGGACAACACTGACAGATTGAGAGCTCTTTCTCAATTCCGTGGGTCATAGTGCAAGGCCATTCTTAGTTGGTAGAGCAATTCGTCTGGTTAATTCTGATAATGAATGAGACTCCGGCCTCCAGAGTGCTCTCAAGGGAGCCTGCAAGCTCTGGTGGCTGTTCAGGCTGCTCTTCCATTATTCCTTATTACTAGAGGTGTTTGTATGATGGTGAAGTTGAAATAGTTAATGCACTGGTCCCACCATCCCTTATGCCACATGTATATATATATACAAGTACAAAACAAGTGATGCACAATGCAGCTTCTGACCACTGACCCAGGCAGCAAGTGCCTTCCCCCAAAAAACTCCCCTGTGCTTTTCAACTTCTTTGCTCATGATATCACATAGTATGAATCTTTGGCCAGTTTGTCAATTGTTCTGATTTTGTCCTCACCCTCAAAGGTGCCCCTTCAGTCCCCCTTCTATAGTATGAGAAGCTGAAAAACTAAATGTACTTGGCTCTGTACAGTGCTGCTCAAAAAGTAAAACATCGGTGTGTTAACAACACTGTTTTTCTCCTAAAGCAAAATATAACATCATATCACACACTATGAAGAAAGTCAACTTGGTCCCAGCTGAAACCAGGACATGGGGGGAGACACCAGTGTCTGCCTAAAAGGTAGTCTCTGTTACCCTCTTTTTATGACAACTCATTGCCATTCCTGCTTTCACTTCTATTCTTCTCTTCATGGTTTCTGTGGGTCATTAAAACTGCTCTCAAAAGTTGGGCAATCTTTCCACCACAGCGCATGATGACCTAAAGCTTGTGGTCCAGCTTCTTCTTGGCAGTCCATATGGATACATTTTACTAGTGTTCGGACTTGAACGATTTTAAAAGAAGATCATGGCAATAACAACAGGTTTCTGGAATTACAGTTTTGTCTGAGCAGTATCAATATTTGAGAATCTCACAGCTAAACACGTCTGCATCTGTCTCAGAGTAGAGACAGTCGATCCTTCAGGCATTGGGGAATTCTCCCTATATGAGACTCAGCTGCAAAATAAGGAGAAACAAAATTCTCCCTCAACTTCAGATGCATGCTGCTGCATTTACAACTGACACTCCTGGCTATGATTTCTATTAGCATTTAGCAACAGCTGTGCCCCCAGCTGGGAGCTTTCACTTTCTATTTTTAAAATCAGTAAAATCAGAAACATATGGGGCCTATAATTTACCATATATTCTTAATAATAAAATCCACTCAGCAACATATCGAGGTGAAATTTTATCCTGGAGATGTTTTGTTCTATAGGATACGTTTTATCAAGGCTTAATTTACCTGATTATAATAGGTGTATGATTCTCTCTTCAATTTACTAATGAGAAACACCATGCAGCATATCGCACAAAGAACCTATGCCATACTGTGGGTGTTCCCCAGCACTAGACTCAGAAGCCAGTAAGTGACAGTAGTGTCTCACTTTAGTGCATAAACAGTAATTATACATGACAGCCAGCTACCTTCAGGGTACCTTCTTGTTCTATGCTATAATGATAGTAATTGATGGCAATATGTTTGAATTCTTTTGTATGTTTATGCATTTAAGTAGACTGTACATTTAAGTGCATCTATGTTTTAAGCAAAGCTATATTTTCAGGAGGCAACTATTTACAACTGAAAAAAAACCCCAAAATTAAATAAGTGAATGAGGAAAAGAAAGAACTTAAGTGGTATCTGATGAAGGATGAGAAGAAAACTCAGATGACAAAGATAGGGGATGTAAATTTTTGCTTTCTACAAACAGGAATAAAAATCTTCGGGAAATACATAGTTGGTTCATACTGGTCTGTTTCTCCCCTTATCCCTCAAAATCAAGTCCTTTTTTCTTCATTTCAGTATAGATCTAAGCTAAATGACCTACAGTTTAATCTGAGTGTCCACCGGAACTAGGCCTACTCCTAATCTAAGATGCTCTAATCTTTGAATTGGTAGGTTTAGGGAATATTTTTTTGTTGAAATCAGCTACACTGATGTATAGTTGGTGTGAATGTGTGGATGGAAAAACACTCAGCGCAAGGTCTCAGAAAAAACTGAGGATTTCACTAAGGTACTTTTCAAATACTTTTATATAAGCTGTTAAACTAATTACACATCAACCCTTTTGGCGCCCCAGTGTGTATAAACCTTTTTTTTTCCCCCCCAAGGACCTTTTTATGTCTATTGTATTCCACATGCAAGCTTAAGAGATCACTCAGAACTTTCTGTGTTTTATTTCATGTATGATTAGAAAGCCAAGAGTTCCTGTTTTTCACCCATTTTATTTTATTATGATTTTCTGGATTCATAGAACTTTAAAGATTTCCTCGAGGGGCTGTTGATCCTCCTTCAAACTGCTAGTGCAGATGAAGCACAAGTTCCCATGGTGCCTCTAACCTGTGAAGACACCAGCTCCTGCATGGACTTCTCTGATATTCTCTCTGCAGTTTCTGTGGAAATAAACTATTAGCTTTCCTCCTTTAGGAGGTATTATGTAAATTAAAAACTAGCCAAGTCTTCAGCACTTGTGTACCCAAACTTATCACCTGAAGCATCACTCATAAACTACAACTCCCTGCGACTGGAGTCACCCAATTTAATGACTAACTCAATAAACAGTTCAACAACTGTTTATGTTATGTTGCACAGTAGTGACTATATTACACTAAATTATATTATAAATATTACTGCTTCTGCCTGGGACAGGGAATAAGGAAAGAGATAGTAAATATCCTGCTTACCTATCTGAGTAGAAGCTGTTGCTTGCCATATCTGATTTGTATTTTCATACAGTACAGTGCTTATGACTAGAATACATTTTCAGAATGACCATTTGAGGACGTTAAAACCTAAGCATGTGTGGAATGATTGCTTTGATTGAGCATCTTGAGAATGAATGAGATGGGGAATGAGTTCTGATTAGAGGACTAGGATGACATTCTGACATGACAGCCAGGGACAGTTCACTTGGCTGCAGATAGCTTATGCATCTAGAGAATCCAGGATATAAAGCAAAAACGACAACGCCTTTAAACAGCTCTAAATTTGTGTGAAATGAAATAATGTCAGATAAAGGCCTGAATCTTGCTGGCAAACATTAGGAATGGAACAAAACCAGAGGGAACACTGTGGGCAAAACTACTGAGCTGAAGATCCTGACACTTTGGTGCCAGAATGATTTTGGTAGTGCAAACTGCCTCTCTTGTGAAGCTTCCACAAATGAATTGGTTCAACACAAAGGTTGAATGATATTAAATAAAAATCCGTATAGCATCATATCTGGCTTCTGCTCTGTCACCACAATTTGTTGGTTTTATTTTGTTGGTTTTTTTTTAAGCTTTCACCTTTCGCATCCAGCCAGTTATTCCACCATCAATTACTACTGATTAGGGCAATATCTATTGACAAGGGTAGTGCTTATCCTCCACAAACATCAACTGAACTTGCAAACAAGGTTCTGGAGAACCAAGCAAATGCTTTAGCTTTTTTTTCCTTTAGGTCGTTCCCTCTAGCATTACCCAGCATTGATATAATCTGCTCACTTAAAAGATAGATTCGGAAATTGGAAAGCAGCACAGCTAATAATGTTCCTTGATTGAGCCTGCACTGGCAGAGGGATAGACAAGAATACCTAATGGAGCTTTTTCATCTCTGATTTCTGAATTCCCCATTGCTTTCAGGAAATGTTAGCAGTTATTTCTGTTTGTCTGTTCAGATAGTTACTTTATTTACTCTATATCTCTTGGTTACTCTGGGAGGAAAAGTCCAAAACATATGATGCAAGCATGAAAACATGGAGCCAAATGAGGATAGCTGAAAATTTTTTTGTAAGGTATTTCAGAAAATAATAACTCCTGGTGGAACTCCTGCTCTTTAGGTGGTCTGGCTGATCTCATTGAAAAAATTATGCACATGGTTTAGAAACAGAGATTTTATCCATGTAAAATGTCTTCCATATCAAGACAACAAGCTGGTTTTCAGACCTCAAATGTAGTTGCACTCTCACAGACAGACATGCCAGAAAATTGCAGGATTTTTATTAGTTAGGGTAGGAAAGTGAAGGATTAACTGTTGGACTAAGAGTTCTAGTCCTGGGACAGTTTGTGTATTGGTTTCATTTCTCTGATGAACACAAACCCTCTAGGAGAAAACAAACAAGTAATTTTTACTTTTTTTGACCCAAGGTAGAAGTTCAGCTCAAGTTCACAGATTCATGGAATCTTAGAACCTTTTGAGGCAGAAGGGACCTTTTGAGGTCATCTAGTCCAAATCTCCTGCAATAAACAGGGACATCCACAGATAAATCAGGCTGCTCAGAGCCCTGTCTGGCCTGGCCTTGAATGTCTCCAAGGATGAGGTTTCTATCTCTCCTCTGAGCAACTTGTTCCAGTGCCTCACCACCCTTATTGTAAAAAATATTTTCCTTATGTCCAGTCTGAATCTCCCCTTGTCATATCACTGCAGACCCTGCTAAAGATTCTGTCCCCTTCTTTCTCATATTCCCCCTTTAGATATCGGAAGGCCTCTAATAAGTCTCCTTGGAGCCTTCTCTTCTCTAGGCTGAACAACTGCAGCTCTCTCAGCATGTCTTTGTAGGAAAGGTTCTCCATTGCTTGGATCACCGCTGGGACCCTAGCATTGAAACAGTGTCTGTGTTGCCATCCTCTGTGTCATGTTTCTAGTAATGTTTCAGGAATGAAGAAAAGACACAGAATCTCACCCATTTCATAAAATACAACTTTAAATTGAATAAACTCTCTGTTAAAACAAAAGGATGAAACAAGACTGTATACTGGTTGTCCAAACTGTCAGAAGTTTTGATACAAAAGAAAGACACCAGACAAATGCATCCCCTTCTTATCTCATCATTCACAGGGAGAGGTTACCACTGATGAAGCAGTGAATGATCAGACTAATTGCTGAGGCTGAGCAAAACTGTGGATGTGTATATCTGCAGCACGCGAGGGAGCAGGCAACAGAAAGAACTGAGTGGCTTCCGTCAGACTGGCACAGATAGATGGCACAAAGCCTTTCTGTCATACTAGAACAGCTTCAGTACAGCTCAGTGGTCTTACCTCTCCTGCTCCTTCCACGATGCAGTGAAAATAAACCCATTGTCCCGCTGAGGCTGAAATGCTGAGCAATTATTTTTCTTTCATATTCTGTTTCCAAGCTGACCATGTTTCTGTGCCAGGGATAATGTGGGTAACATTCACTGTGAAAAACTGGCAACAGATGATTTTCTAGGAGGCTTCTCTGCTCACTGGCAAAGAGAAAATACATCCTTCACCTCACCACACATGCCCACCAGAGTAACAAAGAACAGAGCAGTGACTTTGCCAGACATAAACTTGCCAGGTCAGCCCTCTGAAGTGTCTGCAAGTCCCAGGAGCACCCAAAGCATTGTCTTGGACACCACATACACCCTAACTTGCAAGATGCATCTGGGCTTGGAAACACAGACCTCCCAGTGAGACTATAAGCTTGCAGTTTTGAGACCCTGTCCTAGAAGGAAACTTCTTCTGGGCTCAAGTCCATCAGGAGCCATTAAAAACATGATGGCTACCTCAGAAGGGAGCACTGTCAATGTCACCAGCTGGCTAAAGACTAGAAAACTTGAAAGGAATGTCTTTGTTTCTCTACCTCTGTCTTTGATCATGGTAACATCTCTCAAAGCCTGTGAAGATAGCTCTGCAAAACAGAGCTCTACCTCTCGGATCAGAGACTGAAGAGTGATGGAGATGTTCTGCTCTAAACACACTTAGAAACTTTAGACAAGAGAGAATATTAGGTTATTTGGTTTCCCACCTCTCCATGTGAGTCAGTCAGATCTAAATGGTTCCTGAGAGGTGACAGAGAACCTCAAGTTAAGCATTTACCAGAAAGCAGCAAGCAAGTTCCCCTATACCTTTCCCCTCCTCAAATCTGTTCGTTAATGTAAATTTTCAAGAGTTATCCTTTTAAGAAATGAAGGGGAGAAAAGGAACAGAGAATATGATTGTGCCTCACAGCCAATTTGAGAGAGGAGCTGAGTTGGTTTTGGCATAATGCCAGTTTGCTGGCTCAAATTTCACCTGTAAAGCCCTGTAGACATTAAAAAACCATTCATTATCCACCCAAACACAAAAACCTCATTATACTCTATTTTTTTCAATCCTGTTCAGTATGCATGAACTGTTCCTGCAGAAGGACAATATTTCTTGATTCCTTCAGATTACTTGCTGATCACAGGAGCACATGGGGTTTTGTTTTCAATGAAATTAAGTTTTTTTTTTTACTGGAATTCTCAAAATGATCATGTTCATATTCCTGGTTCCTCTTTAGAGAGCTCAGTTACAAGCATGAGCCCAACGTCTGCTCATCTTTTCTAATTCCTGGGATGTTCACACCCAAAAGTCGAGCAATGTGTTGATCATAGTTTTATGAATCCAACTAGAAGATGGTAGCACCTGAGGGAGGGGGATATGCCTGTGTGTAACAAATCTGGTGCTGACCCTCAAAGCATACTGAATTTCTTCTGTAACACATCTTCTGCTGGTTTTTTTTTT
Organism: Centrocercus urophasianus; assembly: GCF_019232065.1. Taxonomy (NCBI): domain Eukaryota; kingdom Metazoa; phylum Chordata; class Aves; order Galliformes; family Phasianidae; genus Centrocercus; species Centrocercus urophasianus. Next base: position 8,422,762 of record NW_024885088.1, on the reverse strand, counting down.
TAAACAAAAAAATTTTAAAAATTTGCATTCTGTATGTTATAAATGTATGTTGGATTTAATGATGAATATAAGCATTGCTATTGAAAGACTTAGCTGAACCATGTAGTTAGATTTATTTTAATTCTACCTATGTTTTGGCTTCAAGAGGAAATACATTGCAGCTATTCTTAGCCAAGACATCACAGCTGCAAGTAGTGAATTAGAAGGATATCTTGCTCAGGCACTATGCTGGATGTGCTCCGTGCCATTTAAGTCTGAAACAAGGATCCTTGTGCTCTGAAGAGGACAAGTCCACCAGATTATCCACAGGAGTGTGCATTCAAGAATCTCAATGAATAGTTGACTTTCAGTCCAATGGCAACTATGACATTTCTACCCAAGTGACGTTATTGCAAAATGCCAACGCTGCTCTGCTCTGTGGCTGCTATATAAAACGTGATGCTAATAAGGAAGTGTGCAGATTATGGCAGTGGTTGTGCTCTGAGGCCAGGGTTCCCAAAGTATGCTGTGTCCTTATCCTGTGAGTAGCCAAATGCCTCCTCCTGCTTATGCATGTATGTAAGAGCTGCTGCTTGTTCTGGTACCAGCACCAATTATTTTTAGGAATCATTGTTCTTAGGCAAGTGACAGCTATTCCCTGAGGACCCAAAGGTAATTTACAGTCTCACTTTTTTCTGACAGAGGTTACTTCAGCTTGCATACACTGTTCTGTACAGCCCTCATTTCACAGGCACTGGCACTGAGAAATGTTTAACAATGTACCTAAATGCAGCATTGATTCCCACAAAGTGAAAACACACATTAATATAAGAATAAAGGGGTAATGCTGTCTTTTCTTGTCTAAAGACACCCTAAGCTAAAGTTGGCTTTCTGTACACAGATTGTTTGGAAGAAACAAGTGTGGTAGGGTCAGAGGGATACAATATTGATAGAATGATCATCTATTATTTGGAATTCTAAGTCCCAAACTGGACTTTCAAATGATTTTTTAATCTCACTGTGTTAATGTCCATGTATTGCAAAGCCCAGGGCCTGTGTTCTAAGCAATTATTTTGGTCAGACAATTCCAACTCCCCCTTTGTTCCAGTTATTGCACAGAAATGCAGCCAGGAATGTCATCCATTCTGAGCAGGATCTTTTGAGCAGAGTCCACTTCTGTGTGAACTTCCTGGAATTGAACTTCTGGAATAGCTGTTGGCTCAATCTGGTGTAGAGAATCCCAGAACCAGTGAGAAGCTGTGATGCACTGCTAAATGAATTACCAGCCCTGCAGTGATGTATAGCAGGACAAGAGCTAGGTAAGTGAATCTTTTGCCAGTAACTGTGGGACTTGGCAAAACTGTTGCAAAACCAGCCTCAGGAGACAACGGAGTTTATGAAGGACTCTGTATTCTTTGTGCTTGCAAAGAAAACAAAGAAACCACCATTCCCAGGCTATCTTGGATTTACAGTTACTCAAAAACTTCTATCTGTGCTGGGAAGATCACGGAACAGACCCTCCTGGAAGCTATGCTAAGGCACATGGAATGGAGGGAGGTAATACGAGACAACCAGCATGGCTTCACCAAGGGCAAGTTCTTTCTAATCAAACCAGCGGACTTCTGTGACATAGAAGTCTTAAATGCACAAGGGAAGAGACATTGTTATCAACTATCTGGACTTCAGGAAAGTCTTTGACATGGTACCTGAAAACATCCTTCAGTTCAATTTGGAAGAATATGTGTTTGATAGGTGGATTGTTTGATGGACAAAGAACTGGTTGTGAGATATTACCCAGATGGTGGTATTCAGTAGCTCAGTGTCCAGATAACAAGTGGTGTCCCTCAGGGGTCTGTACTAGGGTCAATGCGCTTTAATATCTTCATCAACGACACTGACAGTGGGAGAGAGAGCACACTCAGCAAGTCTGCAGATGACACCAATCTGTGTGATGTGGTCAACAGTGGGTCCAGGAGAATTTCAAGAGATAAATTCAAGTACAAGGTCTTGCATGTGGGTCACAGAATACCCCACAGTCAATACAAGATGGGAGATGTGAGGTTAGAGCACAACTCTGCAGAAAAGGTCTTGAGTGTACTGGTGGATGGTAAGCTGAACATGAGCAAGCAATGTGCCATCGCAGCCCAGGAAGCCAATCCATCCTGGACTGCATCAAGAGACATGGTCAGCGGATTGAGGGAGGTCCTCAATCCTGCCCCTCTACTCAGTGCTGAAGAGACCTTACCTGAAGTACTGTGTCCTCTCAAGAGAGATATGGACCTGTTGGAACACATCCAGAGGGGGACCAGAAAAATGACCCAAGGGATGGAACACCTTTCCTACAAAGACAGGCTGAGAGCTGCAGCTGTTCAGCCTAGAGAAGAGAAGGCTCTGGTGAGACCTGTTGGTGTTATTCCTATATCTAAAAGGGGAATATGAGAAAGAAGGGTACAGAATATTTAGCAGTGTCTGTGGTGATAGGACAAGGGGACATTTAGACTGGATATAATGAAGAAGTCCTTTACAATAAGGGTGGTGAGGCACTGCCCAGAGGGGTGGTGGAAGACCCATCCTTTGAGACATTCAAGGACAGGATAGACAGGAGTCTGAACAGCCTGATCTAGCTGTAGATGTCCGTGTTCATTGCAGGGGAATTGGTTTAGATGACCTCAAGGGGTCCCTTCCATCTCAAAATGTTCTATGAATCTATATATCTATGATTCTATGAAAGCAAAACTGTGTTTAGAGGCAAAGATTAAAATCTACCAAAGCGAATGGGAAACTTTTGATTTGCCTTCCTTAGCTTTTGGTCAGTGCCTCTCCAACTTGGTGGTGGGACTCTTGTTAAAGAATATCATGGCAAATCTTTGCAGATACACACATCACATCCGCAGACTAAGCCAAACGCTCTTCAATCCCATGTTTATATCTCAAAGAGGCATTAAGGTAAACAGCAAGGAAAATCTTGAATGGTGAGAGATGTACAGAATTGGCTCCCCTCTGGATACTTCCAGAGGTATTTTTCCTCCATAGCTTTCTTATTCTCCCACAGCTGGGTTTTATCTGTTTTTCCGCTTGTTCCCTGGAATTTGTGTGTGTGTGTGTGTATGTGTGCAGGTTCCCATGCTGTACACTTACAATACTATTATTTAACAGGATGAGAAGAGAATTCCTATTTTTAGTTCCAGCATATACAATGGGCATAAAAGCATATAAATGTCTAGGGACAAGTTGTTTTGTCCTAAGTGATCAAGCAGAAAAAAAAGGATGTGGCAAAAGAAAAACCTTAGAAAGGATACTCAGGTGGTTAAGGCATTAGTCTGTTAACTCTGGAGATGCTTGTACTTTTTCTGGCTCTCCTACAGCCTCCTTTCGCTCGTCATGGGTTAATATTCCTCATTTATCTTCCTGTAATATGGAAATAATACTAACCAATCTAACAACAGTGCAATGCAATGAGAATAGATTAATTACTGTGTGAACAATTTTCAAACACATTAGTGATTACTGCCATAACAAAGTCCTCTGTGTAAACAAACGCCTCTGGGAAAATGAGAGATGGGATTTAAAGTCTGTTTTGAGGTAAGCTCTTATACCAGTACTCCCACCACAGGCAGCACACCCATACCAAAGGAAAGAATATTACAAATGCACAGTGTCATGCTAAAAGATCTTGAAAATCAGCCAAATCTGTAAAACACTAAGGAGACTTAATGCAATACTTACATATCCTGGGGATAATTCTCAGGAATGCTGAGTACCCTCTGCTCCCCACTGACTTCAATTTGTGGGCACTCAGCAAATTCAGATGTAAAATAATCATTTGGTGAACAAAAGGTATTTGAATGAACCCTTATCCCCCAGTCTGCATATTGTTACGAATGTAGACATGCTTACAACAAGAAGTTCAACGAAGATCAACTGCTGTGCTAACTGTACATGAGGCTCATAATATGAAGACTCGCATCTAAAAGTACCAGCTGAAATGACACATTGCCTCTTCTTTCCCTGTCTGATTTTTCCTCCCAACTGTGAAATTGTCCTTGTGTGTCAGAAAAACAGCCAAGAAGGGAAAACAAGTGAATATTTTTCCATTAATATCTTGTGTATCTAGGATGGCCTTGGGTCTCCCTATCCTTCAGTATGCATGTCTAAATCCCAAGAAATACTGCAGTACCAGAGCAGACTCCAAAAGCCACTGCAGACAGGTATCCTCCTCCCCTGTACCACCGTTAGGCACCACTGAAGCACTAGGTTCAGAGTAGAGCCCAGCATAACCGATTTCCACTCACTCAAAAGCAGTATGACAGCCAGGTGTTTGATCCTTTCTCAGAAAAGCATATGACTTGTTTCTGCTTGAAAATGGAGCTTAATTCTTCTCTGGTCTGAGACAGATTTTTTGATTCAGTTAACAGTAACACCTAGGTTTTGGGGATGCAGTTGAACCAGTGCTTCCCTGTTGGAAAACACTTTGCCTTTGAGGATGTTAGCATCCAGACCCACACTCAGTACATAACCATAGTTAAATACTTCCTTTGAGGGCAAGTGGAAGTAGATTTTTATAGGTGCAGAAGAAGTATCAAAGTGTGATATTGTGAACTGCTAGCCAGGGAAGCAGTGTATGACTGGACTTGGCCACACAGGGGCTGGTGGACCTGTGAGCCAGGCTGACAGCACAGTGGGGTGCAATGTATCACCACTCCCCTTACCAGCAGAGCATCCAGCCAAACCCAGGAAGATCAAAACCTGAAAAACAAATTAAAGCAAATTCCAGCCTGAAATGCACACAAAGCTCGTGCCCAATATGCGAGCCCCCATCCTTCATCTATGCATCATGGAACATTTGCTCGTAGTGGTATGCTCCAAGAAAGCAGCAAACTCAAAGGGAAATACCTGAGGGACAGTCAACACTGTACTCCCTGTTTGCCAACCAGGCCACACTCCTTCAGACTTGGCTGTTTCACCACTCCTCGCTGATGACCAGCTTGCCTCAGACCCACCTCAGAGCTCCTTGTTTGCTTTGGCGGGGCCTGCAACCCCAGGCAACCCAGCCTGGTGTTTGAGCCTTCCCCAGCACAGTGCAGAACAGAGAACATGTGTTTTTTGATTTCAAAGATATTGCTTAAAATAACTCCATCTCTATAAAGTTGAAAGTGGAACCCCCTTTTTCCTCTCCCTCCTCTCTTTGTGCAATGGTGTCTCCCATGAGGATCCAGAGACAGATGTGCCGTGAGGATCTGGTTATCATTCCTCCTTCCCACATCTGTCTCTGCATCGCTGAACAACGGCAAGTGTCTGTGAGAAGATGAGGGGAAGAAAAACACTGGCTGAAAAACATCCCCTACCTCCTTTCCCCCTCCCTGTCATCCTGTGCTCTCTTCAAACACGTTTTTAAACATAACAGGTTTGGTCTGGTTTCCTGGATGGCACATCTTCATGTCTAGCTGGGCTCCATCCATTACTTCATGAGACAGGGTAGGATCGAGGTACCAAAATTGATGGAACATTTTGAGCAAGGGCAGTGGGTGAAAAGACCCTCCCAGGATAGCAGTGGAAATGCGACAAGGGGGCACTTATATATTTTAAAGTCACTGAATAAATCTGTTGCAAGAAGGAAAAGGTAATTTATAGTCTAGAGAGATAATTTGGCATTCCTTCTTGTTTGTCCTACCAAAATGATGAAATGACTCATTTCATTTTATTTTTATTTTATTTTGAATTTATTTCTTATTTTGCATTCAGTACCCCAATTTATCCATGTTTCTTTTCTCCTCTTTCTCTCTCACTTTTTTTTTTTTTGTGTGTGTGTGTGTGTGTGTGTGTGTGTGTGTGTGTGTGCGTGTGTGGTTTGGAGAAGGGTGATTTAAAATGCCTGCCTTACTCAGAGTTCAGAAGCAACTAAGTTACTTCCACTTCTGGAGGGTCCAATATTTTATTCCAAATTGGCATAAGATCTGTTCAGTTATTCTTAGCCTTGCTGACACCTTTTTGCTTTTGTTACATTAATGCATGGATGTGAAGAGGGAATGGACTCAGTTCTGGATCCTGTTCCACTGAACTGCTAATTCACATTAAGAAATGTCAAGTCTAATAGAGTACTGCCTTATGTTGAGGCCAAGAGGAAAAGGAATTCATCCGAAAACTCACTTTCCAGGAGTATTTAACCCCTTCAAATGCCATTAGACTGTATATATGTTACAGCAACAGCTCTTTTATGGAGGAACCCAGATAAAATGTCTCATTACTCATCTTTCAGCTTCAGTGTTCCAAAGCTCAGATAATAGCTCTGTTACAGCTCCTACTGCTGCATGATCTCCACTTGTATCAGGCTGCTGTCTGCTGAAGGCAAATGAACTTCCATATTATGGTGTAGGATTTGTGCTTAAATATGTGTTACAGGGCACTCTACACAAAATGAAGAAAGGCAGGAAGATACAAAGATGCTCTTATAGCTGAGGAAGAGGAAATTTCCTTCTTAGGGAAAAATAGAAGTGTGAGGAGCTACTATGTAGAGGGAGGTAATCTTTGCTAATTGTACTGCAGTGCAGTGTGCGCTAAAGAAAACAGGTAGTCTAGGAGTATGGTTTCCCAAGAGTGTCTGTCTGATACATATGAAGTTACTAAGTATAGGAAAGAAAGATGAAGGTTGCTTAGAAAGCTCTCAAGGAGATGGAAAAATAGATTAGCATTTTCTAGCTGAAGGTCTAAACATCTGTTCATCTTGTGCAGGAACAAGAAGTATAGGGAGTTGAAGAAAATTTGCTTTTGCTAAAACAGAGGAATACAAATCATGGTATTTGGCCATATCACAAACTTGAAGTTCATTTGAACATTTTTGGAAAACAAAACTCTTGGCACAGCTTCAAGGGATGGAGTAAATAATTTATTTTTTAATCTGTCTCTATTCCTGTCAAATTATGAAACTCCTTACTATGAGAACTGCAGGATGTGATGAAAAAAACAAAGCAAAAATCCTACTGCCAAGGTTGAAGTGGCTCTACTCAAAGCTTACTGCTATCTGTTTGTCTTCTGCAAGGGAAGAGTCTCAGGCAGGCTAGTGAGCATGGATATACAACTAACAGTGTCTTGCAGTGCCCAAATTAACTTTTTAAAATGCAAAAAGACTGCAAAAGGAAATGAATAAAAACCAATAAAAGTCTCCTGTCTCTGTATTTTATACCCTTTCAGGATGTCCACTTCCACAAATAAAATTTGTCATTGAAATAAAAATGTTTCATTTTCAAATCTTTTCTTGAAGAGGAGCTGCCTTAGTTGTAGATTTTCCTTCTAAACATTATTCTATTTACTTCCTGAGTGATACAGCATGTATGATGTAGGCTAATGTTTTAATATGTTTCTATGGACATGAAAACATAAGAGTTCTTGAATTTTTTATTTTTATTTTTTTTAAGAAAGCTGCATATGATCTTTTCTAAGGTTTTTCTGAGCAGTGGATATCTCAAAACATAGAGCTAGCACTGTCATTGGCAAAAGTACATGTAAGAGACTTGCTTTTCTTCAGAAGCAAGGTGAAGGCAGGAGAGAAACTACACTGATGGAGGTGAGACTGCAGAGATGTTACTGGGCAGCAAAGAGATAAGTCCCCGGGCCCATGGAGCCCTTGTTCAGCACAACCCTTTTCTAACACCATGTGAGACTGGCAAGCATAGTCCTCCAGGAGGGGAACTCCCTCTGTGTTGGCTGGGAGAAGAAATTCAGTTCTTTGCTCTGCATCCTTCGAGAAAACAAGAATCTCTCAGTTTGCTTTTATGAGAAGATTTCACATTTTGTTCCAGCTGGAGGGGAAAAGAGAGAGAAGAAAACACACACTTTCCTTCACCGGGTGAGAGTTGTCTGCACACACAGGCTGGGCCCCACGCTGTGGGTTATTTCACCAGGATTTGCATATGCTCTGCTTCCCACCCAACTGAGAAAGCACAGGCCCTTGGGAAAGCAGCATGTCTTGTGTTAAAAGACCTCAAAGGCAGACAAAACACGGTGTCTGGCTGAGCAGATTTAGTTCTGCCTTGTTTTGCTCAGGTAATAGTAAGGTAATAGTAAGTCTTAACTTGCCAAAAGTAGTCATTGCCTGCAGAGCACCTTCAGTGCATAATTCAGCTGTGATGTCTTGTGAAAGCTGGGTCCTTCACCACCAGTTATTGATTACATGAATTTCAAAGAGAGCACACAATCAGAAATCACAGAAAAATCCCAAGGTGTAAATTGTTTAAGGATCTGGACTATCTGGAGAAAGATTAGTTGAGGCCATTACAGGAAAGGGATGCCAGGTCTTTTGCCAGGTCAACTTTCTAGGAAGGTCTGGGATTGCAATCTATCCCGTGAAGGGAACAAGAGCAAAACAGCAGTTCAAATTTTACTGTACCTTTTTTGTCCATAGATGTGAAGCTCCAGGTGAGGTCTCTCTGCTTAAAGCAACAAGGGACTATGCAGGTGTTGGGATGGGAGCCAGAGTTCCAGCTGCCTGCACAGCCCCTCCAGCTTTGAATGTCAGAATCTGTTTTGGAGATGGATATCCACCTCCTGCACCAATAACCAGAGTGGGAACCAAAGTGAACATCAACTATATAGGATGAGAGGAAGTAGTAATGTCCAACAAACTGCATGATGTCTCTGATTGTCCTTAACATGTGGCTATGAGAAAAATACCTTGTAAGCAGCATGTTGTGCCACTCCTGTCCCTACCTGTCCCCGCATCCCCAGGGTAGGAAGAGAGCGCCTGTTGCAGTGTTTTGCAGTGTTGGGGCTGTACTCACGAGTGAGTGGCTGGGTGGTTTCATCCGCACCAGCTCAGGCTCTAGCAAGATTTTATTTAAGCTCCTGTACTGTTTTGCCTGCTGTTATCTGGCAACTTGCTGAGGCCTGCAGCAGGGGTGGGGAGTCAAGCAGGGTAGACAATGGGATTCAGAGCAATAATGATCATGATAAGAAGAACCAACATTGAATGCAATTCCCATTCCTCATTACTATGCTACTGTAGCTATGGTTTGGCTCTCCTCCTGGCCTTGGCAAACATGATCCACTTCATCTCCTGCTTCTCCTGTTGGCTGGGCTCCCATCCTCCTCTTGGCTCCTGCAGCCAAAATCCTGGCTGGCTGGCTGCAGTAATCCCACATAATATTTCATGCAAATTTATATGAAGCCTATTACAAAGCTCAGCGAGGAGACACTGTTTCTTTTTCTTGATACAATCAATCATTTGTAGCTCTGCTCCAAGGACCAGCCTGTCTCACATGTAATGGCTCCTTTCTCTCAAAGAGGCTGAGAAAGTGTGATACTCAGAGCGGGCAGCAAGAGACAGTTTTCCCCACTTTTCCCTTTAGCCCTATTTGAAACCATGATAACTTGCAGAGACCACTGACCTGCCTTCCTCCGTCCTGCTTTGGGCGACAAACATTCTTGTCCTAATGCCATCCTCACTTAACCTGAGCACAGCTGCTCAGCTGTCCTACCTCTACACAGGCTGGATGCTTGCTCTCCAGCTGCTCCCTTCCTCAGCCCACTGGTGGGGGTGCATTACGGATTTGCTCTTGTTTCCTCCAGTTCCTGCTGCTTTACACCTTCTTGCTCATCTTCTCCGTAAAGCTTTCTCCTCCCAACTCTACTGAAGTACAGCACCATTTCTAATGTTGTTTTTTTTTTAATATTTTTTTAATTTTTTTTTTTTTTTTTAAAATAGAAATCTAAGCCACAGTAAAACATTTCTGAGGCTAAACAGGAGACCCAAGTCTTTGAACTTGTTAGTCCAGGACCTCACACCAGTACTGACATTCAGAGAAACAGAAAGAGAATCTATTTTCTGCTTGCAACTGTGGCTATCAGTATATTAACTCAGTATTTCCCTCCTTAAGTCCATCTGACATATAAATCAGTTTCTCCTCTTCCTTCTAGTCTCAATTATAACATCAGGAAGGAAATCAAAATACATATTCTTAACAAAAACCCATACTCACCTTTTCAGCATTTGGCATACAAAGGGTGTGAAAACAGGAATCTGGCCTAGTATCCTTTTTCATGATATTTCTATGTAATTGATGATAGTCTGATTCAATAGAGACAGTAAAGGAAAAGAAAGTTTGTGTTTTTAGTAATTCTTAAAGAAACACTAGAAGAGATGAAAAATTATTTTTAATCTAACTACTCAGAAGGTGCCATTTTCTGTCCCAGAGCAAATTCAGGCTATATGTGGTAATAGGAGGAAATTAAATAAGAAATTGGCCTTTTTCTCTTCTTTCCTTTTGACAGGATTTTCTCAGTTTCACATAGGAAGAATGCCATATATTATGAAGCACAGCCACTCATCCACATTAAGTGAATTATTCTTGCCCAATAGCTGCAGTTCCCCTGTTCAAAGCATAGTTCCCACTTCCAAAGGAACTAGGTGAACAGAATTGAAATCCATTGTACTCCAGAAATCTTTTCCACTTGTCACAGGTTTACCTGCCAGATAAATATTTATCCTCAGCAGATAATTATCTTTAATTGGCTCTCCAATCTAACACATTTCAGATTCTTATTTGCAAACTGAGATTAAGACTATAAACCAAAGCATTAGGAAATGAGTTTGCAGCCATGCCTCTAGGGTAAGGGCATTTCCGAAGGTCCAGTTGCATGACAGCTTTTTCACTTCAGATTTCTGATACTGCCATTTCCTACTAAATTTGTTCAATATCAGGAGGGCTGAACAGGCAGTTAAGGTCAGTAAAGTTTTTTTAAGTATTATGGCAGATACAAGATAGACAGAGGAGGTTTGTGGAAGAAAGCCCTGGAATGAATCTGACATTTAGTGTAATTTCATTCTCCATTCCATGAATGTTTGCCAGAGAATGGGATACCATACCAAAGGAAAGATTATGCTTGGAAGAAATATGCATCTGTTTTGTCAACTGTTTTTGTAAGCAGATACTATTGTCCACTACCAAAGACAAGATACTAAGTCTAACATTTTAATGTTAAAACTACAGAGTTGTGTGGAATATGATATTTGCTTTGTCTTTTTTTTTTTTTTTTTTTCTGTTTTCCAGCTAACTGTAACAAAGTTTCTTCCCTTCCCTTCCCTTCCCTTCCCTTCCCTTCCCTTCCCTTCCCTTCCCTTCCCTTCCCTTCCCTTCCCTTCCCTTCCCTTCCCTTCCCTTTTTTTTTTCCCCAAAATTTTGCAAATTAACAAAAAAACTCAATAAAGGTACTTTTCATCTTCTATCTTGTCTTTGCAGAGCATTTTTTTTACCACCTTCAGGGAAGGCCTACATTGGAGATTGATTTTTTGAACGTTTAAAACATAAAAGTAAATTTTCAAGTCAGATTGACGCAGCTTCAATTAAAGGAGCAGGAATGAAAACTGAGAATTATATACAATGCTATACGCTTCCTCTTCAAAAATTTTTTTGATGCTAGCTATTCTTTCCAGACTTCCAATAAAAAATACAACATTCTTTTATTTCAGACTTACACTTGACCAAAGTTAAGACTAAACAGGTTATGACAGGATGCCGAATCAATCAGAAATCTGAGGAAGACTTGTCTGTATATTGTCCTTAAAGAAAGAATTCCCAGAAAACACTAGAAGGAATTTAAAAATTCAAGCAGGAATTTCTGAGAACCTAAATATGTAGGGATCTTCTTTCAGTGTAGGGAAAAAAGATCTTCAGGTTAAAATGAATAAAAATAAAGGATTTTGACAGGAATTTTTCCCAACTATTGTGCAAGATGACGATTACTGTAGGCTTACTCACACCACAGCATCATTTTGATGAGCCGGCACCTATTTTTTCGTATGCAGCAACTCTTCACAGATTTCTCTGGGTCCCTCTTTCTCCATTGACTCAGAGGCCTGATTCTATGTCTGTTTATGCAGTCTATTTTCTTCTCAACAGAGTTCCTGCTGGCAGTCCTCTGCCAAATCTCCATGCTTGTATCTTTTTGAATGCACTCAGGGGAAGACTAATCTTCCCCTTTCTCACTTGTTCAGCAGCCAAATCAAGGCAAAGAAGCAATTCTCCTTTCTATTGCCCAAACTTTCCACTTTACAGTTGACTTTCCTGCAGTCAGAAATAATAAGTAGCCAAAAAAATGAAACAGAAACTATATCAGGATGGAAAAATCATCCTTATTTGTTATTTTTTCAAAATAGTAGGCTCTCTATATAGTCCACTTTTGTGACTCCCCATTAAATCCTTCATCTTCTGACCAGTGTATGTTTCAAATATTCCAGTATTTTAATGATATCTCCTGGTAGCTATTTTATATAATGGGAAATTCTTCAAGTGAGGAAACTATACTAGCGTCCATGTCCACCTTTCAAATGACAGACAAAAACCTGCAATGGCATGTCATAGCATATTACTTTCCTGCATCTAAGCCCTAAAGCCCACCTCATTCTCTTTTAAGAGTGAATCATCAGAGATCTAATCTTCAGGTTTTAAAATATACTGTTATGCTATGTGACTGTTTTTCTTCTTCTGTGCATAAGAGAAATATAACATTGCACAAAGAGCTGTTGATCACTCAGTTGGGAAGGAACAGTAATTGCCTTTGATCGCCATGGCTGGGGCTCCTTACTCTTGGAGAGTGAACGTTGCCAGATGTGCTTGACCTGGACAATAAATAGAAAAATTGAGGAGGGGCTCCTGAATGTAAACCAGTTAGTACAGCAAAGGAGGAAGCAGTTAGCCTGGCCTCTATTTTAAGCCAACTGTGTGTGATTTCAGGGCTACCAAGAGATTTAGCTTAAGTGCTGTCTTCCGTACATCAAAGATGTGAACCCTGCCTGGATGATATAGAGAGCAATTGCCTGCAATATGATACATGCATCCACTTCAGACATGCCAGGAAACCCATCTGTTTACTTAACTTTTAACGAAAACAGTTGGGAGAAAGAGCTTCTATTTGACTGAGGTGGTATTTTATTTATTTATTTGCTCATATTTATAAAATTAAATACAAATGATGTGAAGAATAACACTCTTCTGGTAATAGAAGTTATCAAAATAGAAGTCTTTCAAAGAGCTGTGCATAGCAAGAGTAACAAGAGTGACACCAACAAGAACTCACAGCAATTCATGACCCACCTCTATTTCTCCTTAGAAATGAACTGCAAATGAACTGCAAACAAATCTTTACAAACTAGAATTTCTCCTTCTTCTGTACCCTTCTTTCTCTGAAGATGTCTTTTTCCTGGAGTCACAGGCTAAGCTTTCCAGAGCGGCCAGAATGCTCATAAACATGTTACTGGAAGACTAGAAGCAGGAACACACAACACCTCTCCAAGCAGAGGACAGCACATGAGAGAACTGTTTGCCACAGGCTGTATCTGATCTCAAGTCATTTGGTAGTTCAGAAGATGGAGGGGATGTGCAGGGTACTGTGGATGCAGAATGCATTTCTGCCAGGGCTTCCTTCAGTGCAGAGCGCTTGCTAGAGAAGTGTGTACATGCAGTGCTGTTTTATCTCACACTTTCTTTCTCAATATTCTATGTGCCACAGCCTCTCTTTGTGGCTTTAGTCAATTAATGCTGCATCTCATCTGTCTTTGGACATTGACAGAAAAACCCTCTGGAAGTAACCTACAACAATTTGTGATGATACTTCTCCCATGTATGATCCTTCCCAGTATGTTGCTGCCTCATATTACCTCAATTAGCAATCCATTATACTACAGAAGAAGGGAGGTTTGCAACAATTTTTTTGAACCATAAAATGCATAGTGTGAGTCATTGGATTTAATGATCTATCCCACCACTCCCTCTACTTGGCTGCAGACTCTACTAGTTCACCAGAGTGTGCTAAAGCCATCAGTGTTTATAAGTCTGTGCCTTGAATAGTCAATGGAAATGAATGGAAAACAACAACAATACAAACTTCTATGGAACAACCTACATTTTTCTAATCAGAACAGTTTTGAGTACTTTGAGAGGAGACTATTTTCAAATAGAAGCTTTCAGAAATTCATAGGAAGTACCCTTCCTTTCTTTTATGTAAAGTGTTATTATTTTTATGTATTAAAGAAATCAACTTAGATACTTCTACTTTTCTTCTACTAGATTCTATGTCAAGAAAGAAGGTTTAGTGAGGAGAAAAAAATCTGGGCTTAGCTAATTCAGAAACAAGGCTCAAGGCAGCCCAGAAGTTGAATGTCCTTTCTAAAAAACCTGATCTTAAGGGCAGTGGCATCCTCTGAGACTGCCTGGTCTACTGCTTGTGTTGTGGCAGAAGAAACAAACAGAGTAAAGATGAGATGGCCCTCTGAGATTTGGGTTTCTTGCTGTCTCTTTCATGAGCAATGAATGGGGTGACCACACAGACTTGGAATATCTTGTGATGCTTGAATCCACTGCTGACTTTCAAGTAGGCAGAACTCAGGATTATATGGGATTCGCTGGTGATGTTAGGGAGTCAGTTACTGAGGCTTCAAGGTAAACTAGGAGTTTTTATTGCTTACACAGAGGGGAAAAAAATTAACAGCTGCTCTTTGCTCTCACTGGTGGCACATACAAGAGTCCTAAGAAACTCCTGGAAAAGCTTGGGTGTCCAGATCTGCTGTGTTGAGACCCTTTTATAAGTATGAATTTAATTTTCCGGAACAGTAGTGAAACTCCTGTTCAACACGCACACCTGAGATGAACATATATCCCAAGGTAATTTCGCATTGACCTGGGTGGCCTCAACTACCTGAAAGGAAAAGTCTACTGAGAGAAGACATACAAAGTTGAATCAATGGATGTTAGCTGATATAATAATATAATGTCTCCAAATACAAATATGCTATGTTCCAGAGTTCATGGCTTTCTGTTCTGTTTACTCCTTGAGTTTTTTGAACCTAACTCTCAGAACTCTATAACTAAGGCTTTAAGGATTTATTGAAACTTAAAAAAAATAAAAATAAAAATAAAAATAAAAATAAAAAAAAAGGGCTTTCTTCCACACTACACAAGGAGTAATGGGAACAGATATTTACTATGCAAAGGGCATTTGTTCCTGTCTTCTGTGCCTACCATGTGAATCACTGAAGCTGTACGTCTTTTCTGTGATGGAAGAAGCAAACTTGAGTATCCCCAAAGATAAAGTCTAGCTGTTTCTCCTACTGAAGTGTACTGCCAAATCAAAATCAAAATTTAGAGATTTAGAGTCTGAGATTTAGCGAGGAGAGGAGAGGAGAGGAGAGGAGAGGAGAGGAGAGGAGAGGAGAGGAGAGGAGAGGAGAGGAAAATGACTACTGCAGATTCAGAAAGGATGAAGCAACCTTAATTCTGTGAAAGAAATATGATCGTAAGGTGGAATAGTGATGTTGTTCTATGTTTCCTCTTGTGATTGCTCTGGCTGTTCCTCATATATGACATTAACACCATACGAGAGATGGTTTTCATTTTTTTTCTGACAACTCCAGTATTGTTGAGAACTGGTGAAAAGTACTTGATAGTAGAAGAATTAAGTTCTTTATTTCCATACACCAAAACTAAAGATAAAACAAATCTTTATAATTTAATTTTGTGGCTATGGCGCTGTTTTCCACTTTACTGCCTTGGACAAATTACTTGGATATTGCCTCTGTTTCCCTACTATAAGTTCCTTTTTGTCTGCTTCATTGCCTCCCCTGAGAGGGTATCAGCAACACTCTGAAGATCACATATGGACTTCAAATGACTGTGTAATCAATGAAGACCTTCACACCATCCTTCCATGAAAGTAGAAGATATTATCCTTTTCTCAGCACAGAGAGAATTATGAAGTATTTGAGGTAGTTGTGAAGAAGGAAGACTTCATTGAATTGCTTTGTCCAGTATAATTATAATAGGTACTCTAAGGGAAGTGGGAAGGGAAGATTTCTGTCTCCACTGCTGTCATGGTCTGGTACCTTTCATTAGCAGCAAATAACATTTTTCAACCACTATAAAGAGTAGAAGTCAAAGTTGATAAACATTACAAAATACATTATGAAAGAAAGCCAGCTTTTGAAATAAAGTACAGAAGAAATCCAACTCCCTTTGAAGAAGACATCGTCATAAAGAGAAAAAAGAATAAGAAAAATGGAGAAAACTACATCAAATAATTAATGACTAAAAGAAAATACAACCCTATATCTGAAACAAAAGGAACCTGCATGCTGAAAACTATACATATTAAAAGGAGAACTACAACAAAATCAAAGAATAATTTTGCAGTCTTCTCCACAGGCACAGAGCTTGTTCTGACCACAGTGCTCTGTGCCTGGTGAGAATGCAGAGTGTGTTAGAACAATGAAGGTCTTTGAAGATTAATAGTTTATAAAGTCAGAAGGGATTTGTTGAACTTTCCACTGAAAACAAGTTTTGGATCCTCAGCCAATATCAGACCACAAAATGTCACTCAATATCAAGCCTAAAGTATGAAGACATAGTTTTATAAATTTTTAGTTTTGTCCTTATTTTAATGAACTATAGCTTTCTCAAAGGAAAATAGATATCTAAATATAAGAAATTTGTAATAACAAGGACTACTACTTACGGAGTAAATCATAATGTTTAATAAAGGAACTGCAAGGCTAGTCTTATTCTTCTTTTCCCAAATGTAAATGGAAAGGACGATTTATTTATTTATTTTTAATCAGAAATATTAGACACTCAAAAGAAAATCGAAGTTGCAGATAGCCATAATATTTGGAGACCAGATTTATCGTATTGAAGAGCACATTATATTGGAAGACAGTTATTTAAAGAGCTTCTTTTCCCCAAAGCAGATTCACCTCAGTAACTAAAGAGCTTAGTGTAATATTGGCTGAATCTCTGGGTAGCTTAGAGATAGCTAAGAATTAATGTCTGCGGTGAGAGTAACAAGAAATAATGAATCTTTGCATTACTCTTTCATGTTGCCGTGAGGAACCTCCTAATACCCCAGAACAAAGTGATGGAATTACATACTTGCTCTAAGCTCGCAAGGTCTTAGAAGAAAGTTTTCTCAGCATAAATCTCATGGAATCATGGAGTTGTTTGAGCTTGAAAAGGTTGCCTAGTCCAACTCCCCTGCAATGAACAGTGACATTCACAGCTAAATCAAGTTTCTCACGCCCTCCTCCAACCTGACCTTGAATTTCTCCAAGAAAGGGGCATCAACCAAATCTCTAGGAAACTTGTTCCAGTGCTCAACTATTCTTACTGTAAAAATAAAAAATTCCTTATATCCAATCTAAATCTCTCCTCTTTTAGTTTGAAACCATTTTCCCCTGTCATATCAGAACAGACCCTACTAAAGAGTCTGTCCCCTTCTTTCTTACAGCCCTTCTTTAGAAACTGAAAGGCCACAAGCAGGTCCCACTGGAGTCTTCTCCATGGTGAACAGTCCCAGTTCTCTCAATCTCATAGGGGAAGTGTTCCAGGTCTCTGATTATCTTCATGGCCCTTCTCTGGATGCACTCCAACAAGTCTGTGTCTTTCCTGTGCTGAGAAGTCCACATCTAGACACAGTACTCTGTATGAGATCTCATCAGCACAAAGTAGAGAGGCAGGATCATCTCCCTTGAACATCTGACCATTATTTTTTTCATGCAGATCAAGATAAGATTGGCTTTCTGGGCTGCAAGGACTGGCTTATGTTATCATTCACCAGTAAGCCCAGGTCCTAGACTTGTGCCCTCTCCTTTTGCCTCCCAATTTGTGTTGATAGTGGGAGTTTCTGCAATCCAGGTGCAAGACCTTGCACTTGGATTTGCTGAACCTTGAGATGTTTTGAGATTCTCCTGGGCCCACTACTCGAGCCTCTCTTCATGGCATTTTGTCCCTCAGGTGTATTGACAACACCATCCTGCTTAGTATCATCCTCAAACTTTCTGAGAGTGTACTTGATTCCACTGTCAACGTTGCTGATGAAGATATTACAGAGTATCAGTCCTGAGGGGACACCACTCATCACTGATCTCTATCTGGACATCGAGCCACTGACCAGCACTCTCTGGGTATGATCTTACAAACAGTTCCTCATCCATTGAACGATCCACCCATCAAACCAATATCATTTCAATTTGGAGAGAAGGATGTCTTAGGGGTCCATTTCAACATTCATGTCTGAGCAAAGACAGGAAAAAACCGAACAGCTTATTTAGCATGACCAATCACTGTTTCCCTGGGGAAGACCAGCAGAAGTCTGTCACAATATGCTGAGAAAAATAATCAGCATAGACATAATGCATATTTGAGCAACAGTTCCTCCCATTTATGCATTTCCCTTGTCCCACTAGAGGCATGGGCTTTAGGGTACTAACAATACTGAATAATGGGTGGAGATGGTCATGGTTAAACTGTGCAGGGATTTACAGATTGGTAGGTTATGTAATGGCTGAAAACAAGACATAATTGAAAGTTGGGTACTCTGGATGATGAGCAGAATGTATAAGTGTGGCAGACTCCCTTCTTTGAGTGAGATGCTGACATTCAGAATTAGTAAGAGTCCCTAGTGCTCTCACCTTTGTCACCAGTGAAAGGCACACAGTGGAGTCACTTTTTCTGCAGTGTTTCTGTGACTTCCTGTTTCCTGAACCACCTGAATTCAGAAACAGAATTTTTTGTTATCTGGCACACGTATTGTTATTTCTGAGCTTTCGTTTCTAAGAACTTTCTGACTGCTGCAGCATCTTGACGTGTTTCACACAGCCTCTACACTGTGCACAGATCCCTGAGTAACCTGAACATGCCGTCACAACTGAAAATAAGAAATTTTGCTTTAATTAAAACACTGGAGTGAATTTGTTCAATAATTAGCAGTTAGATTTGTCAGAAAGGTGGTATATTCTACTACGTATGTTCAGAAAGGGACCACAAGCTAACAGATAATGCTATCCACTTTGTGAGTATGAAATAAATTGATTGAGCATTGACATAGATCGTGCTAGAATTTATATTTGAGGCTTCTTACATATTTTTTTACTTAAAAAGTAATACCCGTATGGTTTTTACTTCAAAAATGGTTGGCAAACTTCTTATTAACTGCACACATAAGCCAATGTGATGGGAAGTGCTAGTAGGATACTTTATTTTAAGGTACTAAAATCTGGGATTAAGCAAAGATTTATGGCTTTCTTTAAACTTAGAACTGAGGGGTTTTTTTAATAGGAGTATTTTTGGATAGGCTAATTGAAGTTAAAATTGACCAATTTATGATTTAATTTGCAAAATCTTTTGCCACGCCTTTCATGATGAAACATACTTTTTCTTTTTCCCACTGAGGTATATTTTCCATTACTGTTATGCTAGTATAACATTAGAAAAGGAGTTGCTGTTTCAAACATCACTGAAAGGCTATTTCTTTTTGGGTAGCTATTGCAATTATATAATTAAAATGCTCTTCCTTCACCTTTTTCTCTGTCCAAACAGTAAAGAAAAAAATTCCTAGAAAATCTCAAAAGCTTGCCTTTCCTCCAGTCTCCATAGGCAAATTAAGAAAAGAGCTACATTTCAAGCTGTACTGTTTTAGGAAAATTTTGCTTATCAGTATTGTGTTTATCTTATAATCTTTCTTGAAGATACCTACGAGTCTGTGGTTAAAACAGATAGAGATTTCTTTATAGAGTTTCACATATCCTTACGTTACTGACTCAGATTTTTATTTTCTTTTTCTGGGGGTTTGGTTCCTACTTGCATTTTTGAAAACAATGTGCATAGATGTTGTGAAACAGATGTAGGATGAAGGAAAAATCAGACAGGCAGTCACACAACAGTAAAGCATTTCTATCTATTTGCAAGCAAGAGGAATCTGTCTGAAGGCTTCTTTGCAGGTAGCTCATTTGAAAAAGTTGACTTTCTAGTTATTCAGGGGAGAATTAATTCAACACTTCCATGTTTTTTCTGGTTTTGATAATTTTGTTGAAATCTAGAACCTACTTCGGACATTTTAGCTGAATACCGTTTATATAATGGTTTTCCTGCTGAGAAAGCTCAAAGATCTTCTCCCTGTTGATTTGTTAATATTATTAACAGTTCTGAGGAACTGTAGCAAGTCAGCCAGGCTCAAACGAAGCAACTTAGTAATCTTGGAATTTTAATATGCTGTAACTCGTACAAGGTCTATTGGTTAGGGAAACAAATGGTCTGAGGTGAACCTGGTTTTGTAGTTAAACAGGAAAAGCTAACTTCCCTTCTATAAACAGATGGGAAGATGGTCTTTGGAACAGACAAGAGATCAAACAGAGAATGGCTCAATTTAAAGACTTCTAAATAAAACAGAAAGTATGGTCGTGGTGAGAAATGCTTTCTGGTTCCACAGGTACATCTTCACAAGAAATTCCCTGTGTTTTGCTTAGCAAAACATCCATTCAAAGAAAATAAAATTAGAATTCAGTGGTGGCTTCACTGTGCTAGGAATTATTCCCACAGCTGAAGAGGTGAGAAACTTTTAGAATGTAACAAAATGGCATACTTTTATAGAGTTAAAGTAATCCGTGATCATCCTGACATGCCAGATAACACTCTTGCTAAAATCCCAACTCCATATCAGCTAATTATAAGAAGCTGCTCTCTTTTGATTCAAGCCTCAGTGAGCTGTCTCAGCTGCTAGGCATTTGTATGTCTTCCATTTATGCAATATATTAATGCCTTGCCAATTTTTCCGTCATCGCTCTGAAGAAAGAATTTATCATTCCTATTCTGTAGCCGGGAGAAAGGGGAAACCTCTTAAAAGAGAACTGGACCAAACTTTGGGTAGGAACTTTCAGAAGTATCTAGCTTTGAAAGTTAGATAGATAGTCGGGTCCTCTTGGAACTGGTTCTAGAATTGTATGAGAATGATTGATATTAGAAACTATGCTTGAAATAAAATTACTACAGTTGTAGAGGAAGTTTTTAACATGACAAAGCAAAGAAGACAAGAAATCTTCCATGACCCTACTCACTTAGGCCATTATTCTCTGATGACATTATATCTAACAGAAAAGCAGAGCGTTTAGATAGATAATGCATCTGCCTATCTACATCTGCCCATGTCTGTAACCTGGATTTATAATATCTCGTTCAGAAACCCATGAATCTAATACATCACTGCCATACTTCATGAATCTGACATTGTTCGACAAGGAGTTAATAAAACCCAATAAACTCCAATAAATTTGCTTTATTATTGTTTCAAGTTTTCTTCTCCAGATTTTAATGCAATCTGGAGATATGTCAGCCTCTTTTATCCGTTCCACTTAAAGACTAAAAGATATCTAGGATTAGTGGGACACTCCCAGCTAGGTCAGAGCATGTTATTATGCGTCAAAGTCTGAAGCAGCAAGGAGAAGTAATTGCTGAGCTTTGACAGCATCTTCTCTGTGCTCTGGGCGATTGAGGATGTGTATACATGTATTTTTTTTTGTGCATGTCTGTCGTAACTTGCTTCAGGGATTCAACCAACCATTTGTCTGCAGCCTAACTTAATAATAACTAAGACAGCTGAAGAAGGGGGCTGAAGCATAAAGGTAAGGCTGTACAGAGCCTGGAAAGTATAAAACTAGAAGAGAGTGATAGTATTCAATTCAGAAGGGAAAACTGGTGAGGAATTACAGTATTCCTGTCACTAAAGGGACATTTGCAGACTGCTCCGGAAGGAAGTATTGGAATATGAAGTGTATGAAGCCAGTTTAAACAAGTAGCTTGATTCTTTATATAGCTTTATTATAATTATGGAGAGCTGTATTGAAACTTCTTTCTCATGGTCAAGCTATTCTGTTGCAGTTGTGCAATTGCTACATCATCCATCATTTTGTTTCATCATCCAGCCTTTACCCATGGCATATTTGCCAGTCAGTCCACGCTATGGAAAAACATGGGTTAGCATGCAACTCTTACCCTGCACAAAAAAGGCTCTGTGGTTTAGATGTTTTCAAACATACATGAGACATGGATTAAGTATCTTTCATTATTGCTGTTCCACTTGTCTGAGTCTCACACAAGAGCCTTGTAATTCCTCTATCTGTGTTGCAGGCCTTTTTCCATTGAGCAGCAATGCCGCTCTTGGCCCTTTTATAGCTGTTCTGACAGAACCCAGTAACAGTTCCAGGGGACAAGCAGGAAGCATGTGCTTCCTATTTCATGAACATATCCCGGTGAGTATCTTCATGGTCTGGGTGTCCTACACATTTGTTGATTACTGTCTACAACGTCAAAATAAACCAGGATTTTCTGGGAAAGCTTAAAAATCTCTGTGAATACGAAAGTGTAGTTCAGTGGATCTGACCTAGTATTTTGTCTTGACCAGTAGCCAAATTGCATGGCGAAGAATGGGTGTAGCACATATGCAGTCACACTTTCTCAGAACACTTTCCTTGTCTATCTGATTTGTGATGCAGGATCTTCCTTAGGCTAGAGGCAGAGGGGAATGCAGAAGCTCACAGCTGCCAGAAGTGGCAGTGGCACACCACAGCTCCTCAGGCACTCCAATGGAGGTAAGAGAAAACAGATGTCTTCCACTATAGCATGCAAAATAATAAAAATCTGGGGAAGTAAATGAAGGTAAAAGATGTGAGAAATGGTTGAGACTATTTGCGTATCTTATTTTCACCACTAAATATTTAAAATTTTAGCGTATTCATAAGCATAATAAATTCTTTTTTTCCTGTAGCTATTCTGGATTTGTTATCTTTCCTGCATCTTCACACATGAGAGCAAATGTACTCAGATATTTTAATCATACAGATATTATGTGTCATTCTTCCTGCCTAAACGGTGCTTTATCTGCATCATATTTTTCCCTCAATTTGTCGATGTTACAGAAAAGTAAGAAGTTTCTACTAAGTCTTTTGCAAATAACACAGTGTTTCAGATCAAAGGCAAAACAGAGTTACTCAGTGGAATTACAAAATGAAACCTTGCACAGGTTCAAGACTTCTCTAACTGTAAACACTTGACTTCAGAAGTAATAAATGCAGTTATGAAAAAATTCAAATCTAGGTGCTATCGAGATTTCTTGAATGACCCAAGGCAAAACTTTAGCTCTGACTGATGATTTGTGTGAGAAAAGCCTTTTGTGTCCAAAGCTGCATTTATCGCATGTTTATATTCATATAGAGAAAAAGTTAATGTATGAAGCAAAGCTCTTGTAAATTAATGGAAATATCCACACAAACCCAATAAATTTTGCTATTTTCCATCTAACATAGATCTGTAGAATTGTTTCCTTTCTGTGCTAGTTGACTGCATCTTGAGCTCAGAATTTCAGCCACCTGTGGCTAGAAAAAAGCAGAAGAAACTGGGAAATTCTTAACTGCCCCTTAATATTGTCTAGTCTACAGTTTGTTTAGGCAGTTTGTTCTAGTTGTCAGATATCTGCAACAACTTAAATTAAGACTGTGTAGAGACTTTATTTTTCTGTGCTCATGTATTTGTCATTTTGAGAAAGTGGCAGGTGAGTACTGGTGAGAAGAACTAGGTATTCTACAGATATGCTTGATGAGGGGAAATTCTCCTTAGAAGTGTATTGCAGCAACCTGAAACTGAGAATACTTGAGTTGAAACCAGGACTAAGATGATGGTAATCCGTCCTAGTTCAGCAGTCAGTAGTTTTCAGGACCTGGCTGATGCAAAACATGGGGCAAAAGTTTTGTCAAAGTGGGCGGCAGAAAAACTAGTCTAGAGTGCTGAGTCAGATTTAATTTAATTTAATTTAACCCATTACTTTTCTTAAAACACTTGAATATTGCAATAGCTGAAATCAGTAAAAGTAAAAATCAAACTTATTATTTGTTTCTATCTATATTGGCTTCTCTGTGAGGGCTCATTCAACCTCCCTTCATACTCAGTCACTTCCTAGGTACTTTACAACAGCCAGAAATAGATGCAGATGGCAGGTTTAAAGAGGGCAAGGAGAATGACTTCCTATTTCTACTGTTACAAGAACACTTTGAGTCCTACCATTCAGTAAGTAAAATAATATCTAGCAGGATCTTATGTTTCCCAACAAGCAGTCACAGAAACTTGGATATACATAAACAATCACTCCTGCTCTATATGGCGTGGCTTAACTTGATAGAACACTTCAAGATTAGACTGTCTGCCCGGCCAAACTCTCTGTGAGCATCTGGTGGCTGGCTCTCTCCCCAGCTCTTAAGGTTGCAAAGCTCAATAACAGTCAGTCATCACCTTAAACATCTTTTTTCTGTCTTGCAATTCATGGACATAAATATCAAGATAAAATAATGGCTGCATCAGTCTCACTGAATAGTACTCACTGAAAAGGAGTTTTTGTTTACTTAACTTTTTTCTCAGAAAGAAAAAATAAGGAATTAGGAAACATTACATTGAGTAACTGAGGTTTCTTCATCTGTTGTCTTGGCCAGAAATTATGCCCTAAAGCTGCATTTACAATCTATTCAGCCCTTCAATTAAAGCTGTGTAAGGACTTTATTTTTCTCTGCTCATGTCAGCTTGAGAAGAGGCAGGTGAGTACTGGTGAGAAGGAGAAATAGATATCCTCCTTTTGTTTAATTTAGAAATTGAACAAACCACTACCTTGCAGTGTGTTTCATTTCCATAAAATGGTTTGCTGAGACACAGAAAATACAGAGACAACATTATTAAAGTATTCTGTATTATAGACAAAGAATCATTATTTCTAAACTGGGATACATGCAGTTAATCTTCCGTAGTGCAGGTGATTTATTGGTTCCTCCCTCATTCCTAGCTGAATGAGTGAACTATTTTGCTATTAAAATATAAGGGAAAGCTCTCCAAATCTCCTGCACTATTAAAAGCTCTCACTCAGTGATACTGAAAATACCTCGGATTCCTCTTTATACATATAGAGCTCTTTAAATCAAAACTCAGATATTCAATAATGGGTTCTTCATTACAAGCACTAAATCTTACATTGTACTAATTAAACTCTAAGAGTCATACAATCACAGAATCACAGAATCACCAAGGTTGGAAAAGACCTTCAAGATCATTCAGTCCAACCATCTACCTATCACCAATAGTTCTCACTAAACCATGTCCCTCAACACAAAATCCAAAGGTTCCTTGAACACCTCCAGGGTCGGTGATTCCACCACCTCCCTGGGCAGCCCATGCCAGTGCCTGACCACTCTTTCAGAAAAGCAGTATTTCCTAACATCCAGCCTGAATCTCTCCTGGCGCAGCTTGAAGCCATTCCCTCTAGCTCTATCACCAGTTACAAGAGAGAAGAGGCCGACCCCCAGCTCACTACAGCGTCCCTTCAGGTAGTTACAGAGAGCAGTAAGGTCTCTCCTGAGTCTCCTCTTCTCCAGACTGAACATTCACAGCTCCTTCAGCCACTCCTCATATGGCCTGTGCTCCAGACCCCTCACCAGCTTTGTCGCCCTTCTTTGAACCTGCTCCAGGGCCTCAGTGTCTTTCTTGCAGTGAGGGGCCCAAAACTGGACACAGTACTCGAGATACGGCCTCACCAGAGCTGAGTCCAGGGGGACAATCACTGCCCTATTCCTGCTGGCAACACCATTCATGATGCAAGCCAGGATGCCATTGGCCTTGTTGGCCACCCAGGCACACTGCTGGCTCATGTTCAGCCAAGCATCAATCAACACCCGCAGGTCCATTTCCTCTGTGAGGTCTTCCAAACACTCTGCCCCAAGCCTGTAGTGTTGCCTGGGGTTGTTGCAGCCAAAGTGCAGGACCCGGCATTTGGCCTTGTTGAAACTCATCCCATTGGCTTCAGCCCATCCTGTCCAGATCCCTCTGTAGGGCCTTGCTACCCCCAGGCAGATCGACACTTCCAGCCAACTTGGTGTCATCCACAAACTTACTGAGGGAACATTCAATGCCCTCATCCAGGTCATCAGTAAAGATCTTGAAGAGGACAGGCCCCAGCATCGACCCCTGGGGAACGCGACAGGTCGCCAGCTGGATTTATCTCCATTCACTACCACTCTCTGGGTCTGGCCTTCCAGCCAGTCCCTTATCCAGCCAAGAGCATAGCTGTCTTGCTTAAGCATTCTTTGAACTTAACTAGCAGAAAATGGGAGGAATTGTCTTGATGGGCAATCATTTGTTTGACACATTCAAAGTCACATTCAGGGATTAAAAAGAGATACTGTGAACCTTACACTTAAAATATGAAATAACCATGTAATACCAGTTGGAAACATATCTCTGAGACACAACTGTGCTGTGTGAATGGGGAGACAGCAAATAAGTGTATTACTTTCATCATCCCAGCAGCAGTGTCACATGACACGGCTCTCTGGGGATTCAGTACACTAGAACAATTTGCAAAGACCTCTTTAGAGGTAGTCATTGATTTTCCTTCTTTTATTTCTGTGACAGGGAATCAAGGAGGGAGAATAAGGAGGTGGAAATAGCCATAAAATGTGATCTATCATAGAATTTTAGAATTGTAAAATATCCTGAGTTGGAAGGGACCCACAAGGATCAGTGGGTCCAACAACTGTTTAAGTAAAATTAAATTATTCTTTAGGAAAATGCCTAATTTATCATAAGTTCTGTGATATACTAATGCATCTTTTTATAATTCAAGGGTCATGACACACTGCACAGCACAATGAAATCTTTTAAGACTGCTTCCACAATTTAGCAACTCAAAAAATAAATTACTATACATCCTACTGGTAAAACCTTTGTCTCTGTGTATGTTAAAATGTCTGATCTGCCACTGGCACAGATGAAGAGGGTCTGATAGCATCCGCAGAAAGGAGGACACTAATTTTTTCATGCATATCACCACAAGTATTTTTGCCTATCTGTGTGTCCTGTGCTTAAACTCATAGTATTGCATACATTTGTAGCTGGAGATGCTGCTGCTGTAGCAATGGTTCTCCAACCTTCAGCTCACTGGCAAATTCAGAAACAGAGCATCAGCATGAGGTTCTATAGAGCTACTGTATATCAGAAAAACAGTCTTGAGACACCCCAAGGGGCAGTTTTTTAGAGGAACATGGATAATTACTTAGGATATTTAAGAGTAACTTCAAACATTTACTTCTCTTGAGAAAACATTTAAAGTGGCAGTACTTTATACAATTCCTGCAAATGCAAACACACACACAGAGCTTAAAGTTGTTTGCCAAATTTCTGTGAGTTTGGGAGAGTTTTGCTTCTGATCCACATGACAAGCTTTTTCTTTCCATTTTAGATGGAAATGAGTGTACCCTATAGCTATCTTTGTTCAATTGATTTTGATTCACTTCACTGATTTTACCTTGTCTTATCATGAGAGGGCATGTGGTAAAGTCATAAAGATCACTCCAAATAAATGTGATGCATCTGTAATTCTGAGTATGTGTACATGTGCACACAGCCCTTTGCTCCAGACAAAACTCACTGCTCCTTACAAGCCAAACCAGTACTCACTGCACTGTCTTCTCACACATTCCAAGAACTCAGTTTGACATGTTATCAATTCAGTTTCAGTTTTGAAAAACAACAACAACAAAAAACAAACTCAAAACCATTGTATTACACACATTAGTGATGAGTGTCTGTTGAGACAAGACAGCTGATGAGGAAGAATATCATAACCCTTCTATTATGCTCCTTCCCCCCTAGGAAGATCTATTTTTTTTTGTGACTTGGTCTATGAGGAAAGATTTAGGGAGTGTGAGACATGGAAAGTTACATCTCTAATTATCCAGAGGTCAGCCAAATTGTGTGCTTCCATTCCCACCTCTACACCCACTATGCTGTCCTACTGCTGACCTTGAAATGGAAAGACCACCCTCCTTCGAAATGAGATTAAATCCTCAAAACTTGCTCATCGTGGGGCCTCTCCCAAGTGTTCCTGAGGCCAAACACGCCTAATTCAGCAGTAGCTTCATAACTTGGTGAGCTTCTACTCTCTTGTGATCTCGATTGAGATCATTGCATTCATTTCCATTTACTAAGTTGTCTTGCATTTAAATCCATGTTGTCCCAGAGGCAAATGTACGTCTGGGTTTTTCCCACTATGTATGTGCTGCCCTCCTTGCACAGATGAGGGTTCTCTGGAAGCCTTCTCTCATGTTGTTATGCTTTGAATTACAACTTTTTACAAATTTCTCCAGTCTAAAGTTCTCTTTTTTCCATTCTCTCATGCTCTCCCCCCACCTGTGTTTTTTTACTCCATTGCCATCCTCTACCCCTCCAATCTATCTCTGTGTTATTTTTGGCTTGTTCAAGTGCTGCTTAGGAGCTAAGTTAATTTAGGCGCTTGTCAGCTTGCCTGTCAAGTTCTATCAAGTGTAAAAAGAATGGCAAATTAATAAACTCAAAATTACATCTGGCACAAAGCAGACTTTTGTTCTATGTTGTTTATCTGGCAGCAAGTGAAAAAAATACCAATAAAAAGGAAGAAGTACAATCTTTCACACACGCACATGCATACATGCATGTATACATACTTTAAAAGGAAAGCAAATGGCTCAGGTTTACTGTCAGGTAGCCAGCACAGAATTAACTGGTGGTCTCAGGCCAGACCACATGGGGCAGATGTCCACATTACAGAAACCACAAGTAACATTTGCAGGCTTCTTGACAACTGCAGTACAAGGACTCTCTTCCACTCAGGAAGGACAGTTGTTGAGAATTAGAGAACAGGATAGAAAGGAGAATTGAACAAGTGTGTCCAGCTGCGAATAAACTACTAATAAAAGACACATCCTTCACAGAAAGCAGACTGACCAGGACAGTGAATTGGCCATGTCCTCAGAAAGGTATGTTATAGATTCATGAAATCTGGAGTGAGTGCTATTGTACTAGAAAGAAAAACATCAACGAAGCTATAAAATAGAGCTGCTAGTATCCCGGGAATTTTGTTGAGCTTCCTTCCAAAAGTTAAGTTTCACCAGTATATTTAGGTAGCTCAGAAGAACAGAATATATTGGACCTAAATGTAGAAAAGTTCTGTTCATAGTTCCGTTTGAAATTTAGAATTTGTTAGGAATAAGTTAGCTTTGGAAAAGTCAAGAAATTTATCATTTCTTGAAGGAAAAAAAACACAATTATGTGAATGAGAGAAGGGGAAAACCTTTTGTTTTTTATCATTATTATTATTATTTTTATTTTGTAATTTCACTGTGTTTCACAGCACAACCCTTTCTTTCCACTCTAAGAAAACCTAAGTCGTGCCACTCAGGCTTCTTCAGGGCATGGTACTTTTCAGGCTTAAAGAAGCTTTTCCTCAACAAAGGTGATATCAATCTTTCTTTGTTAGCACCTTGTTTTCCTACTTTTGCTCCTGGAATTGAATGGAAAGTTGTATCTTCTCTTACAGCTTTCAACCAAGTCCCCAAAATTACCTTAGCTGAATGTATCCCTCCATCCTAAGGAAAAACCTATGCATTCAGATGAACAAAAAACTTCATTATATTTTTATTGCTGCATTTTGTCTCCCTTTCAGCATCTTTCTAGTTATCTGCAGTAATCCTAGGCAAATTACTTAAAAGTCATGCTGTTGTGGTTTAAGCCAGGGTGTGACTCAGCACCACGTACTCTTTTGCTCACTCCCCGCTTCCCAGTGGGATGGAAAAGGAAACAATAATAAAAAAAGAAGTAGAACTTGTGGATTAATATAAAACCATTTACTAAAATAGAGAAAAAGGATAATAATTATGACCAATATATATCTCTGTATTTAAAGAAATACATATTTCTTTTATATATAGAATTTCTTCATTCTTTATATAAAGAAATACAGGTATATAACAAGTATTGCACAAGGAATGTCTCACTGCCCCCCAACCAATGCCCATCTAGACCCTAAGCAGTGGGAGGAAGAGAGATGAACTCCCCCCCTTCCAATACTCCAAATTCTTGATGGCATAAGGTATGGAATATTCCTTTTACCAGTTTAAGTCAATGGTCCTTATTCTGTTCCCTTCCAGTCCTTTGGACCCTTTGCAGTGGCCTTGGCTCTATACAACACTGATTAAAAGGCAACTATAAAAATTGGTGTGTTATCAACATTGTTTTTCTCCAAACAAACAACAAAAAAAATAGCATCATACCAGACACTCTGAAGAAAACAATTCCATCCCAGCTGAAACTAAGACACACAGACTTGCAAATAAGTGAGAACATCTTAGTGATATCACATCTGATGCATTCAGCTTTTAAGGACTAAACTGCTGAACTGGATCCAAATTCCCAATGTCTGGTGGACTTAAATGAATCCAAGACCAGTGTTTAACACTGAGTAGTTACCGAAAAATTAAGATCCTGGCGTGAGACAGGAGTATATCTCAAAAGTATGATATTAGTAGTGGGTGGCAAAACACATATATAATTAATTCAAAAATCAAACATGCCTTTTAGCACTGTTGAATAACATGTTTGATTATGTATTTTATTTGGGTATTTGAGTATTTATAACTACATAAATCAAGTATATATAATTATTATATAATTACATATTTTGTTTACTAATGTGACAGGGAATTTCCCATAAATTCAGTGCTATGCTTCTGAAGTCACAAGTTTGATAAACATGTGAAAATTCCAACTCCCTCTAGAAGTTTATACATAATGTGCTTGATTTAGACACCAGAGAGACTCACTGGAAATATTACCATTGCATTTAGTGGCAATGGACAGTTGAATACAAACCAGAAAGAATATATACATTTTAGGTCTGTGTATATTAAGCTCTTACTTCTTATTAATATAATCATCAATATCTAAAATCTATTAAGAGCGAAATGGCCAGCAGTAATCCCAACAGTAAACCACAATCTAAGAAAAACTATATTTAAGAAAACATAGTATATTTATGCTTTTATTTTTGTTGTTTGTTTATTATGTGATTATTTTTGTCTAATAGGGTTAAGTAGGGGCTGAAAAGGCCTAAAAATATCATGGGAGTAGTAAGGAGTAGGCCAGGTGGAAGAAATTATTGTCACATTTGAGCAAAAAAATCAAAATAGTGGGGATGTTTAATATGAGAATGTAGAGCACGAAGAATATTCATGAGAAACTAGACTTCATCAGTCTTGCAGTTCATGGACCAACACTTATTTTCAAGCTGTTGGGCCCCAGTTCGTCACTGTATTATGGTGGGTTCTTGGCTTTATGCAACTGAATGACAGTAGTGGAATTGATGGGACTACTTCACTGCTTAAAAACTTGTAACTTTCAAAACTTATAACTTGTAACATAACTTTCAAAAGAACATTGTTAGATTATGGCCATAAATTACCACAGCAATGAGATGCAACCTATTCTACAGATAAAAGATAGTAGTTCAACATGTGTAAACAGGAACAGTAAGTTGCTTTGAATTCCACTCTGATTCATTTTCAGAAGCAAACCTCATCCCTGTGGAGCAATTTAGTTTCCAGTTGGCCTGCTTCTAATTAGTGTAAGAGAATGATGTACAGAAATGACACTCTAATAAAGATGATGGATGATCAATTAAGCGGCTGCAGAAAAGAAAGCTGACTTTTGAAGTTTGACTTAGTAGAAAACAAAGCAAAACAAACAGTAACAACTCACATATAAACAACAAAATAAAAATCAAATTCTGTGAATTCTGCACATAAAGTTTGGGGGACTAGATGTCTTCTAGAGCTGGTGTTTAAGTCAAAGGCTTAGCTTGAAATGTCTTCATCTTCTCTGGAATTTACATTTTGTAAGAGAACAGGGAAAAGGATGAAGACATTTTGAAAGAAGAAAATGACATTTTCTTTAGATAAAGCTTTAGACTAGAGTATTAGTAAGTCTGCAGCTTGTTTATGGTTATACACGGATTTTACAGACCAGGCTGAGTCAGTCTAGTGTGCAAATGACTGGATGACTTTATATACCTACTTCACTTTTGTTTCAATTGCTATTTTCCTTCCGATTGCAACTGATAAAAAGCTTGCAAGTGTTTGCAACACTTTCCAAGCAAACAAGATCAACTAAACAACTGTAACCTGGAATACTTAACACAGCTTTCAGTTCTGCAGTGATCTTGACAATAATTGCTTCATTTTAATCAGTTAGACTTTTGTCTAGAAGGTGGTCCAGTATGCTACTTCGAAAATTGGAGAGTGAAGTAGGGGAGAGGAAGAGATTGAAGTAGATAAGGACAAAAATTTTTCTTAATCAGTCAAATAATAAACATTTCCCTAAATGGGAAATGAGCTACCACAGAAAAGAATAGATTGTTCCACAGTTTTCCATAATATAACCCAAACAAACAATGGATCCCCTGCCCTGTGCTGTATTTATTCTCTGGCTACAGTATACTATAATACTTTAAGGACTTCACTGAGGTTCAAGGATTTTATATATGTTCATATATGGGCTTGATATTTTGTTCTGCAATTGAACTGAAGATGAGGATAACCCTCTCTCCAGTTCCGTTGCTCTTTTTAAACATTATCATTTTACTGAAATAACACAAGATCAATGTCATTACAAGCTCAGGATGCATTTAAGAAGCAAATCTTAAAGCAAATCTCCCCACAGTCAAAGAGAGGACATACAATATGGACAAGAATTATAAAGTTGTATTAAGTATATCTCTGTCAAGAAAATGTTTTAGTCTTTGGTAATCATCAAAGCATAATCATTAAAAAAAAAAAAAAATTAAAAAAACTTCGAATGACTCCATGCATCATTAATGAAAGTTTGGAGCCAAGATATCACAAGCATTTCATAATATTTAGAGATTGCTCTGGAATACAGAAATCAAAAAGAAGCAACTGATTGTTTAGTCTTTCAGTATGCAATTGCTTAGTGTTTGTTGTTGTATTCTGTGTCTTCTAATAAGACACGGAAACATGGATATTTCAACAAATAGGTCTGTCAGGAGTGGACTTTGCTATTAAACAACTTCATATGAAAATCACTGTAGGTGTGTATTTTCACCAACCAGCTTTAGGAGTATATGTGTTATGTTGCTAATTACCAATAAATCTGAAGAAGCTTGTATTTCATCAATGTAAGTTAATTTTGTAATTTTTACTTTTAGCCAGTTTCCTGTGCTGAGATGGAAGAAATGCTCTTTGATAATTCAAAAAAATATTCCTAGAACATTTCTTTTTCTTGAAAGAGACGTTTTTGTCAAAAAAAAGTAAATTTAAACTGAAATTCTTTAATTTTGTAGACAGACACTCATTACTAACTGTCACAACAGTGGACGAAGAATGGTGAAGAAATATACCTACTTTTTTAGGAAGGTTTGGGTTACACCCTTTTACAACTGCCTTGTTCTTCTGTCCAGTCTACTTTGAAGAAGACAATTGGAGTATTTTCCAGGGTAGCTATAGAAAATTTGACTCTGCCCTCCTGAGAAAGTTTATTCCAATAAACCCTCCCACCCAGTTCTGCGGAACCAAAAGGTATGAAAGCATCAGATAAACTCAAAAGCTGTTGAAACAAATATTTCAGTGATTCTTTAAGCTGTATCTTTAAATCTTTGTTGGGTTGTTAATTTTTGATACTTGCATGTGCTTGAGAACAGAATGGAACAAATTCCAATGGTTCAGTAAAATGTTTCTAATCCTAGGTTTCAACTCATTTTCCTTCAAAATATATTGCATGTGTCACTGGATAAGCTGTAGGCACACCATGACTTTGGAAAGTAAATAAGAGAGTTCCACGTTTTCTCATTATCATAAGAACATAAACTCTGCATCTCCTATAATGTCAAAATAATGCAAGACTGTTTGTTACTATTAACAGTGCTCTTAAAGAAGTATTCCTATACGGCTACTATTAAAAATATAGTCTACTTGTTAAAATGTAAAGATTTCCACTCTATTATAGAAAAACTGAAGGCAGGGGTAAAGCCACTGGTTTTCAGAGAGAAGAAATCTGACAATGGAGAGCTCAGCATGTATCAAATTCCTAACTGCCTGTCATGTGGTATTTAAGGTGTCAAGATCACTAGCAGCTGCTTAGGAATTGAACTACTTAGTAGCATGGAAAATGTTTAAGTATTTAAAGTAAAATTATTTGGTTCACATTTTTTAAAGCCTTGATTGATGACTACTGGTAAAAATGTTATGCTCTCAAGAAGGGAGGTGGAAAGGGTCGTAACTTGGTCATCAACCTTTGATGCATCCCAAAAGAGGACATAAAATGGTCTCACACTAGGAACGATCTGTTGTTGTTGGCTATCCTAGTTCCCAGATGTGATTGAAATTGATTCATGCTTTTAGGAGTGAGAATAAAAACATAAATTATAAGTTCCCTAACTATTTGGTGTTTGCTTTTAAAAATTATGAACTATCATGATTTTTTAGTTTGAGATGACACTATTTAGTCTATTTGATAACTTTAAATATTTGTTCTCTCAGTGAGAAAAAATACCATGGAAAATATATTATTTTACATAGTTGTACTTAAATACAAAGCAAAGTAAGACACCACTCTGTCATTCCAGACTCTCTGACACTCCCCATCTACAAGTAATCTGTGGGCAGCAGAGCAGCCAACAATCTAAAGCAGCAAAATATAATCCATCTTTTCCACTAAACCCCAAACTTCCCTAAAGTACTTTACTTTTCCTGTCTCTACTGTGGATAACAGAGAATCTTGTTTTTCACTACTACCTGGTTTCCTTTGGTGTCTTTAAAATAAAAAATAAAAAAAATTAAAGTTCTGTATTAATATGTTATTGACAAAAGATACAAAATTGAGAGTGATAAATGGTTTCACCTATCTACAGAATAGATGTGATCTTGATTTCTCTAGCAAGCTCAATTTTAGTTTTTGCATTTCAAAGTGATCATCTTAAATATCTTGAGCGTACCCTCCTTCTCTCATGATCTTCCACATAACTCTTTTTACCGTTTCAATCTCTTTAGCAAATTTGTCGTGTAAAGGCAAAAACAGCTTTGTCACAGCTGAGCCTAATACTCACATTATGACCTTGCTGCACACATCCCAGAAGATAGTTTTAAATCAGAAGTTTGGTCATTCTTCTTATTCCTCTAGTCAAAGCCATCCATGATGGTGGGTAGAAAGATACTATTCATCTATCTATTCAGATGGAACCAGCTAGAAGCTGCTAATTAACTTATCAGAAACCAAACAAACCAGTCTTCAGACTGTCAGTAGCTTTTGACCAGTCTAAGTAGGTCAAGATTTAAAGCTGAAAAAGTTTCTTCTACTCCCGTATGGAAGTCTTGCTTCACCATCTAGTCTATTTCTAAGCAACAGGATGGCTGTGGCTCTGTGGACTAGTGAAGTGACAGGGGTGAGAGTTTACTTGGGAGAGAAAACTGATTTATCTCAATAGAAGTTTTCAATAGAACTGATTTATCTCAATTAGAAGGTACTACTATCCATTCTGGATGGTAGCCAATCCATTTCTGGATAGATCAATTTTAATATTAGATACATTGACATTAATATGGAGGAAACCATCAAATTTTCAAAGACCTCTTTCTATTTATTTATCAGTATTTGAGAACTGAGCTCAGTGTGACTATCTACACTACATAATACTAGTTCAGAATATTCAGAATGACCTCTCTTCTTTTAAAATTGAGTGAAATCTTTTTAGGAAAATTACAGTTACTATGGGAATGCACTGCTCATTTTGATAAAAAGATTCTATAAATTATACTTAGTACTTGAAATGCTATATTTTAATCAAAAGAATGAACACTCAGATGGATTTACTGAGTCTTTTAGTAACATTCCTGGGCATTAATGTTAGCAGTAAAGTACAGTGTGTTGGAGTTTGCCTTGGAGGCCAAATGATGACATATATTTAGTTGGTTTGTCAGATCTGAAGAGATCAGGAAGGATGTAAAACAAACTACTTTGACATTTTTCATTTGAATCACAGAAAAAAAGCAATATAAAGTTTGTTGCAGTATAATCCAGCAGGCAGTAAAGAACTACATAGTAATTCTCTCATTTGCCATCCGTCCCAGTAGGATGTGGGAGAGAATCAGAAAGAAAGTTGAATGCATGTGTTGAGAAAAAAACTATTTACTAAGACAGAAAAGGAAGAGAATAATAATAGTAATAACAGTCATTACATACAAATATATACATATCTACATGTGGGATGCTCTGAAAATATTGCATCCTATTATGTTGGCCTGTGACCAACACAAGGTGGATGCTGGTGGTATGGCAGTAGAAGTTGAACCTTCCCACCAACGTGCCATTTGCTGCTGTATGATGGTAGCAGAGTGGTGCTCAAACAAAATAGATTCTGACATAGAAGTGTATGTGAAGAAAAAGTTATGTCATTGAATTGCTCCGCATGAAAGAAATTGCTCCCATTGACATTCATCAACACTTGCTAAATGTTTATAGAGACTAAACAGTTGTTAGCACAGTGAGGAGGTGAGTTGTGGCATTTCAGCAGTGGTAATAGAAACATGAAAAACGAATCACATTCTGGGCAGCCATGAAGATTTTTGTGACTGTGGCATGCGGACTGTTGTTCATTGCATAACTGATGGTGCTGACTACATTGAAAGATAGTGTTTCGTAGCTGAGAATTTGCTCTATCAAATAGTGTTATTGTGCTCTTTGTATCTGTTGTGGTTTCCATGGAAATATATATTTCCATGGAAACTGTATTTTCAAAGCAAGAGATGCATAAGGCAATTGCTCACCACTCCTGACCAATGCCCAGTCAGTCAGTCAAAGACAGTCTTTGAGCAGCAGCCACCCCCCAGGCAGCTCCCCTCAGTTTTATAAATGTTTTTTTAGGTCAGCTGTTCTGGTTCTGTCCTTCCTCAGCATCTTGTGTTCCCCCCACTCCCCTTGCTGGCAGGACAGTATAAGAAGCCAAGAAACTGAAAAGTCCTTGGCTCTGTACTGCATTGCTCAGCATCAACTGAAACATTGGTTAGTTATCAACATTATTTTTTTCTCAAAGCCAAAACATAGCATCACACCAGACACTACAAAGAAAAGCAACTCTGAAACCAGGACAATTACGTATGCATTAAATTCATCTTTCACTATCTATGCACTAAAACATCTTTCATTGACCACCTCATCTGCCCAGAAACAATTGCCTCTTTCTGTGTGGGGAAGGGGAACAATTATTTTTTTCTATGCTAGTTGTTCATGATAGTACAAGTGCTGAGAGAACAGTAACTTTGAGATTCAGGTTAGCCATGTGTTTTCCCAAAAAACAATTGCATTCTCAGGGCTTTCAAGATTTTTTTTTAATTCATTGATGTGCATTGGATATTTGAAAGGACGGAAGGGGAGCAGGAAGACTTAATTTGGGTTAGATTTACTGCTGGACTCCATTTGGATATGTTGCCTTTTAGTCTTGCTTCTTTCACTGCTGACATGCTCAAATTAGAGTTTCCTTTGAGGGCTATTTCTTGTTTTGCAGACTTGTGTGCAACATGTAGGAGAATCACAGAGAAGACAAAAAGCTTAAAGTGAAAGAAGCTGCAGAGGTAGTCAGGAAAGTACAGGCTGGAGTGAGTGGTTGGAAAGTCTTGCTTGAGTCACTCATCATCAATGAAACCTGGCCAATCTGAATTCTACCAATCAGTACCTCTACACTGACCTCCGCCCCTGCTGTACTAATCCATTTGCTACCCCCATGTCTTCCTGCTATGCTATTTCACCACTGGAAAGCAAACAAAACAAAGCAGCAAGAATCAATAGCGAAATGAGCAATCTCTCTATGTCTCTGTGTCTGCAAGCATTCATTTTGCTCCCTGGGCAAAGCCAGGTGAACAATGATCCAACAGCCCAAAAAATATCCCAGGAAGGAAGAGTCACAGCAAGAGACAGCAATATGAAAACTGATTGCATGTCTGTGCATTGTCACAACTGTGTTTTCTAGCAGGAAACGATGAGCTCAAACGTGTCCACAAACAAGAGCGCAAAGATACAGCCTGGCAACAATAAACACAAGGAACTCCACTTCATAGCAAGAGTACCAGTAACTTCTGCAGGATTAGGATAATCCTTCAAACAGAAAGGAGAATATTGTAGACAATGTTATCTAAAATTACAGTTGTTTTCAGTCCTTTTTAACTTTCCTATCACTTTTCTGTAGCTTGCCTATTCAAAGAATACAAAGACCTTAAAGTATCAGCTGCAAGTAATTTCTTCATATTAAAAACAAATAGAAATTCTGAAATTAATCCCATAGCAGCACAAGGCTAAGAACTAAGATCTAGTTCAAAGAAGGATATCTATCTACTAATACAGACAGTTCAGCCAAAGTAAATCTTTATTTTCAACAGATGCCACGTGTGGCTTAAATATTCACACACACCCCTGTTAGAATAAATTTTAGAAATGTTCTCCACTCAACAAAACAAATGTAACTTTTGTGAGTTGATCTTAAGAAAAGACTATCATTTTTCTTCCCCAGTTTTATGTTACCCTTTGGCCTTTCAGGGATTAATGTTTTCAGCAAAGGTGGAAACCTCTACTAGATAAACTTTAGTGCCCAGATGAATGCAAAACATGGTATACATCAGCTACACAGTGCCAGCTAACATTTGGAGGTACAGATGAGTAAAGCAATGTGACAGGACCAGACTAATGATTTTGGCGTGTTAACACTTTTTTTTAAATTTTTGTTATTGTTTTGACTTCAAAAGCACCTTAATAGAATGCACAGTGGACAGAGGTTTGATGGAGGAGATAGTTACCTGAAAAATGTAGTGCCCTACTGAATAATCAGAATAATGAGAGTAGGAGAAAACTTAGCCAAATATTGAAGCCCTTCTGCAGTCTCGGATTTATAGATGATTCACTTACAGCCTCAATCTTTAGCACTTGTGCTCTTGGGGTAATCTTAAGCAAGACTGAGAGCAGTTCCTTACAGGCCATCATGGCTACATGAAAATAAAAATAGTAAAAATAAACAAAGCACATCCACACACACACACAAAACAAAATAAAACAAAACAAGACAAAAAACACACCCCAACCTAGATAACCTGAAGAAATAGGCTTAAAACATTAAAAAACAGCTCTGAAGTATATTTTCTATAAATCTAAAGTTCAAAAGCAAGAAATTTTTCTTGCTGGATGGAGCAAAAGAGGAGAGAACATGGGAAAATGTGTATTAAACTCATAAAAGAGGGAGTTGGAACAGAATTCAGTTATATTAAATAAGAGTATCCAAGACTTCCTGTTTATTTTAAACTGCCCTACTAGTTCTGAACTTTCACTTCCAGTGTAGCAACTGCTTGTTGCTTCTTGCTGTTTCACTGCAGATTTAAATGTGTTAGCACCTGTTTGCCATAGGAGGATGAAAAAGGAAATGAAGATCTCATTTAGACATAAAAGACATAAAGAAAGCTGAAAGTAAGATAAAAAAATATATACCTGACTACTGTGAGGGGAGATATTAATTTCAGACATGATGTTTGGAGCTATACTGTTTGAACGACATGGGCTTTGTCATCAATTTTAATCATGTGTACGGAGATGAGAGGATAGATTTCAGAAAAAAATCTTAAAACGAACAAACAAAAAAACAGCAATTTTGATTGACAGCTTTAGCATTGAATGAAAATCTCCAAATCTTCTTTGAGATGGGATGACTGGAAAAAATAAGTATTAATGGAAAACTTAGAATGAAGGACTTTAGGGAAAAGAGGTGGTTGTCATCTATCCGAAACGTCTATCGGGTATTTTGAAAATGCAAGTTTCAGAGTCCCCAAGCAAGACTTCCAAGCCTTTAGACTGGCCCAAGCCACATGAATGTTAGGGAAGTGTACAAAACCACTGCTTTCCTTTGGCTCATTCACCTAGAGTTGTTAGAGTTTCCTGACTAGAGAAAAAGAATCTGCTGCAGGGAATTCAGGACAAATAGTTGTCTGGGATCACTATGACTTTTTTTCCTTTTTTTTGTTTTTTTTTTTATTTTTGTTGTTTCCTAAAGCTGTAATGATGCCCAGTTCATCAAAAAAATAACTGAAGTATTTTAATCAACAGCATTGGATTTCATTGAAGCACAATAGCCAACAGAAAAACACTGTATTTGTTAGAAATGCTTCACAATAATTAGATTCTTTCCCATGACAATAACAAGGAAATTAACATTTAAATAAACTTTTTGCTCATAAAATATCGTCTATCAATCACTCTTCCTGTTTCGTACTTCTGCCTTGCAGAGTTATGAGTCCTCTTCCTCATAAATACGACACAGGATAAGGAAAAGGAGAGAGAAGATAGGCTGTAAGGAAATAAAATATCAAAATCTATGTTTTTACTGAATATACTTATTTGCTGCACTAATGCAGTATTTAGGAAAACAGAGCAGGAGTCTTGAGCATTTAACTTGTTCATAAATTACCATAAGCAAAGCAGTCCATTTTGCTAAACCCATTTTCTTCAATACAGTTCTTATAGCATTCATTCTTCCACTCATCCAAAGTTTAGTGAAAACAGAAAGTAAAAGTCATTATCTACACTTTGAGATTGCTTTTTTGTTTAGTTTTCTGTTTGTGATTCTTTTTCTGGATGGACAAATTGTCTGTATTTTTCCTATCTTCTATTTCTTGTCCACTCCAATCTACTCCATCACCAAAGCTTTCATCTTTTTCTATTTCTTTAACAATCTTCCTTTCCATCTCCCATGCCTTTTCACCTTTTCCTTGCCTTCCTGAGAGTACGTGTCTCCTCCAGGTTGTGCTTCAGGCAGCTCAGAAGTACTTGGGAACTATCCTCCCAAACCCTTTCCAACAAGGTGTTAAACTTGGGCAGCACTTCAGTTTCAAATGTAAAATTCTGCGTCATTCTACCCACTTTTGCCAAAGTGACTGAAAGAAAAAATTTGTTCAGAAAATAAGAGGCAGCACATGATAGCATTTGATTTCTTACTGGGAAATGCACGAACTACATCTGAAACAGAAAGTTACAGAGATGTGGCATCATGTTCTCTATGGAAATCTTATGTTTGCTGAAGGGGAAGTAAAGAAATTGCCAATAGCTCCCCACTGGCTATTGATACACAGTCAAACTTTTCACCCTCACAGTCCCACCACACCTTACTTTAAATCCCAGATCAGATTATTTTTATTTTTATAAAAATAGCTTATGATTTTATTGGGTCTACAACTCAAAGAGATTTTGTTTCCACTAAAAATACATAGCTAAACACAAGTGGGTAGAATTCAAAAGACTGAAGCAGATATATTTATTTGTAATTTATTAAAAATCTCTCAATACAGATAAATGTTCCTGACTTAATACTTTTTTATTGTTTCACCTGCTATACAGCAGGAATTGCAAAGGGGTTATCTAATCTGGCTGGAGCTGCTTGAAGTGTCTGAGGATCCTCTGAGGAAAAACAAACTAAGAAGCCACCCACACTAATAACTCCCAGCTGCCTTCTGAAGGTTGAGGCTCCCCGTATGAGCTTTGGACTCTGGGACCCATACAAGTCACAAGCAAGCTGCTTCCCTTGCGCACATACATTTGCTTGTGTGATCAGAGAAGGAGGCACAGATGCATTCTGCAAGAAGTCCTTATACAGTGCTCTGCGAAACTGTCACTTGAAGCCCTTGCTACATTTCTATTCATGTTTGTTTTTGGATGTTATAACAAATTTTCTTGCTATTCCCCGTGCTGTGAACTTGCTTCTGGATCAGATCACTTGGAGGCCAGAGGAAGTAAATTTAAATATGGTAGATGAAACATCTGCGGTGTTCCCACTTGTTCCAGCAGTCACACACAACAAACAGTGCAATATATGCTGATTCCATCTGAGTAGTGGGCCTTATTTGGAGGTCTTTTCTAATAATCCTGTGTTATGTTCTTGTTTCTTTCTTACAAGCTCTCTTGTTAATCAGTTCCATGTTATTAAAAGATGCTTCCTTTGTGTCTTTTTTGCCTTTCTAAGATATTAGCAAACTTCGTTTTTGCCCTTTCTACGTTCTCTTCATTAGCAAAATCTTTGCTGTAGTTTTCCTAAAGCTGAAGTACTCAGAATGTGATATATTATGTACAGTAGTGGAGTCCTATTTTTAGTATGATATTAAAAGGCGCTGCACACAGCAGTTTTATTTTGTGAACTCTGGCTGTGTAGAAAAAAGATTAATATTTCATTTCATAGTGACCTCTCTATCTGCCACACCAAAACCATCTAGATTTGTTGCCTGCTGGGCATGTATGAAGACTGTGCACTATTTTCATTTCCTAGTTTCAAGTGCCAGCTGTCACTTGATCTTGTGGCTTGCTGAATATTCCTGGCTTTGTCTGAAGAAGAATCTTCCCAGTGGTGAAGAGTGTTTCTCCATTATAGCAAGGAAACTTCAGCAACCAAAGTCATTAGATCTCATTCCACTAAAAAATAAAAATCATCAGTGGAATTCCACGTTACATAGCTCATTCTAGCAAAGCAAGGTTTTTGGCAAACAGACAATAACTCTCTTTTTCTTTTGCACTGAACACTGAACCTATAAATTCTTACTTTAGATAAGTTAGTATCACAGAAAATTATTTCAAACTATGGTACACTTTTTTTTTTCTTCTAACACAATAAATTCTCCAATGAACTTCTGAACCTTTTAACTTTTTTCGACAAAATATCTGTGTTAACAGGAAAAATAAAGTTCCTAAAAAAAGTCTTCCTCTAGGATGGCATTTTTCTCTTGCCAAATAAAACTAATCAAAACTTTTGTTTCTCTAGAAATTTAGCTTCCCAAGAAAAATACACCTGCAGCTATCAGAAGCCTTGCTTGAGCACGCAGACTTTCTTTTTCATGAACAACATTAGAGGGCACTTCTGCATTGCGGTCAGCTTCAGCCAAAGAAAGGGACAAGTCTGATCTTACTGCTTGAATTGTTTTTGAATTCAGTAACAACTTGAAATCTTTTTCAGCCTCATTCAAATTTTTATTCAGATCATTACGCAGGCAGCATCTTAAGTCTTGTTAAAGCTGCTCCTGGAACTGCTGCGGGGCAAGGTGGGCACATGTACTTTCTGCAGAGGTCAGCAGCCTGGGTGGTGGGCCTGGAGCATGGGCTTACCTCCCATCCCATATTCCTGCATCCCCTTACCCTGACGACCCTACCACTGTGCTCACCCAGGGGCTCACCCAGGGCTGGGATGTTGGATTAGAGGGGGCTGTGAGAGCTTTATTGCAGGAAGACGCTATGGGTTTGACAGCTCTATTGATTTTGAGTTTTTCTTCATTTAACGATCTTGCAATTTCAGCTGACAAAAACATGTGGTTATTATATAATCTCTGCTTTCTCTGAAAGAAAAACAAACAGCTTTCCAACCTGACTGATTACAGAAGGCAGCTTGAAAGAGAGATCTAAAACCTTAAATATCAGAAGGTCATTTGGAGGTAAAGTAAAAACTCGATATTTATTTGCTTATTTATTCTAGAAATGCCATGATTTTAAAACTAATTTTCTTATTTTGAGGGTTCTGTCTCACATTTTATGAAAGTTTCAGATTAGAAATGCTGACATAAGCAAACAAGAACTATCACTGTAACTAAATAGCTCTAGTTTATCCAAAAACCTTTATGAAGACATTTCAGTGTGTGATTTTCTTCTATTATAGAATCACAAAATATCCAGAGTTGGAGGAGTTCATCAAGTCCAAATCCTAATGACATGATCTCTTCAAAAGTTATGTAACATTATCAGCAGAGGAGGCTCACCAGGTGTGTTTTCTTATTTTTTGTTCTCCTGGGCCTGGCCAATGCAGTTGAGCTCCTGATCCCAGAACACCACTGAAATGTGATTACAATTTATCCTGTGCCTTTCTCTCCACTAGGAGGCAGGTTTTCACAACACGCTTTAAGAACAATCTTCAAAGTTTGATACTGTACAGATTTAGTAGGCAAAGCCTGCTTGCTTTTTTCAGATTACAGAGCTTTGATTTGAACCACCCCCTTCTCACTTATAACATCAGGGATAGGCTTTAGGAACCTCCAATCTTACCTTGGGGGTAAGGAAGTGAAAAAAGAGCAACAGAGCAGCATTTTGAAAATATCAGTCAATCTGGACTAAGTTTTCCCATAGAAAACTCAAAGTTTTGACCTAAATTTATTTTGTTCAGTCCTATCCAAAACTACACCGCTTTTTTATGAGGAATTATTTGTTCATCATTCAAGCTACACTGAATACTCAACCTTCTATCCAGCTCTGCAGGTAATCTAGTAATCAGGATCCCTCAAAGACTCCCAGATAGACTGTTTTCTTGTGTACTGTTTCATTTGCTGTAGGGGGCTGCATTTCACCTTGCATCACTTGTGCCACAACCATTCCATAAACAGAGTGCAACTTGCTGTAACAACTAGCTGGATCTGGGACTTTTCCTGAACAAATTATCTTGGTGTTTTTCACATTCACCCATACTTATGAGCACCAGAGGGACTGGCTTTGGACAAGCTCAGAAGTGAAGATCAGCTTTGTCGTTGTGTTGTTCAGGCTGAGTGGCACAAGACATATGCT
The DNA here is from genome assembly GCF_019232065.1 of Centrocercus urophasianus. Taxonomy (NCBI): domain Eukaryota; kingdom Metazoa; phylum Chordata; class Aves; order Galliformes; family Phasianidae; genus Centrocercus; species Centrocercus urophasianus. The sequence goes on along the minus strand of NW_024885088.1, from coordinate 8,378,501 downwards.
TCTGTGGGAGCATGAACATTTGTGCATCTGTTCATCTCTCCCTCCCATTCAGGAGTCTGTATGCCTCTTGTCTTGGCAGCTCATCTATTCAAGTTTCAGCTACCTGATTCATGCAGTAAAAAGCCTTCCCACAGAAAACGTACTGGATGAACCACTTTGTTTTTCCTAGAGCAGTGCAAACAGTTATTGAAAGGGGAATTTTAGGCAGATTGTGCCTGGTAAGGAAAGCTCGCTAAATAAATATGCAATGTTAATTATTGTTTGCCTATTTCAAGTGAGCACTTCAAAGTGCTCTGCAAACCATTGTTTAAACTGAAATTTAGTACCATGATGTAGTTAAATATTATTAACTCTGCTTTTTTTTACAGGTGGGAGATTATGACAAGGAAGGTGAAATGTACTGCATTAAGTCTGACAGCAGCAGGCCTGAGAGCTGAACCTCTAAGCCTCATCTCACTAGCCCTTGTCCTATTAGACCTTTGTACTGTGAAAAGATGTGGTTACTTCAAAGAGTGTGGTGAGAGGAAGTGAAAATTTGAATGGCAGATCTAGAAACCATGTAAAGGGGGGACCCTTAACATAAGAGGGAACAGCAGGAGAAGTGATTGCCTGGGCTGTACCATAAACATGGCACTGTGTCCCATGTCCCACACTCTTTGGAGAAATTCTTGACTGACAGCAGCCTCTGTGGTTAATTATAACTGTGGATCTAGTCTGTTGCTAACATCCTTAGTGAGAGATTTCATAAATTAGTCCAACCTTCAAGTCAGCTCTACACTTCTGGAAATTTTTTTTGGTTTACGATTTCTCTGAAGTAGCTTTACCCATTCAAGTGTCTCACACAGCTTTTGTCCTCCTGCAGCATTAGACTCTCCTTGCTAGTAAGCAGCTGTACTAAAGTGTCTTGGCTGAACCTTGCACTGTTAGCCAGGAGCTGAGCCTCCCACACCACATATGCTAGTCTAGAGTCACAGCTAGAGGAGGAGTTATCTGAAGTCAGAAGGTGACTCTTTGGAAGGAGGTGCTGACCATCATTTCCCAAAAATGGAACATAGGTATTATGGATGTTTCACCAGCTCCTCATATGATTAATGTTTCATTATCCGCTCTTGACTCCTGCTGGAGACACTATATCTCCTATTAGTCTTATTCTTCTATTCTCTTAGCTGGTCTTCTTCCTTTGTTTAATCACCTTAGGCCTGTTTTCAATGGAAATTCTAAATGAATGAAAGAATAAGTGTGAAAAAAGGCTAAGAGTTCAGAACACCTGAGAAAAGGCTCACTTGAAGTAAATGGTGAAAGGAAGCAGAACTGTGCCATAGTGCTCCTGTATCTGAGACTGGTCAGAAAAGAAACGAAGGGTGGAAGTTGGGCTAACTGGGGAGGCAACTGACAAAGCATTCAAATTTGTATGGTTACATTTGGGAAGGACATTTGCAGAAAAGACAAGTATAAGTGCAAAAACCAGGGGGCAACTTCCTTTTTCAGCAATCTGGCTTTTCCTCTCCTAGCATAGCTTACACAGTCTTGGAAGATACTACTTTTCACTGCTTCTAAAATACATCCAATCATTCTTATCAGTTGTACTTGACAGCCACTCCTGACCTACTTGGCATGAGCTTTGTCAGGTCAGCTCCTTTGTGTGGCTAGCCTGTGAGGCAGCAGTGCAGATGGTTTTTAAGCAGGCTCAACTGGTGGCAGGACTATGCCCAGACACCTAGCAGGTGACCTGTTCCTGCGTCTTGAGGGCTGGGCTGCCTCAGCTCCCTGCCACCATAAGGCAAGGTGATTTTCCTTGCATGTAGAAGCTCTCTGGCTCTTAAATAATGCCCGAGTGATTCTAAATGCCTTTCAAATTCTGCCCTATACTTTGTATGCATGCAGGTGAAGCTGTGCATTTTTTATACACTACATCGGTGTGTACAACTATTTACACGTCATTCATATATGTATGTTGGTAGGATACATGGCACATGTACAGAGGCAGTGAGCCACTAGATGGGGCTGCACGAGGAAAGAGATAAAAGTGAGTCAGAATATAGGCAATTCATCATGATCAAGACGAGTTGTGTGTTTAGTATCCTTGCCTGTGCGGAATCTTTACTGAAAAGATTGACCATAATAGCAGCGTGCAGCACCTGTAACCTCACCACGGGAAGGGAAGCAAATATGCTTTTCAAGCCAAGATGCAGAGTATTTTACCAGGAAAAAAAAAAACATTGTATCCCTTCTATTGTAAACTATGGGTGAATGTGCTTATTATATATTCAGACCATGAGGCAGATGGTAACAAACCACATGCTTGTGGATTATCCCACTTTTTCCACATTTGCATTCTCAAAACCACTTTTGGTGCCCGTGGTTTAACCTCTGTTTCCCTAACTCCTGTTTATGAGTTGAGTGGTCACATGTCATCATGTGGAGTAGGAAAGTGTGTACTGGGAACAAGAAGGTAGAAGTAGTTCCATATGGTGAAAGATCTGACTATGTCGAAGGATTTAAAAAAATACAGAAAGAGGAAAAGGCAAGAGTAAACATTTCAAAGAGACTGAGAATCTAAGAAAATTTGACCTCTTACCAGAGAAACTTGTTTGTATGTGAAAGGGAAACTTCATGATTTTTTGGTGTTTGCATCAGACAGATTTACCTTCCACTGTTCTATGGAAAACTGAGTCTAAAACCTGAGAGATTTCAGTCAGGGTACAGGAGGCCCCTGAGTGAAACTGCCAACTTCTTCTGAAACTGCTGATTACAGTGAAAAAAATACAAACAAACTTTCCTTAGAGAACGTTAAGTCTGCCCATAACAGTGTTAAGAAGTGAAATGAGACTAAGTATGTTGTTCCAGTTTGATGAGACTATTCATCCAGCAAAGTCAGAACCCTTATGCTTTGGGGAAATGTGAACAAAACATAACACACATCCTTTATTCAAAATGAGTGTCAGAGATTAAATCTGTTACAATATTATGTAAGACATGAAATATCGCAAAATTATGGAACAAAAAATAAGAAATGATCTTTCACATTCCATGTTTGTATGAAAATACAACAGCGTGGACAAAACCCCATTGTTGGCCCAATGTGGGTATAGAAGTTATTAATTCAGGTATTTTTGTTTATAAAGATTAAACAAAGAAGGATGAACTGGAATTTAACTCTAAAGAATACTTCTACAGTTTTACCTTCCATGGGTGTCATGTTTAAGTATTTCATAAATGAAAGGATGTTTTACCCAATAAGTCTGTGGTATTTATATATATTTAATTATACAGCATGAAGCAGTTTTGTAAGTCAAGATCTCTAGTTCCTTGAATTCTTTTGAAAATTAAGGGTCTCTGAGAGATTTCTAATAGGGTTCCCAAAATGGAATATATTTCTTGATGTTTAGATTGAAGTTTTGAGAGCCATCTTTGGAATCCTAAGCCAGTAACAGAAAAAGTTTCATCGATTAGTTCAAACTGGCACTTATACTGTTTTTTATTAGTGGTTCTTAGGACTGCAGACTTGAGAGTTTTCAGAAGTCAGGCTAAGAAACCTGCATATCGCTCAAAAGCACTTAGCTCTGCCTTCAGGAGAAGAAGATGATCTTTGACAATGTACCAGATGATGCGTAGAAGCGGGGTTGAAATTCCAGCTTCTCTTTGCCATTAGCAAATTTAAAGCCAGTTGTTTTAGGAATATATCCAGTACACATTTTATCAACAAATTAACTTACTCATAATCACAACTCAGGAAAAAAAAAAAAAAGACATGTAATACGCCATCATTTCAGAAATGGAAGCAGAATGGAGAGGTCTGTAGAAGGGACAGTACAGAGTGATAGACACAGGACAGGACTACCCGGGTGGCAACACCAAGACTGCTTTACTCCCTTGAAAGAGGATTGGATTTCTCACAGAATGTCTGAAACTTTCCCTGAGTCAAGTTTAAACCTGCAAATTGTACAAAAACACTTTCTATCCAGCTAGACATCCTATCACAGACCTGTTCTTTATTCTGTAAAGCTGGTGGTGGGTGGTTTTCAGTTAACTTCCTCCCCACACACACTTACTGCCCTTTTCTGCCAAGTTAGAGAGATGAAAAATCATATATACTTGCATTTACCAAGTGATCTCCAAAGCAACTTAATACTGGTTCAAGTCTTCCTTGTCTTATAAATCTGATTTGTTCTGTAGATTATTTATCTACCACTTCTAGTGTGTCTCCAATAAATTAAAATCTGCTGAAGTGGTAAAATATATGAAAGATATAGTGGATGGTCTGCAGGCTGTACAGTGGAACCATTATTCTAAGAGGAAGTAGGAAAGGCAATCATAAAATTTTGAAAAATTATGCAATAATTTTGTAGTTATTGCCCATCTGTACACATTACAGTGATCTACTTCACAGATATATAAATAGAACTGGCAAGTAAAAGATGTACTTTTTGCCTCCAGTCACGGCACCAGGCTTCAGCAAATGAAATTCAATTAAAGACTTTAGAAAAATATTGTAAGCATTGATCAGCATATGGAATCTAATCAACTCTCTCTCCCAACCCCCTTCTCTTCACTCCTCCATGCTTGCACTCACCCCCATTTAGGACAATTTTGGAAGAAAGATGACAAAATTTAATTGCTTCATTTTCAAGGCAACTCTGATACACTGCATGACTTCATCCTCAGAAGGCAAAAAGTCCCATAAATCACACCTACTGAGTGTGCCCATTAGCGCTCCAGTCTGACAACTTTATGCCTAATACTCTCCAAACAAGGACCACACATAACTGAGACTTTAAAATTGCCTGTGACTCACAGTGGCTTTTATAACATGCACTCAGCTCAAAACGACTTAACTTACATGGTTTTTAATCATATTTAGGCATAGAATACCTTTCTCTAATTCCAGACAGCATGTATTAAAAAGACAAAAAAGCAAGGTACATTCAGCAGAGTTCTTTCTCTTGCAGTTCCCACAGAGAAAAATGTCGGTATAATGGAAAAGCAATTGTTTCATTTTGTAAAGAAAGTGGATCTTTGCTGGTGTGTTTTCCTAAAATTGGAAAAATGGTATTCTGTGTGTTACCATGGAGTGGGATAAAGGGCTAGGAAGTGATTTGTTCGGGGGTCAAATGTATATCTGCATAAATCCAAGGGAGCTGCTAAAGCTGCACTCTTTTCTTGGGAGTCTCGGTATTACAAAGACAAGTTCTGCCTCCAAAAATATTTACACTATCAGGCCCTTGAGCACTGCACTGTAATGATCCCATTTGTGTCAAATATGAACATATACATAATCACACTGACAAGATACTGTGGAGAGCTAGCACCAGCGAGCAGTGAACTCCAGTTCAAGAGCTGATTGATGATCTTCACAGAGTCAGATAAACAGCTGGTATTAAGCGATATATATTCAAAAATATCCTAGACTTTCTGCCCCACGGAGACTGGAAAGTTAGATGCAGAGGCTGCCACTGCAGGCTTCTGCAGGAACAATGGACACAGAAGAAGCTTGGCACTGGATCCAAATATTTTCATGTGCTTTAGACCAGGGGTCCTATTGCTTCTCTCCAACAGTGTGACACGCATCACTACATTTGACTGAGAATCAGTTATTTCTTCACACAATAGCTTTTTTTCCCTGACTTCCCTACGGCTACAAATGCAATGGAGGGAGTAAATCTTACACACTGTCTAATAGACTTTCCTGTATTTAGAAGACAAAACCAAGGGGGTTTATATAATCAGGCTGACAGGCAAACTAACTGAAATTACAATGGTACATTAGAGTACATTCCTTAAGTATTGAAACTGAAGTGAAAAAAATCCCCTCCACTAAAATAAGGGGGGCTAACTAAAATTCACAAAAGCTGAGAAGCACGGTAAGGAAAGCCTGTCCTTGTTTCACCCCTGAGGAAAAGACAAGAACCAGTATATAGAGCAGTATAGAGACAACACTGGCTACTTTTTGGTGGGCCCTATATGAACAGCAGGAATGTTAAGCCTCACAAACCAAACATGAGGTTTGTGAGCATATAATCTCTCCTCCTCCCAGACACGTTAGTCTCTACCTTACATGCTTCCAAGCATCACTTCTTTCTGCCCAGGACCTTCAGCAGCACAAGCCTCAGTCTTGGTTCTGCTTTTCAATATTACAATTAATATCACTCTGCTTACACTTGCCCTCACACAAAGAGGTTTAATTACATCAACTATCCCAAAACAACAGAAAAAAATAAAGTGAACAGAACAGCTCTGGATGCCTGGTTTCCTAAGGATTCATAGAATCCTAAGATGGCTTTGAGTTGGATGAGACCTTTAAGATCACCTAGTTCCAGCCCCCCTGCTAAAGGCAGGGACATCTCCCTCTAGACCAGGTTGTTCCAAGTCCCATCCAGCCTGGCCTTAAATGCTTCTAGGGAGGGGGCATTCACAACCTCACTAGGCAACTTGTTCCAGTGTATCAGCACCCTCACAGGAAAGGATTTTTTCCTAATATCTAGTTTAAATCTACCCTCTTAAAGCCATTTCCCTTCATGCTGTTGCTACCTGCTCTTCTGAAAATTTCCTTCCCAGCTTTCCTGTAGGCCTGGATATGATAAGAAGTTGGAGAAGAAGATCTGCCTAGTATAAATGAAGATCAGGTTCAAGACCACCTACAGAACCTGAAGGATCACAAGTCCATGAACTCAACAAGATCCATCCATGTGTTCTGAGAAACCGCAAAGTTTCTCAGGTACTGGAAATGTTATAAGGTCTCCTTGGAGCCTTCTCCTCTCCAGGCTGAAGAGCCCCAACTCTCTTAGCCTGCCCTCACAGAGGAGGTGCTCTATCCCTCTGATCATTTTCATGGCCCTCCTCTGGATCTGCTCCAACAATTCCATGTCCTTCCTGTGCTGGGGGCTCCAGAACTGGATGCAGTACTCCGGGTGGGGTCTCATAAAAGCAGAGTAGAGGAGCAGAATCACCTCCCTTGACCTGCTGGTCACAATTTTCTTGATGCAACCCAGTATACGATTGGCCTTCTGGGCTGTAAGTGCACAGCGTATTGCTGGTTCACCTTGAACCTTTCATCAACCAATATCTCAAATCCCTCTCCTCAGGGCTGATCTGAAGCTATGCTCTACCCAACCTGTATTTGTACTTGGGATTGCCCCCACCCAGGTGCAGGAACTTGCACTTGGCCTTGTTAAACTTCAGGAGGTTGACACAACCTCTCAAGCCCATCCAGGTCCCTCTAAGAGCATCCCTTCCCTCTAGCATGTCAACTTGCACCACTCAGCTTGGTGTCCATGTACAAACTTGCTGAGGAAGCACTTGATCCCACTGGCCATGTTGCCTACAAAAATCTTAAATAACACCAGCCCCAACACTAATCCTTGAGGAACACCACTTGTCACTGGTCTTCACCAGTTGACTACAACTCTCTGAGTGTGACCATCCAGCCAATTCCTTATCCATCAAATGGCCCATCCATCAGATCCATTTATTTTCAATTTGGTGACCAGGATGTGATGTGGGACAGTGCTTTGTGCAAGTCAAGTTGATGATGTCAATTGCTGTTGCTTTTTCCACTGACACAGTAACTTCATTATAAAAGGCTACCAACTTTGTCAGGAGTGACTTACCCTTGGTGGAGCCATGTTGGTTACCACCAATCACCTCATCTTTATTTTCCATGTGCCTTAATAGGGCCTTCAGGAGGATCTGCTCCATGATCTTGCCAGAAACAGAAGTGAGACCGACTGTCCTGTAGTTCCCTGGATCTTCTTTTTTTCCCTTCTTGAAAATGAGGGTTATGTTTCCCCTTTTCCTGTCAGTGGGAACTTCACCAGACTGCCATGGCCTTTCAAATATGATGAATAGCTGCTTTGCAAATTTACCCACCAGTTCTCTCAGAACCCATGGATGAATCTTGTTGAGTCCCATGGACTTGTGCTCCTTCAGGTTCTGTAGGTGGTCTTGGACCTGATCTTCATTTATATTAGGCAGATCTTCTTCTCCAAGTTCTTATCATATCTATCTGCAACTTGGGTGGTGCAGATAGAGCCATCGCCAGTGAAGATTGATGCAAGGAAGTAATTGAACACCTCAGCCTCCTCCATATCCTTCATCACAAGGTCTCCATTTTCCTTCCAGAGTGGGCCCACATCCTCCCTGACCTTTTTTTTATCACTAATATACCTGTAGAATGTTTTCTTGTTCCCCCTTTATGTCCCTGACTAGATTTAATTCTATCTGGGTTTTAGCTTTCCTTACCTGATCCCTGGCTGCTCAGACAACTCGTTTGTAATCCTTCCAAGTAATTCATTATCGAATCCACTCCCTATAGACTTTCTTTTTGCACAGTGTACAGTTTTATAATTCATTGTTTCAAATAATCTAGACTCAAACATACACTTTAAATCATCATGAAAAATCAACATGTCTAAGCTGATTTTGACATCTTATCTCCTCTCTAGCTACTACTATTTAAAGGACATTTAGTTCTAAGGCCAGTCAGCTTCTAAGCCTCAAAAGCTGATTAGCACTACTGGAATGTATTTTTTTCTATACTGCTATCTTCTGGAGGGGAAGCAACTTGCTATAAAAACGGGAACAGCTACAAAATCTTGGAGATTTTGAAGATGGGAAATAAAAGTTTCTTTGTAAATAAAGAAACAAACTAAATTTGAAAAGCAATGCTGCACATTCTTTATGGGTTGGCATGAGCCTACAGGCTGATGGTTTGGGACACTAAAGCTATGAGTGCACCGCATGAAAGACAAGCCAAATTTCTGATACTGCAGCATAATGGCTAGGGCTATTTAAATATTCTATCTGGTTTTTTTTTGTTGTTGTTTTTTTTTTTTTCAAATGAGTACATGTAAAACACTTTTTCCATCAATGTAAGAGAGGGTATTGTTTAGCTGTTAAACACCAGAGATGGGCAACCTTAGGACACATGGAATAAATAGTGAAGAAAATGGTATAGACACATCCCAAGTATAATCTGAACTACAGTCAGTTCTGCTACATCGAAGATATAAGCTAACTTCTGGGTTTAGAAAAAGAGAAAGGATTTATTCAGTTTAGATTTAGATAGTAACAAGCAGTGAACAGAAGAGTATAAGATATCATGGATGTTCTGAAAAGGGAAAATAGTCACATTCAGGGAAGTTAAAATTGTATGTATACGAGTAGCTGTTACTATTATTTATTGATACAATAGTCAATGGTAATATTTTAAAGTAGAAAAGGTGGATAATCAGTGAATTTTTACACATAAAGAAAATTCAAAACCCAGAAGAAAACATTAAATCATCCTATATGCTGCTGTTAGGCATCACCAAATCCCCTTAAACTAAGACCAGACACTTGAGCTGAAATATTTCTGTTCCCAGGAGATCAGACTGACTAAGACAAGTGGAGAACAGGTGAGTCTGAATAGCCACCATTTCCTGAGGCCCCTGCAACAACAAAGAATCAAGTGCTGAAATTGTATAAAATAGTGTCTGAAGAATTAAGACACATGATAGGAATGCGTTGGTGGATAACTTCTCTTTAAATATTTGGTCTTCAAAAATGTTCAAGTAAAGTGAGCCGGGACACGATATGTATTATAAATTTGTTCTTTACTGAAAACTCTAAGATTATTAGGATTTAGGGAGAGTTTTCAATATAAACATATTCGATAGAGATTTGATGCTGACAATTTTTTGATTGTTTTATCCATAACTTCTGGAAAATGAGAATTCATAATTTAGGAAGAATTTGCTCAACCATGCTTCCAGCTCCACTTCCTACCACTGTTCTTTGAGTACGCTTTTGTATGGGAACTGCTGAGTCACAGCATGAACAACTGATCACATGAGGCAAGCACTAGGTCATCTCCAGGACCACAGGTGAAGGCAATTCAGCTGTGTGACCTGAAGGGGTGGTTCTCTCTGAACTCGCTTAAGGGCTGACTGCCACTAGGGAAAGATCTTTTTCTGGTGATCCCTCTTTTTTGGAGTTTTCCACTGAAGAATTCTTGAATTCTTGAATCTGATAGATTCTTGGATCCGGTTTTTTTGGATTTAATCTTCTTTGATTATCTCTTTTCCATCATGATAATTTTTCCAACTATAACACCTGTAAAGTACCATTTGAACTATGGTATTCTTCCAACTGTGCATTTGTTGACTGTACCGTTTTCCTCTTCCATTAGCCTCAACTTCTATTTTTAACAGTGCCAATTGGAGCTGCGCACTATAATAATCCTTGTATGCAAACTAGGGAAGAAAGAATAAGAAAAGATTGGAAAAGTAGAAATGACTGGGAAAGATTCCAACCCGTACCACAAGCAGGGAAACAAACAAAAGAAGAACTCAAATTTTAGTCCAAAGTAATAAAAAAGAAAAAGAGATCATAAAGAATTATTACCTTTTTTTATCACTGGAGAGGTCTAAGTTTTTCTCAAGTTGCAGTGACTCTACAAATATCACTAGTGGAGTTCTAGGCAGAAAGCTTATCCACACAAAGTGCTCACTGTAGCTGCTCTTCCTCATTGCCTCAAGCCAATGAGAGGTGTTGCTGCTATTGTTGTTTTAATAGAACTTCATAGTAAAGGTGTGCCATGACACTATTTAAGATGGCACTAATATGATTAACTTAAGTCAGGAAGAACTGCCTTTTCCAGAGAATTTTACATATCAAATAAGAATTACACATTCACATTTACATACAAATAAGAATTTCACATCTTTGTATTTTATGCTAAATTTCACTGTAAAATGTTTATCTTGCTCTTAGTCTTGAGGAGGCTTGCCTTTTCCTGATTCTTTTTTTCCCATCTTTCATAGCTCTGGAGAAATCTTGATACTGTTTAAAACTCAAGACACATTGAAAAGGGCTGAACTTTTACCACTGAAGAAAACTTTATTGATAAAACTCAATGCTTTAGAGAGAATTGACATTCTTTATGCAGTAATTTAGAGATAGTAATATCTTTTTATATATAACTTACAATGCCACTCCGTCTCCCGAGATTCTCAACAAGAATGCCTGCAGGGCAAATAATTTTATATGAAGGACATTCAATACCATAAAGGAAACATCTATGCATGTATCTCAGTTTGTTCTCTGTAAGTTTATTACAATTGGCATGTATGCACATCTAAAGGTGTCTAGGTCCCTTAAAAGTTCTGTTCAATGTATAATTTCTCATTTTTTTCCATAAAGTAATGGGTATTAGAATCTTATTTCATCTTTTATCAATGACCCAGAGAAGAAGAGGGAAGGCAGCCTCATCAAGCTGCTGGATGACAGCTGATATATTCATCATACAGAGGGATCTAGAGAAGCTGAAGCAATGTACTGGCAGATTCCTTATGGAATTCATGAAAAACAATTGCAAAGTCCTTTATCCTGCATGTAATTGTAATTTATCCCATGTAATTGTAATGCCTCAGGATTGACTAGACAGATAGAAGTTCTGATGAAAAGAACCATAAATTCACGTGGTACTGATGGACAGAAGACTGAACAGGAAACAGAATTACATCCAATCAGAAAAGAAAGCTAACAATAAAATAGCTGAAACATGAGCATAGCCATTTAATTCGGAGAAGTGAGTGCTTGCTTGGACACATCTGAAGTTCTACGCCCATATTTGTCCTATGTTTCCCTATGCCATCCCTGAATCTCCCAAACCAGGAAGATTGTTATAAACTTGAAGTTATTTGAAGGCCACTAAGTTAGTCACAGAGCTGAGACCAACTAGGGCTATAAGGAGAGACTCAGAAAACATGGTGTATTTAGTTTGGAGATAAGAATCTGGGTTTGGTGATGGGGAGACCTAGTACCTTCCAATATCTGCAAGCTGGATGCATAGCTGTAACCAGAGGGTCAACTCAAAATCTTTTCACTCACAAATTAAGGAAAGGGGAAAGACTATTCTGAGGCTGGAAAAAAAGATAACTTTTTTTTTTTTTTTTTTTCTTCTGTAGTTGAGTCAATGCATCATCTCTGGAAATTAAAGGATTTGCACATAGTAGCTTCCCATCTCTTTGTCTCAGACAGGTTTTGTATTGCTAAGTTGGGAAATTCAAATTCTGGAAAATAGCAAAGCACCCCCCTCCATCATCCTCTACGCCTTCTTTCACTGTCACAACTGGTGAGTGTTTACAAGTGATCGCTCTTCAGAACCTGGTATGAGGCACAGCTGCCTTCTACAGGCAAGGAGCAAAATGCTTTAAGTGTCAGAGTCATATCAATGTAATTTATTATCTGTAAAACTGATGAAGGTTACTATTTTACCAGTTATTTTAAGACCCTTACTATGGTATTCTGGTACTTTCATATCCTTTATCTTTCTTCTTAAACAAACAATCTCAGTACTTAAGATGAATTTACTGCGAAGACTGCCTTGAGGAGAACTGAATTGTTAGTAATAGGGCATCATCAGGAATCTGCATGAGTTTCATATGCAATATTGTAAATTTGTGATGTTTATCCTAGCGCTAAGATGAAGCTCAAAATGAGTACTTAAAGCTGTGCCCATGTAGACATACATAGCAAGAGTAAATGCATCTCAGAAAGAAAAGGACAGTTATGACAAAGTATGTTGCATTTGCCATCAACAACAACCTGAGGTGAACTGGATCTGATTTACTGAATTTTTGTATGCTTTTAATCCAAGAAGGCAGATAAGCCTAAAAATGACAGATAAATGCCAGTTTATGGAAGTCTTTTCCTCCAATCATATGAGTATGACATTTCACTTTGAGAACATAGCTTTAACCAAAGCAAATATTATTCCATACAAGCCTCTCAAAGGTTAGATAATGGTGAGTTATGATTTATTGCTGACCAATTTCAAAATGCAGTTTGGGGAATGTCAGTGCTTTATAATTACTATCAATCTTCAAACAACAAACAAGGTTAGGAACTATCTAGTGAGCAAATAAATCTGATACTGTGTGAGGAACTGTCATGCCACTCCCTGATATTGCTGATATCAGAGGCTAATAATCGTGAGCTAGACTCCTAAGTCTCAGTCTTGCCTGAGTCCAAATCCACTTTCAGAAATTCTTCCAGTATTATGTTTGGGGATCAAATATAGTCCTTTTTCTAATTAAATTTTCAGAATTTATCAAGCTTGATGAAAATTAAGTGCATATTAATCTATTCATATGCAAAAAATAAAGCAGGTATTGATGGAAAATAATACTCTTGCCTTATTCATCTGAAACAGGGACTACAAGTATCTGACCCTCACAAAGGACAGTGCACTGTCTTCAGAGACTGAAGCTCTTCATACTCATTGCATTAAATAAGCAAAACAAATTCCTTATTCTTTCATCTTTTATTCCTTATTTCCTGGTAAATTTTATGTAATTCTGGGATTTTTTTTATAACACATTGTGATTTGAACACTCAGTTTATTAGCAAGTTTTATGTTGATAGAGAGATATTGTCAGTGCAAGTTCAAGTTTGAAAGAAATCTTGGTAAACACAACTTGTGTGTAAAACAACATATATAGTTGGTCTTATGAATAAGGAGATCAAATATTCCATTTCATTTAGAACAACATAACTGCTTTAAAGCATGTCTTTGTTTAGATAGCAACAATTGATGTACTTTGATCTCACACCTCACAGAACCATAGAGCCATAAAATAGTTTGCAAGGGACCTTAAGAATCATCTAGTTCCAACCCCAGTGTCATGGACAGGCTTGCCGAGCATCAGGATCAAGAGATCAAACTGCCCAGGGCCCCCTCAAATCTGGCTTTGAACACATCCAGGAATGGGACATCCACAACTTCTCTGGGTGACCTGTTTCAGTGCCTCATCCCCTCAATGAGTGATAAATTTCTGCCAAATATTTAACCTAAATCTCCCCTCTTATAATGTAAAACCATTCCCCATTTTCCTATCACTATCAGGCTGTGTAAAAAGTCAGTTTCTCTCTTGTTTAAAAACTCCCTTTAAGTACTGGAAGGTCTTGATGAAGTCTCCCTGGAATAGTGTCCTCTCCTAGCTAAACAACCCCAACTCCCTCAACCTCAGTTCAACTCACCTGCTCTCAAAGAATCAGCTCGGGAGCCAGCCTAATCGCAGCACATGTCCGTGAAGGATTAAAAAGAACAGTGGTAACTGAAAAGAAAGCATTTGTAGTAAATGTCTGTCAGAAGTGGAAAAGATACAAATGCTTAGCAGACTGGTGGTCTCTTCTACTCAGTCATATCAGTGAGACTAAGTTCCACATCTGCCCTCCATGGGTAACAGACTTCTTAAATTACGTTTTGCTTTAAGAGGAGGAAAAAAAAAATATCTTTCCCTCCTCATGCAAAACCATGATTTATCTGTCATGTCAGTAGCATCATATTCATAAATATACCACCATGCCTGGTGTTTTCCATTGAAATTGACAAAAGTACCTAGAAAAAATGAAATGAAAATTTCAGGAATTTCCGATTAGACTTAGCAAATTGTGAAAGAATAGTGATAACTGCTATCAGTTTAGAGTTATGTGCTGCCTGGTCCTTCTATTTTACAAAAGAGCTTAGCCATAGAGCATACCTACTTCATTACTTTATTGGCCTGGTCCTGGCCATGGTCTTAATATTTCTGAGGATGTTATTCATAAATGTTCGTTTAATCAAGCTCAGGCACAGAATTTTACTATACAGGTCAAACTAATTGCCAGGATACATGAGATGCCAAACCCTAGAAAGTAAAGCTAAAATCTGCGTGTCCTGGCTTGGGGAGCCACTATGTTTCAAACTTGAAATAAAATTGAGTTTTTACGTTCCTTAAACAGTTGTTTTTTCCAGCCCAACAACTAGAATTCTGTGCTTCTCAAAAAAATTTATACTGCAAATAAGTACGTGTCCTTGATTTTTTAATTCCGCCCCCTCCCCCCCCCCCCCCTTCAAGAAAACCCAACCCAAAACAACGACAAAAAAAAACAGCAAAAACCCCTCTCACTTTAAAGGATTATGCTTTTTATTATTAATGTTTTTATTCTAAAAGAGGAAGGACTAAAGATCTATTCCAAAATTATCATTGTCTAGTGTGCATGGTTACCACACCAAAACACAGGACTGTTTTCTGGGTGAAATTACCTTGGGTGCCAAGACCCACATAGAATGTATGCCAAGGACTCTGAAAATTTTTGTTTTCCCAGCCATCACAAAGAGGAATGGTACTCAACTGGGCAACTGGAAGGGTCCCTGTTGATTATACCCTTGTACTGAAAAAAAGAGAGATTCTTTTCTGATGAAGGGAGAAGAGGAGGCTGAGGGGAGATCGTATTGTTCCCTTCAAATATCTCAAAGGTGACTGCAGTGAGAGTGGGATTGGTCTCTTCTCATTGGTGACAGGATGAGGGGAAATGGCCTCAAGTTGCGGCGGGGAGTTTTACGTAGGATATCAGGAAAAACTTCTTTACAGAAAAGGTTGTTGAGCACTGGAATAGGCTCCCCAGGGAGAAGGCTGAGTCACCATCCCAGGATGTGTTTAAAAACCATTTGGATGTGTTGCTCAGGGACATGATTTAGTGGAGGGGTGTTAGAGTTAGGGTAGTATGGTTAGGTTCTAATTGGACTTGATGACTTTAAGGACTTTTCCAACCTGAGTGATTCTATCATTCTATGATTTTCTTAAGAAGACAGGAAATGTTACTCTTTGGCCATGGAAGTAAACATACATATTTGAGCTTACTACACAAATTGCAATAAACTCAAATAATCAATTACCCTATTTCTGTATTTCAAGATTCCTGAGGATAGTTTACAAAATCTTCATCTCTGTTCTAATTCAAAGCATTTGTGAGCTCATTCAATAAGCTATTACTCGAGTACTATATGAAATGCATGTGTCTTTAAATATCTAATTAGCTGCAGCGCACACTAGAAACTGCACATGTGAATCAAAAGTTGAAACATCATTGATTTTGACAACATGGCTGAAGATTTTTGGAAGGCAGTTCAAAATGCAAATTATAGTAAGAAGAAAGCATTTTCTACAAGGATTCTCCTAAGAAAGCTCTAATATTCCGTAAAAGCATGCAATGAATGAACTGAAATGCACTTTTGGAGCTAAATGACTAGCTATATGAAAGATAAATGTTATTCACTTAGTTCTATAAATCTAAATAAATTTATTATAAAAAATGGGTAAATACGAAAAATACTGGCTTGAGATTGTGGATAAGTGTTCAGACTGTCAATATTTGTCCAAATTATCAGGAACTTTTGGGCATGAAAAGCTGGGTGGGAACTGCATGAACTCAGCAAAGCAAAACAGAAATCTCATGAGAAAAAAGCCAGAAGGATTGCCACGTGTGGTTTTTTGGCAATTTCTCAACCTAGAAGCACACAATAAATGAAAAACAGCAATAACCAATTCCAGATAGTGTTGAGAATTAACTGAAGTCCCAAGAACAAGGCATTTTCTGGGACCCTACACATAGAGAGGGCTTGTGGAATGCCAGCCTCCACCCAGCTGCTCATGAAATTGTACAGGCAGAATGCTGAGTCATGCTGACGGACAGATTTTATTGATTTCAAGCAAGATACAAAAGGATTTGGAGTATGCTGTTAGAGGAGATGAAGCCTGCATCTCCAACAGAATATTCCCTCCAGAGAAGGGCTGGGAGAGATGTACTGTCTCAGCTATTATTACTATATAATATTGATAAAATTATTGAAAGAATAACTCAGAAAAGCTGAATGAAAGGCTGCATGTTGTCTTCCAGAAACCATTGTGCAACACACAAATTTGGAAGATTCTTGCTCAAGAGTAGCTGTTTTTGCTTCCATTTGTAGCTCCTTGAACCAGGACACACTATCTAAGTACACAGATTCAGACCTAAGCACCAAAAGAGTTGCCAACGTTTAAAATGCCCCTGCAGTCTTTGTTTTACGTTGAGTGGAAATGCAAACTCAGCAGAAGGAGTAATGTTTTACTTTGCTGGAGCGGATGGTGCTTTGCCAGCAAGTGACTGCATAATATAAAACATCACATTGTAGCCATCACATAACATGTTACACTGATGTCATGGCTACAAAGAAAGTGACAAACTGCTGCTGTTGGAGAGATACAGGCTTCCTAAACCACCTCTCAGAGACACCTGAGCAGAGGAAGCAAGGAACTTGATTACAAAATGTCCTTTTTTTTTTTTTTTTTTTTTACAAGTAGCCATGTACTGAAGTCACGTCAGCTTTGATGAAGACTTTCAAAGGTTATGTAATATAATTTTTATCCAAAATAAGTAAGTGAGCAAGAACAGTCTGTAATTAGGAGACAAGTCCAAATTCAGGATTTATTTTCAGGCAAAGACTTAATGCCAGCTTTTCAATGTCAATCAAGATCCTCCAAATTAGAAGTGAGTAGGGAATCAACTGGGCTGATCTATGACCAGTGTGAAGTAATTCCCTCCAGCAGACTACAGAGTCCTCCTCTAGATATACTAGATACACTATACTATTTCTATATTTACTTAGGTGTCACCAAGTAATAAAATAAGATAAAAAGTATATAATAAAATAAAATCAAGATTTTCAGTGTCTTCCAATATGAATCTACATCAAATGCCAGAAGGACCACTAATTTTTCAGAATCATTATTTGTCCAACTCTGCTGCTTCTGACAAGGACAGAAAGATGTAAATGTCTAAGTCCTACCCTGCCAGAGTTCAGGGCTGAACTGGTGACAACACAGCTAAGGGTGGACCCCTTTTCCAGATGAAATGTGGGGGGCAGCTCCCATAAAGCCTTGCTGTTGAACAGCGAAGAGAGTAAATTCTTTTCCCATGAAAGACGTTTTTAAGCTGAAATACCAATGCCTGGACCATGCCAAAACTATTGCTTCAGTTTAGAAATCTTTTATTTCAAGCTCATATTTAGACATCCAGTGATTCTACATAACAATCTGAGGTGATTTCATACAGGTCTTCTATTCTCCATACTGATTTGGGAAAAACAATGACACTGATGTTTTGTCCATCAGTATAACTAATGCGTTGATTTATTTTTTATAATGCATTGTAACAGCTAGTGTTATTTCAAACAAAGATTTATTTATCATTTTGGAACTCTAGTAAATCAGATTGAAGAATCTGTACCACACAGGACATCTCTTGTCCTATAGGCATCTAGCACCGATGTGCCTATGGTAGTACTCACAAGCACAGATGTGGCTGTTTCCAAGGAAAATGTAATGGATCTTTCTACCCCCCCACCAAGGTATGATGTTCTGTTTCCCTTGAGGTAAGACAGGTACATTTCCTTCAAATAAATCTAATTGAAGGGAAAAGGGTATTTCACTCCTTGGAATAAGTCTGCCCACACAAATTCCACTATGATTCAATAAAGAGATTCATATAGAGTAAAAATAATAGGGGAAAATAATAGAAATAACAACACTTTTGTTTTTTACACTGTATTACAGCCAATCACAGAAAAAACACAATGTGTTACAAGAGAAGTACGAGTTACAGGGATTTAGTACTTCAGCCAGTAGCATATGTAGTTATTTATACATGAAGATGGATATAATAATTCCTTTGATAGGCTCAAAGTAAAATTATTTCAAATATTGTAAACTCTCAATAGGAAAAGAATCAGGTAAACTGGATTTGGAGAGTAACAGCCGCAGATGAAAGGAGTTTACAAAAGTGACAAACAAAAAGAAGATTACTTACGGAAAATGTAGGGAAGATGAATCCAAAGAAGAGACAAGGGGAACAAAAGTATGGAAGATACAACTTAAAAATAAATTTAAGAAAGAAGCAGAATAAGGAGATGCAAGAAAACATTAAAAAAAAAAAAAAAAAAAAAAAAACAAAAAAAACACAAAGAAAATAGATCAGTGTTTTTATCATCCTAATGGTCAGAGCTAATTATCTTGATGTTAGGACTCCTCATCTTAATTTTACATGAGTCAGTTGTTTGTCTTTTGTATTTGCCTGTATACAGCACTGGGTTAGTGGCATTTCATGATTTGGAAGACACTTGAAAATCTCCAAATTCAGCTGAAGCTGAAGGTGAAGCCTTCTCTCTGCCAGAGTCACCCTGCAATATAGACAAACCTGATCAAAAAACAGTGAGGGATAAGTGTACTACATTAATTTGCTTGCTCAATCTCTCTAACCGAGGTGAGAAGGGGAGAGTAGGTGAGGAAATGCTCGGGACTAGGATAAATTATACTTTTTCTGTCATTCAAGTACACTATGATCTGAAATCAAAAGAGCATTTTTCATTTTCACCCTCTTCCCCAGATGGATAGGCATTTTAGTTTTAAGTGCTCTGTAAGCTGTTGATTTGTCAAAAAATGAGCCTTTTCATACAAAGTTTAGGAAGAGAAGATTTCTCAGACTAATGGTAAAGTTTCTGGACAGGACTAACTTCATGCTATGGCACAGTATCTTTTTGTTTAGATAAATGACGTGGATAGATGGCAGGCTTATCCTCTGATGGGGAATTAACTTGTTATCCTCAAACAAGCAGACTGAGAAAGATCCTGCCCATTCAGGATTATGATGATCAAGACATCTGCCATGCAGAAGCTTTTAGAGTGCAATCAGTATTTCATCTGAAATCTACTTCCTGCTAGATTACTTTATCCCTTTGACATCTAAGTTTTTGTGCTCTCACATGTAAATAAAAAAATAAATAAATAAATAAAAATTGATTTTGTCCCTCTTAGGAATACTTAGGAAATCTCAAGCATATTTCCAGGACAGAAATACCACTTTCTACTTAGTACTTACATTTACTCCTTTCATTATTTTTTCTCACTTTGTTCTGAAACTGGAATATTTCCATTTCCATGGATATGACATGTATTGCTATGACCTTTCCAGACATGATGACCAAGGCTGATTTGCCCTTCTTCATTGTCAGTTGCTGCACCTGGGTGAGTTTTGTACTTCTGCTAAATGCCAAGTCAAAGCTGAAAAACACTGTTATTTCTTCCTCAAGTAGAATAGAGTCAATTACTAGCTCTGCAGAGTAACAAGAAATCAACAAAATTTCTTACAATTATAAGTAGTAATAATTTCACCATTGGAGAAAGCTTTTAGAGCCATGACAGTCCAAATGCAAGATTTCTGGTGCAAATTCAACAGGTATTCACAGTTTGTTTAAATTAAAATCTCTAAAAGTTTTGACACCACTAGGTCTGGGGCATGAGAAAAGCTAAATTACTCGTGTTTTCAAAATATAGGAAGATCATATGAATTTCAGGTTGTCATGGAAGCAGATTGTTGTGCCAGTGGTACTGATGTGGTTGCAGATAATTAATCTAAATAACCCTGATATACTGTTAAAATATTATGTTACCCATGAGGCTTAGAGTGCATAAGATTGACAATTTTGCTCACACTGGGCTGTGTAATTTGATAGCAAAACATATTTCGCTAGTAAACTGGATACAGTAATTTGATTGTGTCACTTGATAGCATTTTAGCAGCTGTGCTCATCCCATCTTATAATAATCCTTCATCTGGACAAACTGAGCTCTATGTGCTGAGGCAAAATACTCGATTAGTATTCATTTAATATTTAATTTAATAGTTTAATTAATTAATTAGTTTAATAGTTTTATTTAATATTATTTATATAGTTTCCCAATAAATATACAGTACTTATAACCTAATTTGTCTTCTTAACTAGGTTGGCAGAATGAGGAGGAAAACAAATTTTCCAAGTTCTGAATACTGACACGAAAAGCCTGACAATCAAAATCCTTCTTTCTACAATATGAAAAATATCTATTTTATATTTAAATAATAGTGGGATAATGACACGAACAAAAAAAGCCACCAAATTCCCAGCTTTGTCAAACAACTTGCCCAATGCAACTGTGCCTGAAGATCTCATTCTTTTCCTTTTTCTCCCTGTTGCATAATATTGCATTTCAAATGCTGACATGTCACTCTTCATTCCAATTTTTGTTTTCTTTATGCAGAATTATAGCATAAATGCTACGTGAAATGAATAGATTTAAGATAAAAGAATTTAAGCTACTTCTTCCTTACTTCATTTTCTTCCTTCTCTTTAGAGTGGAGGATCCAGTAATAAAAATGCAAGCTTGGGATTCAGATCTCATTCCTGATACTTAAGACGTTAGACTAAAGAAAGAAGCACCTACTGATTTTAATAGAGTATTTTAGCTTCTGAGTCTCAGTTTGTTTTTCACTGCTTTCTAAAGAGTTTTGAACAGCAAATATGACTGTGCTTTCTGATGCATTCTGCAGTTTGAACTGAGATTATCACACTCATCTCTCCATCCAAGGATACCTATGACTATTTGCTTTTTTTTTTATTTTTTTTTTTTGCCACATAAGCAGATCAAGGCCCCGCCTGGTGAGTACCAAGGTAACTTATTCCTTCTGATGGCCATGGTACAATTGTCAATTGTAACCTTCTAGCCTGCAAAATAACAAAATTGATCTATGTCTTAATGAGAGGAGGATTAGCCTTGTCTTCAAGAGTCTGCCAATCCTTTCATGGATTTTAACAAACTCCTGAAAGAGTTCTGATGGATTGTAAATAACACGGTCTCAGAAATGGACTTACTTAGGACTCTGTATTAGAATTTTCATTATTTACACACTACAGGTTTTATGGCTTTATGGTAAACTTTTGTTAAAAAGGCTTCGGAGTTTGAAATCAAATTAGAATTTGGGAAATTAAGAGTATTAGAAAGATTTTAGTACAAGCCTTTTCTATGACAGAAAGGTTCTATCTGCTACTCACTGTTCGGTTCTAAATTCTACAGTTGACAACTGGCTGCTTTTTAAGAGAAAATATTGATAAGAACAAAGCATATTTTTGACTGTACTCTGGAATAAATATTGAATGTCTTGCTTTTGTCTATGCTTGCACTGAAATAATCTTGTGTTGCTTGTAGAATTAGGCAAAATTGAGAAATAATGATGAAAAACCCTGAAATGCATCCAGGAAATAAATAGTGAAGCAATACTCACATTATTTTCATTTTTATCTTTCTTGGGAAAGTAGCACACAGTATTGTAGTCTATCATTTCTGTGTATTTTATTTGAGGAAAGGACACTAAGTCTCTAGAATGTAGTGTTTTATAGCCATTTCTCACATGCTTTTTCTACAGAAACATTTAATGTCAGAGTATGAAGATCTGTCTTCGGAATCTGACCCTTATTTGGGCTTTCTACCTCCCTGTTCCCCAAACTCTCAAAGCTCTAATACATAATGCAGCTCTTCAAGGAATATTTTCAGTGATAATCTACCATCATAGATTATTTACAGGAAGAGGAAAAAAATGTATGTTTTAAAATCTTAAGCCTAAATTTTGACATAAACAAAGCCTCATTTACAGAAGGAAAGTAGTTATTGTGACATAAATTATTGTATGACACCATAATAACATAAAATGGACATCGTTCTGAAATGAAATACACTGTATCCCAGAAATAGAATAATTATGTGAAAGAAAGACTTCTAAGCCAGAGTGGCTCAGAAAAAAAACAAACAAACAAACAAACAAACAAAAACACTTTTTTTCTGCTGTTGTTATTTCAGCCAGTATCCTATGAAGATAAAAACTTCCATAAGAAAGAACGATGTCTTTAGTATGCAGTATATCAAAGATCTTTATTTCAGACTTGGACTGATGCCTTGCTGTGTTACAACAGTGTGACTGTGAAGCCTGAGTCTGAATGGTCTAAAAGCTATAAAACAGATTGACAAAAATCTCTGAAGTGAAACCTCTCTGGGGTATGAACTTTGTAATTGTTTAATGTTGCACAGTAGTGGGGAACACAGGCATTCGGATCAGAATAAAAGAGTGGTAATCTAGATCTGAAATAAGTAATATTTATGCAGATAAAAGGATTTGTGTTGGGAGTGGTGATGCCCATTTTTGTTCTTTCACATGAACATCACTGTGAAAAAACTTGCTGCTAGGAATGTTCTCAATAAATTTTAAGACACTGCAAGATAGTATTCATAAGCAGTAAACTCTTAATTCAGAGATGCCAAACGAATTCAGGATGAATTCAAATTTCTCATTTGGCGTAGAACTTCTCTAGGCTATGTAATGTCATGTGACACGCACACAGATAAAACTGAACAACACAGATTGTGTTTTGTCAGGGAGGAACTATCTAACCATTTATGGTTGTGACTTTATAGGCTAACAAAGCATCAAATGAATGGATGAACATTCAGAGTTTCTCATGGATGTACCGTAAACATTAAGAGAGAATAAACTAGTTTATGAGACATTGTTCACAAAAGAATAATAAAACAGTTAACAGAAATAATTTGTTTAAGAAGAAAAAAGTAGTTCTGTGCCAAGGGAAACAAAGAAAGCCCTGTTTCCTGCAGCCTTGTGTCACAGTTGAATTCCTTGCTGTTTCAGAAGGGAGGAGTTCACTTTTATCTACTGCTAGTCTCTGCCTATGCTCAGAATAAGATTTCTTAGTGAAATTGAAAGAGCACTGGCAAAATAATGGGGGAAAAAAAATTCATGCTTTTGACGCTGGACTATAATGCAACCATGAATAGTGCAAAATGTAGGAGAGACCTTGTTTAGGTGACATTCTTTCTATGGAAGCTTACTGCCAAGGTAGACGTTAGTTGCCTTGCATTTGCTTGATTCAGTGTTCATTTGTGCTGACACACAGTAATACATGAACCCCCCACATATTAGTTAAATTTCTTTTTGAGAAGTACAAATCATTCTGAGGAGCTGAACCAAGGTGTAAAAAAATGTGCATTTTAGATAAATTTATGAAGCTGAACTCTGAGCTGGCATGACCTCAAGCCTGGGAATTAGATATTACTGCTTTGGGGAGTCAGAAAGTGTTCATTCTCTGTTGGGTATTTCTAAGCATGTTCCAGGCAATAGAGTCTGTCATTATTATTCATTAGGTTGGTTGCTTCTTGGGAGGGCAGTTAATCCCTCCATATTCTCTTTCTTCCTCTCACCATCCTGTAGAGCTCTCTTCAGCCAGCTGGAATGTTCTGCTTAGGTGTTACCAGAGGAAAAGTCGTGGTATTCGCATACTTTTCTGTAAAAGCACAGGTAAGAGCAGGCATGATTTAAAGGTTGCAGTGTTACAGTTCTTGAGTGGGAGAGATGTGATGGAGTTTTTTTTCTCCTGGAGGTGATTAGAATATTTTCTACCACCTACCAGAGTCATGCTGGCTATCCTTGCCAGACAGGTTTTCTTTAGTATTTGTTTCCATGGTATTTATAAGGCCATCAGAGGCCTGCTAGCTAGCTAGAAAGAAAACTTAAATCACTGTGAATACTCTTAATTCTGGAAATAAATCAAAAGCAGATTTCAGAAAAGAAAAAAAAATAATGGCCGGAGTAACTACTGCCAGGTTCCTGAAGTTGCCCAAGCCTCAATGTCTTTAGTATTTCAGTGTATATTTTAACCACTGGAGGCTCAGCTTTTCAGTTAAAGATCAAAACAACAGCTTCAAATATTTAGCCTGCTTGTAACCAAAATCTTTGCTCATCTCTGGTACCAAATATTGTAAGAGTCTATATGAGACTTCTATCTCTGTTCCTTCAAAGGATTGACTGATGTATGTTAAGTAGCATAACATACAAAGAATATTCCCCATTTGTAGGGACTCAGGGATTCCAGGTTCATTATGAACTTTCCACTCTCCTTGCAAACTGGCCCACTATGCACATGAAATAAATCAGTGTTGCATGAAAAGCAATAGATAGTCTATAGTCTATATTTAATACTCATCATCAAGAGAAAATATTATCTATATAAATGATTACACATTGTCTATTTACTGTAGTTAATGAGGCAGGGAGATTAACGCGTGCCTTGGCACACTTTAAGAAAAACAAGCCTTTTTAGGACCCATATTAATGTGATTATACCATGGAAGATAATAAAATGTAAACAATAGATGTCAGAGTATAGACCAGATAGACAAACTTCCTTTTAGTTCAGTTTTCAAGAGCTTGCTAAAGTTTCTTAATTTTCTATAGAAAATACTGAGCATATATATAGAAAACTACTGAAAAAAAAATAAATTGTGCTTTTGAAAACTGGATTCTAGAAAGCAGAATACTCTGATCATTACTGTATGCAATTCAATGCAAATTTCCTTGTATAGTTACAGCATTCTTTTATTTTCCATGTCTTCTTTATTTACCAGATTTTTCAGAAAGATAGATAATTTGTCTAGAAAAAAGAAAAAATTGTGTACAAACTGAAACACGTACAGCATCCACAGTGTGACTTTAAGTGTAACAACTCAGCAAGGTCAAGGATATATTTTACTTACATTTTAGACCAATTCTCTGCATTAAAAAAGTCTTCTTCTGTGATCTCAACAGATCTTAGATGCATCTTCTTAGCAAAAGTGATGGTTAAATTGGATTTTTACATCAATGCGAATAAGAAAAACAAGCATTAAATGGACTCCTATTTTCCATAGTAGTTTACATTTATATTCTGTCTAGTTATTTTTCTTGATGTTGCCTACAGAGTTTAGGTCCCAAATATTTCATCCTCATTGTTTAAAACCCACAGGTCTCATTTATATAGCAGGTGCAGCAAGGAATTTTAAAGCACTGACTACTTTATCCTCTTTTACTTTCATTTCTGAAATATAAAATCAGATAATACAATTTTCATTTCCATCATAGCCTCTTGAATTTTATGGTTTAAATCACATCTCTTTTAAAACTGCTTAATATTGTAACTCAAAGCTATATATCACTATTCAGTTGGTACAGTAGCTGAGTACATTCAATGCATTAAAATGTTTGCTGATTATTTATAACTTAGTAGTCTAACCTAATGAGAAGCCTCAGGGAAACAGATGTTTTCTTTGAGGAAGAAAGTAAGAATCAGTTCAAGGTTAAGTCTAGTGATGTTAGTTAGTTCTAGTGATGGTCCCAATATGTGTACATAAAATTTCTGATTGTCAACAGCATTATATATAGTTTGCACCAAAAATAAAGCCTCCTATTTGTGTCCACAAAAACTGCAACAGATACAAAGAGCACAATGATGCTATTAGACAGAACAAATTTTTATCTATAAAACACTATTTCTCAACATAGTCACCACCATTAGCTACACATCTTCCCCAGCAATGAACAAGATCCTGCATAATACACTCGTAAAAATCCATATCTGAGGAGGTGACCCACTGTTACTACTGACACTGGTAAAATCCAGCACCCATTGTCTCACTGTGCTCACATCCACTGTCTGGTCTCTATAAACATCAAGTGTTAATGAATGTCAATGGGTAAAATTTTTACTGCATGGAGCAATTTGATAACACACCTTTGTTTCATATACTTCCATGTCAGATGCCATTTTGTCAGATGGCCCCTCTGCTATCATCTCACATAGCAACAAAAATGTAACAGAATACTGGCATGAAGGTTCAACCTCCACTGTCATACCAACATCTGCCTCTGGGGCATTGCGAAGTGATGGAAATCACTAACTGAGTCTATGAGATTCCAAGTAAATAACAGTGGTGCTCCAGCCTTTTTAGCATCCTGGTTAGTGGCAGAGCTCATAGACTCTTGTCATATCTAGTGAAATACTGTGAATTTTACAAGGAAGTGTATGAAATGTGCTTTTTTTTTTTTTTTTTTTGGAGTTTTCTTTCTTTGCATATCACTCTTATAAAAATAAGTAAACAACAAAGCAAACAGAAACATCTGTAATATTTGCATCTGCCTTGCATCTGCTACTGCTTTTCCCTCTTATAAGAATACTTTCCCCCTAATTTCTTCCATCTTTCCAAGAGAGCTGAATAGTTTTTAAATACAAGATAAAAAGGAAGTGGGAGGTGGGGGTGGAGGGGAAAGAAATAGCTGGACAACAAATCTACAAGGTCTGCTCCAAAAATAATGCCTTCTATTTTATTATGTTGGCTCACAATCAACTTCATGAATGTCTTGAACATCTGTTCCAACAGGTCCATGTCTTTCTTGTGCCTCAGAGCTGAATGCAGTGCTCCAGATGGGATCTCATGAGGGCAGATCAGAAGGAGACACCTCCCTTGACCTGAATGTTATGCTTCTACTAATGCACTCCAGGATACAGTGAGCCACAAAGTGCATGCTGCTGCACTCATGTTCAGTTCTTTGTCCACCAGAATCCCCAGTTCCTTCTCTTCAGGGCTTCTCTCAATTCATCACCCAGCCCTAATTCATGATTGGGATTGCTCCAGTTGGGTGCAGAACCTTGTATTTGTTGAACTTCATATGGATATATGCTGGGAAAATCACAGCAAGCTGCAGGAGATCCAGGAATCACCTGGGGTGCATGGATGATAACTTTCCCGTGCAAGTATTTGATAGATCAAAGAGATGAGACACGCTGGTGGCTCTGGTGCTCACCAGTGCAGAGGAGATCATTAAAGGCATTAAGTCTGAGGGCAGCCTAGGCTGCAGCAATCATGCCCTGATTGAGGTTGGGATCTCAAGGAACATGGGCCTGGAAAAGAGTGGGGTCAAGACCTTGAACTTAGGGAGAGCAATCTTCAGGCTGGTTAAGGGATTGTTGGGTGAGATCTCCTGGGAAGCTGTCCTTAGTGGCAAAGGAGTGGAAGAAAGTTGGCTACTCTTCAGGGATGCCTTTCTGAGAGCACAAGAGCTCTCCATCCCTCCAAACAAGAAAGTGGGCAGAGGAGGCAGGGAACTGACAGGACTTGGCAAGTCAGTCTGAGGGAAAAGAAGAGACTGTACTACTGTGGAAACCAGGGCATGTCACCTGGGGAGAAAACAGGGATGCTGTCTGAATTTGCAGAGAGGAGATTACAAAAGCAAAGGCATGGAAAAGAACTGAACTTGGTGAGGGATATAAAAAACAAGAGATTCTATAAGTACATTGGCCAAAAGAGGCAGGCCAAAGAGAGCATACCTCCTTTGGTAAATGAAAAAAAAGAACTAGCTATGATTGATATGGAGAAGGCTGAGGTACTAAATGAGTTTTTTGCCACAGCCTTCACTGGCAGCCAAGATTCTTGTATTTCTCATGTTTCTGAAGCTCACATCCCTGGGCCTCTAGGTGGGAGTTGGGAGTGTAAATTGCCCCTTCTGTAAGGGCAGAGCGAGTCCAAGACCCCTCATGAGACTGAATGTATACAAGTCTATGGGGCCAGATGACATACATTGCATGGTCCTAAAGGATCTGGCTAATGTGGTTGCTGAGCTGCTCTGCATCATATTTGAAAAGTCATGGCAGTTAGGTGAAATGCGCAGGGACTGGAAAAAAGGAAATGTCACTCCCATTTACATGAAAGGGAGGAAAGAGGACCCGGGGAGCAACAGGCCAGTGAGCCTCACCTCTGTGCATGGGAAGATCATGGAACAGATCCTCCTAGAAGACACGTGAATGTCTATGAGGGATAAGCAGGCAAACCGAGACAGCCAGCACAGGGGAAAGTTGTGCCTGATCAATCTGATGGCTTTCTATGATGGAGTGACATCATCAGTGGAAAAAAGCAAGGTGACCAATGTCATCTACCTGGACTCGTACAGGGTCTTTTACTTGGTCTCCCACAACATCCTCATCTCTAAGCTGGAATGATATGGATTTGAGGGATAGACTATTCAGTGGATAAGGAATTGGTTGGAAGGCCATAGACAGAGGGTTGTGTTGAATGGCACTATGTCCAGGTGCAGGCTGGTGACAAGCAGTGTCCTCCAGTGGTCTGTCTTGGGACCAGAGCTCTTCAACATCTTCATCAATGACATCGATGATGGGCTGGAGTGCACCCTCAGCAAGTTTGCTGATGACACCAAGATGAGTGGTGCAGTTGACATGATAGAAAGAAGTAAAGCCATCCAGAGGGCCCTCAACAAACTTGAAACGTGGGCCCGTGTGAACCTAATGAGAGGTTTTGCACTTGGAATGGAGTAATCCTAGATACTGGAAGAAGTCCTTGGGAGTAGCTCTGTGGAGAAGGACCTGGGGTTCCTGGTGGATGAAAAACTAAACATGAGCCAGCAGTGTGCTCTTGCAGCACAGAAGGTCAAGTGTATACTGGGCTCCATCTGAAGAGGGGTGGCCAGCAGGAACAGGGAGGTGATTGTCACTCTCTACTCTGTCTTCAGGAGGCTCCATCTGGAGTACTGCGTCCAGGTTTTGGGCCCCCGGTACAGGAAAGATGTGAAGCTGCTGGAGAGACTCCAGAGGAAGGCCACAGAGATGATCAGAGGGTGGAGCACCACTTCTGCAAAGACAGGCTGAAAGAGTTGGGCTTGTTCAGCCTGAAGAAGAGATGGCTGCAAGGAGACTTCACTGCAACCTTCCAGTATTTAAAAGGGGATTATAAAAAGGAGAATCCTTCTTACTTGGGTAGGCAGTGATAGGACAGGGGGGACGGTTGTGAGTGTCGATTTAGACTGGATGTCAGGGGGAAGTTCTTCACAGAGAGAGTGGTGAGGTGCTGAAACAGGCTGCCCAGGGAGGCTTGTGGATGCTCTGTTCCTGTAGATGTTCAAGACCAGGTTGGATGGGGCCCTGGGCAACCTGGTCTAGTACTAGATCTGTGGCAGAGGGATTGGAACTTGGGGATCCTTGGGGTCCCTTCCAATCCAAGACACTCTATGATTCTGTGATTCTATGATTTTATGATTCATGAGATTCCCATGGACCTGCTCAGGCCCTATAAATTGCAGACTGGAACAGTCCTGGGTGGTTCATCCATATGTTCTGTGAAGCCACCTGAACCCATCTGCCTGTGGAGCTATGTGTTTTCTCCCACTGAGCTACCAACAAGAGGGGACTTGCAAAATCTATCTGATGTGCAGTTTTAATTCTGCTTCTTTCAGTCTCACAGCTTTTTGCAAAGGGAGACATACCACCAACATATTGAGAGCCAGATGACAAGACTTTTTAAGAACTAATGTTGTGTATTGGTCTGGACATCTGACGTGAACTTCCAACTCCTCTGCTTAGCCTTATCATCTCACAAGTCATTTACAGAAGAAGGTTACAGAAGAAGCCTATTTGCTAAGAAGGTAGTTCCTCCTCAGGATACTTGTCTGGTATTGCCTGATGTCTTGTTAAAAACATTTTTTGACCTGAAAATTTTTTCTTTCGCTACATGCTGTTTCAGTGGCCACCTAATGAGTTTAGTAGATCAAGAAAACTAATAACATTAAAATGATGGTTTTCTTGGCAAAACCAGAATAACATAGAAAGGAAGAGTGTTTCTAACAGTAGGAGTAAGACCAAGCTACTCCTGGTGTCTAACAGTTAGTTTAGTAGACCACTAACATTTAATAGAAATGTATCCATAAAATTCAATCCTAATTTCCAGTGTTGTGGGTGAAATGGCAATGGGAATGGACTTTTTATTTAAGTCATGATTTCTGGAATATCTTAGAAATTGGCTATTTTCATATTTTCTTTAATAGATGTGAATTTCATGATGTCAAGACAAGTCTGATTGCTGTGGGGTGATAAAGAAAATCATTTACACAGCACCAAGACATTGGGCTCCTTCAGTGCTCCTTTCCTAATTATTCAAAGGTCTTTTGTTTTACTTTTTAATATACAGATATTTTCAAATTTTATTTTGGAGTGGAAGAAAAGGGAAGAAAATAGATGGCAATGTTCTCTAACTTCAGAGGAAGCTTACTTTATGACTGAACTTTAGTTATTAAATCTTAGAAGTTTTAATCAGGGCAGCATAAAGTGTTTGTAAGAGAGGAGCTCTGACTTACTCACAGTAGTCACTGAAGATCATGACCTTCATCTTGGAAGGACATGAAGGTAGTGAATTGTGCCTGGAATCAGAAATCAAAATTCTAGATTGTAAGTCAAGTTATGTCATAAAGTTATTTATTGAGAAAGAAAGTAGTTGTAATTCCTTCTGATAGGTAAAAACACCTTCATCATCCTACTGCTCAGTTTCTTCCTCTGCTCCTTGTGTCCATCAGCCTGGTTCTGCTTTTTCCACCCACATCTTCCAGTTTCTCTACCTTGCTTCTACTTTTCCTTGTATTTACCTTCTAATCCCTAGTATGATAGATTGCCTAGAGAGCATGTGAAAAAATCATTTCATGTGCTCTCTAGGCAATCTGCCATACTTGTCTTTGTATCTCATTCTTCTTTGTTCTAACCTTAGAAGTGATGGCTGCTGCTGTTGTCCTCAAAAATTCAGCATTACGGACTTAAGAAATAAAAAGATAAGAATTTATTGTAGATATTTAAATACATTAGAATATGGAAATTCACCAGGACACCAATGTTCTATTGCTTTATGTACTGACATATTGAAATATCCTTATTGGTTGGTAAGATTTTTTGTTACAGATACCTTGGCAAAATTTTCAGTGTGAGGATTTTTTAATCCTAGCATAGATTCATATAGGACGTTTGCTCTCTGTATGTCTTCAAAAAAGTAAACTGAGATTGTGTGGTTAAGTGAATGGATTATTTATTTTTCTCTCACTTTCTCATTGTTTAAAATATGAAATCTGGTGAGATTGGCATTGATTTTTTCCAAGCACTCTTTTATTTTGAAGTGGATGCTTAGAGAACCAAAGTCAAGCCTATAGGTGTGCATTCTAGAGAATCTAAGATGATCTACAGGAAAACTGGGGAGGGACTTTTTGTAAGGGCATGTACTGAGGGGAAGTGTATTTAAACTGGAAGAAGGTAGATTCAGACTAGCTATTAGGAAGAAATCCTTTATTGTGAGGATGCACTGAGTCTACAAAAAGGTTGTCCAAAAAGGTTGTGGATGCCCCTTCCCTGGAAGGCCAGGCTCGAAGGGGCTTTGACCAACCTGGTCTACTGCAAGGTGTCCCTGCCTAGAGCAGGGGGGTTGGAACTATGCAATCTTTAAGGTCCTTCCCAACCCAAACCATTCTGTGATTCTATCACCTCCTAGGAATCTGGCTATCATCTACAGACAGCATGTAGCCTCACAATTTTACTACATGTTGGAGAGACGGATTATTCCTGGAATCACCCTTTTCAATCTTCCCACTTCCATTTTCAGTCTTAAGAAACAGAACCATATTTTAACAGCGGAATGTCAACAATGAGAACAGTTGGGATCCTTCTGGCTGGTTTTCAGACAGAAATGAATGAATGGAAGTGGAAAAGAATTTCCCGAGTGAAAAGGAATTAAATCATAGCTGTCAGAAACAGAGTTTGAATTTGAAAATTGGATGTAAGACCTGAGCACCTGCTTTCTCATTAAGAATGGAAGCCAGACAGAAAAGATTCAAGAACCCAGCCGGGAAATCATAATCAATGCAGTATTTTTAAAAATAAGCCTAGGAAGGAAAAACAAAGTACAGCCTTGGCTCAGATGAAATCAAACACTGAGATTCTCCTTATCTTCACTCCTGCAATATTGTTTCTCGCAGACAATTCTAGGACAGTAAGAAATGGAACTGGGCACACTAGGTAAAACTGAGGGAAAACTCAAAAATTCCACTATATTAAAATGATATTACCTGTATGATTCTAGCAGATTTACTACAAATGAAGTTTAATTTTGTTTTCCTTTCCTACAATAAAACTAATGCATTGCTTGGAGAATTCCCTCCTTTTCCTGCAGCTGCTGTGACAAACTAACTTTTTAAAATGAGTTATGTGCCTGGAAGACTTAAAGGGAAGATGTTACAGAGTCACTGCTGCTTTTGGACCTTGCATCTGGTTAAAATAAGTCTGCCTTATTTTATTCACAGTGAAGTAGTTTATTCATTCATAGTAAAGTAGTTTGGTTAAGAAAAGTGTAGGCCTGAATCTTAGCTTAAAAATCAAATTCCATGTTGCTATGGTATCTCTGAATTTCCTGACTGAAGCAAGAAGGTAATGTTCAAGTTTTTCAGATAAATCCCTTTTTTGGAAAGTTCTTTATGTTGAAAAGTCCAGTGAGCATAAGCCACAGTTGTGGCTTAAGCAGGCAGATAAACAGCACATAGCCATTTGCTCACTCTTTCTTGCCCTGCTGAAGGATAGGGGAAATAATTGAAAGATGCAAGAACTTGTGGATTGATATAAAGGATAGTTTAATAGGAAAGGGAAAAGAAAAAAAGGACAGAACGTAAATAAACAAAAAAATCCACACCAACACAACATCAATCCAACAAAAAAGAAAAAAAAAAATAAGTAAAACAAGTATAAACAAGTAATAAATAAAACAATGTAATCTCTCACCATCAGTCAACCCGTAATTAATTGTTCAATCAATCCCTAAGCAATTGCAGTCCTCCCAGCCAACTTCCCCAGTTCTACCGTTCAGCGTGACGCCATGTGATACAGAGTATCCCTCTGGCCAGTCTGGATCAGAGCTCCTGGTTCTACTTTCACCCAACTCCTCATTGGCAGAGCAGTCACAGTGAGAAGCTGAAAATTCTTTAGCTCTGTGTAAGCACTGGTCTGCAATAACTAAAATGTTGTTAACATTATTCTCATTCTAAATACAAAACGTACTAATGTATCCACTACAGTGAAGAAAATTAACTCCAGCATAGCTGAAACCACAACAGCCATACAGTAAGTTTCCCAGACGGTCAGGGTGCTCTCCAATGATTTCTGTGCATATTCTTAGAAATTTGTATTGACTCTGGATGGGATGGAACTCATTTCCTCATAGCATTTCATATAGTGCTCTGTTTTATGTTGGTAGAAAAGAACAGTGTTGCTTACACCTGTGTTTGTGTCCCAGCAAGTAGCATGGTGGTGGGCAAGAGCCTAGGAGAGTGCATAGCCAGTGGTGGCAATTAGAATTGACCAAAGGAATATCCCATACCATATTATGTCACGGTCAGCAATAAATCTTTTAAGTTACTCCAAAGCAGCTGTTGCTGAGAGAGTGGCTGGCAGTGGGATGCTGGTCGTGTATGATTGCTTTTGCACTATTTCTTTCTTCTGTTTTTTCCTACAACCTTACTGAACTGCTCTTAACTTGACCCATGAATTCTTCTTCTTATTTTAGCCCTTCCAGTTCTCTCCTTCACCCAAATGGGGAGATGTGTGTGAGCAGTCAAGTGCAGGCCTACCTGACAGCCAGAGTTAACCCATCAAAAACTGAACATTCATAAAAGATTCTTCTAATGTTACTGAATGTGTTTGGTATGCAAAACCGTGTTTATCTGGCCTCTTATTGATTTAGGAATAGGTTAGATAGTAAACCAATTGTACAAATCACAAGGTGAATAGTGCTTTAGCAGTAGATGGATATTTTTGGCAGAGGTTCATCTGCTGCTGGATTTTTGAGGATGATTAGGAATAATTTCAGGAGATGTCATTAACACTGCTGTTGCTGGACAGCTACATGACTTCAGAGTAGCTCAGGAATTATAATATTCAGTGCAGGCATCTTTCTTTTATCAGAGGCTTAAAACAGAGATAATTCCAGAGCTGAGAAGAGCTGAGCTGGGAAAAGATCTTTCCATTCGAAAGTACATCTTGTTGAATGGGCAGCCTAGTCCTCTTCTTACCTACAGAACTGACAAAGTAGGGACAACACTTGTGTGAATCATCTCTAGTTTCAGCATATTTTACTGGTGACTCGAATGGAGAAGTTTCAAAGATGGTAAGACATTCCCTTTCATCAGAGAGAGACGCCTTTCATTTGCTCTCACCTGAATCAGATTTAAACCAGGAAGCCAAGATGTGACACATTCCTTACATCATGGCCCTTCTCATGGTTTTTTTGATCCCATTTGTTTTTCACCTCTTTCACGCTAGCAACATCAATAATGTATTTCTCTTCTTACATCAGAAATATAGCTTTTTTTTTTTTTTTTTTTTTTTTTTCTTAGAACAGCAAAGAACACGTGCCAGCAGTGGATAAGACACAGGCCAAAGTCCACAGGCTTCTGGCACTGTGTCTCTGCTTCTTACAGCTGAGGAGCAATAATCTGACTCTTCTGAAGTAGCAGGATCTTATACCCTGACAACTGCAGCCTTGTTCTACAGCTCCAAGCCATTCAAACACATGACAAAAATCACAGTCAGCAACATCCATAGTGGATTTTTTTCCCACCTTAGCAGTTCTTTCTCTCCTCTGATGTGGGCTTGGAGATATACTCTGTGGTATCACTGTTATGCTTTTCATTTATTTTTCCACACTTAGCCACACAGAATGAAACACTCCCTTTTAGACACCAGTCCAAATTATTCAAGAATACTTTTGACAGTTGCCAAGTAATTTAGTAGGATACCTTATTAACACCTTCTCAAAACAGACCTGACAACACAGAAGAGTAAAGCTTTCACTCACTTTTAACTATTCTGCACAGGCTGAATTTACCAGTTATTTAATTTCACCAAAGCACCAGTTTTCTTCCTCTTAGTCGGGTGAAGGGACTTCATGATTCTCTGGGTTAGAACACACATACTGCCATTTACAAATTGTTAGTTTTCTACCATTTATCACCACCAAAATCTACACTTCAGCTGATGAGACCTTAATAGAATGTCAAGTGTTTTAAAAGACACACTTATGTTCAGCAAATAACTCACTAAAATCCTTAATGGGTTCTTCAAAAAATATACTACCAAACCTGTCAAACAAAAGTCTTGCTTTCAAGGCCTTACTCGTATCATTGTTATATTTACAGTCCTGCAAATAATGATAATATAAAATCACCTGATTAGTTTGATTCACTTTCTAGGCTAGCCTTCACTTTTTAACCTTGCCTTTCTAGGTTGCAGCTTATTTTGGGAATAAGTTTTCTTGCATCAAGAATATTCTACCAAAAATTATGTGTGATGTTGGCTGGTATTTTTGCAGAAGTGCTCCATGGGTAGACTAGGAAAAGCCTGACATGAATTCAGAATGAAGGTCAAATCACAGAGTGAGGTTCACTTAAATATTAATAAAAAGTGTAATTCCAATTTAAATTCTTACAATTATATAATTAGAGGGAATATAGCCAGGAATGCTTTCAGATATGTGGCCTTCATTTAACGCATGTAGTGGAAACCCTGGGGACACGGGTTTTGATTCAGGAAATTCCCTCAAAGTTTTTTTAAAAGCAGCATCACTTACTTACCTAAAACAATATGTCCCTGTGAAATGCATGGATATTTAATACCTAGGCAGCATACACCATGTGTTCATCATTATGGATAAATACATCTCTCAGCACCAGACATTTTAGGAAGCAGAGTATAAAAGAAAGCCCTAGGCAGCATCAAAAAATCTAAACCAAACCAAAACAAAAAGCAGGAAGGACCTGTCATTGCTGCAGCAATTAACCTCTCTGCCTTATCCCTCAGTCGTAAGCCCCTGCTATAAGTCCAGGAATTAAAAAAAAAAAGCTAGTGATGAGGAGCTGGATCAGGCAAGTTTAGGCTTAATTTTTGTTGTAGTCGTTACTTACTTAGCCAGCCTCTTCCCTGGAGGAAGCTGTCAGAAGTGTCATGGAAGTGCTGGAAGAGCAAGACAGTAGTTTGCTCTCCAGTCTAGGTTGTTACTGCAAAGAGTGTTACAAACACAGTGCAAACCAAAGTGTACAGAACTCCCACGCTACACAAATGATAGCTACAGAGAGACCAGAGACAGGAAATTTCAAATGCTGCAGTTGAACAGATGTGACTGATCTCCAAGATCTGCTATTGACCACTGTCAATAGCAAATTGTCTCCATTGTCTACTCTGTATGGAGCTTAGCTGTTACAAATTACAAGGCTTCTCTTGTTTCACAACTTCAGCAGGGATCTTTTTCTGGGCTGGACGATATAGTTGCATTTGATTAATTCTTGACCTTCAGAAAACAGCTGAGGCAAGATGAAGCAAGAAGTAAGGTTAACAGTGCAGAAGGTGTCACTCTTTCTCTCACTTTTTGTGCCTCAACACCTCTTAGGCATGGCACTCATAGGCCTGGTGCTGTCAGCCTACAAAGCATGATGTTTGACATTTTAAAGTGACACAGAGATCGTGACTACTAGCAGTAGGGCAGTGAAACTGGTGAAGGATGTGGAGCACAAGTCTTACAAGGAGCAGCTGAGGAAATTGGGCTTGTTTAGTTCGGAGAAGAGGAGGCTCAGGGGAGACCTTATCACTCTCTACAACTCTTTGAAAGGAGATTGTGGAGAGATGGGGGTAGGCCTCTTCTCCTAGGTAACTAGGGAAAGAGAAAGAGCTGATGGCCTTCAGTTGTGCCAGGGGAGGTTTTGATTGGATATTAGGAAAAAATTCTTCTCACAAAGAGTAGCAATGTATTGGAATAAGCTGCTGAGGAAAGCAGTGGTGTCACAGTCCCTGGAAGTTTTCGAGAAAATGGTAGATGTGGCACTTAGGGACATGGTTTAGCGGGCATGGTGATGGGTTGACAGTTGGACTGGGTTATCTTAGTGGTCTTTTCCAAACTTAACAATTATATAATTCTAAATTCTGTCTCCCTTTCTAATCTAACCTGCAAATAAAGTCATAATAAGTAATTAGATTACTCCTCTCTTTCAAGAGTTCTGGCAGCCTGAGTGAAAAGGCTTCTTCAAGGGCCACAGTCTGCCAGGAATTTGGCCTCCTTTTCCACTAACTACTGAACTGATAAAAGCCAATTCAGGCCTATTATTCCTTCCTTCAAATTTAATTGGTTCTGTTTCCTTCCTCTGTAAACTGAATATAAAACCTCAACAGCACACTATTTTTAAAAGTAAATTTTTTGGTTTTGCCTTTGGCAAAAGGTAGATCACTCTATCTACAGGCAGCTATCCTAGTCTACAGCTACTAGTCCTTGAAGTCCAACATTAAATGTATTTGCCCTGACATCTAGGCAACGTCACAGATTGCCTCTAACTGGATAAGCTGTTATTTTCTGTATACTTCCAGATGTTGCATTCATATTGACTTCAGTAGACTTCATTAAAACCTACTGTTTTCAGTGATGAAGTGAATGGCTTTAAACTGGAAGAAGGTAGATTCAGACTAGACACTAGGAAGAAATCTTTTACTGTGAGGGTGGTGAGGCTCTGGAACAGGATATAGAGGTCCTGTACCTGGAAGTATTCAAAGCCTGGTTGGATGGGGCCTTGAGCAACCTGCTCTACTGGGAGGTGTCCCTGTGTATAGCAGGGGAGCTGAAACTAAATGATCTTAAATGCTGCTCTCAACCAAAAGCATTCTATGATTCTATGATACTATGAATTCTTTTTCAAATACCTTCTTATCCTTCCTGTATTTGCAAACCTTCATGACTACAAAACAAATATACACCAAGACCCGACACAAGGTGGTAGTGGAGAGAAGGGAAAAAGAAGAGTGAATGTATTTTAAAGTGCTGTAGATGTCAAGTAAGTCATGTGTTTTCCCTGTTGAAGGCCTCCTGTGGATGGCTGAAAACTGAGTCCAGAAGTATGAATAGTGAAAATGTTACATGACTTTTAAAGTACAAGAAAATCTTCAAAATGTTCAACCAGGAAAAAATATATTGATGAAAGGATAGACTGGGTGTCAATG
Organism: Centrocercus urophasianus; assembly: GCF_019232065.1. NCBI lineage: Eukaryota > Metazoa > Chordata > Aves > Galliformes > Phasianidae > Centrocercus > Centrocercus urophasianus. The sequence continues at coordinate 8,340,124 of NW_024885088.1, read as the reverse complement.
TTCTGAACCATTTCTACTTCTGGAGAAGTAGCTTTGGGCAAGGACGAGAACCATACTCGTAGAGCACTGAGAAATGAAAATTAAATCATTACACAGAAAATTGGTGTAAGTTCTCCATGATACTTTTACTTTCATAAAAGAATGTGGATGAAAAAGGGAGAAACTGAGGATAGAGGTGAGAACATGGAAAGAACATCCTCAGTAGAAGAGGAATATCTCAGCAATGCCTTGAACAACTTTCTCAAACTACTCTGCATCTTGGAAGAGTAACATTGCCTAAAACTGTTAAGCATCACAACTATACATATCCCTATCAGAGAACTCCAAGTATATGTGTGTGAAAGCAGAACTTTTTTATTTATGCCACCAAAGTACAAGTTAGAGAATGAGGATGCTTAAGTCTGAGGATATACTTCATAGGTTTCTAAAAAAATGCAATAGAGGCTGACATCATTCTATGCAAGGTAATGGGAAGGGCTCATTTAATCCCTTGATGAGCATTAACCGATGTTCCTCTAGCAAGGAACAGGCAATGCTGAAGTAACTTATAGCCCTTCTATCCTTCTATTATCAATAAAGAAATGCTGTTAGATGAGGAAGGTGAAAACAGTGGACTTTGCACTTGAATTAGAATACAATGAAGATGATAACAAGTTTAGTTAATGTTCTGAAGTGAATTTAATGCTTTTTAGTTTATCTGATGACTAACTCACTACCTTGGAGTAGGTTCTAAGAAAGCTCTACATCTTGCTTAAACCAGCTATTTCAGTGCAGAACAACTGATCAGATGCTGCTAGAATGGCAGATGGAACCCAGCTTCAGCAAGTAGCTTGAAATATAGGCATAGCACCTGGTAAGTTATCAGTAGATTTCTTAAACAAAGCTAGATTTTTGTTTTTTAGCATTTTTCCCATTTTGTCTTACAACTCTTGCTCTTGCAGAGTCTAAAACTAAAAGGACCAAACACACCAGAATCAGGAGCTATCTTAAACTGAAATAATCAGAAACTGGGAGAGTGTTTGGACAAAATATAGCATAATGTGGTCTCAGCTTGGGTTGACCAGAGTTTAGCATCTGTTTATGGCTGTACTGGAGACTGGGTCATTGCTAGACTGTCTCAGACGACATTCTTACGGTGTTAGGCAAACTTGAAAAGCACCTTGTAAAAGCACCTGGTTGTAAAAACGACAACCAGTTCTATGATTCTATGATTCTTCCATGTTTAATAAATTACAAGATTAGGTCAGTAAAATAAGACATGTACGGATACACTAAAATATCTCAGGCCTTTCTATTTGCCAGTTGAGTTATTTTCTCCCACTATGTAGCTTCTAAACCAGGTGGAAAAAAGTTAATTTCCTAGTTAATAAAATCCTCATTGCTTCTCTTGGGAACTATGTCATATTTAATAGTTCACCATGCCTTGATACACCTTCTTTTTTCTGATATATAGGAATACCAGTTCCTTTCATCCCCTTTATTTAAGAATGATTGTTGTCTGAATTAGTTATTCCTTCTGACTCCTTCTGATTTTGCCCATTACATCTCTCTACAGTAAGAAAACATTGCTAACTTCTATTTATTTATAATATGGTGTAGAACAAAAATAGGATTTTTCATAAATTATATATAGAGTGTGAGCCAAAGGAAGTAACAGAACTCAGTTTCCCAGGTTTCAGACAAGTTTTGAGCTTCAAGTTTACCCATGCTCTGTTGCAAGTGAAGTAGTCAGTTCCATTTCCCTAAAGTCACAGAACCAACAAGGTTAGAAAAGGACTCCAAGGTCTTTTAGTCTAACAGTCCACCTACACCAATATTTTCCCACTATAACATGTTTCTTAGTACAACATCTAAACTCTTGAACGCTTCCAGTGACAATGATTCTACCACTTCCCTGGGTTCCATCACTTGACTAAGCTTTTGGAGAATAGATTTTTCCTAATATCTAGTGTGAATCCCCCCGGGTGCAACTTGAGGCCATTTGCTCCAGTCCTACTGCTAGTTACACAGCAGAAGAGACTGACTCAAGAAACCACTGAAAAGAGTTGGCCATGTCCCTTTGTCTCCTACACTTAAGGTATTTATAAACATTAATAAGATCCCATCTCAGTCTTCCTTTCTCAAGGATGAACAGACCCAGGTCTCTCATCCTTTGCTCATAAGGGAGATGCTCCTGGCTTTGTCGTCTTCTGTGGATATCATGTTAAAAGTCTTGCTGAAGTCCATTACATCCACTGCTCTTTTCTCACCTACTCAGCTGTTCATGACATCGTATAAAGCTAATATTTCCCTTTGGTGAATCCATGTTGGCTACTCCTGATAACTTTCTTGTCTTCCACATTCTTGGAGATGACCTCCAGAATAATTCGTTTTATCAACTTCAAAGGTTATCTTTACTACATAAGCAGGTAATCAAATGCTATTCTACCCTGTACTTCCCCATGTGAGAGACAATATCTTCCTATTAGATCCTCACGTTGTTGAAATTAGAATAAATCCCTGAACACAAGCTTTACTGTCTCAGAAGAAATAAAATCAGTGGTGTGATTTTATGCAGTAACCTTTTTGCTTGGGAAGACTTTTTCTTCAGACTCTTCTGTATTTGTCTGTCAACTGGATTTATTGCAATGGTCATTCTTTAAGAAAGATTTTGAGGGTGACAGGACATTTCTCACTGGATGCACACGAGAATTTTCTCTGTTGGAGTTTTCTCTGGTGGGAAGAAGTTGAGAAAGAGAGATAAGCTTTACTAAGTTGTTAATTTGGTTATAGTGATCTGTGATGGCTGGAACAATTGGTGTGCAGAAAACACTCTTCAAGTGAGATTTTAGTCAGTATGATGGCACTGATTAGTTTAGGACAGACAATTTTTTTAAAATTCAAACATTTGAATATGAAAAGAGCGTTTGATTAAAAACTATCTACTTAAGTAAACCTATGGACTGTGGTTTAGAGCATCCCTCTTGATCTTTTTAGCTTTAGAAAAAAAATAAGTTTTATCACAAGAAACTGAAATGTGAAGATTAAATGACTTTTCCAAAATCATATAGTTTGCAGCAGAACACAGAAATGAATCCACATCTTCTGAATGCTTGGTTATCATCTTAGCCACTCTTCTGCAAAACAAATCTTGTGTTAGAAATTAAACTTCTGCGTTCATTTCAAATCTCACTCAGAATCCAGCTCCATATATATGGCAAGGTTGTTGCAAATTTTCTCCCAAGTCAGAAGAAGACTCAGGAAAAATAAATTAGGTCTTTTTATGTAACTATGTCAAGAGAAAACTTACCAGCCAAACCTTCCAATGAAAGTAGATTTCCCTTGGGTATTCTGATTTACAAAGTCTATCTTCTTTATTTTTGGAGAATAATTGTTGCACCTTCTAAAACAACACTAAATAGCCAATAGCAACAGTGTCTTGTGTGCTTGTAAATGATCCTGGCCAATGAAAGAAAAGAGAAGCTGTTATCAAATTAATGAAGAAGGAAGACAGAAAAACAAAGCAATCAGTACAAACAACAGATTTGGCAAGAAATCATCTGTTGGTTCTACACGAATTAATATTTTTTTCTCTCTTTACAGAGAGAGAAAGTAGACCCTTCTAGATGCTTACTCAGTCTTCCTGAGATAGGTGATGAGTGGTTTTCTAGTAGATCCTGCCTCCACTGCCTCCCTCCACTGATTGTACAGTAGCTTACAGTAGATAGATGACTGATGACTAGTTTTAAGAGAAAACTCAAATATTACATCTCTTAGGTATGTTCTAGTTACAAAGATTTTCCTAAGACATATAGGCAGAGCAGCTAAGGCATCTTCTTATTCCTTTGTCCTGATTTACTCTACATCTACATATATTTCTTAAGATTTACAAAAAAAAAAAAAAAAAAAAAAAAAAAAAATCATGAGGGAATTTCCACAGACTTTAAGCTATGCTGCAGGCAAACATTTTCCTGTACATAAAGATCACTTCTTAAATCTATACACAGCCACAATTCTTGGTAAAAAAGAAATCTTTTGAGCAGCTCGTTTGCATTTCTTCATACAACTCCCAAGAACGCGATCAAAGAATGAAGGCAACTGAAAAACACTGAAGTCAAACTTGAAAGATACTTTGTTGTATAATCTTTCCTCTTCTGAAAATTCCTTCCTACTGTTTGACAATACAGAGAAACATCAAATGTTGCATTCTGTGACAAGGGCAGTGTCCAACTTCTGCTGCCTAAATGTAAAAGAGTTCATTTAAACCACGTTATAAAAATGAAAGAAATCAGAGGCAGTTAACTTCCTTTATCATTCCAATAATTTATTTTATCCTCAGGTCATCTTTTACCCAACAACATCTTTTTGTTGTCCATTTAGGACATTTTTCATTTCAGAACAGGTTTTTTTTTTCCAGCTGAGTGATTGGAGGATTATTTTATCATAGCACTGTCTAAAATCTAACACAACAGTGTCTAGATATTTCTGAGTGATACCTTCAGATTGTTTAGTAAAATCACAGCAGGAAACTAAAAGATCTCCTGAGTTAGAGTTTTTACCTGATATAGAAATCTTTTAAATCAAATTATCATCATATGGTTCAAATATGATGGAAGAAAACTAGGCTGTGAGTGTGACTATATGCAGTTTGTGCACCAACATGCATGTCCACATTAGCAAAAAAATAAGCAGTTTATAAACATCAGGCAAATAAAACAACTTCATAATATCTTTTCCTGAAACACAAGAACCTAACTTTTGCAACATCAAAATCCAGTTAAAGCCTGCTGCAGCCCATTCTGCAGTGCTGAAAGGCACTGAGAAAGAATGGGACTTTTCTAGTTGAAATTCTAAAGAGAATTGAAAAAACTCTGATTCTTTATAAAAAAATGTGCAATTGTATAGTAATGATATTCTCATATTCTTTACTACAAATTGTTTATTTTCCAGTAGCACTGATCTATTTCTTTACAGAGATCTATTTTATTTTGTTTTGTTTTTAATACTGCTAAGATTTTTTTGTTTTGCTTGGTTGTATTTTTTTTAGCTTCCGGTCTTAACAGTACTGGAAGCCCTCAGGCTATCTATGCTGCCTCTGATGACCTCACTAGTCAAAGTGTTGACCACCACACGGGCCCATTGGCAGTGTCAGAACTCATGTCATTGAGCAAAAAACAAATCAGGAATCTTGCTTAAAATAGTAGATGATGACATACAGATTGTCTGGGGTTTCACTTTTAACTGTGTCAACATTGTGCCAGTGAAAGAACCGCAGATGTCTAATTAGTCATGAAGAGATTAGAGCTTTCTGTTGACAATTATTTTCACCTGGACTGTGCCAGAGTACAATTATTTCTACCTGGACTCTGACCTTCCAGATTCATTGTCTAATGCCAATCTGTATTTTACTTTGATCATTTGCTACAGCCTTTGCAACACACCCCAGCCCCAGCTCATATCTTCTGCCTGCTTTTCCTGTCCTAGCCATCTCCCAGACCCCATCTACCTCCTGTAAATTCAGTATAGTGTTCACGCAACTGTATGAAGACACTTATTCCATAATGGGGTCATATGGGGTAAATAACACCCGGTTCTTTTGCTTTTAGCACCATGGATCACTTAGAGACTAAACTGAAATATTGCCGTATTGAAAGGAAGCCAGTTGAAGAGAAATCATATGTGTACAATAAATATAATCTGTCTTTTCTTCATTAGGAAATAAACAGGCTGATATAGTCCTTTTTCAATGAAAATTAAACACATCTACTTTGTTTAGACAATAGATATTCAAATACTGTGCTTAAAGGAAAAGGCATTTTTTACTTGTAGAAACAAACAAAAAACAATGCAGCTGAGAATATTGAGAACATTTCCAAGCCATTAGAAATGCTGTTTTTTTAAGAAAAAATAGGACACCGGGAAATTGCAGAGGATTGATAGAACATAAACATCGATAACAGCTATGAAGTAGGTTGGAGGGATTCATGGCAAGTATGAGAACAGCTTGATGCAGATGCTAGGCAGAGTCACAGACAGGCTGCTATGGGGAACTACACAAAATGAACAAAGAAACTATGATGGCAAGATGAAAGATATGCTATCATAAAAACTTGGGTTTGATTTCTAGATTTTTCCTCTCTTTTAAAGACAACACTTTTGATGGTTAAAGACACTGATGAAGGCATAATATTTTTACTACTATCTAAAGCATTTGGTAGAGTCCTGTATAACTACAATTTTAGCTGAAAAATTAGTAAATAATGGCAGTAAAAGTGAGTATCTGTGCAATTCACATTAAATATATCAAAGGTTAAGTGTTTACCACACTTGACTGTAAAAGTGTGGTAAACTGCATGATGGAGTTCATCATATAGAGTGGATCCACTGCCGTCCAAGGGGTTCGTCTTCCTGGCTGAGAATTTCTTATCACCAAGTTTTCAAAAGACCTCTAACATCATCCAGTCCAACCATCTACCTATCACCAATATTTCCCACTAAACTCTGTTCCTCAGTACAACAACTAAATGTTTCTTGAACACCTCCACCACCGTGGTAGCCTGTTCCAATGTCTGGCCACTCTTTTGGAGAAAAAGCTTCTCCTAATGGTCATCCTGAACCTCCCCTTGTGCTACTTGAGGCCATTACCTCTTGGCCAATTGCTAGTTACGTGGAAGAAGAGGCTGATTCCCATCTTACTACATCCTCTCTTCAGGTGGTTTTAAAGTGCAATAATGTCATCCCTGAGCTCCCTCTTCTCCAGACAAAATTCCAGTTCCCTCAGCCTCCCCTCATAAGACTTGTGGTCCAGTCTTCTCATCAGCTTAATTGCCCTTCTCTGAATGCCTCTCAAGGCCTCAATGTCCATGTATTGAGGGGCCCAAAACACAGTACTCCAGGTGCAGCCTCACCAGTGCTGAGTACAGGGGGATGATCACTTCCTTGCTCCTGCTAGCAACGCTATTTCTGATACAAGCTAGGATGCCATTGGCCTTCTTGGCCACCTGGGCATACTGCTGGCTCATGTTCAGCTGAGCATTGATCAACACTCTCAGGCCTGTTTCTTCTACACAATCATCCAGTCATTCTGCCCCCAGTCTGTAGCATTGCCTGGGATTGTTGTTGTCAAAGTGCAGGATTCAAGAATACTTAGTATTCTTGAAAGTAAAAATACATAAAGATAAACATATATATACATATAGTATATATAAATATATATAATTTTATATATATATGCACATGAATATATAAAGGTCACTTGAAAAGTAATGCCCCCTATTTGTTTCCACAGAAACTGCAACAGATACAAAGAGCAGAGTAACAGTATTTGACAGAGCAAATTCTCAGCTACAAAATGTTTTTCAACAATCACTACCATTAACTATGCATTTTTACCAGCAATGAACAACCTGAATGCTACACTCAAGAAAACCTGCAGCAGTGAATGTGATTCACTGTTTCAGAGCAGCTATGATGGCTTTGTTGCTAAGAAAATGTTGCCCATGTAATCCATCTTTCATCAACTCAAACAGATGGAAATCAAAAGTTGCCAAATTCGGACCATACAGTATGTATGATAGGACAGTCTAGTCAAGATTGGCAATGTGCTCCATGGTCTTCAAACTTGTATGGAGGCTGGCACTATCATTTTGCAAGAAAAAAAAGCTTTTTTTCTTCTTTGTCCTGATTTGAGCCTTCAGCTCAGTTAGTATCATGATGTAGCAAATAGAATTGATGGTTTGTCAATGTTCCAGAAAATCCAGAAGGATTCTATGATTCTAAGTAGAGAAAGAACAGGAATATTATCCCTCTCACATGAAGGAGAGATTTCCTGAAGTCTTCTATCCAATTTCATGTCTATTCTGCAAAAATAATATAGAAAAACTGGAAAGTGTTCTGAAAGATCTAAGAGAATGACTTGAGATTACTAACACACGTCTCAGAGTGTGAGTCTGGTTTAGAAATATCACAGTCTGAAAGTAATTTCATATCAGAGATAGCTTTCTAATCAAATAGAATAAGACAGAACATAAGATTCAGTGACTAGAATATGCAGATAAACAAAACCCAGACTATGGGAAAAACATGCCTCTTTTACCAGGGAGGGAAAGATTCCTCTGAGTTTAAGGTGATTTCTCTCTTAGTTAGAGCTTGCAGCTCATTCAGATCTGTGCACATGGACTCAGACAGCCAGAGATCCAGGCTTGAAGCAGAAATTTCTGGGTGAAATGCGTCAGCTTGCATTATGTGATGGTCAGACTAGATTATAATTGTCCCATGCAGTTCATTGTAGGGGAGTTGGACTAGATGACCTCTACAGATCCCTTCCAACTCACGTGATTCTATGACTTCAGTTTTAGTAACCTATTAAAAATTCATTATTTTTTATTGCAGAAAAAAGGACCAGAGGTCTTCTGTTTGCAGTAGAGAGATGGCCATCCACTGAAGTGCAGTTTGCAGACTGAGAGATATGAAATAGTAAGATGAGGAGGGTGTCCCAGTGGGTTGTTTATACTCAGTATATCTGTGTCTGATCTGAATGAAGTCTTGATGCACACTGAAATTATTCAATAGGCACTTAAATAAGTTAAATACATTCCCTTTCCTTTCCATTTAATCTCCCAAGTCCTAAGGCTTTCATTTATAGTAAAAAAACTTAGCCAGTGAATCTATACTACTCTATAATAAGGACAGCATAATGCTTGTTGAATTTTTGGACTATGTCTTTTAATCACACCTATTTAAGTAAAATTTACATGATCATTATGAACTGCTCTTGTGAATGGCTCTTTATCAGCCTACAGTGATTAGGACATTGTAGATGCCAAGACAAAATTCTGTCAGCACTACAAAAAGCAATTTCATCAGGTTTCTTTTTACACAGACTTGTGGCTTGCACTGGCCCTGCAGCCTGCCAGATTTTTTTAATCTTCCCTAGCCATTCCACATGATGCTTTATTCAGATGGAAATTAAAACAATTTCAAGAATGAATAGTTCTAGCCTGTTTTTAAAAATAGCCGTGCTTTTCAGCGGGGAATGTGATTCCTTATCCATGTGCAACGAAGGTGACCTCCTTGTCAGATCTAGCCTATAATAGGAGATGTCTGCTGCTGTTCTACTTTTACATTGGTTCAAAAATAAACAGCAAGTTCCTCTGGCTGGCCTCTGTCTTTAAATGCAGGCAAGGAACATTCTTTGAAAGGAAGCACTCAACTGTTTGAGGGACCAACTTTAATTGATACATCAATTATGTGTGTTAAGCATTAATGCTTTCCTAATATGTTTATGACTTGCACAACTACGTATAATATCAGTGCACAGTAAACACAGTCGTATACATTTAGGATATCCCACAGATGTGAGTTAAAAGAGAATGTATTTATTTTTGCAAAATTGAATCTTTGTGCTCAGATTTGAAATTTATGTAACGTGCCAGGGATATCACAGTAGATGATATACTTTTCCAAATACAGATGAATGAATCAGATGTGTGTGATATTTTACAGAAAAAAAAAAAAAATCCCAATAAAAAAATGGACTCCATCTTTTAAAAAAAAACAAAACAGAAAAGGGAAAATTCAGGAAGGGAAGTAGAAGATTAACCCCTGTTTTAACTGTCATTAATATCCAGGAGTTAAAAATCTACAGTACAGTGCAGTGCAGACATTGAAAGTATGAGACTTTAGGCAATTAACAGCAATATGCAGCAATGTAATTGCTACATTTACAGCAATGTAAAAGACTTAGATGGTATAAGGCAAAAATGTATAGCAAAACATATTTTCATCGTGAGATTAAGTACAATATTGTTAAAATGAGACTCTAGACCAATATCTTTGATTTTAATATAGCACATACACCAAAGAACCGAGTGAAGTGCAAACACTGGATACACTTCACTTTGTTCCAGCTGGATCACCATGTTGTGACTGATGGATTCAGAGACACAGAATAACACTGCTGATAATGTCTGGGCTGAGAATCCATCATTTTGTTTCAGAAGAGAAACGTCTGAGGAGAGACAGTGCAGTGTCTTTGTGTAATGATCTACTTCTGGCACAAGATATCAGCCGTTCAGCTATGTACAGTATAATGGCCTCCATAACAATGGACAAAGAGAAAAAGTTGCTTGGGAGGCACATCAGGATCTGAAGTCAGAGCAGTACTTCATATATTCCAGCTGTTAGATACTTTGAAACACATGGTAACACTAAAAATGTTTTTATTCCTGTTGTTAGATTGTGTGATAAAATCTCCACACATGTGAAGGTGAACAGAGACAAAGGCAAGTGGGGAAATCCAACTAATACCCTGATATGGACACATCCAGGCCCATAAAAGAAGTCATTAGCCCATCAGTGTCTCATCTCCACAAACATGAAGGAGAAGAGGGGCACAGCTGCACGTGGGAACACCCCAAAAAGATTGAAAGGACTGAGCACAGCCCTGCTGAAAAAGACCCGTGGGTACTAGTGGATGGGAAGCTGGACACAAGTGCTCTTGCAGCTCAGAAAAACAATTGTATCTGGGTCTGCATCAAAAGAAGCATGGCTAGCAGGTCAGGAGAGGTGATCCTGCCCTTGTACTACGTGCTGGTGAGGCCTTACCTGCAGTACTGCATCCAGATGCAGACTTCTCAGTACAGGAGAGATAGAGACCTATTGGATCATGTCCAGAGGAAGGCCACAGAAATGATCCAAGGGATGAAAAACCTCTCCTATGAGGACAGGCCAAAAGAGCTGAGGCTATTCAGCCTGGAGAAGACTGAGAGGTGACCTCATAGTGGCCTTCAAGCATCTAAAGGAGAGCAACAGGAAAGAAGGGGACAGACTCTTCAGCAGGGTCTGCAGTGATAGGAAAAGAGGAAATGGCTTCAAGCTCAAAGAGAGTAGATTAAGGTTAGATATCACCTTCTTTTACACTGAGGGTGTTGAGGCACTGGAACAGATTGCCCAGAGATATGGTTGATGTCCCATCCCAGGAGACTTTCAAGATGAGGCTGGATAAGACCCTGTTCAACCTGATCTAGCTGTAGATGTCCTTGTTCATTGCAGGGGAGCTGGATTAGATGGCCTTCAGAGATCTTTTCCAACTCTAAGGATTCTATAATTCTATGATTCTAAAAACCTGTAGAAATGAGCCCGTACCCTGGCCTTGTCCAGGGCTGTCACGGGAAAGACCAGCCCCATCGTTGAGCATCGATACTCATCTGTATATTTCAGTGGAAACATCTCTCTGGGTCACATCATAGAGTGAGTTTAGTCACTGTCTGAAGGCAAAGCAAGTTACAAATACAAAGGAGGACTATCTTAGGATTGTACAAACTCACAGTAGAATGTTTAATTAAGGAAACGAGAGAAAGGGAGTGGTCAAAGTGGTTTGGATAGGAAGAAGCATGGAAAACAGAAGAAAAAGAAAAGAAAAAGCCTCATGTAACAGCCACATGTCAGTACAATTGTTCAGCCATTCCTTGTATCTAACCATAGAATCATAGAATCATTAATGCTGGAAAAGACCACTGAACTCCTACCATCTACAACCAATATTAGCCACTGAACCCTGTCCCTAAGTACCACATTCACATGTTTCTTGAACATCTCCAGGAATAATGACTCAATCACCTCCTTGGACAGCCTGTTCCAACACTTGACAATCCTATTGGAGAAGAATTTTTTCCTGTTATCCAGCGTGAACCTCTCCTGGCACAACCTGAGGCTATTACTTCCCATCTTATCGTTAGTTACAGGGCGAATCTCTCCTTCACTACAACCTCCTTTTAGGTAGTTGTAAAGAGCTATAAGGTCTCCCCTGAGCCTCCTCTTTCCCAGACTAAACAAGCCCAGTCACCTCAGACCCTCTTCATGAGACTTGTGCTCCAGACCCTTCACCACTGTCACTGTCCTTCACTGAACATAGTCCATGGCCTTGATGTCTTTCTTGTAGTGAGGGGCCCCAAACTGAACACAGTACTCAAGGTGTGGCCTTGCCAGGGCTTAGTACAGAGGGATGATCACCTCCCTGCTTCCTACATTCTGTACAGTTTGTCCTATTTTCTTAATGAAACTCCACTTATATATAACACTCTGTTCTGTGAGCGTGTTTGTATATGGAGGTCCACATGCCAGCCACTTGAGAACAAACCACAGATGAGAAGGCCTGTATACCTGTGGTTCTGGCAGCTGAAACAAGTAAGGGTGTGCATAATCCTGGGTGATTAATAGCTCTCTTAGAAGGGATGGAATTGTTTTTTTTCAGAGTATCTGCTATGATACTATATTTTTTGTTCTTGAAGAAAAACAACATAACACACATGTTTATAGTTGCATGCAAAGCTGTGCTATGCAGAGCCAAGCACATTTGCAGCAAAAGGCCCAAGGAGCTGGGAGGGAACAGAATTAGTACAGCTGACTTAAACTGGCCAAAGGGATATTCCATACCATATGACATCATTGTGGAAAGAGTTTTGAATGGGGTTCATCTGGCTCTCTTCCACTGCCTGGGAGGCTAGCTGGGCATCAGCGGGGAGGTGGAGAGCAATTGCTTATGCATCACCTGTTATAAACATTCATATATATACATACGTAGTCATAAATATTACCCTTTTCCTTTTTTCAATCTTAGTAAGCAGTTTTATCTCAACTCATGAGTTCTATGACACCCTGACTGGAGAGATGGATTTGAAGGGCGAATGACTCAGTGGCTAAGGAATTGGTTGGAAGGTTGCAGCCAGAGGGTTGAGGTCAATGGCTCAATGTGCAGGTGGAGGCTGCTGACAAGCAATATACTACAGGGGTCCATCTTTGAGCTGGTACTTTTTAACATCTTTACCAATGACATAGATGATGGGATTGAGTGCACCCTCAGCAAGTTTGCTGATTATACCAAGCTGAGTGGTGCAGTTGATACAGTAGCAGGAAGGGATGGCATTCAGAGGGATCTTGATAAACTCAAAAGGTGGGCCCTTGAGAATCTAATGAGGTTCAACAGAGCAAAGTGCAAGGTTATGCACTTAGTCGAGGTACTCCCAGATACATGGACAGACTGTGAGAACTCCTAGACAGTAGCACTGCTCAGAAAGACTTAGGAACCCAGGTAGATGAAAACCTTGAGTCAGAAATGTGCACTTACAGCCTGGATGGCCAATGGTATCCTGGGTTCCATCAGAAGAATGGTGGCCATCCCTTTCCTCCCAAGAAGGGTAAGGGAGGTTCCTCTTCACTCTGCCCTTGTGAGGCCCTAGCTGGAGTATATTGTATTCCCCCAACACAGGGAAGATATCAAGGTTTTGAAGAGTGTCCAGACAAGGATCAAGAGATGATCAAAGGGCTGGAGCACCTCTCCTATGGAGACAGGCTGAAGGAACTGTGTCGCAAGACAAAGAGGCTTGAGGTTCAAGATATTGACCCCAATCTCTTTGAATTAAGACCTGGAATGGAGTCAAGGTGTTGATCAAGTAATAGTGTGCTTTTATTTACTAAAAGACAGGTGAGCAAGAGAGGGAAAAAAAAGAAAAGAGAAGAAAAGGAGGGAGAAAGGAAAAAGGAAAGAAAAGCAAGTCATCACTGTGGGTCCTGTGATGGAAGGTCCATACTCCTTTTTCTTCTGGGGTGGTTGAGGATGTGGTGGGGCAAGCACTGCCAGCTGTGTGGTTGGCAGTGCCTCTTATGCCATATGATGGTCCCTTCTGATCGGCCAGGAGTTGTTGCCAGGTGGAGAGAGTATCTAGTATCTTGTGCTGCGTGCATGCTGCGTGCTTCTCCCCTTCGCATGGTGGCTGTGGAGGCTGTGGGTGGGAGATGGGGAGTGACCCAAGACCACCTTAGAAGACAACTAACTTCTGGCTTCTCCGTTGTGTTTCCAAACAACTTGAGTTTGTTCTGCATTTTTCACAGCAGTGTTACAGTTTTTGCACTGAGGCCTTCACAAGATTGGTACAACTTTGTCTCCAGTCAGCAGTTAGCTGCAAGTCTGTCACTTAACCAATCAGAAAGAGAGTGACAATTCACAACGTCACAGTTCTGCAGTGTTGTCGCAGTCTGAGCCAGAAAGAAACACGTCACTTTGCCCCCACAGACCGGGCCAGTTGAGTCTGGAAGAGAAGGCTGTGGTCTTCCAGTGTTTAAAGCAGAATTTATAAATATGAGACAAAATAACTTTTTACAAGGGTAGATAGTAATAGGACAAGGAAGAATTATTTTAAGCTAAAGGAGAGTACATTTAGATTAGGAACCAGGGGAATGTTTTTTACTGAGAGATTGGTGAGGTGCTGGCACAGGCTGCCCAGAGTGGTTCTGGATGCCCCGTCCCTTGAGGTGCTCAAGGCCAGATTGGATGGGACCCTGGGCAATCTGATCTAGTACTTGATCTAGTGGCTGGCAACCCTGCCTCTGGCAGGGGTGTTAGAACTTGATGATCCTTGAGGTCCCCTCCAACACAAGCCATACTATTAATTCCATGATTCTGTACATTATTATTTTTTCTCAGTTCTCTCTGTCATCCCACTGGAAAGCAAGGAGTGAGTGAACAGCTATGTGGTGCTTAGCTACCTGGTGGATTAAACCATAACGACAGCAAACTTGACAAGTTGGATTAGGCAGATAATGGATGAAGTGCAGAAGATAATCAGGGAGAGAGAACATCCTGGAACGGCTTCTGGTGGACTCTGGGTGAGGCAAGTCTAGAGAGAAGCCTGTTAAAGGATGGCCCCATGTACAGAATGGGCAAGAATAACATTCATCTTTTCTCAGAATAGAGATGCAAGAAAACATCCACTGTTTTGAAACCTTTTTTGAAACCACTGTAACGAAAACTTTTGTTGTTACATGCAACATATTTCCTTGGGAAATTCGGAGTCAGTGCATTACTGAGGATAAGCGGTTACTGAACAGCCAAAAATAAAAAGGAAAAGGTAGTAAGTCTGTGGAGTCTCAGTCTTTAAGATGTAAGAGCTGGCCTTTAACTGACTAAAGCCAGGAAAAATATTTTCTTTCTCAGTGTGGTACACCATAATTCTCCATTATGAAAAGTCTTGACTTGCTCTCATGATTACCTGGTACTACAAGGAGTGAAAAGCAAAATCTGCTCTAAGAGTAGCAGGGCCTGTACCTTTCAAAATAGCATTGAAATGTGATATAGATCATGATAGCTCTTCCTTTTCTGGAGCACTGAAGAAATAAAGAACTTGACCATGGACTTCAGTGGAAGACGGTACAGGAAGAGATGCGGATAATTAAACCCTGAACAGTGTGACTACAGATGGATTGTTCAGTAATCTGCTGGCTCTTGGAAGTATGATTGTATGATTTTACAATTAAAAAGTTATAATTTTATATTAAAATATAGTAGTTTTATAATATAAATAAATCCTGGATGCTGAATCCTGAAAATTACCAGGCAATCTGAACATTGTCAAGTTGTACCTAAACTGAAAGAGCTGCATTCTGGTCATGTGTTTGTCTTGAGGTGAACATTCGGTATACCACATTTTAGCAGTTAAAATTGGCATCATCATTCAGACATTTGTACAGAGGGACTGGAAGAGTGAATCCTTCTTTTGCCATGGCCTTCTAGTGTGATCTAGGTTTGATGTTTAATTTCCCTGCACAGTGATTTTCCCATTTATAAAGTGAGAATTTACGCCCCTTCTTTAATCTGTAGAGCTTTTTCTGAACCTTAAAAATGTCATGGTGGTATGTTAAAAGACATGACACTAAGAATGACCAATATGGACAGGTAAAATGACAGTCTACCTAGAAAGCAACTTTTTAGCTAGTGAACTTTGCAGAAGAGATTCTTGGACAGATTGGACAAGACAAAAAAAGAGTTCCCATTGCTGATTATTATTTAGTAGGTTTTCTCACCACTTGTTCCGATTAGGGGTTCTAGCATGTTTCCTATGTTCTCCTTCCCACTTGTTCTGATATTGAAGCCACCATTAGATAGGCATTTTAGAAAGAGAATTCCAAATGTGAATTTTTTCAAAAACTGCAAGATGGGGGATGAAAACAGAGTATTGGCTCCTGATGTGTAAGTTCAACTGGGGATTCAAATTCCACCTAGTTTGGGGTTATGTTATTGTGAGATTCCAGTTCAAGCTCATCTCTCCAGTCATTATTTGGAATTCATGACATTAAAATTCTTTCCACAGGACGAAACGGATGTCATCACAAACACTACATTATGACTTCCCTAGAGGTTGCTGGAGAAGAAACTAGCCCAGAAACAGCAAAGATCTTTAAAAAAAATCATGACCTTTCAGCAACAGAACACATGGGAAAATCTAAGTCTTACAAAACCTCATTTGCTTATGGCTTGGCCCTCTGTGTAAATCTCTGTATAAAGAGAAATTTAGGGTAGGGATTTCTATGCTCCCTCCTTAACTGCAGGCACGTTTTTTACTTAAATATTCCATGCCTGAGATCTTCATGTATCCTAAGCCAGGTATTGATTCCAAAATGTAGGGACTAGTTATGAGACTGTCACTGTGAGAATGACAACCACAGTGACATCTAAATTCTGAATCTAGACATGGAAAAAATAAAGTAGAAACAAAAACAAAGAAAAGAAACATATTCTGTGTTGGAGTCTTTCTAAAAATCATATGCAAGGTTCCAGATGGAGAGAGTTCAGGATGCTGTTCATGCCTAACATGATCAGCAGATAAATGAGTGGCTTGGAGACAGAAGTAAGTGGGCTAGAGAAAGTCCCAGATTGCTAGCTGGGATTTCAGTGAATGTTTGTGGCAAACCATGCCTTAGATCTCTCTCTCTCTCTCTCTCTCTCTCTTATTTTTTTTTCCTCTCCCGTTGCCTAAATGCTGTCTTAGAGGCCATGAATGGAAATATAAGGACCAATCATTTGGGGGCTAGTTGTGATTTCCTAATAGTGATCCCATTTTCCAACCTGTAAGCCATTTCCTTCTCAAGACTTGAACACTATTAGAGCAATATCATGCCTTCAAGACAAGTCAGTCTCAGTTTACCAAAAGATGCATAAGATAAAGACCATTGTGTTAAGAATAGAAAGGGCTATACAAGTATTATTTCACTGAGCTTTACCCTCAACATTTTTCAGTTCTCCTCAGCTTAATCACTCCATGTTGGGGGCTGGGAAAATTCTCCTATGCATCTCTGTGTATCTCCTTCCCACTATTGACTCCCCATTCCTACTGACAGTACCATCATCTTCCTGTCTTCTTGTCCAAGTGGAAATTTTATTTTTCAGTGATCACTTTCTATACATGAACTTCATCCCAGGCTTGTCCAAGTGGTTTAGTCTTTTCCCTTTCACCACTACTGTTACATAAGAAAGCAGTGTTTGCTGCTTCCCTGAAAGACAAACCCTGCAAAATTCCTGAGGTGAACATGTGTGGTCAGGCTTTTGTGGACAGAAGTGGTGGTTTCCTACTCTTGGAGTTGTTGGAGTGTAGAGTAAAAAGGACAAGAAATTTTTATGCTAGGCAAAACATCTCAATTCTTCCGTTGGAATCAAGCACACTGATTCAGAAACAGACCATTTTTTCTTACTTGCTCAGATCCTTTGAGAGGTGACAATGATATCTCTCTTTCTTCCTCTGTTTTCTAGACCACATTCCCTTGCACTACAAAGACTTATCTTACTATCCCTGGTACACAGTCTGTCCTTACTCTAGTGCAGTTTCTCTGCACTAAAGTAAGGTCTGAAAAGAATTATTTGCTGTTCTGATTTGCAACAGAATCTGAACTAATCCAAAAAGTGAGGATTCAATTGGTCTGCAGCTTACTCTTTTTAATCTGCTCAAAAACATATATCAAATGGGAAACACCAGGAAAGGGCAGCTTCCCAGATGTTGGAATGCTTTAGAGCCCTTGGGAAAAAGAGTCATTAAGGCCTAAGTATGAACTGCAGATGTCAGGTTGTTTTATAGGCTGGTTTCAAAGCCCATTAAAGTGAAAGAGAATCTTTACTTTGTCTTTGATGGGTTTTGGATAAGACCTGTGGATATGAAGAAGTCTAAAATCAGGCTGAATAGGATTGACAGGACTAGGGCTAGAAGGAACGGCTTCAAACTGCACCAGGGGAGATTCCGGCTGGATGTCAGGAAATTTTACTTTTCTGAAAGAGTGGTCAGGCAGTGGAATGGGCTGCCCAGAGAGGTGGTGGAGTCACTGTCCCTGGAGGTGTTCAAGGAACATTTGGATTTTGTGCTGAGGCGTATGGGTCAGTGAGAACTATTGGTGGTAGGTGGATGGTTGGACTGGATGATCTTGCATGTTTTTTTCCAACCTTGGTCTTTCTGTGATTGTGTGATTCTGTGACAGAAATTCATTAGAAAATGGTGATAATGGAAAAGAATTTTCAAGCAGAATATTTCTGGAATATTTCTGTATTTATGTATACACTGCAGGTTAATATGTAATACATTTCAGAAAAGTGACCAGCATTCTGCCTCTTGCTGTTCCAGCATATGCTACCAGATGCATAGGGAGAAAAGCCCTTTTCCAATTGAATTTCTCCTTTAGGACAGCTTTATATGCTTGTATATAATATGAAGCAGCATTTTCTATTTCTCTTCAAACTCTGGAGGCTTGGATTTCTCCCAGAAGTTTTGATTAACAGATCAGCCTAAACCAAAGCTGCTTGGGGTCTCCTCTGCCTTCTTGACATGATAATTCTTCCATATGCTATGCCAACTCTGTACCTTTCCCTCTGTAAGACCTGACTGAAATGTTTCAAAGCAAGAATTCCACTACATAAGGGAAAAATTTATTGTTGGGTTGTCTCAGAACTGATCTCCCAACAACATTGGATTAAGGACTGCAGGACACAGAGTGGGTTTTGTTAAAGGTGGTCAGCTCCTGTATGCTCAGGCCCACTTCAGGCTCTTCTCAGGTGGTTCAGGGCCAAACCAGCACAGCCATACTTTCCTGCGTCTAGCATGAATTAAAGTACATTGGCAGTATCACCTTGGGTCTGCATGTTGCTTCTCACCACCAATCAAAAAGCTTAAGAAACCTCTATGTAGCTCAGCTGGTGAATAAATTGAATTCCTGAAAGTGACATGAAAGTTGATAGGACTAGCTTACAGTCTGAGTTGCAATTTAAGCATCCATTAATTAACTGAATCACACCACTCTGTTTTTATTTTTTTTTCTCTATTTTAAGAGACTTGGTGTCCTGATGGCATTGGTCACATCACAGCAAAAATTTTTGGTGTTAAACAGTAAAATTGTAAGATTTCATGTGCACTGTGTGCATGAGTAACTGTTCCTATCTGTACACTGGTGGAATAAAGGACAGAATGGAGACAATCACTCAGCAGGCCAAGGGATAGGCTGTAAGGAAAAAGGTGAGGTATTCAAAGCACGCTGTGGCTGAAGTTTCACACGTAAGGCTTATCCTTAGGCCGCCCAGTGAAACAGTATCCACAGGAGTTGAAAAAAGTTAGGGATTGCTTTACCCTCTTCGACATTCCCAAGTCCATCAGACCAGGTAGAGCGTATCCAAAGGTGCTGAAGGAGCTAGCTGATGTCATTGCAAGGATGAACTTTATAATCTTTGAAAGGCTATAACTATTAAAAAAGGTTCCTGATGTCTGGAAAAAAAAAGAAAAAAAAAAAAAGCAGATGTACTGCTTTCTAAGGGCAAGAAGGATACAGGCAACATTTTGGTCAACATAATCTCAACCCTTGAGAACGCTGAGGAGCAAATCTTAAAAGCCATTTCTAAACACAACAAAGATAAGAAGGTGATTAGGGGGAGTCAGCATAGATTTTTCTAAGGAAAACCATATCCAAACAATTTCAGTGGTATCTATGATGGTGTATATGAAACTGTGGGCAAGAGGAGGGTGGCAGATTTTGAATACCTTGATTTATGTACGGGCTTTGACACAGTCTCCCACAATTTCCTAATCACTATATTGGTGACAGATGTGTTGGATCAGTGGATAGAAAACTGGCTGAACTGTTGGGCTCTAAGAGTTGTGAGAACTACTGCAAAGTCCAGCTAAGTGACCAAAGTGGCAGGAGCAGTCCTTATCCTGGAAGGCAGGATTGCAATTCAAGGGGACTGAAATAGCAGAGATGGTATGAAGAACTGAGCTGACAATAAAACTCATGAGATTCAGAAAGAAAAAGCATAAGCATCTGGGACAGAATAGTCTCTTGAAATAGAATAGTCTCAGATTGATGACTAACTTTTATGAAACAGCTCTGTAGAAAGGCAACTGTAGGTCAGAGTGGGCAGCATTCATTTCCGAGTGTGTGTAATGCTGCTACTGGGCCACACTCTGCTGATGATTTTAGGAGATTCTCACTCCTTTCAGTAATAGTACTGTTCAAATGGCCTGAGAAAAGACTCCAGTTCTCTGTAAATAAAGGAGAAAAATTTGCATGCTTCTTCACTATTTCTTCACTATTGTTAAGGATAAATTTATGATTTTTTTGTCAATACCCACCCGCTTCTGTAAAAAAACCAACACCACAACTACTCGAATATCTCTTCATAGCAATTTTTGACAAATATCTACTATATTTTAAAAGTTGCAACCAAAGACAGTCTCTGAGAGTTACAAATTCTAGGACAAAATCTAGAAACAGAGATTGAACAAAATAGTGAGTGTCTTTAGAAACTGTCTTATAATCTAAGTTCAGCACTGGAAAGTTCAGCTGAAGTATGAAACTGAAAATAAATTTAAACAAAGTAGGTAGATGTTTTGTTAAGCAGTTTTAGGGCAACGTTCCATAACATAAACCTGTCATATTTGCACTTTTTTTCACTGATTGTTCATTTTTACATGAGTAAAAATCCATGTATGGTAGCAGAATATCTTAGAATCAAACTTATTAAATTTTTCCCTGGCAACTTATATTTTCTACTTCTAGAGTTTTCTGATTTCTTCTAAGTGGCACAATTGCCTTCAGTTTTTTTCTATCTCAATATCTTGCATGTAAACTATTTTTTTCTGTGCTTCAGACAGGGATTTTCTCCCTTGACCATGCAGTTTCCTCAACCACTACATCTCTTGCTGAAATTTCTGGACCACTGTCAGCCATTCATTTTCCTCTTCCTTGCAGCATAAGGGCAAGTTAGTTCCATGCACTTCCTATGATCCTTTGAATAAACACTTGCCAATAGTCCGGGAGCCATTGGTCAGAGATCTGAATTATCCTCCGGTCACGAGATCATTGTTTAGATTTCCATCTTAATATCCAACGATAACAATATAAATGCCATAGATAAGATATAGAGGTATCTGTGAAATGCAGCTAAGAAATGTAAGTAAACCTTTACTATTGCTCTCTGGCCTTGCTGGTTTCAAACTTGGTATATCAGACCTTGAAATATTCTCTGAATGACATGCTAGAGCAGTCTCCCTTCATTGCTCCCCTTTGTGAAACAAGATGAAGAGCAATTGCTCTCAGGAAAGCTAAGACCTTCCCATATTACTAGAGAGCCAATCAGAGTTGTTTCTTCAGACTCTTCAGGTGGAGACAGCAGTGGATAGGACAAGAAAGATATTAAAGCACATTGTCTTCCGATTATTCTCAGTGAAGACACAAGCTCAAAAGAATATTTATGCCAGAATAGTCTAAAGGGCTCTGACTGTCATCCAAACTCATTCTTACCTCAGTGTTAGTATCAGTTATAGTGGGGGAGACATAAAGATGCACAGGGGGGACACCTTATTTCCACCTTAATATCTTAAGTTACACAACCCCAGGCAATGCTACAGGCTTGAGGCAGAGTGGTTGGAAGACTGCATAGAGGAAACAGACCTGGGGGTATGGACCAATGTTCCGCTGAACATGAACTTACAGTGTGCACAGGTGGCCAAGAACGCCAGCGCCATCCTGGCTTGTATCAGAAATGGTGTTGGCAGTAGGAGCAGAGAAGTGATCATCCCTCTGTACTCAGCACTGATGAGGTCGTGCCTTGAGTACTGTGTTCACTTTGGGGTCCCTCAATACAAGAAGGACAATGAGGCCATGGAGTGTGTCCCTCTGGAAGGGCAATGAAGTTGATGAGGGAACTGGAGCACAAGTCTTATGAGGAGTGGCTGAAGGAGCTGAGATTGTTTAGTCTGGAGAAGAGGAGGCATGGGTTGATAGTATTGCTTTCTACAACTACCTGAAGGTTAGTGGCAAGATGGGAGTCTTCTCCCATTTAATTAGCAATAAGATTAGAGGGAATAGCCTCAGTTGAGTCAGGGCACACTCAGGTTGGATATTAGGAAATACTTCTTCTATGATGGAGTGGTCGGGCATTGGAATAGGCTGCCCAGGGAGGTGGTAGAGTCACTGTTCCTGGAGGTGTTCAAGAAACATTCAGATGCTGTACTGAGGGACACAGTTTAGTGGGAAATATTCATGATAGCTGGATGTTGGACTGGATTATCTTAGAGGTCTTTTCCAACCTTAGTGATTCTACGATAAGTTAATCCTTAAGAACAGCTTTGTCAACCCATGAACTGTTAACTACGTTGCATATTCTTCCAGAATGTCAGATTCATGCAACCACATTTTCTGATGTTTTTCTCAAAATATATACATCCTGTGATGGTAAGCAATCCTGCAGCATGTGTAGGATACATCTTTCCATCCTGCCTGTTAATGACTCTTGGAAGTATTGTATGTTTCATGAATAAATCTGTAATTTATAGTTACGCCACTGCTTTTAGACAAAAAGGACAATGAGGTAATTGACTTGCACATCATGTAGACCAAGCTAACTGGAATGTAAGCAGCAGAGACATTGGACAAAACTATGGAGCGGAAAAGAGGAATAGGGCATTACTGTAGTGTTAAGATTTGTCTGGTTATATAAACAGAAATAGTGTTGTTTTTTTTTTTAAGAAAAAAATCTGACTTCTCACTTCCTATTTAATACTTCCATTACATAAAGTAAATATGTCAAAACATCTCCAGATTCCTTCATGCTGGAAATCAAGTTATACTTAAACAAAGTTTGTGTGTGTCCTTCTCTGGCAGCTACCAATTAAATGTCAGGATTTTAAATACCACTTTTAGAACCAGCTTTTATATTTTGCCAGATGAGGTCACAACTACTTCCTTTTAATTGCTAGATGTTTTACTAAAATGTAGAAACGGGTAGCATAAGTTTTATGTTGTTTTCTTGTTTGATTTAAAAAGAAATAAGCATGTAGAGAAGAGAGGAAGACAGAAGGACATTGATCATGTGAAAAGAGAGGTTTGCATCCTCTATGCAGCCCCTTCAACAGGAAGCCATTCAATGTTAGATGTTTATGTAGATGTGTTTATGAAAACATTAGGATGTTTTATCACCAAGGACAGCCCTTGCCCCACAATACAGGCTTCACACAAGATCTTCACCCCATAACAAACTTCTCTATAACTCCCAACTACATGTGCAGAGAAGAAGTACTAGAGAAAAGCTGTAACCCTGTTGTGGTAGTAAGCCCTCAGGGTATGGTCCTGGGAAAGTGCTATGGTTGTCATATTTCCCCATCAATGAGGCTGAGGCACCCTATTACTTGCAGAGTAGACAGCAGGAAAGATCTCAGAATTTTCCCACTGATTCTTTCCAGGATCTTTTCACATAAGGATTCTGTTTATTCTCTGGAGTCTCTGTGTAAACCAACACCAACTCATGATCTCTTGTAATACCAGCAGCTCATAACTCCAACAGGACTTGGAATGAGCACAAGGAGAGAGCATTTGCCAGTTGATATCCATATCATAACTCTTACAGACCAGGTTAAGTGCAATATTGGCATCTATTACACCTGTGAAGCTTGTCAGAATCCTTTAAATAATCCAGACCATCAAGATTAGAAAAAAAATAGCATAAAAAAAAATCCTTTTGAGAGGATATATTTTCCACTGGAAAATGAGCTGATTCGTTCCACAGTACTTTATCATCTGAAAATGGCAGTTAAAGTATGTCTGTCAGCAAGTGAATAGAAATAACAATCACTAATGTGGGGACCACGTGATCCAAATCAATCCAACTAGAGCAGATTTTGCGGAATGTTATTGTGCACTTACAAGTTTTCCTATCTGATCTCTTTGCATGTACAGTACACAACTGTCCAAAATCTTTCACAGAATCATAGAAAATCCAGATTTGGAAGGAACTCAGGCCGATCACCAAGTCCAACTTTTGGCTCCACAGAGGACCACCTGAAATTCAAATCTTACGTCTGAGAGCATTGTTCAAATGCTCCTTGAATTCTGGCATGCTTGGGGTGTGTTCATGAGCCTGGGAAGCCTGTTTTAGTGCCCGATCAGGCACTCGTGAAGAACCTTTCTCTAATCCCCAACCTGATCCTCCCCTGACTCAGCACCAAGCTGTTCCCTTCAGTCCAGTCACTGTCACCAGAGAGCAGAGATCAGAACCTTACCCTCCAGTCCCCTTATGAGGAAGCTGTGGGCCAACATGAGCTCTCTCACAGCCCCCACTTCTCTAGACTGAACAAACCAAGTGATCTCAGTTGCTCCTCATCAAGCCTCATCCTCTAGACCCTTCCCCTTCTTTGTAGCTTTCCTTTCAGCACTAATAGTTTTATATCCTTTTTATATCGTGGCACCCAAACTTGCACACAATACTCAAGGTGAAGCCACACCAGGGCAGAGCAGAGTGGGACAATCCCTTCCCTCAAATAGCTGGCAGTGCTGGACCTGATGCACCCCAGGACGTGGTAGATATTATTGTCTGTCAGGGCACACTGTTAACTCAAATTCAACTTCTAATCAAACAGAACTTATAGATACCTTTTTCATGGGGTCCTTCATTCCTTCTGAGTGGTGGTCTTCCAAAGAATGCATTGGAGGAGCTTTCTCAGAAGTCAGAAAAACCAAGTACTATTTGTGTCATAATAGACAGCAATATAGTACTTGTCCTCAGAGTCCTCTGCAAAACTCTACAGCCAGTGAATCTTGTTCCCAGCACTCAACTCCATACTTGGAAGAGGATTCCATGAATCCAAACTTACTCTGAATGCAGAGGTAGTGGACTGCTAGTAGGATTACAAGAGTGAGCTGTTCAGCTATAAAGCCTGTCCAGAAGGCAGTCAGGCATGTAAGTTAGACTTAGAAGGGGGTTTGAGTGTAAGCAGCTGCCAGCAGACTTAGGGTGATACCTTCTGTGCATGTAAAAATGCATCCCAGAGCTTGATCCCTCTCATGCTGCTGGAGCTCAATTCAAATGGACACCTTGCACCAGCACAAGCTCCACTTCACCATCAATCAAGGATTCACTAACCAAAAGGATATGGCAGCTTGGATACTATGGAGTTTTAGGTCAAACACACCAGACTTCCTTCCAACTCCTCTTTGTGGTGGGAGTACATTGGCTGTTAAAGGACCACAGCTGTATGGTCATGTAAAGATCTAGCAAGCGATAAATCATGCTAAGCCTCCTTTGCTTCCAATACGTGCCAGTTTTTTTCCAAAAACTCCACTAAGACATTTTTAAAACTTATGAACCTGGGATTTTCAGAATATCAGGGATTGTCATGTCCAATCCTTCATTTACTAACTTCCTTGACAGCATCTCCCACAGTAGATCTGGATCTCTCACTGACCCTTTCCTGGGACCAGACAGAAGAAACGTTGGTTCTTTCACTTTTTCACAGGTCCTTTGGATATACTGGAAAAGCTCTTTTATTCTGAATATTTCCGCCTTGAATTTGTCTTTCCATTCACATCAGTCCTCATTCAATCTGGCCCCGACTTCATTTTGGAAGCACATGCAGTGACAGGGTGACTGAATGAAACACTCTTGCTCATCTGAACATCTGCTAGATGTGAGCAAAACAACAGAGAAAGTTCAAATTACCTCTCTTAAAAAAATGACAGATATGAGTAAGAGGCATCACTCATGAGACACCTCTGTGGAGTAAACATTTTGGAATAATATTCCAGGCAACAACTACAGAGGCTCTAACAACAGATTGACCAGCCACTTATTACATTTCAAACAAAGTGACTCAAAGGAAAATCTTCCAAACAGGCACCGCTGGGCATTTGACTCCGTCCAAGCAATGCTTAACTATTGCTCTGCCACAAAAAATACATGTTTCTTCTGTAAACCATGTCCTGGTCACTTCTGAATAAAAGCGTAGTGCATCTCACCTTTTTCTCCCCAGTTTTTGGTATTCAGTAGGCACTGAAGGGTGCCGCTGTATCCTCTTAGCATGTGATGCCAAGTTCAAATGAATTATTGAGGTATTTTAAACATTTTCTGTTGGTTTTTTTTTTTTTTTTTTTTTTTTTTTTTTGGCCTCCTTAAATAACAGAAGTTCTCCAAGTTAGCTGAAGGCCTAAAAGCTGGTTTTAATTTAAATATAAATAATATCCTGAGTGACTGTGTGATTTTTGTAAAAATAGATTGTTTTCTGTTCTAAATGTTTCTCTGATCTTAAAGCTGGGAGGGTGGGGAGGGGATAGGATGTCCAAACCTTTTCAGACTGAATGTGGCATTCTGTCTCCAGAGAAGTGATTCATTTCTGAGATACCAACAGTTTATCTGGAAATGTGTTTACCATCCTGTAGTACCAGCACATCTATTCAGAATGTGGTTCAGAAATCATGAGGGGAAATCACACAGTGTTAAAACTTAGCATTCTTGAATGAGCTTCAGCCATAGCTAGTTCAGTAGCACAAAAAGAAATTGTAATGAGTGCAGTTGCAGAAATTTTCCAAATAAATAAAGCAAACAAGCTTCTCCAGAAAGAAAGCCATACTTATAAGATTTATCATAGTCCATAAAAGCAAGATGAACGTGGTCAAATAGAAGTCACAGGCCACCCAAGGATTTCAGTATTCTCTGCATACCTTTGCTCATTCTAACCAGTCTGCAACAACTGGTATGGAGCTCATCCGATGTTAGGAATGTATCCTTCTAGCAACTTCCGAAAATTTCTATTGGCTTAAAGGCTGCTGATGAGATCCAGTGTGGGTTAGTATCAACAGTTTAAAATATAGGATCTTATTTACAGCCTCCTGGCAGCAGATTGATAAAAAAAAAAAACAACTCCAAAATCAGTTTGCTTTGCTGAGGGCCTCCTAAGGTGTACTTTGGAAACAATTCTGTCTGTCTTTCACCACAGTTAAGTCACCCTCTAGTTTGGCATGCCAGTCAGTAGCAGTTAGCAGTGCAGAGCCAACAAGTTTTATGGCTGAGCGGTACCAGACCATACAGCCAACAACAGATGGAAAATATTAAATGTGACGTGACACCTGATGAATGATGATTATGAACAAAAAATAGAATGGGGACAGATGGGTATCTTGACTGCTTTTCACCCTGCTTGCAATATGACGAAGTGACTGGCCTCACTGCTTGAGGGGTGTTTTTAGCAGCAGGACTCCTCCCATTCATCAGGAACCACCCCTTCCTGGGCTCCTTATCAACCAATGCTAGAAAAAGTAGCTCACATCATGGGTCTGATCATCTAGTCACAGGCACCCTGTGCAACCACTGCATCCCAGTCTATAAAACAAATCATCTTCATTGATAGGAAGAACTTTGTATCTTCTGTTCAAAACAGTGGAGCCATTCAATGCACAAAGCAATGAGGAAAGAGAAGTACAGCCTCTGAAGACAGGCTTAAAGCAGACCTCATATACTTTCTTACTAACTTGTCTAGATGTAGTTCTCTTGATCCTTGATCTCTGCACGAGAAGCTTTTTTTCCAGAGACAGTAATTGGGTGTTGAGATTTCAGACTGAAGTCATTTCTTTTCTCTTTACTGCTTCATGTCAAGTGATGAGGTTCAAGTCTCATATATTCCATGCCTGCTCTGACCTCATTCTTACAGATTCTAGGTGTCAGGGAAAGGTATTACTAAAGCTCTTGCTATGGGGTATCTGCTTTTTCTCACTGAGTCAGAGGAGTGACATTTCCAGAATCACAAATTGCTGTGTCAGTGTTGCTGCTCAGCTTTCCAGGCAGCAGAACGATAATGTTCCTCAGACACTGCGTTCTGTGAAAAAGCATTTCAGGAAGGCACAGCAGTCTCAGTGGCTAACACAATACTATAAGCCAGCAAAGTACCTGAAAACCAAACAGCTATGACTGTGTTAGAGATGTTGTGCTCTCCCTTTTGCTGCACAGTTCTAGGAGTTACATGTTGCTATTTGCTAGAAGTACACATGGAACAAAATGGATGTTGGGTTTCTGTAGCAGATTGTGAAGCCAAGCAGAACTGGGCAACGAAGGCAAGTGCTGATTTTGGTTGACTTGACTTCAATTGCTATTTGCCAGCATTAACTTCTCAGCCCTACTGCCTTCACTAGGGCTCATGGATATATGTGCCATTTTAAGGGCTGAGTAAAGCCAAAGGGATACTACTTCAGTATGAATCTGCCTTCAGGCAGAGCTAATTGCAAGATCAGGTCAAAAGAGGGATAGAGTATTTATGTCAGTACAGAAGGATGGAACTTAGGTCCATAAAGCGAGGAAAATTCCAAACACTGCAAGTTATCTTTTAGGAATAGCTTCCTCCTCTACACTAAGAATTTTTCCTTCACAATCTAACACCAAAGAAGCAAAAATACACTTCTGTGGACAGAGATACAGTACTGCTTAAATAGTTTTTTCATCTTGTACTAACTAATTGCACTGCAGACACCATTCCCTTGGTGTTCTGCTAGAGCTGCTGCTCACAAACAAAACTCACTTCAGGGTCTGACCTTCTGCAGGCTTACTAGTTCTGCCAGGATTTTGTTTACACACTTGGCGCATACTTCAATGAGTTATACTGGAGCAGGCAGCTCAAGTAGGTTTTTTTGCTCCTTAAAAACAGAAGCCTACATCTAGACAGAAGCTTCAGTATTATCAGAAACCTTTCTCCCATGCAACCCCAAATCTTATAAAAAAGAATCTGTGCATTATTATAACCATTCCATGTTGTCATAGTTGTATCCCCTAGAAAGTATGAAATGTGCTTTGACATATAATTTACTGTTTTCCTGTGATTCATGAAACCTCTTTTCACATGAATGGTCAGTCACTTCTTGTTTATATATCCCCATGCTACCTAGATACTCTGATGAGGCCAAAAAAAAAAAAAAAGACAAAAACAAATATTTAATTATTATGTCCATATACAACCTACTCCCCAAAACTCCTTAAAAAGAAGACATTGAATTTTTTATCAAATAATTGTTTCTTAAGGGTAAATCAGAAAGTTTTATATTCCCTAACACCGATTAGCAAATTATTTTGCTTTATGCTTGTTTTGTGCTTCATATTTTATAGTGTAAACAAAACAACAAGGAAGTCCAATAAACATCCAGAGATGATGGAGTAAAAGGAATGCTTAAGTGCATTGTTTCTGAAGCGACAGCTTTCTAAACATGCGTTAGTTGATTTCTCAGGGGAGATGGTCACAATGATGCTAACATCATCAGAGTTAGATAGCACATCAGTGTGTTCTCTGAACTCTGTTTCAACTTCTAAATGCTTCAGTGAACCCTCACTTTTACAGAGCAGTAAACTGAGGCACTATTTAATTTGTTTACAATGCTTACTCACTGAGTTAGTGCTCAAGTTACTCTGCAATGAAGTTCTGATCTGCAAAGCTCCTTCTCTGTCTTCCACAACAGCTTCCTAAACAGACAGTATGTGACAGATGGATGCGTATCTGTGGGTGCATATTTGTGTTTCCTGCATTAAATATGAAGGCCACCTTGTGAATTATTTTGACGGTGGATGAAAAAAACCAAACAACTATATTTCTGTTTAACAGCACTGTATCATGGCAATCCAAAAACATGTCAGAAAACACAAGTCATCAGGAACATTTATAGGAAAAAATATACTAGCATATGACCAGCTGTCAGTGTAGACCAGTAGGCTTTGTCCAACAAATGTCAGTGGTCAGAATCAATGCAAAACGAAAAAGAAAAGAAAATTCTTGTTGTTAAGAATACAAGAAGATATAAATCTCCTATTTACAAAAACAGAGAGCAACTTCAGGTTTTTAAGATGAGGGGGAATAAAAAGCTGAGCAGTTTTTACCTCATACAAACATGAGTCAAAACTAAAGCCTCAAAATTTGATCTTATTAAAAAACAGGATTGTGAGGCTTTTGTTTTTCTTGATTTTTTGGCAGAGAGGTTGAGACAGAAGGGAGTGAAACTTTGGCGAGTGGTGGAGTTCGGACAAGGGAGGAGAGAAGAGGACAAGAGAGAGAAAAACAACTGCTTAGAGTCTAGTTTTTTGATTCAAATGCACCTTAGCAGCACTGGTTGGAAAGCAGACTAAAAAGTGGAAAGAATTTCTGGATTCAGATCAAGACAGCAGAAACTTTTTAATCTTTGCCGGGCCATAATCCCTTGAGAAAGCTTGTGAGAATTTGATCCTGCCATTTCCAAACTAGAATCTTAAAACTGTTTTGGACCAGAACTACAGTCAGTTTGAAAATGTTACTCCTTCCTGTGGGAAGAAAGAAAGGGAAAAAAAAGAAAAAAAGAAAAAAAGGATCCAAGAAAACAAAGCAAAACAAAACAAAAGGAAAAAAAAAAATCAGCTAAACCCAAAGTGTATGAACTCATTACAAGCTCAGGAAATCAACTCCATTTAAATCTCTTTTAGAAGCACTCTCCAACTTCAGTCATGCTTGTGGGGAAACAAATGTTACACAGACGTTCACACTTCCCTCCTGGATCCCCTTCAGCTTTAGCTGTACATCTGAATAGTTGATAAGTCTCCTCAACACTTTCTCTCACTACCCATAGTTTTCATTCTTTTCAGAATTCCTTCCTCTTTCAGCTAATGATGCTGGGCTACTTGCTTCATCTTCCTTCTGATCTCCTCAGTACTGCTTCCTTTGGGAAACTCATAGGAGCAGAGCTCCTTGAAATGGCAATAAAAATGACAAGCTACAATGTAAATACTTATTATTTTGCAACGTCTTACATATCAAAGATTCTAGGGTTGGAAAAAAGAGCCTCCATTCTTAATAAACAATTCAGTCTTATTTCAGCATTAAATCTTTATTTTTTTAGTGCACTAAATGAGAATTCTTATAATGTCAATGGATCATTATTCTGACATGATCTAAGATCTCAGAAAGGGGAATGATGAAAACCAGAACATCTACTAGCTTTCCAGACACATAAGTGAAATACACTTAATACATTATGCTTATAAGGTGGGTTAAGACCATTGTGTTGTCTTTGCTTTAATGAACTATTAGATAGTTCATTAGTTAGATCTATGAGGATCCAACATACTTGTAGTATTTACATCTTTCTGTGAACCTGTGATTCACCACTTCTATTTATGTTCTTTATTTTTAATTTTAGTTTAGATATAGCTAGAGGAAGTTTATGTACAGCTTGACAGGAAAAAGAATTATTCTCTTCCATCTTTGGTACCAAGATCATCACTAGCTGTTGGCAATCAGATTTAAAAAGCAGTTGCCAAGATATAAATCACAAGTGCTGCAAATGTGTTTTGACTGCATCAGCTCTGCATGTTTTTATTAAGTTTTATTGTGTATCAAAATTAGGCAAGACAGACTCTCTAATGGGAGGAAACTTTCTCATAAGCAGGATCATTGATGGAATTTTGACACACTAAGCATAGTTGTTCGTGTCCACATTTTTGCCTTATCTGTATTCAAGCTGCCTTGAATTCAAGTCTGTCAGTTTGGTATGTAATAAGCCAAATAATGTGGGAGTGATTAATTTTGGGTCTGCATGACTTTATTCACTGTGGCAGACAAGAACTATTGAGGACTATATGCTTTCTTTAAGCACAGAAACTACTGCAGCAGTAACATAGAGGCACCAGTACACATGAGAACTTGTTGAGGAAAAATTATTCCAATAACTATACATACACATTTTTTCCATGATATTTGTATTATGTATTTCTTAATACAAATATCTTATATAAAAATACAATATACGTATTACATATGGATAACATCAGAGTAAGTGTAATTTAATTCTGATTTTGCTATCAGTTATTTTCAGTCTTCAGAGAAGTCTTGTCACTCATGAAATATGTAGCTCCCAGTCTTTTCTAGACCTTCTCTATTGCTGTTCCGAGCTACAATGAATTTATATTCCAACTTCTACAACATGTTCAAATTAAAAAGTATTTCATCTGCATATTTCTTATTCCTAAATAGATTAACAGATGACATATAATCTTCCAACACGATGCTGGATTTCATTTTGTTTGGCAGACATTTAAGGACCTCTCTCTTGTTTATATAATGTTTTTAATGCTAGTACAAGAGTCGAACAGGAATTTGTTAATAATCCTGATGCACCAGTATCCCCAGTAAGCACCATTCCTCTAGACAAGTTTCCAAAACATGGTGTTAAGGAATCCCTCTTGACATTTCTCAGACTAACATACTTGGATTTAAATATATTAGCACTGAAAGGCTTTTAAGCTTTGCAAAGCATAAGCTGTTCTACTTTATTTTTTGAGTTTTTAGATGTTTTCAATCACAGAACCATAGAATCATAGATTGGTTTGAGTTAGAAGGGACCTTTAAGATCATCTAGCTCCAACCCCCCTGCTATTGGCAGGGACACCTCCCACTAAACCAGGTTGCTCAAAGCCCCATCCAGCCTGGCCTTGAATGCTTCCAGGGAGGAGCATTCTCAATCTCACTGGGCAACCTGTTCCTTCACAGGAAATAATTTTTTCCTAATACCTAGTCTAAATCTCCTCTCTTCCAGTTTAAAGCCATTTCCCTTCATTCTGTCTCTACCTGCCCTTATAAAAAGTCCCTCCCCAGCTTTTTGTAGGCTCTCTTCAGGTTCTAGAAGGTATATGGTATATGGACCTCCAAGAGCCTTCTCTTCTCCAGGCTGAAAAGCCCCACTCTCTCAGCCTGTCCTCACAGGAGAGGTGTTGCAGCTCTGATCGTCTTTGTGGCCCTCCTCTGGACTTGCTGCAGCAGCTTGATGTCCTTCTTGTGCTGGGGGCCCCAGAATGAGACACATTTAGGCTTACATCTAAAACTGTTTTCTGGTAGAAACCACTGCTAAATCTGAGAAGTTCTGAAACAAGCTGCTATCTATCTAAACTACATAGGAAATAGTGAATCTTCCCCTTTCTTTTTTCTTTACTCGCTTTGCAGAGTGTATCAGAGAAGTTTGCAGGTTTAGATGGGTACTTTATTACAGATCCAGAACCTTCTTTCTGCACTTCTCATTTGACTCTGTCATCCCTCTCTATTCTGTGAAATAAGTTCTTTCCTTAATATACTACAAAAATGATAGCATCAAAGAACACCATTTCATCTTTTTTTCTTCATGAAATGCTTGTCAAATCACAGTACTATTATTACTTCTATCCTCCTTCTAGAGACCTTCTGTTGCAAATATTCTTTTCCTCAGTCTCAAAGGAGTACAGAGAGAATACAAGGATTGTTCTGAAAGTAATGCCTTCCATTTTATTATGTTGACAGTTGGCAGCAGAGGGATGGTCTGGCAAAATGGACAACTGACATGGAAGTATGTATGAAGCAAAGCTGTGTCACTGAATTACTCCATGTGGAAAAAATTGCACCTATTGACACTAAATTATTCTTGCTGAACATTTCTGGAGACCAGACAGTGGATGTGAGCACAGTGAGGCAGTGGGATGCTGTCATAGCAGCTGTGAAACTGCGGGTCACCTTCACTGGTGTAGATTTATAAAAGTGCAGCATGCAGGCTCTTGCTCATCACTGGCTTAGCTCATTGTGGTTACTATCGTGAAAAAATGTGTTTTGTAGCTGAGAATTTGCTCTATGAAATAGTGTTATTCTGCTCTTTGTATCTGTTAAATCTGTTAAAGTGGAAACTACAGATGGAGTCCACCTGGGTCAAAGAGGAAAAAGGATTCCAGTCAAGAGTTGGCAGTTTTCATTTAGAAGACTTTAAACTAGGTTTGAAGAGGTAAAGGAGAAAAGCATAGGGGCACATGCCAGGACTTGGAGTGAGACAAATAGCCCAGTTGAAGTGCATCTATATCAATGCATGCATCGTGGTCCACAAAAAGGAGGAACTAGAAGCCATTGTGCACCAGTAAAACTATGACATAAGTTGCCATCACCAAAACGTGGTGGGATCATTCTCCTGGAGTGCTGCATATAAACACTATCAAGTCTTCAAAAGGGATAGGTAAGGAAGGAGAGATGGTAGGGTGGCTCTCTGTTTTAGGGAGTGTTTTGATGATGTAGAGCTCAATGCTAGGAATGATAAGGCCAAGTCTTCATGGGTAAGGATCAGGGGAAAGGCCAACAAGGCTGACATCCTGGTGGAAGTCTCTTATAGGCTGCTCAACTAGGATGAAGAAGCAGACTCTATACACAGCTGTCAGAAGTCATAGAATCGCTAGCCCTTGTTTTCATGAGGGACTTCATCTTACCTGACTTTCACTGGAAATACAATACAGCAAAGAGAAAGCAATCTAGAGAGTTCCTGGAGTGTGTGGAAGATAACTTCCTGACATAGCTGCTATGAGAGTCTACCATGGGAAGCACCCTGCTACACCTGTTACCTACAAACAGAGGATTGGTGGGGCACAAGCTAGTTGAAAACTGTCTTGGGCATAGTTATCACAAAAAGAGTTCTCTATTCCTGATGAAGTTATGAAGGGAGTCAGCAAAACTGGAGTTCTACCTTGGAGTTTTGGGGGGCAGACTTTAAACTGTTTAGGACATTGGTTGGGAGAATCCCTTGGGATTCAGTCCAGAAGGGCAAAGAGGTCGAGTAAGGCTGGGCATTCCTTAAGAATGAAGTCTTATAGGGCACAGGAACGGGCAGAGATGTGTCGACAGGGATGAAGACCAGCCTGGATAAACAGAGTGATGTTGCTCAGACTCTGGGAAAAAACGTGTCTCCAAAGACCCTTTGGAAGAAAAGGTTTGAGAACTCAGGAAGAGTACAAGGATGTTGCTAGGATACACAGAGGGCAATGTAGAAAACTGAAAGTCCAGCAAGAACTTAATCTGGCCACCACCGTTTAAGATAATGAAAAATGCAAGAGGAGATGCAAGGAGAATCTCCATCCTTTATTGGATGCAGCAGTGAATCTTATAACCGAGAATGAGGAAGGGACTGAGGTTTTCAAAGCTTTCTTTGCTTCTGTCTTTAATAGTCAGACCAGTTATCCTTGTGGTACTCAGCCCCCTGAGCTGTAAGACCAGAATGCAGAGCAGAATAAACCTCCCATAATATAGGAGGAAGCAGTTAGCCACCTGTTTCTACATCTAAAGTCTATGGGGATGGATGGGATTCGCCTAAGAGTATTGAGGGAGCTGGTGGAAGTGCTTGCCAAAACATATTTATAAGCAGTTCTGGTCAACCAGGGTGGTTCCAGATGACTAGAGACTTGCTAATGTGACATCTATCTACAAGAATGGTCAGAAGGACAATCCAAGCAACTACAGACCTGTCAGAATGACCTTGTTATTAGGGAAAGCCATGGAGCAAATTGTCTTGAGTGTGATCACACAGTGTATGTAGGACAACAGGAGATTAGGCCTATCTAGCATGGGTTCACGAAAGACATGTCCTGCTTGATCAATCTGATCTTCTTCTATGACTAGGTAACCTGCCTAATGCATTAGGGAAATGCTGTGGATGTAATTTACCTAGACTTCAAAAAAGCCTTGGTCTGTTTACCACAGCATTCTCCTGGAGAAGCTGTCAGTCTATATTTCGGACAGGTGTCCTCTTTGCAGGCTAAAAACTGGCTGAACAGCTGGGCCCAGAGAGTGGTGGTGGATGCAGTTAAATCCAGCTGCCAACTGGCTATGAGTGGTCTATAATGGGGACAGAGCTGTTTAATATCCTTACTGATGATCTGGAAAAGAGGATTGAGTGCCCCTTTAGTAAGTTTGCAAATGACAACAACTTGGGAGAAAGTATCAATCTGCTTGAAGATAAGAAGGCCCTACATCTAGAGGGATCTGGATGGTCTGGATCCATGGGCTGAGCCCAGTTGTGTGAGGTTCAGTGAGACCAAGTGCCAGGTCCTGCACTTTGGTTACAACAACCCCATGCATTGCTACAGGCTTAAGGCACAGCGGCTGGAAAGTTGTGCAGAAGAAAAGGATCTGGGTTGACAGCCAGCTGAACATCAGCCAGCAGTGTGCTCAGGTGGCCAAGACAGCTAGTGGCATCCTGGCTTGTATCACTAATAGTGTAGTCAGCAGGATTAGTGAAGTGGTCATCCATCTCTCTGTTCTCAGCACTGGTGAGTCTGCAACTCAAGTTATGCATTCAGTTTTGGGGCCCCTCACTACAAGAAAGACACTGAGGTCTTGGAGCATGTCACAGGAAGGGCAACAAAGCTGGTGAAGGGTCTGGAACACAAGCCTTATGAGGAACCGTTAAGAGAACTGGCAATGTTTAATCTGGAGAAGAGGAGGCTCAGGGGGGACCTTATCCTCTCTAGGTGAAATAAGATTGTGGAAAGGTGGGGATGGGCCTCTTTTTCTAGGTACTTAGTGATAGGATGAGAGGGAATGGCCTCAAGTTGTATCAGGGGAGGTTCAGGTTGGATATCAGGAAAAATTTCACCTCAGATATAGTGGTAATGCATTGGAACAGGCTCTGCAGGGAAGTGGTGGAGTCACTGTCCCTGAAGTCTTTCAGCAAAAGGACAGATGCAGCACTTATGGACATGGTTTACTGGGTATGGTGGTGAATGGTTGACATGTGGACTAGACTAAGAGGTCGTTTCCAACATTAATGATTCCATGAAATAAATAGGAGGCATTACTTTCAGAGTGACTTATGTAAGTTCCCCTAGCTTACAATTACTCTTTTTGATCCACCATCATTTTCAAAAACATTTGCGAAAATACTGCTTCTTTTGCCCTAGAGTGTGAATCGTGACTAATACACAAAAAACCATAAAGACACAAGAGAGGAAAATTGCATTACAGATTGGTTTCTGAAATAATCATGCTTTCCAATGTCAATGTTAGTGTTTCAGACAGACCAAAAGTGTGTTTATTGTCTTTAGCCAAAGCACCTGCTGAAATTCTTGGATGCTGACACTCCAGGACAGATTTGGACCCATTCTAACAATAATCCAAAACTAAAGCAAAATGTTCTCATTTGTATGACTCTTTGACCCTGAGAAAACTAGTAAGACTCATCCTGTTTCAACTGGGATTTTTTAAATCAAAATACCATCCAGCTGTAAAGTTAGAAGCATAGCATCATAGAATTGTTTGAATTGGCAGGGACCTTTAAAGGTCATCTATTCCAATGACCATTCAGTGAACGAGTAATGAACTCTAGTCTGGTTACACTGAAATGCCACAGATACAGCATTTCAGAAAGACTCGATTTTCTCTATCACGTAAAAGTAGTAACAGAAGGAATATATAACAAGTAGTAACACATTATACTTACCTTCATGTTTTCTACTTCCATCAACCCTCATGACAGAATAGTCTGGTTTATATCTTTGTGATAGTCACTTTGCTGATACACCTCACAGTATGTATTTTTCACAAGGTTTTCAGTAGGGAAAACTGGAGTTGCTATTAGTTCTGATGAATCAAATGAGAAAAAACTTATTTCAAGAAGAATATAGAAATACATTATTTTTAGCAACATTACAGTATTGTGAAATGTAGCCCCTCTCCAAGGTCTCAGCCAGTAGCTCCCACCTCCTTCATACACAACAAACAGAACAAGTGCTGATACTTACTTTAGGAAAAAAGATTGTGAAATATGCTTTTGAAATACATTTCTCAGAACACTTTCAGGCCCACAGAAAGCTGTTTACATTTTATTACTCAGACACAATTGCAAAAAATGTGAGGAAGAACAATATTCTGAGCTGCAAGCAGCCAACAATTCTTGCTGAATTCCTGGGAGCCAGAACTTCACAATCACTCTTTAAATATGTAATCTCTGGTCATGATAAAAGAACTGGAGGTTTAAATAATGGAATTTTTAAAATTATTGTCATAGAAATAGAGCCTGGATATTTATCATGGTAATCAGCTATCTTTCAGAAAATTTATGTAGAAAGATTGATGTGTAGTTCCAGCTGATGACCTAATTTGGTAGCAGTACAAGAACTTCAGTGTTTAAACATCCTTCAGCGTTCACTTAGAAAAAACAAATCTCCTTTCACCAAAGGGCTTCATACCATCATAGTGTAGAGGGGAACTTGCTTTTAAACTCAGAAGTGCAAACCCTCTGAACTTTGTGAAAAGACAAAATATTTTAAATTGATGAAAGAGAATGAATGAAAATAACTATCCATCTGATGGTGATCTTTATCTACTGATACAGACTTGCTACTAAGTCCAGTAAAAAAAAAAAAGAAATTTATAGCATTTTGTTGATAGTTTTATTTCTGGATATGTTTATTAACTAACTTCTACTTTTCTTCCTTTTTGCTAGTTTTTGATGTTGAACTGTTTAAAAATACCATTAGAAAGACAGTAGAAGTTTTTATTCAATAGCACCTTCTTTGTTTATCACATTATTCATGCTGGACAATGGAAAGCATCACAAAAATGCCTAGTTTTAACTTTGAAATGCAAGGAATTGAAGGTGATATAAACAACTTTGAATCTCTGACATATTAAAACAGTTACAATTACTGTGAAAGATATTCTGATCACACTCATCACAGGAGATGACTGTTCAGAAAGATGATAGAAAAAATTTAAAATTTATACTCTACAATAAACGACTTCAAAAGAAAAAAGATCAATCTTTTTTTGGTGTTGCTAAATACTTACTGTCACCAGCACCTACAGATGATTTTAATCTTTCACAACATTACAATATACCTTTATAATGAAATGCTATAATGAAGTGCTTCCCACAGATATGTAATAATCATAATCTACAAACCTGCTTCAGATAGTATAAAACAAGCTTGACCTTTTGCTCTGCATGCAATAGAGCTTGGTGAGGATATTTTTAGCTACTGCATCACCATGACAAGCGAACTGCTTAGGTAATGTCTGCAATGAGAAGTGTACACATCTCTGTCCTTTCCTTTAACTAACAAACCAAACACAAACTCCGATCAACTCCACAAGTTCCTTGGTTTCCCCTTAATGTTCAGCCGTCCAAATATGACCCTGATTCATCAGCATCACTATTAGTTTTATGGAGGCTCTACAAGAAATACTCTAAAATAGACAATTGATTCTTGAAGCCTTAGGACAATGTTTTTGGAAACATCACAGAAAAAGATTTGTTTAGCCTATTCCTGAAGATCCAAATTATACCCATGAATAAGGTGTTTTCCACACTGAGCTTTCTTTGGCATGTTTGAAATCCACTGATGAAACAGGAATGACACAGGAGTTAAGAAGCCTTTCCAGACAATATTCAGAATGGCCATGTAAAAAATTTCAGGACAATCTTGTCAATAAGTTAGTCACTCCTGCATCAGCATTTACAGTACCTAAACCAGTTGAAGTAAATGATGGGAAACAGAAAAATGTCCATTTGATACTGCATCAATACTGTCCATTATCTGAAAGTAAGCATAAATTATATGTGTTGAGTAATTTTTAATCATTGGCTATTACCTGTTATGAAACAAAATGAAATCTCTGCATCCAAGGGGGAGGAAAAATTCTGCAAGCTCAAGTGTGTGGGCATCAATGCAGTGGAAGAGGAGGCTCCACCATTTTATATAGGAACTTCAGTATTGAATAGGAAACAGGCCCTTTAAGGTCATGCCTACACCACTAGTTTCAGACAGTCAGGAACTAACATTGCCATTTACTGAGCTGGCAGGAGATGAGGCAACTTTTGAGCAGAAGCCAGTGTAATGATGCACAAAAAATCTTAAAATGCTAGTGCAAACTCAGCCTTCAAAATGATTACTGCTTTTTCTTTGTTCAGCTGTGTTGTGATACAGTGAAGGAAATAAATGCTTTGTAAAAATGACTTTTATTTAACAAAGTTATTCCTCGAGCAAGGCAAAATTAAAATATTCCTTCACTTACCTCAGATATAGACACTGTACAAAACGAGAGTGGAAAATGACTTCTTTGTTAATTACTTATATATACATAATCTCAGAGCTAAACTATAATTCTGTAAAGGAAGCAGATTGAAAGCCAAAAGAAATGTGCAGAAATACAACACAGATGCATAGGTCTGTATGGTATCAAAATAGTCATTAGCAACATTAAATTATTGGCTAGAAATCTCACTTTTCTGATTTTCCCCGGTCTAGATCATCAAGCGAAAATTATCAAATAGGATGAGCCTGACTGATGCTAATAAAGACACCATTAGATACACTAGATCTATGACTACTGTTTTACTTAGCTTTTAGACACATTCTAATATAATCAGGTTTATAGCTAATTTCTAATATAAAGCCAATAATCATATACATGCATATAGTATGCATATTATACGACTGCAGACTGAAGAGCTTGAGCATTTTAGATTTTGTTGAACCTATGCATGAGTTCTAGGGCTTCTTGCTTCTCCCACTGCACATAATTCTTGTCAAAATTATTTATGTTATCTAGGATACAAAGAATATGGATTATTTATTATAGAAACTTAATTGCACTAGCAGTCATGCCTTGGAGGCAGATAAAGTTTGAACCTTTAGGCTTTCAACTTATCTAAAATGCTATTTTTCAGGATATCATAAATTTATTTATATAATGTGATTAAAAAAAAAATACCTGTGATATCACCTGCCATGAATTAGAATGGTTTTGCAAACTTTCCCCTGACATTCCTCTACCAAAGTTTCCACAAATTATTTTCCTATGATGTCATGGTTTTATGATTTTCGTTATTGGTATTCCACATCACAGCATCATGTAAAGCACTGAGAGTTAAAGAGTCAATGCCCCACTTCCATGGACCGACAATTTTCTGAATATACCTGGCTCTCAGAAGAGAACTACACACTACAGAGGACACTGTGTTCAGAAGGGAAGACAAAGCTGGCAAGTCACAGGACTCACTCTCTCTTGCTGCCTGGCAGTGTATGGGTATGCTCCCCAGCCATCGGTATCGGACACTCTCTCTCTCATTTGATGTATTAGCCTCAATTCCAATTATATATTGCATTATAGTGTGTTATCTTGCATTCTGATATAATATGTAGTAAATTAACTTTCCTCCTCAGATCACTGCCACTGTTCTGTTTTTAGGCCCATCTCCCTACCCTTCCCCCTTTCCTTTTCCATTTCCCAGGGCATGGATCCGTATGTGCCCTGCCCCATTAGTCACAGTACTGGGACAAACTGGCCTGTAAGCCATCAACACTCTCCCTTTTTCTGGGCCAGTGGGCTTGTGGGCCTGTCATGGACACAGACAGATCTAGAGATAACTCAGTGACGCTATGATTAGGCAGAAATAATGAAAACTAAAAATAATCTCTTGTGCATGACAAGGAGGAGATGGAGTTTAACACATAATGAAAAGTTTGTATACTACTTCGCTCTTTTTTTTTCCTGCTGCATATCTGAATTTCTTCTCTGAGACTTGCAGTTTTGAAAGCAGTCAGTGCTCCCAGTCTGATTTTGTATGTCTGTCATCTAATTCTTCATTTTTTCTCACAGGGTAGAGAGAACACCTAAAGCACTAGAAGTGCCAAAGGTAAGGAAAAAAAAAATCCCTGCTGTTCTATGTGATAATCACAATATTCAGGAGTGGAGACTAACACATGATGTTCCACTTGTTCCACTAGGGAAGATAGTTATCAGTAACATCTTACTGACAATAATCATAAGCTTCTCCCACTTCTCCATGACCACATCTTGCTGAAACACAATAAAACTCTTCTGTAGCAAAACTGATGAAGACAAATGGTAAGAACAAAGTGCAAGCAAATTCTACCATACTTTATTCCACCTAGGTAAACAAGATGGTTTGGACTCATCAACACTCAAATATCTTTTGGCTTACCAGATGAAAAGGAAACTGGTCAGTCAATCAAAAAGATCTGGATTTTCATACATTTGGAGGGAGAGATCATTAGCTAATAAAATCTGCATCATTTACTTATTCAGTGAAACCCCACAGCCATACAGAAGGCAAAAACTTTTGTCTGATTACAAAAAGTAAGCACGGAAAAAGATTTAAACAAAAACAAACTGTCTGCAATACACATTTCATATTAACAAACACATAGGAAACTATTTGGAATTTACAGCTATAAGGAAGCAATTTATGAAAAGTGACTGCCAGTGGAAAAACAAAAAAAAAAAGTGGAATAAAAAATCACAACCACCAGAAAATAACAAGAATTGCCCATGGGTCCCCACTGGATGACAAGCTCATCATCAGAGGTATCATTCTCAGTTTATTTATATTTCTAGGCATCATTTCATTCAGAACTTTAAAACTTAAGATTTCGGGTCTACAATCAATAGAGTGTAGGCACGGAGTTTCCCATTCACAGACTTGATCCAAAGCCCATTGTCAGCTGGCATTATTACTACTTCCTTCAATGGGTTTAAAAATGACATCTGAGGTCAGCATGACGCTCTCCTTATTCTGTCAGAAATTCCACTGCAGCAGTGCAGTATGCATATTCACATAATTACGTATATCTTATTCCTGAAACTGAGGTCTCTGAGCTTTGTAAAACAGAATGTATTCTATTTATACATACCAGACATTGGTTACAGTAATGTTTGGAACTATTCTAACATGATGCACTGCATGGTTTTTAATTTTTTTCTGTCAGTAGAGCTGGAGTTGTTTACAAATGTCTGAAGAAATGACTGTCAAAGCTCTTATCTTTCAACACGGATTCTTCCCTTATGCATCCAAAGTGATAAGAGCTAATAAGCTTCTCACACTCCTTTCAGTCAATGCACTTGGGCATATACTTGAGAAATAAAGATAGACTTGTGTGTATATTTAATTTTTTTTCAGTTTCTTTTAAAATTAGAAATACTAAAAAATTACATCAAGATATGATAACACCTTTAAACCAGAAATGAAAGGGAATTTTTTCATCATTGCTGTAGTTGCCTAGAGCTTCAATCACAGGCTACTAGAAAAGACAATAAAATTAAATCGTAAATTAAAACTATTTTTCACGTTAAAAGAAGAAACTGAATACACAGATACTTCTCTCAAGTATAGTTTCAGAGAAATCTTGAACCAATGATACACTCCCAAATGAAGACATTTGCCATTTTTTAAACTGAGATTTGCAAGTTCACAAATCATACTGTATCAGTGGTATAGAGAATGTCAGTCTCTCTTTTCCTGTGTTGCGGTTGGGTCTTCATTTAATAAACTGCTTAATTGTTTCTGTGCACATGAGAGGAAAAGTTCCAAACTAGACAGATTTCTCTGACGAATAACTTGATCAAGCTGTTGAAATAAGGAAAGAAAGAAAGAATAAGAGAACATAGAAATAAATGTTAGGATTTAATTAGCAAAAATTCATACATACTCACCAACAAAAATT
The DNA here is from genome assembly GCF_019232065.1 of Centrocercus urophasianus. Taxonomy (NCBI): domain Eukaryota; kingdom Metazoa; phylum Chordata; class Aves; order Galliformes; family Phasianidae; genus Centrocercus; species Centrocercus urophasianus. The sequence goes on along the minus strand of NW_024885088.1, from coordinate 8,296,767 downwards.
CCAACTCCAAATTCAGCTACCACCCACAAAAAGAATTTTTAATACACACAGTTTAGTATCAGCTTTTATACAATTATTTCTTTCCAAAATAAAATGTATGTAGGTCACTTCAAAAGCAATGCCTTCTATTTATTTCCATGGAAACTACAACAGACAGGAAGAACATATAACACTATTTGATAGAGCAAAGTCTCAGCTACAAAACACTATTTTTCAACATACTGACCAACATTAGCTATGCATTTTTGCCTATGATGAACAAGAGCCTGCATGTTGTGCTCATAAAAGTCTGCACCAGCAGATGTGCCCCACTGTCACTGTTGTCACTACTGAAATGTACTACCTACTGTCTCACTGTGCTTACATTCACTGTTTGGTCTCCAGAAATGTTCAACAAGCATCAGCGAATGTTAGTGAGCTCCATTTTTTTCTGCATAGAGGAATTCTCTGAAACACTTTTGCTTCATATGCCATTTTGTCAGACCCCACTTTACTGCCATCTGTCACACAGCAACAAAATGGAAGGGAATACTAGCTGGGGAGGTTCGACCTCTACTGCCATACCACCAACATCTGCCTCTGACATTGTGGGCCAACATAATAAAATAGGAGGTATAACTTTCAGAGCAGCCCTCTTATTTAAATAACAGCTGCTACTGACAAGAAATTGAAAGACTTGGAAACGCTAAACCAAGCTCTAAAGAACCCGTATCTGTATAAAAGACAGTCGAGAACAAAGAACAAAATGGGCACACTGTTGCTGTGATGATGGATTTCTCCTGATATGAAAGGTATCTTGATTCTCTACTCCAAAATATAAAGAACACTTTGTATGAAGAAACTTGCAGATGTTTTTCTGCTTCTGACTTGACCATTCCCTCTGGGGAATGGATAGATACAGTCCAATTCATATAAAATCATATGTTACGTCTTTTGAAAGTTCTCGAGAATCCAATTTCTCTAAATATTATTATGTCATCAAATCCTATTGCTTTTGGTAGATATGTTGGATGAAATTGGAACGTGAAACTGATTTTCAGTGGTTTTCCTTTTATGGCATATTGCATCGTCTTGACTCTCTTACTAAGAGAGTCCTTTATTGAGCTTTGATAAAGAGCTTTGGCTAAGCTCTTTTTTATTATTTTTTTTTTTTTTGCAACTTTTCCTTGCAGATTCTTCAGAAATAGCTACTTCTTTAAAGTAGCTTACCAAATGTGTGTTCTGATATTGTGCTGTTAATTGTATCAAGACAGTGAACTCCAATTATACACTGTAAGTTTATTTCACTCAGAACTAAGTAAATGGTCAATGTGTGCAGCTATTGGCTGCAATATGAATTTATTCAGGCTTGAGATAGACTTTACACTTCATGAATTAATAACAAATTTGAGGAACCTTTGTTGAGGCTCAAGTAGTTAGTTGGAAGTCTCCCTTTGTAAATAAAGCCACTTGATTGTTAAAAGTTTATGTAAGTTCAATAACATAAAAGTTCAGAACTCGTCAGTTAAGCTTCACCTTGAAAGGTACATTTTAAAATTTTTCCATGCTGAAGTAGCTGACTAAACGGTCAGAAAAGACTGAGGATTTTTGCATGACACAAGACAAAACAATAGTGAAATGATACTGATTTTGAAAATAGTGCATTGAAATGGCTGTTCAAAAAGAGAGCATTGCCATTAATGGATAAGTTAACTGGGAAACAGAAAGAAATCCAGTGAAGCTTCATTATGTAATAGATTATTTAATGAAGTGTTTGGAACAGCCAGATTTTTTGAAGACTGCCGCAACATTACTGTGCTGCTCCTTGCATAATATATAATTAAACGAGCAGGTTTATTTAAACCTTGTTTTTCTAAACAGTCGTCCCTTTGTATTTAGAAGGCCCTGTTCACTTCATGGAATGATGTCATTACTTAAGCAAACATTCATGGAAATCTGGTAAATTCAAACTGAATGTGACTCATATGCAGACATAATCAGTATGAATAGCATATTAGGGATGGAGTATTCATATAACCAAATTAAGTTAGCTGTTTTAATCCTGCAGATACTGAAAAATGTACTGCATTGGTCTTGATCTACCACAAGAGAGGAGATTTTCTACATCCTACCAACACTGTATTTAGTATTAATGTTTTCAATCATATTAAATTTATCCAGTTCAGTGCTCCCAATTCTGTATGTCATGACCTAGAAGCATTCACATCCTTCACGTTTTCCCTTTCTAGCATAACTACTCACAAATAGACACATTTTCAGGGCATAAATTCTTAGTTCTTCCTCCACCAACTATTTCTCAAACATCTAAAAATTTCAAATGGCTAAAGTAGAAATGCAGTCAGAACTCTTTAAGTATTTACTATATATCAATTATTTTATCTCTTACTGGTAAATGCTAAAATATTTTACAGAAAACTCAAATTTAGGTTCAGGTATGAAGTTATAAGGACGAAGTTAGGATCTAATCATAGTAAAGATACATTTTATTATTAACCTCACAGTGGCTTAAAGTTCTGTCAGAGATGTAAAGAAAGCAAAATTGTTACATAAAGATCCTTTACTTTTCCCTGTTGTGTAAATATTAAGGTGTTTACATGAATATCTTTGAAAACTATTTGCCAGACAACATTATTTTCCAGTAGCAACAGATTTCAAGCTGTAGAAAATGGCAAATACATTTCTAAAAATGTACACTGAACAATTTATCAGTACTTCAAATGATAATCTGATGATTAGTGTAGCCAAATGCAATTCCACTCACTCTTCTGTCTCTGTAATTCTAAAAGGTTTTAATGTTTACAATGACTTGAGACTAAAAATGAGTGAAGATATTGAGTACTGTTGTTACTTTTTAACTGGAAGTTTTCAAAGTTGATCTCAATCATGCATGTTATAAAAATAAAGAATAAACATGGCATTACTATTTAATAAAGCAGAGCATCTTCTCTTAAACATCATGAAATCAGAAATCAGGTTTTCTCTCCTGCGAATTCTTTATGCAAAACAATGATGCAAAGTACTGAATACATCAATAAATCATTTTAATACATTCATATACTTGTTTTTATTTATCCTTAGAAGAGAATTAAAAACTTCAAATCCTGAAAAGTACCCTTGCCATTCAAAGAAAATCAAGTTCATGAAGAGACAGGAAATTTCAAATGTAAAATCAATACTTCACGTAATTGAAAATACTTAGATTGATGTGTAGCAGAATGTGTTCTGAAGATTGAGCTTGATAGGTCTAGATTAGTGGAGTTGATAAAAAGGCTTTTCACCTATTTCGTGCTTACAAGTAGCTGCTTGTTAGCTGTTGAATAGAATTTAATTCCAAGGTAATTCCTTTAAATTCAATAGTGATTAGCCACAAGGAATTATTTATAGACACTGTTATGATGTCATTACACATATTTTCCAAGTGACTAGTAATATGAACAATCCTACATATTTCACCATCTTCTTGTCCTCCAAGTCCTCCTCAGTAGAAAAAAAGACATTTCAGTACTGTAGGTAAAAGTAATCAAGATGATTTTATTGTATTTCTTGTAAATTTATCTTCTTTTATATTTAATTTGGTGTATAACTATAATTAATCTTGGTTATAATTCCATTTTAACCGAGTTCCTTTGTAAAAGTAACCGAGTTACTTTGAAAAGTATCTCCATGGAGAACACAATATTAGTCAAATGTGTTCATGATGAAAACTGCTTCTCCTAAACTCTTATGTCCTTAAAAATTAAGGACTAAAGGAAAAAAAAAAACTTAAAGACCTACTAGAATCAGAACATTATTTAATGGCTCATTCTACACACTTGATATAATATTAAAAGTACACTAGGTTGTTCATGGAGCAATTGCTCTAGATGTAAAACAACTTCTTTGTTGTTGTCAATCATTGCTGTGATCAAATTAAAACTTAGGTATTTCTGTTCTAATTGTATGTAAATCTGTACCTGTAATTGTATGTAAATCTTTAATAACTTGTAAAAAGTTCACTAAAACATCATATAACATCACTCTGCATTATGAAATACAGACAAAAAAATGGTCTTTCTAAAGAATGACCTGCACTTCAGTCCTAAGTGAATGAAATGACTGCATTTTAAATCTTACATAAATTTTTAACTGCAGTCACTTTTTATGAATAACATAATTCTTTCTGAAACATTGAGTTTTCTTGTGTAATTACAACCTCAGCTTTTGCAGAATTTTCCTGCTCCCATTCACAGTATGGAATAATCCATTCAAATGTACTACTGCAACTTAGTGCAAAAGTCGTTGTATATACTGTGCTGCATATTGGCTTACAAACTCAAGTGTTCAACAGAATATTGCAGTGTAATTATAAGACTCATAGGTGTCTTCTCACAGTCTGATTCGTAGACATTTCTCTTTGAGGAAAAATAAAAAATGAGGGTACAATTTTTGGTACAATTTTTATGATTTATGTTTTGTGGTCTTTTTTCTTTTTTTTTTTCTTTCACAGCTAATCCACACATGAGCCACAGACATGATTCTGAAAAATTCCACAGCTAGAGAAGTTCAGCAATGTAGTCATATTTTCTAATAAAACTATGGTTTCAGAAAGTTTTTGTAGTGAACTAACATGAGCTTCTCTCCATAGATTGAACGGAAGGCTTTAAAAATTTCCCTAGTGCATTAAATATAACACACAAAAAATTACTCAGTGGAACCTGCAAATCTGTGAGTTGGATGAGGAAACAATGAACTAGTTCCTCTCATTCCTTTAAAGGATGAGAAGGAAAACAGATCCATATGGTACATATGGGAAGCAGAGCCTATTTTCAAGTTAATCCCAGGACAGGACATTTTTGTCTGTTCACCTGTGAATTTCTACTATTGATAACACTTACTAAGTATACAAAAATGAGGTTCTTCATGGCTATAATTTATACAGTATCTGCTACTCATTAGAAGGTCATCAGTGTTCAAGACAGAATCTCTAGAAAGAGTCTGAAATGTGAAAATGTTTTTTCTCCTTATAATAAATAATGCTGCAACTTCTAATCCTTAAGGAATTTAGGCTCCAAACTTGATCAGTGAAACCATTAAAATAATCCCATATGTTGGAGACATCTTTAAAACAGATTTGCCTAGTCTGCTGAAAGTGGTGAGAAAACACCCTGTAAACCTCTCAGAATCTCCACTCTCTCCCAGTTGGACATAAGAATGTAAGAAAATGCCAACTTTCCTTCACATAAATAAAAGAAGAAAATTTACTCTCAATCAAGGAATGCATAAAGGAGCTAAAAATCATTGCAGCACCTGCTCAGACTACTGTAAAAGGTGAAAAAAGGGCATTATTTAGGAGAACAAAAATAATAATGGAAATATTCACTTGTAGCTGGGTAGATCTATCTATTGAATAGCTTAGCAACATAGGATTCCTTTACTAAACTATTTACAGGTTATTGCCATATACTAAGTATATAGAGTTACTGTACTGCTACTGTAATTGCTGATGGGTACAGCACTCAGATACAACATACTTAAGACAAACATACGGAAATACATTTAAGCAGTATTTAAGTATCTAGATATATTATACAATCAAATGCCCTTGTATAACCTTAAAGTCTGAGGTCCTGACTCTGCAAACTGATTTCAGATGCCTATAAAATCTTCAATACACTACTGACTCTCCCACTATTAAAGTCACTCATGTGTGTCATGTAGACATGCGCCTCATTTATTTTTAAAGGCTTCCAAAAGAAAAGCTTTTGGAAAAACTTGTTGATTTTGTAGAAAACAAGTGTCTTCCTTACAGCATAATATCCAAAGCATGAAAATGCTCGTTAAGTACGTGAAGTCAGATCTCTTTTTTTATAGTTTTCTATTTTTAAAGCAAAAATATCCCAATGCTGTCATATCCCACTGTTCTTCTCTTGTAGAATTACTGAAGAGCAGCAGAACTGCACAGATCAGTTCCACTAATAAAATAACAAAACAATTAAATTTGGCACCTGTATATTATGTGAAAACCGTATTTATTTCAATTAATGGAAAAGCATAATAGGGAGTTACTTTGAAGGCAAGGCTGCTTTCAATGTTTTATAGACGTGTTTAGTAATGCTCGCTTAGACTGGGCAGGTTTCAAATAAAACCCAACTTCCCACATGTTATGTCACACAGGACCAATTCTTATTTTCCTTTGGGCACTAGATTTTCTTTAATGTGGGGGAAAAAAAATAATTATTTGCAGTGGATACCAATCATCCTCTAGATAACTTTGTCATCCCTGTCAATACTCAGCACCTTAACTCAATTTGATAACTCTGTGAACGTCACTACAACTATGTTACAAATAGAGCTATGAGAGTGAATCTATGCTGTATCCACTCCTGAGCTGCATTTGATTCTATCCAGCATGGAACTCAGCAGTGTCCGCAAAATCTCTGAAAGAAAAATGGTTAGCATTTGTTTCTGCTACATAGTCCCTGATATGTACAGTACCTGCTCAAAATCTTCATCAATGACCTTGATGAGGGGATAGTGGCCACCCTCAACAAGTTTGCTGATGATACGAAGTTGGGAGGATTGGCTGACACGCCTGAAGGCCGTGCTGCCATTCAGTGAGACCTGGACAGGCTGGAGAGCTGGGCAGGTGCAAAGCAGAAGACAATAATGTAACTACAGGCCATCTTCATCAGATCACCTTCTCTGATACGGAAGTAGGAACTGGAAACATATAATAGCACCTAAACCATGGATACCTAAACAATCTGACAGGTTTCTATCCAGGCTTGCCAGATCCTGGGTCCTTACTGTTGTAAGTACCCAAGTTAGTTTTAGGCACTGTAAAATGCTGTTTTAATATGGCTGCTAAAGACTTGCTAGAAACTACACAGGGCTTCTGTGAAACATCATAACCACAGATTATAAGATGTGACGGGATGAAAACATACATACTTGAAGGCAGATCTAAAATTATACCTATATCTAAAATTACCTATATCTAGATCTAAAATTATATTACCATTGTAGATAGATTCTCAAAAAGAAACTCAACAAGGAATCAGGCTGCAGTAAATCTGGTAAATTAATTCAGCAGTAATCACATATGCATTGAAATAAGTAATTATGCATTAAGGTTTAGGGAATAGAAAACTAATTTTCTACTACCCAGACAGGCATTTCTGAGGCCACACTTAAAGGACTTCTTCAGTACTGATTGGATTGCTCATGTTTTCACGGTCAGATCCATTTTACTGAATATTTCCATTTGGAAGTTGAAGCCAAACTTCTGCAGCAAAATTCAGAGCAGCTGCTGCAGAAGCACCTTAAAAAGCTGCTGATGCAACAATGTAATCAAAAAAAAGAAATGATACCATAAAATCTAAAGATGTAAGAGATCTTGGCCAATCTACTGATTTTTGCTGATAATTCCATCTCCTGAGAATTACAATAAAGTTGATCACTGTGGAACGTCTCCCTTGCAGTTTGACAGCCTTGTATATGCCTGCTCAAAAAGATATCACTAGCCATGTTTTTTGCTTCAAGATTCCTAAGGATCCTCTTGTTGCCAATAGAGACTTGTAAAAGGACAAGGAGTTGGCCTATAACAACAAAAACAAAATTGCAGATTATTTTAGTTTCAGTTAATCCAAGTTGATCATATTGACCTGATTAATTTTCCCATCTAGTAAAAACTAAGGTGGATAACATCAACTTCATAAAATTTTTAACTGTTCCTACGCTATCAGTATACCTAACATTGAGAGATTGACTGGTGAAGTAACTCCCTGGCATGCCAGAGAAAAAGGCTATAGGGGGATAGAGATACCCCCTTGAAAATGATGGACCCCCTGCCCTGTCACTGTCTGACACAGGGAGGGCGGGCCTGAGAGATGGGGAGAGTTGGAAGACAGTCCCAGCTTGGACTCACGGGTGAACCCCTTTCCAACCAACCTCGCTTCCCCAGGTGCTCCCTGAGAAATAGGCTTGAGGCACTGGAAATTGAAAGGGAGGTGAGCGAGGAGGTGTGGAAAGGTTTTCCTGAGACATCACTGAGGGCAGGGCAGTCAACTGCATCTCCAGACATCCTCTGCCAAGAAAGAAAGAAGAGTCATTGTTGCAGGTGATTCCTTCCTCATGGGAACAGAGGGCACCATATGCAGACAGGACCTGACTTGCAGGGAAGTGTGCTGCCTCCCTGGGGCATGAGTCAAGGACATAACTCCCAGCTCTGGTTCACCCCTCTCATTACTACCCATTACTGATAGTTCAGGCAGGCAGTAGCTCAGATAAGCCTGCGAATGATCAAAAAAGACTTCAGGGCTTTAGGGCAGTTTGTGAGGGAGCGGGAGCACAACTGATATGTTCTCCTATCACTTCAGGGGCAGTGACGGACACAGAGTGGACTGGGAAAACCCAGGTAATAAATGAGCAGCTGAGAGACTGGTGCTGCCACGGGAACTTTGGGGTTTTTTGACCATGGAGCAATTTACTCAGCACCTGGTCTTAACGGCTGCAGATGGGTCTGCAGATCTTATCTCTAAGATCTAAGAAACAGATCCTAGCCCAACAGCTAGTGGGGCTCACTGAGAAAGCTTTAAACTAGGTAGGAAGGGGGTGCAATGAAACTTCCTAGGGTAGAGTGAGTAGTCTGGAGCTTTATACTTGATCAAATGAGTGAAGACTGTTGAGTGTGATGGGACAGAGAAAGGACTGGGGTTGTTGTCAGGCCAGGAGATTGCGGAGAAAAACCTCTGAACTGTCCTATAGGATTCTGTGGGAACTCCTCAGAGGAGGATATATTGCTGACCCGTTGTCTGAAAACTCCTCATGTCCCTTCAGGAAACAGTGGGGGAAAAATTTCTTCTGGAGATTTGAGGGTCCCTACATAAAGGTGATGTGTCAGAAAGGCCAACAGAAGTGCCTTTACAGTAAAGCAAGCTGCATGGGAAATAAGCATGAGAAGTTGGAAATCATGATGTGCTTGGAAAAATATGATCGGGTTGCTATCATGGAAATATGGTGGAATGACTCACAAAACCAGAATACCACTCTAGAGGGCTATCACCTTTATAGGAGAGAGAGGCTAGGTAGGACGGGTGGAGAGTTGCCCTCTACATTAAAGACTGGATAGACTGTGAGCTCCCTCTAAGAAATGGAGCAGGTTGAGAGCCTGTGGGTTAGAATTAGGGACAGAATTAATAAAGGACATCTGGTAGTAGGGGGTCTACTACAGGCCACCTGATCAAGGGTAGCCTGCTGATGAGCCGTTCTTCATTTAGCTTCAGGAGGTGGCGTGTTTGAAGGCACTACTCCTAATGGGAGATTTCAATCATCTGGATAACTGCAGGGAAAATCACACAGCAAGCTGCAAGAGTTCCAGGAATCATAGAGTCATAGAATGGCCTGAACTGAAAAGGACCATAAAGATCACCTAGTTTCAACCCCCCAGCTGTGGGCAGGGTCACTAACCACTAGCCCAGGCTGCCCAGAGCCACGTTCAGCTGGCTTTCAATGCCTCTGGCAATGGGGCATCCATAAGAATCCACGAGAAATCTCCTGAGTGCGTGGATGATAACTTTCCAGTTCAAGTATTGGATAGACCAACAAGAGGTGAAGTGTGGCTGGATGTGATGCACACCAGTGCAGAGGAGATCATTAAAGGCATTCAGTCTGAAGGCAGCCTAGGCTGCAGCAGTCATGCCCTGATTGAGGTTGGGATCTCAAGGAACATGGGCCTGGAAAAGAGTGGGGTCATGACTCTGAACTTAGGGAGAGCAAATTTCAGGCTGGTTAAGGGATTGTTGGGTGAGATCTCCTGGGAAGCTGTCCATAGAGGCAAAAGAGTGGAAGAAAGTTGGCTACTCTTCAGGGATGACTTTCTGAGAGCACATGAGCTCTCCATCTCTCCAAACAAGAAAGTGGGCAGGGGAAGCAGGAAACTGACAGGACTTGGCAAGTCAGTCTGAGGGAAAAGAAGAGACTGTACTACTGTGGAAACCAGGGCATGTCACCTGGGGAGAAAACAGGGATGCTGTCTGAATTTGCAGAGAGGAGATTACAAAAGCAAAGGCATGGACAAGAACTGAACTTGGTGAGGGATGTTAAAAACAAGAAGAGATTTTATAAGTACATTGGCCAAAAGAGGCAGGCCAAAGAGAGCATACCTCCTTTGGTAAATCAGAAAGGAGAACGAGCTACGACAGATATGGAGAAGGCTGAGGTACTAAATGAATTTTTTGCCACAGCCTTCACTGGCAGTCAGGATTCTTGTATTTCTCACATTCATGGAGACCAGAAAAAAGGAAACATCACTCTCGTTTACATGAAAGGAAGGAAGGAGGACTCAGGGAACAACAGGCCAGTGAGCCTCACCTCTGTGCCGGGAAGATCATGGAACAGATTCTCCTAAAAGATGTGTTAAGGCACATGAGGGATGAGCAGGTGATCCGAGACAGCCAGCAAGGCTTTCTCAAGGGAAGGTTGTGCCTGATCAATCTAATGGCTTTCTATGATGGAGTGACATCATCAGTGGAAAAAGGCAAGGTGACCAATGTCATCTACCTGGACTTGTACAAGGTCTTTGACTTGGTCTCCCACCACGTCCTCATCTCTAAATTGGAACAATATAGATTTGAGGGATAGACTATTCAGTGGATAAGGAATTGGTTGGAAGGCCATAGACAGAGGGTTGTGTTGAATGGCACTATGTCCAGGTGCAGGCTGGTGACAAGCAGTGTCCTCCAGTGGTCTGTCTTGGGACCAGAGCTCTTCAACATTTTCATCAATAACATCGATGATGGGTTGGAGTGCACCCTCAGCAAGTTTGCTGATGACACCAAGATGAGTGGTGCAGTTGACATGGTAGAAAGAAGTGAAGCCATCCAGAGGGCCCTCAACAAACTTGAAACGTGGGCCCGTGTGAACCTAATGAGAGGTTTTGCACTTGGAATGGAGTAATCCTAGATACTGGAAGAAGCCCTTGAGAGTAACCGTGTGGAGAAGGACCTGGGGTTCCTGGTGGATGAAAAACTAAACATGAGCCAGCAGTGTGCTTCTGCAGCACAGAAGGTCAAGTGTATACTGGGCTCCATCTGAAGAGGGGTGGCCAGCAGGAACAGGGAGGTGATTGTCACTCTCTACTCTGTCTTCAGGAGGCCCCATCTGGAGTACTGCGTCCAGGTTTTGGGCCCCCAGTACAGGAAAGATGTGAAGCTGCTGGAGAGACTCCAGAGGAAGGTCACAAAGATGATCAGAGGGTGGAGCACCACTCCTGCAAAGACAGGCTGAAAGAGCTGGGCTTGTTCAGCCTGAAGAAGAGATGGCTGCAAGGAGACTTCACTGCAACCTTCCAGTATTTAAAAGGGAATTATAAAAAGGAGAATCTTTTTTACTTGGGTAGGCAGTGAAAGGACAGGGGGAATGGTTCGAAGCTCAATGAGTGACGGTTTAGATTGGATGTCCGGGGGAAGTTCTTCACAGAGAGAGTGATGAGGTGCTGAAACAGGCTGCCCAGGGAGGCTTGTGGATGCTCTGTCCCTGTAGATGTTCAAGAGCAGGTTGGATGGGGCCCTAGTACTAGATCTAGTACTAGATCTGGACATTGATGCCCCTGCCTGTGGGAGGGAGGCTGGAACGTGATGATTCTTGGGGTCCCTTTCAACTCATGCCATTCTATGATTCCAATTACACATACACAAAAATTCTGAATTAAGAAACACCCATGGAATACAAATAATTGTAGTACAAACTTGTCCACAAAGACACAGATGAGTTCAAAAGAAAAAGGCAACAAATGAATAGTGTATATATTTCATTAAGAATAACTTCACCAAGTACTCTAAACATCCACTTAATTCATTCTAATGAAGTATTAAATGTTTAAACTCCATAATACATTTGTCCTTTGTCATTTTCTCATTAGGATGCTATAATAGGAGTACTTATGTTCATTCACACAAAGATGTACAGCCTTTGTTAGTGGAGTTTTGTTTGTTTTGATTATTTTTATCAGCTATTCTTAGTCAATCTTAAATTCTCTTCTGAAAGCTTAAGGAGAAGAGCCACATGTTGCTCTAAAAATGCCTAATTCTACTTATCTAGTAAAGAATTAATTTTATCTGTACTTAACTTGAAAACTTATTTTGAGTAAGTGTACAGTACACATAAGAAGCAATCTCAAAAGATATGATCTGGTTATAATTCTGATTTCCAAAAATATTATTTTAAAGTCTTGCACAATTATAGTACAAGAAGGATGGATCAGGAGTTACACAGAAGAGCCTCATTTACAGAGGACAGGAGGAATGTAAGGATGCCTCACTTCCTCTCATCACACAGAGCTTTCCTGATAAACAATAGAAAGAAATAAGGAACTCTTATTTTCTTGTCAAATTCTTGCATAATAAAAGGACCATGCATGTCAGACTTTGTGTATTCCTCAGGTATTGCTTAATCACCTAACGACACAGAAAAAAACACTGTCCAGTAATGGATACATCTGGGTGATGTTAATACTGCAAACCTTTGTTCATGTGAACAGAGTACTCCACAGAGAAATTTTAACAATTATGTGATTGCAGACAAAATCCAAAGTTGGTATATATCTTACCATTTGTATATATAATTATTTATGTATGTTGGATTAAAAGCAATATATCTAAGCACTTCTGAAAAATTGTAACAACTGGCCTTCTCACTGTTGAATGTGATAATTCATCCTGACATTTTTTTTTCCTTTTGGCTTAGATATCACAGTTTTTCTCATCTATAACACCACTTGACTTTGGTTTAAACTGGAATTTTGCCTGGATAAAGAATACAGGCATAACTTCGGTCTTTGAAGACTTAGACAGTGAAGCACAAAAGAAAATGTGAAACAGTTTCAACTTAAGGAAAGAATTTCAAACTCTTGTAATTTTACTACAGAATAATTGCAAAATACATACGATAGGTTATGTATTTCAACTAAATCACTTTCATCAACATACATGATTAATCAAGGAGAGTCAAAACTATAATTTTGCTTATTTTATATTTTCCTTTAGATTTTAATGAACATAAGTAAGTGGCAGAGAGTTGTATTTTTCCCCAATGCATTTTTAAACATTTAAACACAGTACTATAATTTCTAGGAAATTAAAAATTCTCTTCATTCATTACTGAGAAGTGGCAGAAAATGTCAGAAATCGCTCTTAAGGAGACTGTCCAATAGGATCAATAGAATGTAATATTCCTACATCATTTTAACATTTAGAAATGATACTTCAAAATATTAGAGAGATCAAAAGTTGAGGAAAAACACACATCTAATTTCTGTACCACATGCAGGACACTGCTTAATCACGTAATTCACAGAAGAGAAAATGGAGAGCAGGTGTACCAACTCATCTTACAGTACAATTTTACATGACCCTTTCTTAATTCTTTGGATTTATACTGCTTTTTGATTTGGGTAAAGGAGCAGTGTGAAAATGCTTCTAGAGCCTCAGTGTAAATGTTTCTTTAATCCTTTTAAAGGCCAAAAAACAGGCCCAGCTGAATGAGCAGGAAACTGAGCTGAAGAACTCTCAATGACCCTATCACACTACTGTCTCTCTTGGCACTGATCTGACGGCCGCAAGTTCATCCTGGGTGGGGCACAGATGTTCAAACATCAGGCTAATTTAAAGCACCAATATGTGAATCCTGGTAACAAATATGTGCCTATCTGATGGTGACATGCTTTGTAGTAACATGAAATTTTGCACTGGTAACTTGTAGCTAAATTATTAAAATAGTTGACACAAAACTATACAAAATATAGATACCAAAATAGATTATGTGATTAAATAGTTTTACATACAAGTTTGTTGTTTACACTGAATTTTGTGCTGCCAAAGCAAATCAATGAATTCAACCTCAAATTATACAGCTTTATTGTTTTTCTTTTAAAGTTGAAAGATAGGGGGATGGAATTTAAAAGAAAAATGTTCAAGGTGATACCAAATTTTAGAACCTAGGAAACTAGTCTGTTAAAACGTGTAACATGTAGGGTTTAGGCTCCCTTTAATGTGGCCTGAGGGAAAACATAAACACTTTTTCTGAAATTCTGAAATTAAACTTTGAGTTTGCCCTCTACAACATTCACAAACAAGAATAACAACTCCGTACTTTGTTCTAAGTCGCATTAAAATAAAGCAAGTTTATTCAAAAAAAAAAAAAAAAAAAATCACTAATTTGAGATTAATAGTTTAGGAGAAACTGATTTACAGACTTTCTCACTTGCCTTTGCCTTCAAATAATAAGCCTTCAGGTGAAAGCTGTGCTTGATTCTTGAAGTCAAGCACTTTTAAAAAGAATGCAAATCAAAATTTTGATAATCACTATCACTGAAAAGCATGATTTTTACATAGACAAAATGAATTCTCTGCTTCTGATGCAAGATTTTGTAAGTGACAAAACAAATGGATTAGTAAATGAAAGTTACCTAACTATAACACAAGTACTTCCTACCCATTCACAGCAATGGGACGTGCTATTACCATAAATCTTAAAAATCATTTTAGACCTAGTTATGCTTAAATTCTGACTCATATTCTCAGCACCTTTTCCCAAATAAACTGCCTACAAGGTGATAATGTGCTGCTGCAGGTGTTGCCTTTTTCTCTCTCCCCTGAGGTTGTAGCAGGAGCCCTCTTCAGTTGCACAATGGAGATGGGCTGACAAAAAATTAAATAAATAAATAAATGAGAAGGATATATAATCTAAATGTATATTTTTTTCTTCACCCTAAGAATCCATATTCTTACAATGTAATTTTTGTGGATTTGAAGTTATATTAAGAATCAAGTTTCAGGAGATTTTGCTTAACAGCAGTGGTTACTGCCAATAGATGTATCACAAAAGTGGATACATCCTGTAGAGAAGCACAGGCAGTAAAGCAAAGATGCAGTCAATGGGAGAAGTTGAAGGAATTCAGTCAAATGTAATTGAAAGAGGTTAACTACACAGCAAATGCCTAGAAAGCAACCATTCAGTCATTTCAGAAACAACAAAATGTAGACAAAACAACAACATAATAGTAGAACTTTATGCCAACTTTTGGTTGGACAGAAAGCCAAAATGCTACAAAAATTTCTTTAATTACTATGTGCCAAAAATATGATAATAAAGCTAAAGACTAATGTATGAGTAAAATGAAAATGATTCCAAACCTCATAACATTTCCTCAGAAGTAGAGACATCGATTACACAGATTTTTCTACAGAGAAAATGTAATTTTCTAAAATAGATATTTAAAAATCTTGAATGTGAGAAAAAAATCACACGTATGTCTGAAAATTGAGTCCAATAGGACATTTCTGATTTTGTAGATTTACTTACAATAATTTTGTTTTCAAATAACTATATCTCAAACTGTCTGATATCCAACCAAAGACATCATCTCTTGTCTGCTGATTTCCCCCTTAACTTGATTCAATTCAAAATAAAGAGTGCTATAAACTACAAAGTAGGCTACCTTTTCCATGCTAAGGTATTTTTCATATTCATACAAATAATGTAAAGAACTATCATTCTAATTGTAGTACTGAATTTTACTAATGGGAAATTATAGTCCAATTTGCTTAAGAAGAACTTAACATGATTTTGTGATGATTTTGATTGATGAATAACAGCAACTATATAGACATATAGGTAAGTCTCACCTGGCTAGCACTCAAAAGTAAATTACAGGCACTTCCTCAGAATTTCAATGACCAGGAGAAACTTCTGACCTTTACTCAACAGGGTAGAAAGCTTAATTCATGTGAACATTTACATTGACATGTAAGCATTCTCCTGTAGTCTTTACCTTGAGTAGTTTAAATGCGAGACATTAGTTTTCACAAAAAAACCATTCTAGGATTTTAAAGAATGATGAATCTTAGACAAACAGACCTTATGGCCAATGCATTTTAGGATAACTTGCACCTTAGGAACTGCTGTAAACATGTACTAAGGGAAACTCTAGTGTTTTCCAAACATACTCAGTCTTCTTCACCAGAGAGTAAAAATATCTCTAGTTCTTCTAGTCGTACCGTAGATACCTAAGCTGACTGTCCTAGCACATATCAGATTTACCAGAAAACTCCCACACATCTTTTTGTCTGGGCAAAACTGTACAGAAAGCATCTTGTCAAGGAAACTACAAAGCACAACTAGGATTCCAGCACCTAAAAGTAATCACAGCACTACCAAGTTAAAGTAATAATTTCTTTACACAATGCCAGAAAAGAAACTTTACAGCTTAGCTTTCATTGTTTTGCAGTAAGATAGATGTGGTTTATACCAGCTTGCCAGTGATTCTTAAATACAAATATAGTACAGTTTCTTAGTTTCTACAACACTGAAAAAAAAAAACAAGCTAATACTAACCCCACCTCCTCCCCCCAAAAAAATCTCATTTTAATATCTCCAATTATTAAGTGTGTATTTACATTTTGGTAAATATTGGTCATAAATACAGCATTTAACTATGTATCTTCTAAAAATTATGAGGCAAAACGTCACAATTCACATAGGAACACACAGCAGTACAGTGAATTTCTCTTACAATGGTTATATCCTTGCTCTCAGCTTCTGCCATGTAAATAGAGATGGGATGGCAGACAAGCGTCTGCAGACTGAACAAATGTAAGTCTGTTATTCAAGTGATTACTCAAGTCCCTTCATGTAAACTTATTTCTTAACCTCTGTAAGCCAAAATACGCCCTTTGAAGTCCACAAAAGCTGCATACATTAAGCAGTTGTCTGATACATGTAATTTGTTTGGTTTCCAGTAAACTTTCCCGAAGGAAGATCAATGCCAAACATTAAAATTTGCTTGCTGTCTATGTGGGGTAGTAGTTTAGCAACACATACAAACACAGAAAATGGTTACTATATGTATTTGCTTCACAAAGTACATCTTTGTCATTTAGAACATTTTTTTCAGTAACGTGTTCAGTACAAATGCTCAGTACAAGAACATTTACTTGGTAGAAAACTCTCTCCCAGCTTGGTTTTCCCTATGTATGTCAACTACAAGAATTCCTTTTTCTCTTTGCACAGCTAGTGGTCACTAAAACTAAGAATTACATAACGGTTTACATAGGTAAAATATTCAAGTACTGCATTTTTTCCTGCTCTAAACATGCAAATGATAACACTGAATGAGAACTTTATGAAGCACTCAATAGCAATAAATAGCAATAAGCAGTAAATTACTTAACTATGAGATTCATAAGTAACTTGAAATTAGTGGCTTACAATAAAAATACTGGAACTGAACAACAGAATAATTTTGTAGCTCCCCTTTTCATAAAACTCACTTGCATTTGAGGAATGTTCAGAGTTGAAAATACCTGGTTATGGACAAAAGACAAATAACATTTAAGTAGATTATGTAGAAGAAATCTGAACACTTTCCATGTCTTTTAAAAAAAAACATGAAGCAAAGAATTTCCTGACTTTTCTAGCAAGAAACAATTGGAAGCAGAGTTTAGTTTGAAGCACAGTAGTGACCAATTAGCTACTTTGATGATTCAAGTTTTTCTAAGACATTCAGATATATATATATATTTTTAATTGAATTCAGATTGACTCAGTTTCTGGACAGCTTACCCAGACATCAGCAGGAAAAACCACACTGCTATCTGAAAATTTTGTATCTACTAATAAGTAAACCCCACAGTGACTAAAAATGAAAAGTGAACTCCAAAACACTTTTGTTTTTCCTCAGTTTGTGTATTTGCTATTTTCTAAACATGGATAAAGGAATTACAAGAGACAAAGCTGCCCCCTCAAAAGAGGGTCAACTTGCACAATTGGTGAGTTAAATTACACCTCTCCCTGCCCTATGCATTCATTGATGAGACGAGTGTTTTAGAAGTTGTGAGGCCTTATTTACTTTGAGGAGGTCACTGGCAGATAGACCAAGATACCCCAAGCCAGTAGGAAGTAAAAGTGATAGTGACTTTCTTGAATTCTGTACAAGAGCAGAAGATATCAGGAAGAATGAAAACTCAGCCTGAACTGTGGGCGCCGTTCTAGTCTGCACTGGTGTCCCCTTTAAACAGACACACACATACTTGCTTAAGTTGATAATACAATGCAAATTGAAATTGAAAACATTTAAGTGATCTGATGTTCCAGCTAGGAGACTAGAAGAACAGCCTTTGAGCAAGTGACTGCATGGAATACCACTCTTCAGACAGAATATTTCTTATTCTTATGGGAGCATAAGTGTTACAGTATTCTCTCAAATCAATCTCCCGCTGCTTAAAAAAATAATTTGAATGCTTTGTTGATGTTCCTTTTTAAGGAAAGCTTGATGCAGCACTGTATGCCTTTGTCTGAGTAAGGCTCTTTTGTGCAACTTATACACCTCAGAAAGGGAAAACTATTTTGTCAGTAGTGTCACTGATCTTCGAATGAAAATAATTTTGAAAGGGAGGGTGTTGGTTTTTTTCTACCCTGAAAAAATCCTCACTATTTTCCACTAATAAAACTGTTGTAAACACATTACAGCTTCATAGTTTGTGGGATCCACAGCATGGGTAGAATGGACAGGGAACCAAACAGGGATTACTACAACAAAGCTCTACTTGCTGCTGCAGTCACTGACCAAAAAAAGAAAGACATACAAGAAGAGAGGTGAGGCCAATAGCTTGGAATAACACCAGCTCCATTTGTTCATCTAGTCTTTCTATGGCTCTGTATTTCACATCAAAAACACAAAGAGTACACGCAGAATCAAAATACTGAATATATAGATAGAAACAGTTGTGATAATTCTACTCAACACTGGTTCATAAAGATGGCCAAAGGTGCTATTTTCTGTTTCAAAGTAAATCTCGTTTACATTGCCTATCAGGATGTATGTTTCATTTAAAATATCTTCCAGGCAAATACAGTATCTAAAAAAAGTTGTCAAACTGATCAGCTTTTGATATAGTTTGCCTTCATCCCTAAAATGCTTACAGAAATGCTTTAAAGTAATATTCGACTCTCCTGGCCTTGGTGATGGGTTGAAGGCAAACTACAAGTTCTTACTTTTAAGTATGAGGTTATAGTTGAATAATTTCATGGAAATAAAGTTTTAATGAAGTACATATATGTATTATTTCATGATATGAAAGCATAATGGATTTATTATGCACTTATTCACCAAGGTTCCAGAGACAGCTAGAAGCAGAAGTATTAAACTAGTATTGAATTAGACTTTAAATCGCAATTTCATTTTTAGCATCTTACTACTTCATGTAAGTTTGTTTTGTTGTATTTTTTCCACCTTTTTAGACACAAAAAATAGCTTTCAAAAATAAGAACTCAAATAAAAAATGTCCATATTTAGTAGTGAGGCAATAAATGATATATGATCCACAAGTAGGTCCTACAAATGTGGTAGCAGCAGCAACTATCAAGGTAAGTGCTTTCTCCTACATTCCCTATGATGTAGCATGCAGACATATTGCCTTGTATTTAAAAAAAAAAAACAAAAAAAAACCAAACAAAAACAGTAAACGGTAGTATTATTTTTAGTTTCTATTCACTTTGTTTATATAACAAAAACAAACGATAGACTGTACTCAACATTTCAGTACAATTTAGACCAATGTCCAACTAGCCCAGAATCAATGTTTACCAGAGGCAAACAGCAACTACCTAGCAAAAAGTAGAGCTGGAAAAGCATGTACTACCTCAGTTACTACCTTAGCCAGAGCAAAATATTTTTAACAGTTCTTGGCAGTACTTCATCCCAATGAATTTCCAGTCAATTTAATACAAAACAAAAAAAAAAGCAAAAAAAAGTTTTAACATCTGCAACATTTGGTGGCAAGGAGTTCCATACTATGGGAAGAACCATGTGCTCCTGCTTATTTTTCAGCTGGTATCTTTAACTGCATTATCTGACAATCTCATAAACATTAGTCTCATATTATAAGTATCATTATTTACAAGGTTTCATGACTAGCTTTCAAAGGCAAGCCTTTATCAGAACGAACTGTTTCATCACAAGACCCTTCTGCAACTACTTAGTTAGAAGATAGCAATTTTGAGGCTTCTGGTAGATAAGGTCACAGACATCTTGGAACTGACATATGTCTAATATACAGCATATAACTAAGAAGACAACCATTTCTGAATGTTTGTATTTTTCCTTATTTTACTAAAGAATCTTTTTTTTTTTTTAACAAATACATTTTAAAAAGTGAAAGAAAATTCAGTCATCCACAAGTATAAAATGTATAACCAAAAATAATCAGATCAAATACAAAATGGTGAGTAAACTCCAGACATGCTCTTGTAATATTTCTTCATAAACATGGAAAAGACAGAAGCATAAAACACATTAAGTGTAGAAATCCAAGAAAATTAAAATTAATGGAAAATATCATATTGTGCTTTTGCAACTGCATAGCATCTATTTGAGAGAAATCCCTTCTCGTGTATTTTAAAAAAATTCAACTGAGAAAAAGTTATAAACCTACTGAAAGTATCAACACTGTTGCAAGAACGTTATCGCTGTATCACCTCCCTATTTTCCTTGTGCCTAAGCATAGCTCCATGAGAATCTGCTCCATGACCTTCCTCAGCACAGAGGAGAATCTAATAGGACAGTAGTTCATGAAATTATCCTTTTTACTCCTAAAAAGAAATGGGTGCAATTCTGCCTTTTTTTCCAGTCACCAGGACTTCACCTGATTGCTACAACTTTTTTAATATCACAGAGAGTAGCTTGGCAACTACATCGATTTCTGAATGTTCAGATTCCTCAGGTGGTCACGAATCTGATCTCTGCTTACAGTAGGAGAGACATTACTTTCCCAGTGGCCTACTACCAAACAGTTGAGGATTGCATGGCTGGTAGTTATCAGAGAAGAACAAGGTAAAAATGTTGTTAAGTACCTCAACCTTCTCCTAGTCTGCTGTTACCAGCCTGCCTATGTCACTCACTAGGGGAGGTGTGCCCTGCTGGACTTTCCTTCTCTGGTTGAGGTGTCTGTAGAAGCCTCTCTTGTTCTTCTTTGGTACTCCCTGCCAAGTTTAGTTCAAGCTGAGCCTTGACCTTCCTCACCACATCCCTCTACAGCCTATCAGCTTCCTTATACTCTTCTGTCATGGTTTTATGTTTTTTGGTTTCCAGTATTCTGCATCATAACATCATGTAGTGCACTGGGAGTTAAAGTGTTAATGCTCCAACTCCAGGTATCTATCCCTATACATTATGGAAATCATGGGATCTGACCCTTCTGGGTGGGGCGGCTCTTACTGCCTTGCAGTGGGTGCTGGAGGGTGCTTTCCTAGCTGTTCTAAGCTGTTTTGACTCGGTCTCAGAAACTCTCTCTCTCCTATCTTACTTGATTTATTAGTCTCAATTTCAATTAGATTGTATTATATTGTGTTATCTTGCATTCCAATATCATAGTTAGTAAAATAAGTTTTCCTCCATAGATCATTGCCACTGCTTTTTTTTTTCCTTCATTCCTTCCCATTTTGTGGGGCCAGAGGGGGGGGAGGCAGGGGCCTACAGCCCCGCCTGTCACGGGCATAGATTGATCTAGTTAACTCCATGACATCTTCCCACAGTACCTGCCCATCTCCACTGCCTGTGCATTTTCTTCTTGCTTTTCAGTTGGACCAGCAGGTCCTGGTCCAGCCCTGTCGGTTTCTTGATAAGGAAAGCTTCCTTAAAGATCTGCCTGTTCTGCTCTGCACTCTTGCTTACGTGGACAGTTTCCCAAGGTGTTTTGTTGACTAACTCCCTGAAGAGCTGAAAGTTAGCATCCTAATTTTACTCTTTTCCTGTCTCATATCCCTCAGATCATGAACTTCACCATAGCATGGTCAATACAGCAAAGACAGTCTCCAATTCTGGTATCACCGATCAATTCATTTGCATTGGTGAACAACAGGTCCAGTGTTGCATCCTCTTCGGTGGGGCCTTCAATTACTTGATTCAGAAAGTTATCCTCAATGCATTCCAAGAGTCTCTTGGATTACCAACAGCTTGCCATGCTACTTTTCCAGCAGATGTCTGGGTGGTTGAAGTCCCTCCCAGCAGGATGAGTGCTTGAAATCGTGACACCTCCTGTAGCTAGAGGGAGAAGGCCTCATCAATAGGCTCTGCTTGAATACACTGATCACAAGGCTCCCTTTGCTGCCTTGGTCTCTGTCACCTATATGCTTTTGACTTGCTCATGACTATTCTTTAAGGACAGCTCTTCACATTGTTTTCCTTTACTGATGTAGACGGCAGCAGCCCCTCCCCTCCTTCCTTACCTGTCCTTTCTGAACAGCTTGTAGCCACCAACAGCCACACTCCAGTCATGGGAATCATCCCAAAAGATTTCAGTGATGGCAATATATCCCAGCTTTCTAGCAGCGCAGTAGCTTCTAGCTCCTCCTTTTGTTTCCCAAGCTGCATGCATTAGTGTGGAGGCACTTCAGCTGGGAAGCCAGTCCTGTCACCTCCTTAAAGGTGAAATGCTTAATTTATTTTAGATATTTCCCTTGATTTTCCCCATTGCCTTCTTCTATTGTCCCATGTCAATTTAAATGATTCAATAGGTACAAAAATAAAGTGAGAAACGAAGTAGGTCAACTACTAAATATAACTATGTCAAGTTTTCTATGACAAGAGGAAATAGAACAAAATATCCAAAACAAAAACAAGTTGCAATTTCGCAAATTATACTACTTACATTTCTTAATAGACAATTAGTATGCTGAAATCAGAGAAAAGTTAAAAACATGGCTCATGGTTAACTTCTAAAATGTAATTTCATTATTTTTCTACTTGAGTATTCCCTGAGAAGTAGCTTTATCCATTAAGTTGGAGACTACAACTGAGACTAAATTATGTTGGAAATTAAAATGTTGGGGAATAAAATGAATTGAAGAAGGGGTTCTACAAATATTTTTCATATTGGCTTTAGTTATTTAGCACTGTTTTCCTAGTGAATAGTGCAGTGTTTATGAAACTAGATCTTTATGGTTCTGGAAAAAATTGATATATGAACAAGATGAATTATTTGTGTTCTACATCTTAGCTGTGAACAATAGCTTATCGATCAAAAGTGCTGTAAGAGAAGTGGTGAATCAAAGTTACCTTACAGAAACCTAGTTGGTTCCTACTGAAAGGTATTTTTTAAACATAAAATAATTAAGACAGAGTAAAGAGGTACATATAGAAATACCAAAAATTGAAGGACATGACTTCATTTATCTTCCATATTAAAAAAATCTAGGTGTGATTGCTAGATACTCAATGGAACACATATTTAAGCTCATACCTGCACATATTTCAGTCTTTAGTTTCCGAAGACAGCAAAACAATATAGCTATTCTAATAGGCCAAAGTTCTCTCAAGCGAAACTACTACAAAATGGACATACTGAAACAAAATTCTAGGCTAATGTATTTTTCAACAGTTTTCTACTTTTGAATGTAGACAGTACATAGTCAGACTCCTCTCTTCCCTGTGGCTGAATTTAGAAAATAAAACTTAAGAATATGTTTTAGGCTCACATGAAAAGTTGAAAAGGCAGCAACGAAGAAATTTGAAAACTATAAAAAAAATCTGCACAAAGATATTTCACATTATTGAAACATTTGACCTAATGTACTTTAAATTACTGCAAGTCACCCTTTCAGAACTCAGTTCAATTATGTATTTGATACTCCTGGAAATAATTATTTTAGAATGCATAACACAAGTACTGTAATCATTAAAAACTCAACCACAGGAATGGAAAAAGAAATTAAGCACAAAGGGAGAACAGTGCATAAATGTCTCACACAAAGTCTTGTATCAACAAGCATAAAGAGAAAATAATCCAAGTAATTATTTAAAATGTCAAGTGTGCCCACAGTCAAAACCCTAGGATGGATAACTGAAAGAGTAAGAATTCCTGTAAAATGACTAGGAAAATTCAGTCAAAAGTCCTGTATTCCATTAGAGGGCAGATATTTTTTAGGCCTTTATATTCACACTAAAATAAAATGGAACTTCTATCATTTATTTTTAAAGGGAGCATAGTGGATAAAGCTCCTTATATAAAAAGGATAACAAAACTCTTCAGTGATTATGAAACAGAATTTTACCTTCAAAAAATCCATATGGAAAAAATAATAAAGTGTTGCACTAATGCGCCACTGCAGAAGAGGTCAAGGCGTTGAATGCCAAAAATCTCACTACTTCTTTACAATATTTTTTATAGTTTCATACAGATGAATAACTAACAGAAAATTATCACTACGGTACTATTTTTTTTTCTTGATACTTTCACTGATACATACAACCGACTACTGGGAATGTAGTAACTGTACTGCTAGGTCTTGATGACCCTTTACTGAAGAAAACTGTGAAAACAGAAGTGGGATGCAGTTATTTGACCTTGTGACCAAATGATTAGACAGAAAAAGTTAAGCAAAAATAAAGCACGCTCTACCAAGAATCAGCCTGACATCAAACATCCCTATTTGAATTATAAATTCATAAGCTGTTTCCTAATACTGACCATGTAATGAACTAGAAAAGAACTGTGGTGTTTCAATATGACATAGTTACTACTATGGAAAGTATTCATATATGATGGCAAAATACTGGTTTGGAAATCCATTCTAGCTTTATCACCAGAAACTGGTTAGAAATACTTTCTTATGTCAATGCAAATACAAAACCAGATATGACCCAGAATGAAGAACCCACACAACTATTACTGCAAGTTTTTAAACAATCTGTGGACTTGTGAAGTATCACATTTTAGTTAGCAATCACTGAATTGTTAAGCTAATTTTTGTGGCGTATCGCTAAGCTATGTACTCTTGCTTCAGTTTTCACTGGTAACTAAGGTCTCTTTTGAATCCTGAGATGCAGCAAG
Source organism: Centrocercus urophasianus (assembly GCF_019232065.1). Classification (NCBI taxonomy): domain Eukaryota; kingdom Metazoa; phylum Chordata; class Aves; order Galliformes; family Phasianidae; genus Centrocercus; species Centrocercus urophasianus. Next base: position 8,271,904 of record NW_024885088.1, on the reverse strand, counting down.
TTTCAGAACATGTAATTTATAACTGTCAGAAAAATGAAGGTTTGAATTTGACGTTAAAACTGATTTAATTAAATCAATTGATTAAATTGATTAAATTGATTTCGTTAATTTAATTTAATTTAAACTGAATAACAGATTTTTTATTTGTTAAGTATGAAATACTGCCAAAAAAGTGATATCCACATGCATTTCAACTATGAAGTACATGTTCCTTGAAATTAATAAATTTAAAAATAATTACAACATTCCTGCATACAAAAAAAATGAACTTTTAATTGAATTCACCAAATTCATATGTATAGTTTGAGACTCACTCTAGTGCTCTAGAGTCTAAAGTTCACAGAACTGAACATTAAAGATACAGCAGTGAACTGAATACACGAATACAAGTTTTTTTTTGCTAACTACTGTAGCACAGTCTTTTTGCTTATAAGTTTAGTGGTGCTAGGATACATAATGAACAGGAAAGAAAACCGAAAAGTTAATAAAAGCTAATTAATTATAATGCTAATAATATATTCAATTCCTACTTTTTTCTCAGTTCTACATGCAGTATTGAGATACTAAGGCCTGAACAAGTAGGCCTCAAACCAAAGTTGACCTCAAGATGACTCTCACAACCAAACATTGGGGATCATCAGTATCTGATCATTAGCAAAATATGCATCTTGGGCAAAATGCCCAAGAGATGTAGCTTAGATAAAGTGTCATGAGTATATATTAACCTTTCCTTGTTTAGAAGCATAGTGTCAAGGCCTTACTGGTACACAAACTTCTTTGGTTCCTCCTTAGGACCCGGCCAGGCTTGAGGTAGATAATGAAAGTAGATGTTTCCGCCTAATTGTCACATAAACATGTTTACTTGACAATACAATAGCTGAACCCTCTTTTAGCAAAGTTAGAGAACTCATCTACAAGTGGACACACTATGTAGGACTTTGCAATTACTAGGAAAGGCTCTCCAAGTCCTCACTGCAACAGGATCTCCCTAGCAAGAGTGCAGTTGGATTATGGTAAAATGTTATGACAACTGATGATGTATCCTTCCTGATCACCATTGCTATCCTCATGAAATAGTGCTTAGGTGCATTGCCTTGCTCTCTTTTATTCTTCTTGTATCATCTCACTTCTTATCTCGTTGCTTTAAACTTAAGAAAAGATAAATATACTTCTTTATCTTGGTCTCTGTGACCTTTGTGCTGACCCTGTCCACTGGCAAAACAAGTATATAAGGCAAGTATACAACAAGTATATAAGCATTTAAGTATATAATTCCTTCAGTAATAAAAAATCACTAAAGGAATGCATAATTTATTTTAAAATATTTATGTGTTACTGCTAGAATCCACCTGGATCTCTACACAGTTTCATCTGCTAGAAACAGAAAATGCTGTGTGACTACCCAGCTACAGTATTTACCCAAATTCCCATAAACTAATTTAGTAGTTTTTGTAAATGAAAACACCAACTATTTCAGTTGAAAGCAGTAAATAAAGTTCATTTATTTCAATCATTTAAGACTTTGGAATTATTTTAATATTGCTTTGCATAGCTTAACTTTAATATTTATTAAGCTTCTCTTCTTGCTTTTTGCCTGCAATTTAATAAAAAAATAATTTCAACTAGTCATGTAAAACATAGCATTCAGAAATTTCCTTTGTGGAACAGAAGGCACCAAACTTCTTGCATACGAAGAAAAATCTGCAATTCCACATTATGAATACAAATAAGACAAAACATGGCCTTTATGAATGGTTTCACTACTTCAAAGTAAAATTAAGAAGCATGGGAACTTAGTACAATCCAATATCAATATTGATTTTGTTTTCAGATACTGCTTTCCTGTTATTTTACAATTTGTTTTCAAGTTTGTTCCTGGTTTGTAAATCAATTCTTATTCCTGTTAATCAGGTGACTTGGATTGTCTCCCTGTAGTATGTCCTACTCTACATTTCCATGAACTGTTGCATATTTTTTAGACTGCACTTTGCTTTCTTTACATCTTGCATCATTGAAAGGAGTCAGAATGTAAACAAAATGCTATGGCGAAGGTGTTGTCCAAGCATTACTTTACACAGGAAGCTAACAAGCTTCTTTTATTCTTCTAACCACAGACTTGGAATACTTATAACGTATCTACAGAATTTAAATCAATCTTGTAATTAATTGCATTGCACGTGGGAGCAAACAACAGATGTGAAAATTCCTTGAAACTGCTTGCCAAAGTCAGCACTTTGGAACAAAGTTATGCTTCTGTTCACTTAATTCATTACTCCAATACTAAAACAAAAAGTGCTCACAGAATGAGCTAAAGTGTCAAATTAAGACCACATAAGAAGCCTTTTCTTATATTCATAGAAAAGTACCACACTAATCAAATTTTTAATCAAAAATTTGTATTAAAAAAATGTATTACAAAAGTAATACAGTTGTACAGGTCTGAGGTAAGTCACCTGCTGTGTCTTTATCTCATAGTCCATGGATGTCAGTTCGGGAGTTGTAATAAAAGGTTATAGTTTACATCCTATTAAACTCCTTGCCATGTTCTCCTAGTAATACGTATACCTATTACATATAGGTATAAAAGGCCTACATACCAACATATAAGTATATACTACTACATCAGCATTTTGCATAACAGACTGAGGAAAAAAGAAACTAACAGCTATTACACCTAGTACCAGGGAACCCTTTCAGATACATTCAATTTGAAAACAAACACCAGAATTTTTAGAAACAATGCAAAAACTGGAAGAGCATTCTCCATTCAATTAGTAACATATGCACAAGGGTCTGAATGGCTGGCCTATGTGATTTACTGCATCTTGGGGGACTCAAAACACTGGAGTCTGTCATAGTTCTCACCATTTTCACAGCAGTCAGAAATGCAAGTCCTGAGGTTATAGGATTATGAGTTTCAAACCACAAAAGACAACATTAGCAAATGAGTTAGTAAATCTTGAGCTTATGTAAGAAAAGACAAATGTGGATGCTCACAGAAAAGTTCTTCTTTATCATTTTTAACCAAAGTGCTTCCCTCTATATCCAAGTCTCATTAATATATGAGGCACTCAATACTGTGTTATATCTATGCACTGGATATAAACTAGAAATAACATTTATTTTTATGATAATTTAAAGTGAAAGTCGTGGCTTGTCATTCAATCCTACTTTAGTGCCTGCCTTCTTTTTTCATCTGTGTTAGAATTCACTGCCCTCTACTCATTTCTGCCTTACTCTAGCAAGACAGTAAATCATAGTTTTGCTTTCAGGACTTCTGTTCAAACAATGACCTACCAATACTACAGAGTCAAACAAAATTTCAGAAAATTAATAAAGATATTTTCTGAACCTAGCATGGGTGTACCTCTGATGAAAAAATAATGTCTGGTTATTGGCTGTAGCAAGTATATTAAAATTTGACTTGGAAAAGTTCTGTAAGGTATCATGAAGGTTTATATAAACCTCTACAAATCTGATAGCTTTTGAAGATTTCTTTCACCAGATATAGCAGTATTATTCTGTATTTCAGCTTTGAAGAACACTTGGGAACAGTAGTAGTTACAAAGTAATTACAAAATAATAATGGGTCAAATTTCCACAAAACATCCTTCATAACTTAGATATGTAGATTCTCACAGCAACATACACATTTTTCTAGTAAAAAATTCTTCCTTGAAAATGCAACAAATAAAAGAAAACTGAAGTATATATATTGAGCTACTGCCAAATTAGTGCTATTAAAAAAACCTGGGATTATATTCGGAGTATTAAAAGATCATAATGAGATCACATTGTCTACTTTTCATTTATTTTCTCAAATGATACATTACCAATTGGATTTTCATTTTCTGTTTTAGTTTGCAATGTCCTTTAATCTTTAAAGGTGAAGAACTGATGACATTCCCCACTTGATTTAGACATTTTGGCTTGAATGCATAGTAAATAGTAACACTATCCTTGCCTTGGGCATTTTACCTTTATGATATTGTTGCTTAATTTTTCATTTCCCCCCTCTTAATGTTTATCTCAAATGAGGTCTAAGAGCAGTGGAGCCAGACTCCGCCCCTTCTAGTCACACAGCTGACCGTGCTCTCAGGGCTGACCGGGTGCTTTCCCCAGGTGCTCAATCAGTGGTTCAGGTCATTACGCAACAGTTCCCATACAATACTGCATTTACCGTTATAAAAATATAAAGTATCTTACGCTATCACAAAATAAGATGAAGTTTCTGGATAAGAATTTGCTCTTTTCTTAAAGTGCTTAACCACTGCTAACCAGGTACAGATATTGTAGTAGCCTTGCTTGAAGGATTCTAAAACTTATTTTCAAAGCAATGATGAAAGGTATGCTACTTTTGTAAAGGCATAGCTGGAACTCTCTAAATAATTCAAGGAAAAAAAAAAATACGAAAGCTACCAGTTTTCACTAAGCTATTTTAAAAAATTCTTTCCACAGGCTGTTTTTTAGTGTAGTTAATAAAGCTTTTTTTTTTTTTTTTTTTTTTAAACTCTGACAGGTACATGGCCTTTGATCAAGGCCTATTTATCATATCTCTTATATAAAATAAAAAAGCTACCATGTGTAAGGATTTGAAGATAAAAATATCCTCCCATCTGATCTTAAATACAGTAATTTTATAGATATTATGCCAGAAAAGCTAACTGTCCTCAGACAGGAAATTTTTTATTGAATAGAAATATGTAGCAATTGAGTAATAAAGGAAAAAACAATTATTGCAATAACTTGATATTCAAGAACTCTATGAAACAAGTGGAAATGCTGTTCCTACTAGATAAATAAAAAACAATTTTGTTTCTTTGAAGATGGTATTTTGTTTCTCTTATTTGTGAAAGCTTCAGAAGGACAAGAAAGATTGACAGCAATCAGAAAATGGAATAAGGGCAAGGAGCTCTAACTGTGGGTGTAGGTGGAAAGAAAACGGAGGTCTCCACTCCTGAAGATAGCAGAAATCTAAGAAATTAAGGACAGATTAATTGTTATAGAATTTCCTAAAGAAAAAAGTAATAAACTAGCTAATTTATTCATTTTATTATTCTGCCTTTTGATTTGCAAAACCCTAAAATTCTATAAATTGACATGTAGAACTATGTTATACTACAAGAAACTGTTAGACAAATTTAAAGATATTACTCCTGATTCTGTTTTTTCGTGAATGTCAAGACAGATTTCAAGATTTTTCACTCCAGGAAATAAAACCCTTTAGCCTCTGGTAACTCACCCTTTTCTGCTCCTTAATATATTCCATTAGTTCCTCTCTTGTCCTTTTAACAGCTTCTTCGATTGCCTTTTCACTTCGTTTTTGCTCCTCCATTAACGCTTTCTTGATAATTTCCTTTGTAAAATGAAAACGTTTAGTGTAAGTATTAAAAATATTTCATAAATGTAACACATCTCACCCTTTTCCTTCCTAGAAGTTTATCATGATCATATTCTGCCCCAAATTAGCATGACCCTAAATCAAATCTGATTTGGTAATAGAAGTACACTGTACTAAGAAAGCCAGGTTCAAATTAAAACACCTCTATCACCTTAACAACATAAGTAATTCGCCCAGGAAACATCTTTCTGAACCAAACAGACTGTCCTAATGCTTAAGTTTCAGCATCCAAATACATAACAATATTAATTAGCTAAGATTTCCATTTTCAAAATTCAGGAACATGAGGTGACAAAAAAGATTCCTGAAACATACAAAAGATTACGTAATAGCCAGTCAAAATAATCAGTGTATGTTAAATGATTTAGATGAAGAAAGAGGGGAAAGGAAAAAGGGAAATAGTGGATTATTTATTTACTTATTTATTTTTAGGACTAATCAGAAGACATCACTGGATTTACCATGAACTGTCTTCATCTCCATCTTCATTCTGGATATTCAAAAGCAGATGCAGCAAAAATAGTAGCAGTGTGCCTTCAGAATGAAGGAGGAGTGGAATGTACTTCTGTTGCTTAATATCACTAGATCTAAGCTTGTTTACCACATACACATTTAGCATGAATACTAAGATTTAATCAAAATTTAATAGCATTTTTTTTTCTTTTGAAGAACACAAAGATATCATATAGCTGATTAGAAATACTACTTTTTTTTTTTTGTGAGAATTTACAGTCCTAGAAATATAGGCATAAAAATTGGCTAAAAACCATGAAAACTGTTTCAAATACTCACAGCAATTACAAAAAAGTATCATCGCACTATTTCCTTCTATGAGCCAAAATTCATATTCCCTGTTACTGCGCCACAGCCATGCATTACAGATCCTTTAAGGCAACTAAGAATCCAGTACGTAATAAAGTAATTGATTATGAAAAAAGATGACTACTGAGGCAATGCTGCAGTACATGGGAAAGAAGAATCTTGATTTCCTTCCTTCACAAAACTAAAAGCAGTGCAGCTAAGGAAAATACTCTGGGGAAAAAAAAAAACAACAATGGTTCAACACACCGTTTTGGTGTATTTATTTATGGATATGTGCAGATTTTTCACTCTGTTTTTTTTTTAAGTTTTAAATACATTTATTTTTAAAATGAAAAATAAGTGCTCAGGAACCATCTTCTTCCTCACTACTGTTTACTGTTTAGACATAGCACTACATAATTAGTAGGTGCTGAAAAGGTTTGTCTGTCCATAAGTTTGCTTGAGTGCAGAATAATGCTGACATTTTATGATACATATCTGAAGTAGTGGAGGTTGGATTTTTTGTTATTTCCTTTTTTGCCAGAACTCTACTGACCAAGGACTACTGATCTAAATGGTGTTCAAAGACCTTTTATTATATGCTACATCAACAGATACGATCCATTATCAAATAAATATTATACCAGAATAGTGCCTACTAAGCAACACGTCTTGTAGACAGAAAGTAAAACTAAAAACAAAAAATCCACATTTTTCATCAATTAAAAAAAAAAAATCAACAATGGAATTTTTTAAAGATTTAATTATAAGCAGACATTCAGGCTTTTGTGAAAATAAGTATTCATTGTTACATAATCGTCAGGCTTAAAAGAAGACAATTAACTTTACTGCAGAACTTTGAGTATTCAAATAAAAATATTCAGTTAAAATATGATATTTATAAAAGGATTATGATTAGCATAAGGACAAATCCATAATTTCACAAGTGTTTGGGAGCTCAGATGACAACCATTTTGTTGCCTTGTTTAATGGTTTAAGGAACATTTGTCAAACTGAGAAGTGACACCATTTTTAAATACAGAATCTCAGAACACTAACATGCATTCTTAGTGCTTTATTATTCTTCGAATAGAATATTTTTGCAGGAACTCAGTTGTACTGAATGCATACACTCCACAGAACAGGTGGAAGGCTAAGGCTTCAGAGGTATCAGATATTTACAAAATTACATAATCCATCTACGCACATCAGAGTGAATTTACCATATAGTTTTAGTGTACAAAATGAATAATATCACTGGATTGGACTAATTGGACTAGATCTTTGAAACTCTTCAGTTGAAGAGTTTCAAGTGAAAAAACTACTATTTCTTACCTCTAGCAATTTATGTCATTTCAAACAAATGTTAATTCAGATTACCAAAGAAAAATCCTGAGACAAAGGCCTCTTTCATTTATGAACTCTAGCAAGACTAGCAGAAAAAGTAGCAGAAAGTTACACATTATAGAAATATGCTGTTCTCATATTCTCATGCCAGCTAAATTAGTCAAAAGTTTCCCAAATACTTTGTTTCATATTAGAATGGAAAACAATGAATTTATTTACTCAATTAAATTCCTAAAGGCAAATTACAAAACTGATACGGTGCCATATATTAAAGCACAGAAAATCCTGTATTAATAAAATGTTTAAAAACAACAAACATATAAATTTTCCTTGAGATCATGCTACTTGATACTTAAAACAAAAGCACTACATGAATAAAGATTCAAATAAAAATACAATCAAATTCCAAGGTTCTACTAAAAATTACTACTAAACGAAACCTACTAGCAATACATTTATTATAGGCTATTTTAACAGTTAATACAAAAAATGAAACTTAAATGACTTGTCTTCCATTTACAACTTCACTTAATTAAGAACAAGCTCTGATGAATACGAAGTTTTGAATAAATACGAAAACAAAGTTGCATAAAGTCCTGTTGAAGTAATAAGCAGAGCATACTATAATTATACTGTCTGTTAGTTGCAGCTCATCACAGCAAACATACATAGGCCTCTGTAAAAACAGTAGGCTGCTCAAAGCTATCAGAAGAGAGATTTGCTGTTGGATTGACAAACAGAAAAAAATTCTTTTGTCCTTTCTGTTTAGTTTTCAGCAGTGGGCTTCAATAATGAAGTTTATTTATAGTTTATTTATTAATGAGAGATATTGAAAATTGGGAAAAAAAGCACATAGGTATTCAGCAAATATTCAACAAAGACAAACGGAGGATATATACTGTCATTAGCAGTATGTGCAATACAAATCCCATCCTTTTTGTAAGATGATGTCAGATAGTGGGCACCAAAGTTGGCAATACACCATTTCTTTCCTCTACCTCAGATGAATACAGCATATATGTTATATATATGTTGTTCAACACATTTGGAGGGGGAGAATTTAAGCATATATGAGTCAAATATGTTTGAAAATATTCGAACAACAAACAAATTATTTCAAACAAATATATTTGAAATAATTCAAGCAACATCCAATCACCTAGCTAACACATATTTTTGCCCTGCCCTTTGAGCTAATCACAGGTATTAGTCTGTCCTACACAATTTTCCACAAAAAGCTCAGTCCAGGCTCTCAAAGCCACCATCTTTCTTCTGTCTTTTTCTGTCAGTTATTACAGTAAATTATCAACATACACAATGATTATTCAAATTCTGACACTGCCTATTACTACTGTTCATCAAAGTCCTAACTGCATGTACATCTTCTCAGTGTATATACTTACTTTATACTCTTATTTGTCCTTTCCTATAATGCTACATCCATCTTCAAAGTTTTTTTTAAATTAGATTTTGATTGCCAAGGTGAAAATCGGCCTGTATTTCATCTTTAAAAGAGTACTGCACTATTTGAGGGTTTTAGTGTTATTTTAATTAATTCAAGAAAATTTGAAAGCCTGGTTTCTCAGAAAAAGGTGAGGGACAAATTGCATTTCAGGTGCGACTCGCTATTTCTTTCTTAATATCTACTCAGACACCACATGACTAATTATAGCCAAAAGCAGCTTTTCTACAGGAGGAATATATATGTATTACGTATCTATACATCAATTAGAAGACTAGAGTAGCTAATAAAAATTAATTTGATAAATCATATTCAAACCTATGTTTGAATATATATGACTTATATATCACAACTGCATCACCAGAGTGTGTACGTGTGCATCTCCGCAGAAAAACAAAAAGAAAAAAATGTAATTTATGTAACAGAGCATGCCAATCAATACTCAAACAAAACAACAACAACAACAAAAAAACAACAACCACCCACCTGGACTTGCAGAGATGGGATCAGGAAAGCCAAGGCGCAGGCAGAACTGAACTTGGCGAGGGACGTGAAAACCAATAGAAGACTTTCTACAGGTACATTGGCCAGAAGAGACAGGCCAAAGCGAGTGTACCTCCTTTGGTAAATGTAAAAGGAGAACTGGCTTCAATGGATGAAGAGAAGGCTGAAGTACTTAATGAGTTCTTTACCTCGGTCTTCAGTGGCAGCCAGGATTGCAGTATTTCTCACGTCCCTGAGCCCTGCACCCCTAAACCTCTAGGTGGGGACCAGGATGGTAAATCCTCCCCCTACTGTAAGACAGAGCAAGTCCAAGAGTGCCTCATGAGACTGAATGTGTACAAGTCTATGGGGTTGGATGGCGTGCATCCCAGGGTTCTGAAGGAGCTGGCTGAGGTGCTTGCTGAGCCACGCTCCATCATATTTGAAAAGTCGTGGCTGTCAGGTGAGGTCTTGGATGACTGGAGGAAGGGTCATGTCACTCCCATTTACAAGAAAGGGAGCAAGGAGGACCCTGGGAACTACAGGCCAGTGAGTCTCACCTCTGTGCCTAGGAAGATCATGGAACAGATCATCCTGGACAACATGCTTGATTACATGAGGAATGTGATCCAAGTGCATGATCCAAGACAGCCGGCACGGCTTCATCCCCATTGCTTGACCAATCTGGTGGCCTTCTATGATGGAGTGACAGCTTTGGTGGACAAGGGAAAGACAACTGATGTTATTTACCTGGACTTGAGCAAGGCCTTTGACATGGTCCCCCACCACATCCTTATCTCCAAATTGGAGGGATGTGGATTTGATGGGTGGACCACTCGATGGATAAGAAACTGGTTGAAAGGCCACAGACAGAGGGTGGTGATTAATGGTTTTATGTCCAGGTGGAAGCCAGTACTTGGGACTGGTCTTGGGACTGGTGCTCTTTAACATCTTTATCAATGACATCGATGATGGAATCATGTGCACCCTCAGCAAGTTTGCTGATGACACTAAGCTGAGTGGTACAGTTGACATGGTAGAAGGAAGGGATCCCATTCAGAGGGTCTTCAACAGGCTTGAAAGGTGGGCCCAGGTGAACCTAATGAGGTTCAACACAGCAACGTTTTTGCACTTGGGCCGGAGGAATCCCAGGCATCCATACAGACTGGGAGGAGCAATCCTTGGGAGCAGCCCTGCGGAGAATGACCTGGGGGTCTTGATGGATGAAAAACTTATCATGAGCCAGGAGTGTGCTCTTGCAGCTCAGAAAGCAGATGGTATCCTGGGCTCCATCAGAAGAGGGGTGGCCAGCAGGGACAGGGAGGTGATTGTCCCCCTCTACTCCGCTTTTGTGAGGCCCCATCTGGAGTACTGCGTCCAGGTCTGGAGCCCCCAGTACAAGAAAGACAGGGAGTTGTTGGAGAGGGTCCAGAGGACAGACACAAAGATGATCAAGGTGCTGGAGCACCCACCCTACGAAGACAGGCTGAGGGAGCTGGGCTTGTTCAGCCTGGAGAAAAGAAGGCTGTGGGGTGATCTAACTGCAGCCTTTCAGTACCTAAAGGGAGCCTATAAACAGAAGAGGAGTCAACTCTCTGAAAAGGTAGATAACAGCAGAACAAGGGGAAATTATTTTAAGTTGAAGGAGGGAAGATTGAGGTTGGATGTCAGAACTTCCATTCTTTACTACAAGAGTGGTGAGGTGCTCAGAACAGGCTGCCCAGAGAGGCTGTGTCCCTAGAGGTGTTCAAAGCCAGATTGGATGGGGCCCTGGGCAGCCTGGTCTAGTATTAAATGGGGAGGTTGGTGGCCCTGCATGTGGCAGGGGGGGTTGGAGATTCATGATTCTTGAGGTCCCTTCCAACCCTGGCCATTCTGTGATTCTGTGATTCTGTGATTCTGTGATATGATTGTTGGCAGATTTATAGGAACATTCTTCTGTTTCCACGCAAGGATGAGGTGGCAGTAATAAATTTTATCTAGGAAATACAACCACAGACTACAATGTCAATGTTTTTTCAGAAAACAGTAACCTTCAAATTATAATGTTTGTGCTTTTAACTAATACTTAGTATTAACTAGTACTTCTGAAGTTGGAAGTGGTTAAAGTCAGCATGCAGTGGACTTCCCCTTTTCCAGACTTTACCAGTATACTGAAAATAAACGGATCTAATAGCTGGAATCTCTCGCCACTCAGTGTTGCTGTGTGCATCCTCATGCTCACAAACTTACAAAACATTTCATTTAAAAAGTTGTTTCCATAAAGACTTGCAAAATCAAAGTTGTCCATAAACATTTGACTCATTATTATTTCTGCAACAAAGTGGAAAATTAAGAAGAAAGAAAAACTGAAACTTTTGTTAAAATACATAGTTCCTTTCTTTCATGTTTTCATAATGAAACTATTCTAACTTCTGGTACTATACATAATTTTAAGAGACAATGACTGTAGATTATTACCTACAAAATTAAATGCCAAATAAATTCAACCTAAAAAAAAGCGCATAAAAATTGCTATTTCATATTCTCTTAAGAGAAATTTAAACACTGCAAGTTCAAAAATACGGCAAAGATAATATAAATTGTACATGAATTCAGAAAAGCAATTTTTTCTCCATCACATTTCATAATATAATTGTCACTATTGTAATAGGGCCAGAGACCATAATATTAAGAAAAATGACTTCTGGCAAAAACCCACAAAATTTTGAACATGAACAGCAATGTCGTGATAGGCCAAGACCGTTGCTGAAAAAGATATTGCTTCTCCTTCCATAACTTAACACTCTCTCAATCAGTCAAATAAAGTCTAACAATTTATTCCTGGAATTGAAACATTAAATGTACCATTGTACTGGCACATTATGAAGCATAGAACAAATGGAGCATTTCACATACTGCCTGCATCTCCAACAGGATTTCCTAAGCTATGCAACAGATAAGAAATGGAAAAAGAAAAATTGATAAATGGATACTATTTTGTATTCTGTATATTTAACTGGCAGTGCACTCAATGTCCTGTATATCATAAATGAGAATTTTCAAATACTATTTCAGGAAGTGAAATTAATATCATTATATAGGTCATTCTCAAGTACAAAAGCATTACAAAACATGTAAAAGCAATGTTAATATCATGGACTTCTTATATGTAAAAAAAAAAAAAAAAAAAAAAAACTTTCAGTAAAAAATATAATTAGAGTGAAAAAATGAAAAGAAAGTTGAAAGTAATCTCTGATGCAGAGATAGAAAGTAGCACATAACCTATTTATCAGAGAAAGACCAATGGAGAGACCAAACTAAAGGGCTAGAAAAAGGCCTTTAAAGTAGTACTCTAAATCTGCAAACAACAATTGAGTCAGGGAAAATAAAGATGTAATATTAAAGGAATAAAGATTGTATCTATGTGGCTAGAAATGTCATATATTGCAGATCTGCTGCATAAATGACCAGCAACATCTAAACAATTATATTTAAAATCAGATCTCAAGCAAAACCAATATACAGTCCAGAAAAACAAGCAACAATGTGCACATTGAAGGTAATAATTAATATTTGGATAGTCAGAAAGAAAACATTAAAATATTTATTCAGTTTAAAGTGATAGTGATGCATTCAAAAGGTGGTACCAAATAGAGATATGTTTTTAGTATAGACAGAAAAAAATGCTCAAAGCAAGCACGTACCAAAAAGTACCTTAGGATTCCAAATTAAATACAAGCCAAGAGACAGCACAGACCAGCTACCTAAACCTGGGAAGGAAACACTTCCCAGTCATACAGAAGAAGCATAAGCGCCAAATATCACAGAAAATAACTGACAATCAACTGCACAACACAGAGGTTCTCATTCCCATTGACTAAGTTACCAGATTGGCTGTTTTGTCAGTGTATTTGGCTTAGGTGGCAAGGTTTAGCATAGCTGTGGGACTGCAAGGGTGGCCTCTGTGAGCAGAGCCCAGTGACTGCCCCGTGCTCGATCTACAGCCAGCTCCAGCTTCAAAAGGGACTCGGCGCTGACCAGAGCTGAGCCATGAGCAACACTGAGTGTGACTCTGGGATAGGAGATTTGAGAAAGAGGAAATCTGCTGTGCAAGGGTAGCTGGTAGAGAGGAATAAGAAATGTAAGACAAAAAGCCCTGCAGACACGGCCAGTGCAGAAGGAGGGCAGGAGGTGCTTCGGGCATGGAACAGCTCTTCTGCAGCCCATTGAGAAGCTATCATTCTGCAGCTAATGGGCACCAAACAGAGCATATTTCTGTATGGGGTAGCAATTGAGGAGCACGTGGTGCAGCAGTGGATGTGGACTAAAGGAAACTGCAGGCCATGGAGAGTCCCTTTAGGAACATGCCTTGGGCCGGAAAGGAGCCTGCACACCTCACTAGATGAGATGTGAGATGTGACATTAATTGGTGAGTGATATCTCTTTCCTTATCTCAAACCTTGAACACTTTTCCACTGTATTTTTTCCACTTCATCTTTTGAAGAGAGGGAGTGAGTGAGGGGTGTGTTGGATTTTAGCTGTCCAACAGGGTGAAACTATCACAATTGCAGGGAAACAAGATGCAAACTTCAGATAATTGGATAACAACTGTATTTAAAAATTGGTGGTGCCAATGAAAAAAATCCTGTAGGTTTGATACTTACAAAAGATGTATTAATGAATCTATACACAAAAATGCCTTGACAATAAATACATAATCACCACATATTTTCTTCAAAATATTTATTATAAAACTCTTGACTCCATGTCATCTACTTATTTGTTTGTGATTATTGTTTTTAAGATTACACAGCTAAGAAAAGAGCATTCTACAGCTAATTAAACTGATTTAAAAAGAAAAACCAGAGTGGGAAATAACTCACATAGGCAAAACAGTTTATTATTTTTTTCCACCCTTCCCAAATACAGAGCAATGAGGAAAAAATATTTAGGCAGAAAACAATTTTCAACTAAAATTTAACAGTCAGGCAGCAGTAGAAAAGTAAGCTAGTTCTCTAAGTATGGATCCAGCACCTCCATGTTTTCATTTATAAAAGACTGGGTGTGGAAATCCTTAAGATATTTTACACAAAATTGATTCTGACTTGCCAAAGCTAAGAACTCCCTTAAGCATACTGTAAGAACTCCTGTAGAGGAAATGGACCTGGGGGTATTGATTGATGCTTGGTTGAACATGAGCCAGCACTGTGCCTGGGTGGCCAACAAGGCCAATGGCATCCCATCTTGCATCAGGAACAGTGTTACCAGCAGGAGCAGGGAAGAGATTGTCCCCCTGTACTCAGCTCTGGTGAGGCTGCACCTCGAGTACTGTGTCCAGTTTTGGGCCTCTCACTGCAAGAAAGACATTGAGGCCCTGGAGCAGGTTCAAAGAAGGGCTACAAAGCTGGTGAGGGGTCTGGAGCACAGGGCTTATGAGGAGCAGCTGAAGGAGCTGGGAATGTTCAGTCTGGGGAAGAGGAGGCTCAGGGGAGACCTCATTGGGAGGTTGTAGTGAGCTGGGGGTCGGCCTCTTCTCTCATGTAACTAGTGATAGAACTAGAGGGAATGGCTTCAAGCTGCACCAGGGGAGATTTAGGCTGGATGTTAGGAAATACTACTTTTCTGAAAGAGTGGTCAGGCACTGGAATGGGCTGCCCAGGGAGGTGGTGGAGTCACCAACCCTGGAGGCGTTCAAGGGACCTTTGGATTTTGTGTTGAGGGACATGGTTTAGGGAGAACTATTGGTGATAGGTGGATGGTTGGACTGAATGATCTTGTAGGTCTTTTCCAAACTTGGTGTTTGTGTGTGATTCTGTGATTCTGTAACTCCCTTTAAGAATATTTAGGAAGTTTTAATAACATATCAGGTAAGCAGCCATTATTTTTTCAGAATTAAGCACTATGTTCTAGACTTCATACTTCTGAGAAATTACATCTAGTATTTTTAAACTTGCTACAAAACATTAAAAACACTTTGAAACCCATACAATGCCAAATAATTTTAATTAATCAAGTTTTTTAAGCCATTTAGATGTTTTCTGTTACAATTGTATTAGTCATTCCAAGATGATAAACCAGAAATAACAGTTCTGCATGTAATAGCTATAAGATATAAGCCCTCCAGTGCATGAGGATACTAGAACTGTATTGTATTGAATTTTTGGAGACTTACTCAGCAAAGACTACTAGGAAGCTCACTTTTTTTTTTTTTTTTTTTCCCTCATAAGCCTTTTAGTTAACTTTTCTTGCGAAAGTATTTTTTCTTTGTTTATCTTGTTACATCTTGCATACCCTAGTTGTGGATTTGCAGAATGCAACATTACAGCCTCAGTTTTTCTACAGCTTACCCATTGGACATAATTTTGCCTTAGTGCTTCTGCTCCCGTCCAAGAAGAACAGATTTTTTGTTAGTTCTTTTAGTAAAATAGCTTTGGGTTGTTGTTTTTTTTTCCTCTAATTATTTGCAGTCTTCTTTAGAGTCTTGCATAAAGCACATGTGGATTATGGCAATTATGAATTCAAGCTCCTTTTCCCCTGAGAATCAGGATAAAATGCAGTAGATTCTATGTGATACTTTAAATACAAGCCTTGAAGTTACGGCATAGAACTGAAAATCTGGGGCTCACTCTTCAGATGCTTGCTATCATTTCAATTTTAAAGATTTTTTTTTAAAACTAAAATTGTCAGGCATAAATTGTCTTTGATGTCTTAATTACATAAATGGGAAGAAAAAAAAATAAAAAATAAGTATTTAGTTTTATGAAATTATAACACTGCATGCAGAGAGCTAAAATAGCTACATACATCTCTCTGCATTATAGTGTTATGTTTGCTCTAGCTAACGGTATATCTACTTTGCATTGACTAGTAACTATACGAGGCTTGCTCCAAAAGTAATGCCTCCTATCTTATTATGCTAGCCCATGGCACCAGAGACAGATGTTAGTGGTATGACAACAGAGGTTGGACTTTCCCACCACTATTCCATTACATATTGTTGTCATGTGAGAGATGAAAGCAGAGGTCAATCTGACAGTATGAAGTCTAATGTGGAAGTACATATGAAGCAAAGGTTTGTAACTGAATTCCTCCATGTGGAAAAAATGGCACTCTCTGACATTTATCAACACTTGCTGAATGGTTATGGAGACCAAACAGTGAGCACAGTGAGGTGGTGGGTGGTGTTTCAGCAGTGGTGACAGTGACAGTGGGTCACTTCCACAGGTGCAGATTCTTATGGGTGCAGCACACAAGCTCTTGTTCATCACCGACGTAAAAGCATAGATAATGGTGGTGACTATGTTGAAAAATAGTGTTTTGTAGCAGAGAATTTGCTCTATCAAATTCTGTTATTGTGCTTTTAAGTTCTGTGGCAATAAACAGGAGGCATTACTTTTGGAGTGACCTACTGTTCAGTTATTTCTATTTTACTGAAATTTTTATTGCTCAATTTGCCCTATCTCCCCAATTTTTCACTCTTTTCTATTACCCAGATTTACTTTTTTTTCCAAAGAGTAAAAGAGGGAAGAAAATAATCTTTAACAGCAGAAAGCACTGTTCATTGTCTTTTCCACTTACATTTATACTAGGTGCTTAAATGCCATTTTGAGTTCTACATGGAAGGGTTCAGCTTTAGCTAAGTTTATAGATCTCTGTATGCACTGGGCAACCTCTGCTAAATCAAAAACAAACAAACAAACAAACAAACAAACTTTAGATAAAATATTCTAGTGGGATAATTTTCTATTTCAGTCATTCCTCATTCCACACAACATTGAGGACTACTTGGCCCATTAAATCCTCTTTGCAGGGAAGTTGCTACTGAAAAAAAACCAATAGAGTATACCAAAATAAAAGATAAAATGCTGGAGACATGCCAATCCACATTTAGCAGGGTAAACATCCTCACCTATAATAACTTTTCAATGTGCTGCAAAAAGATTACGTAGTTACTTTGCAAAAGTACATTTTCTTTAATTAAAAGCTTGCTTATTTCAAGGAGAGCTTATTCTCCCCCATCTAAGCGTCATATTTATGATATCTTCTTGTTTTAATTACTTTTAAAAAAGGAAGCTTTAACTCAGAATTTTTTAAGATTACTTTCACCGTCAGTTTATCTTTACTTTGCATATTTGTTAACAATATTTTTAATATTGATAATGGGTTAATCATGATGGTTATAATTCAATCACAGATTATAATGTGGAAGTTCATCTCAAAGAAGATCATAAAATTTAGCATATGTTCAGACTTTTTCATTCTTCTTTGCTAGATTTACCTATGTGTTTCATGACTGCAAGCCATCCTGCCTCAACTATTTGCAGTAGTGTACATGAGCCTTTCCAGTCTTTCAATTTTGCAGACGTATAGCATTAGCAAAGGAAAATTGCTTCTATTTAATACTATGCTTGACATAATACTTTGTTGTTCAAATCATTAAAATCAATCTCTTAAAATTAATTTGCAGCATGGTAAAATTCAATTGTAATCTAAGTTTCTATGACAAAATTACTAATGAGGTAAAAGAAAGACAATTTTAAACATAAAAATATTGTTTCTATCTCAAACACGTATTTTTCCTGTTTGTGAGAATTCGAAAAGGATACAGAGTTTTTTGAGAACAAGGCTTCTCTTTCTTAGTATTAAGTTCCAAACTTATGCATTGGTTTAAAAGTTAGTTCTATTGTAATAACAGTATTCCCTGTAGTGCTGTTTTTATATGCCTGACAACAAAAGATATTTTGCATGTTCACTTACACGCATCCACACTTGTTTCATTACTTGGTGCTAAACATAATAATATTATCAAATGACAATTCTGAAGCAAGAAGCATAAAGAATTATACAACAAGATATGAGGAATTAAAAGAGGCATTATGTTACCACAGTTTTACATTTAGTTGTCCAAAATATTAGACTATGTCTAATGGCCATTACAGGGCTGACTTGACATGCTGACTATGCTGTCTGAACAACAACTGCAGGTAAGTGAATAGTTTTTATACCTCTTGCAAGAAAAATCTTAAAGAAAAAATGCAAATAAGAAACTAAGTAGAAAGCCCTATAAAACCACTGTGAACTGACAAACTGCTTGACAGTAGTTCCAACCATTTTTCAGCTCTAAATCAAAGTCATTTCTGATAACTTCCAATTGGGCTTATCAGCTTTATACGGCTTTCTTTGTTGCCAGATTGAGAAAATTTTAGTAGCTGTAGAATGTTTATAAGAGGCTTATGGAAGTAAGTAATTTCATAGTAGAAATAAAAAATGAAAATTTATGCAAAGAAAAGCATTCCATATGAAAGTCCATCCTTCCCAAAGAACTTGTATTCTCGCAAAAAACAAAACATCAAATATGTTATACATATTTATATGAGAGAACTCTAGAAATCTCAAGAAAAATCTGCATTTTACTTAAGTGAAAACAAATTAAATGTTTGAAAAAAGGAGCCTAATTCAAACGAGAAATCACAATTTATTGTTAGATAAATTCTTCCTCTTAACATCAAAGTTGTCAGAGCTATTCAGTATTAGAAAAAAAGAATTAATGAATGCTCCATAACTAGATCAAAAGCAAGAAATGTATGGGAGACGTACTAAAAACATTCTCCGATAACGGAGTACTACTCAGCATCGCAGTACATAACTGAATAATCTAACATAATCAACTGCTTGATTAGCTAGCTTCCCAAGCTGAAAAGTCCTCTTGAAGTCCTGAATTTCTTCCTTGGAAAAGCACTGACATCTCAGTATTTAAGATTTTGTCTGAAAATATATTAATCAATACTAAACTACTAATATTATGCTGCCCGTGATTATTTCCAAAGTAATAAGAAACTCCAGTAGTATGTTCCTGGAAAAAAAACACCTACCTTGAGTCACTTGAATATATTTTATGTGCAGCCCAAGTACATAAGAATAGAATCCTGCCTGACCTCATACACTCAACTATGAGACCCATTCCTCGACGAATGTTTAAAACACAAAACCAACCTTAATCTTCTCATTTGACAGACAGCACATTTTGTCCAAGAAGCACAGGTTTCCACAGAAGAACAGAACTATCTGCCTTAGAAATATCACTAAACTGCACATTAATTTAATGACACATTCATTTCTATTTCCTCCTGCTACTAATCTCTTCATGTTCCACATGGTATAAAGCTATCATCTTTCTTCACTGTAGTACGCAACTACGTTACTGTTCTTTCTGCTGTTAATAGCTCCTCTGTACCACTGGTACCAATAGTCATTCAGGGTAGTCTATAAGATTTCTACCGTAGCTAAACCTCGAGTAGTGTTCTTAGCTTAAATTTAGCTTTGAAGTCACTGGATTATCCTTTGATCATGAAAAATTTATCATAGCAATGCTCATCACAGTAAAATTACTACTTTGAAAACTGACATCCTATCAGTTGATATCTTTAAATTCAAGAAAATTAAGCCTGCTACATACAGAACAAAATGATTTTGTTTAGAAATTTACACAACTTCTAATTTACATTTAGAAATGTACACAAAACAGATGCAGATTATAATAATGGGTTTGCATCAAAAAATAACTTTGTAAATTTGGTTAGCTGTGAGATGAATATTTCTTTTAAACACTGGAAAGGGTAATGGCATCTGTTTGCAAGGAGATGGGTTTTAAACATAAATGATATTTTATCCTATTCTTTAAATTTTAAAGCTGCATAGTTGTTTTTGTTTTTGTTTTTGTTTTCTTTTTCTTTTTTTTATTGTTCAGCGTGTTAAAAAACCAGCAACATAAAATTCCAACATTTGAATGAAATACATCTTGAATCTCATAGTGCAAAGAATTTTAAACAACTAGGCCACCAAAAAAAGGAAGGAACCGACTGGTCCTTCAGATATTTTGACCAGTAGAGACTACAAAATTGAACTTTTTTTTTTGGAAGAGCTACTTAATTTGAGATCCCTACTGTCTTGTTAAGTACTGTGCTGGGAATGTTCCTCTTATTACATACAACTATCCCTACAGAAGCATTTGTCTAAGATGCAACTCTAAAAACATTGGTTTGTTAATGTTTTAGGTTTCTGATTGTAATAATCCCCTTTATTTTGTACCTACTCTATATTTTATCTTAGTAAAGCATCCTTTTACTAAGAGAGACAATGGAATTCCAGCATAATAAGGAATAAATGTAACTTTTCTTCCATAGGTATAAAAAGGAAAAAGTTGCATAAATAATGTACAACATAATGCCACTATCTGAACAATTTCTCTTGGGCACTTTTGGAAGTTAGTGAAGAAAACCAGGCATTTACAGTGCACAATTACCTCATTTCAATACACATGCCTCAAAAAGTCACAGGAGCTATGTTCTGAAACTGCCAAATTCTTTCCAGTCTAAATGGAGATAACTTATGAATGCAGTGCATATCAACAAGCAGTGAAAAACAACGTATCATAAGAAAATCTATCATAATTAGAAAGATCTTAAAAATTAAATATAAAACAAACAAAGCAAGTCCATAGAAGAATAAAATATACTAACTTCATTATGTTTTCTTTGCTCTTGCGTTGCTTCCCAAACAGCTTGGGCAATCTTCTTGTTATGTCTCTCATGTTCTGCTTTCCACATATTTCTTTCTTCTTCATGAATCTTTTCCATATTTCTCCTTTCCTCCTCTACAGCTTTCAGAACAACCTCCTGTACTATTTCTTTTTCGGCCTTCAAAACAAACCAAAAAGTAAATGAAGAAAATAGCCAGTGTGGGTGCTGTAAGAACACATTTTACTCTTCCTAATGAGATCAGTGAGCTAACAGGATACGAGAAAAATATTTTTACTTCTGAATTATAAACTTCAATCCATCTTAAAGTGCTACCAATCTTGTACTACCACAGGACAATAACTTAACCGTTACAGAATTAAAAAGCTGGAAGCAAAGATCTTAAATGTCCATTTGGGTATACCATATCATAACTAGCTTGCATTCTGTGATCACAAAAAAAAAATAACATGGAGCAGAAACCACATAAGTGTTGGTGATATTTATTCACACACCACATCATCCCTGGCGATGGCATGGGAGCTGGAACTAGATGATCTTTGAGGTCCCTTCCATCCCAAAGCATTCTGTGATTCTATGATTGTGGGACTTCCTATGGGAGGCTCTAATCTTCAAGAATTTAATGAAGTCCAAGAACAGTATAAACACTACCTTTGGCAAAGTAGCCAATGCATACTTAAAACAAATGTGCCTTCCATCCCCAAACTCTTTAGCTGCACATACTAAAAGAAGTTTAATTCCATCTTTTTTGAATTTTAATAAAAAAATTCAACCATTACATGAAATCATCAGAAGAAACACACTGAATTTGAAGTAAAAGGGACAATGCACAGATCTATACAAGCTGAACCATCCACAAATATATTTATCAGCAAGACGATCTATCATTACACAACATCTACAAATAATGTCATGCTGAAGTTCAAAACAAACACTGGCTGGCAGCTCACTCCTCCTTATTTTAATAAGCTTATAAGTCAGTGCAGTATCCTTGATGATAATACTGCAACAAGTAAAAAAAAAAATTATAAAAGGCCATAAATATTGGGTTCCTCAAATTCATTTATTTAAAAATAAAGCTGTTTTTCTTGTTTTTTTCTACTAGTTTTTTTTACTAGTTTTCTCAGATCATTACAAGCAACTGAAATGTTGTACTGCATTCTGTACCAGAATTAGAAATTACATTGTTTGTTGAAATGTTTGTATTTTCACATGATTTCACTGTCCTGTCCTCAGTGCAAATCACCATTTTTAACAAAAATTAAGTAAGATACAATGCTAACTGTCTTAAGATCAATTGACCTTGCTACCCAGCTCTTCAAGTTGAGAGATACTGATGCTAATTGAAAGACAATAGAAACACATTCAGGTAACATCAACAACTGAACTGCAATTTTCGAACTTCTTGTAATAAACTAGTTCAGAGGTTAGCTTAAATAGAAGACAGCTTACATAGACTATCTCTATGAAAACACACAATAAAATAAATAAAAAAGATCTATTAATTTGCTTATTTCTACGCTCAGATTTTCCTTTAAACACAGATGAGAATATAACATTTGACAAATTTGGTTATGAAATGAGTTGCTAAGCAAGAGATACCTTTGCAGCAGCTGCAATAGCCTCCTTACTTCTTTTCCTTTCTTCATCCAAACATTTGTCCAGCACTTCCTGTAAATATCATGAAAAATTCAACAACAATATTCAATAGAGGAGTGGCTAAAAGTAATTTTAGTCAACTGCTGAAAAGGAAAAATCCATTTTCCTGTCAATAATTGTGACATAATCATTGCCTATGAAATCTATAGTGTGCACTGGAATCATTTTTCTTTTATAAATAAAAGCAATACCTTATGTTTCTGTGACTGTTGCATCAGAGCTTCTTCTATCTTTTCTGACAAGACTGCCTTCTCTGCTTCTAAAATGTCAAGAAGCCTCTGATGCTATTGGGAGAAAATATTTATATTATTTTAACAGCAGTTTGCAAAAAAAACAGACAAAAACAACTCATCCAAGAGACTTAGGGTTGTTGGCTGCTTATAAAACAACTCAAAATTTAGATTTGGTTAAAGGAAATATACAATGCATCTTAAACTAGTTCACTGACAACAGAAACACACAATAAGAAGAAATGCTTTAATTCCCGATTATCTGATATTTCCTCTCAATCTGAACTATACTAGAAAAGAAGTTGAAAAGAACACTATATATAGCAATATTTCTTATAAAATTTATAACAATAATACAAATAATCATACATTTTAAATAGTTCATTTAAACAACTGCATAAATTATATTTATACTACCTCCCAGTTAAACATACAGTAGAACCTGTCTGTATTCACTTTAAGCCCCTTGTGATATCATTCACTTCGAAAGCCAGAAAATTATAGCAATGAGAACACTGTAGAAAGTTTTCTTGTAATCTGAAACATTTTTTCAGGAAGTGAAAGACTATTGAAATGAAGTCCTGGAGCTGTCAGGGTTCATACAGAGGGCTTTAAATTCGGCACGTTGGGTAAAGGTGTAGTACTCCAAAGCAGGCAGCAGTGGCAAGAAACAGGAGGAGCTAGAAACCATCTTGCAGCAGGCAAACTGTGGCTTACTTGCTGATACTGAAACACGGTGGGACTGCTCCCATGACCGGTGTGCTGCAATGGATGGGTATAAGCTCTTCAGAAGGGACAAGCAAAGAAGGAAAGCTCGTGGCACAGCTCTCTATCTTAGTGTTTTGATGTTGTTGAGCGTGGAACTGGGAATGATAAGGTTCAGTCTATACAGGTAAGGATCAGAGGGACAGCCAATAAGGCTGACATTCTGGAAGAGGACTGCTATAGATTGCCTAATGAGGATGAAGAGATGGATGAGGCCTTCTATGAGTAGCTGACAGAAGTAGTGAGATCACTAGCCCTTGTTCTCATGAAGAACTTCCAACTTTCCTGATATATGCTGGAAATGCAATACAGTACAGAAGAAGCAGTCTAGGAGATTTCTAGAGTGTGCCTGGAAGGCAACTTCCTGATGCAGCTGGTAAGAGCCTCCCAGGGGAGGTGCCCTGCTCTAGCAGATCATAGTCCTGCTCTTCACAAAGGATTGTGATGGGGAGGTCAAGAGCTGCCTTGGGCAGAGCAACCATGAAATGGTAGAGTTCTTCATTCTTTGTGAAGTCAGGAGAGGGGTCAACAAAACTACTACCTTGGACTTCTGGAGGTCAGACTTTAAACTGTTCAGGACACTGGTGGGAAGGGTCCTTTGGGATTCATCCTGAAGGATAAGGGGTTTAGTAAGGCTGGACACATGTCAAGAAAGAAGTTTTAGAGGTGCAGGAGCAGGCTGTCCCCCTGTAAGATGAGCCAGCAGATAAGAAAACTGTGAGGACGAACAGGGAACTTCTGAGACTCGAGGAGAAAAAGAGTCTACCTCTACCTCTTACCTTGTGGAAGGCAACTTGAGGAAGTTGCAAGGATATGTAGGGAGAAAATTAGGCAAAAACCAAACTTGAACTCAAGCTGGCTGCTGTAGTAAAAGACAACAAAAAACTCTTTTACAAACATGTTTTCTCTTAACATTAAGTGGAGGGCTAAGGAGAATCTCCAGACTTCACTGGATGCTGTGGGGACCACTGAAGATAAGGAAGAGGCTGCAGTTCTCAATGCCTGCTTTAAATCCGTCCTTAAATGTCAGACCCCCTATCTTCAGAGTACTCCTACCCCCTGACCTGGAAGCTTGGGATGGGGAGCAGAATATACCCCTCATGATTCAGGTGGAAACAGTCAGAGACCTTCTATTCTACCTGGACTGTCACGAGTTCGGGACCAAATGGGATACACCCAAGGGTTCTGAGAGATCTGGCAGAGGTGATTGCCACTTTTCAGCACCTATCAACAGTCCTCGTCAACGAGAGCGGTCCCAGAGGACTGGAGGTTTGACAGCGTGACTGCCATATACAAATATGGTCATAAGGAGGATCTGGAGAACTACAGGCCTATCAACCTTGGTGTCAGGGAAAACTATGTGACAGATTGTCCTGAGTGAGATTACACAGCATGTGTGATCAGCAGGTGATCAGGCCCAGCCAGCATGTATTCATGAAAGGCAAGTCCTGGTTAGCCAACTGATCTTCTGTGATCAAGTGACCCACCTAATAGATGGTTGACATAGTCAACTTATACCTCGAGCAAAACATTTGACACCATCTCTCACAGTATTGTGTTGGGGAAGACAGCAGCCGGTAGCTTGCATAAGTACAAACTTTGCTGGGTGAAGAATGAGTTAGAGGGTCAAGCCCAATGACTGATGGTGAATGGAGTTAAATGCAGCCAGTGACGGGTCACAAGTTGTGTTTTCCAAGGATTGGTATTAGAGCCAGTCCTGTTTAATGTCTTTATTGATGATCTAGATGAGGGCACTGAGTGCACCCTCAGTAAGTTTGCAGATGAAAACAAGCTGGGAGGAAATGTTGATCTGCATGAGGGTAGGAAGATCCTTAGGAGGGATCTGGATAAGCTGGGTCCATGGGCTGAGGCCCCAGCTGTATGAACAAGAAGTGCTAGGTCCAACACTTTGGTCACAACAATTCCATGCAACACTACAGGCTTTAGGCAGAGAGACTGGAAGACTGTGCGTAAGATATGGACCTGGGGGTGTTGGTCATTGCTCAGCTAAACATGAGCCAGCAGTGTGTCCAGGCAGCCAAGAAGGCCAATGCCATCCTGGCTTATATCAGAAATAGTGTATATACCAGAAATCAGCAGGAGCAGAGAGATGATAATCCCCCCATATTCAGATCTGGTGAGGTCACACCTCAACTACTGCGTTCAGCTTGGGGCCCATCCCTAGAAGAAAGACAAAGAGGCCCTTGAGTGTGTCCAGAGAAGGACAACAAAGCTGGTGAGGGGTCTAGAGCACAAGATTTATGAGGAGCGACTGGGATTGCTTATTCTGGAAAAGAGAAGGACCAGGGGAGGACCTTATAGCTCTCTGCAACTACCTGGAAGGTGGTTGTAACGAGGTGGGGGTCAGCCTCTTCTCCTGTGTATCTAGCAACAAGACGGAAGGGAATGGCCACATTCACATCAGATATTAGGAAAAATTTATTCTCTGAAAGAGTGGTCAGGCACTGGAATGGGCTGCCCAGGGTGGTGATTGAATCACTATATCTGAAGGTGTTCAAGAAATGTTTAGATGTTGCACTAAAGGACATAGTTTATTGCGGAAATATTGGTGGTAGGTGGATGGTTTTGATGATCTTGGAGATCTTTTCCGACCTTGGTGATTCTATGATTCTAGAGCAACCCAGTAGTCTACATGTGGTGTTATAATCTTTTACAATTTCTAATCATGATCTATTTATCTATTTTTCAATAAACCAAGTCTGCATTAGAAATAGTGTAGTCACCAGGAGCAGGAACCCTTACTCAGCATCCCCCTGTACTCAGCAGTGGTGAGGCCGCACCTTGAATATTATGTTCAGTTTTGGGCCTCTCACTAAAAACACTGAGGCCCTGGAACGTGTCCAGAGAAGGGCAAAGAAACTGGTGAGGGGTCTGGAGCACAAGTCTTACGAAGAGCAGCTGAGGGAGCTGGGATTGTTTAGTCTGGAGAAGAGGAGGATCAAGGGAGACTTTATTGCACTCTACAACTTCCTGAAGGGAAGTTGGGATGAGGAGGGGTTTGGCCTCTTCTCCCAGGCAACAAATAGGATCCGAGAAAATGGCCACAAGTTGTGCCAGAGGAGATTTAGATCAGAATTAAGGAAAAACTTTCTCTCTGAGAGGGTGGTCAGGCACTAGAACGGCCTGCCCAGGGAGGTGGTGGAGTTGCCGTCCCTTGAAGTGTACAAGAGGCATCTGGATGAGGAGCTACGAGATATGGTTTAGTAGCTTATGGTAGCAATGGTAATGGGAGGACTGTTGGACTAGGTGATCTTGCAGGTTCTTTCCAACCATATGATGCTATGATTCTATGATTCTAAGCATCTGAAATATAGGGGTTTTGTTTGCAAGAACTAAGTTGTTCTCCAAAGCTAAAAAATGTGAAGGTAGATTATTATTGCTTATTGACAATTATTAGCAAATCAGTATACTTGATTAGATTAATATATCAGTTAGATATGGAGTTGATATATTATAACCTTAAAATGTTAACATAAAAAGCGCAACATTTTGCACACT
The DNA here is from genome assembly GCF_019232065.1 of Centrocercus urophasianus. Taxonomy (NCBI): domain Eukaryota; kingdom Metazoa; phylum Chordata; class Aves; order Galliformes; family Phasianidae; genus Centrocercus; species Centrocercus urophasianus. The sequence goes on along the minus strand of NW_024885088.1, from coordinate 8,244,718 downwards.
TCAGCACTTTTACACAAATACAAACAATCCTTTCATCAGCATTTCCAAAAAACTGCCATTGATCTTTCATGAATTTTATTATTGTTTAGTTAGAATTACCTCTAACAACAGTTAGAAATACATTTCCAAAATGCAACACTATTTTTGGAAAAAAATTATTGTATTTGTAGAATAGAATAGAAGACCTGTAGGTTACTTAATAAAATAATGTCAAGAAAATTTTGCCAACAAAACATACAGGCTCATCCCAAGTCCTGAAACAATACAGAGATTTGCACTGATACAAAACAGAACACATCTGTACGGACCATGGAAACAACTCATATCTTTTATCCTAGCAGTGGAGTAGAGACATTCATGATTACAGCCTTATGTACAACAGTAACCTCACTTACATAGCATTTTACTTTTTTAGAAGTACTGTAGTAGACTGCAATCCTGAAAATACAGAAATTGGTATTGACTGATTTTTATTATATGAAAATTTCAAATGTTCTAATATTTAATAAAGTTCTGCAGAAAACAAAACAAAACAAAACAAAACCAGAAAACTCCATTGCTGCAACAACAAAGATAAACAACTGCAACAAAATAGGAAAAAGTTACACCAGACAGCCACTGCTTTTGCTCACCGATGAGCACAAAACAAGTTGCCTATTGAGTAAGGTTACAAAAACCATGAAGTCTGCTGTTACTGTCATTTCAAGTATGATCACTTTAATTTGGTTTAGATTCTTGTATTTCCAAGATACATTAGAAAATCTACACGGTGTAGCATTTTGTATTTTGTGGAATCCACAGAAATTTTTTAAGAACTGTATGTGTATAAATACACACTCATGATTTTTCAAGATGTTAAAATTAACTATTTCTAAGTACATCTAGAATGCTATAAGCTAATGAATTCTGGCATATTTCGTTACAACTTCTTTTCATTACAAAGCTTCCCTGTATCTCGAGGGAGTACGAAGATTATAATTTCATTGAGATTATAAACTTTTTTGAATAGCTTGGCAGTCCTTTCCTATTACATTTTTACATTGTACAAATGTACATATGTACATTTTTATTCATGTGGATTAATCCTTCCATAAACAGTTACCTTCACATCTCAATTTTCAGCAGTTCATATACTATCACAAATGTTGCAAAACCTATCCATGCAACCCAGAAAAGCAAATTCTCTTGTACTGCAGAAACATTTTGAATAATTGCTTACTTGGCCTCAAAATTTTTATTTGGACAACTAGATTTTTATTTACTTTTTTTTTTATGAAATGTATCTTCATACACAACCTCTCTGGGCAGCCTATTCCAGCACCTCACCACTATCTTGGTAAAGAACTTCCCCTGATATCCAACCTAAATCTTCTTCTGTTGAGAGCCTTTACACACTCTTGTATTTTTTGACTAACTAGAAGTAATAGAATGTTCTGCATTTGTTTACGGGGCTTGTACAGTTTTGTTCAACTACAGCAAAGTCTTGTTATCTATATAAAGACCATCAGTGTTTGAAAGATCACAGACCTAAATGCCTATAGCTAAGCAAACCTGTCTCATAACCCACTTCTCTCATTTAACATTTAATTCTTTCCACAGGTAATGACATTTTACAATTAGAGGAATAAAGAAAGAGCACAGAAAGGTAAGGCACTGATATGAACTATCTATACAATCTATGGATTTCCAGGCACTGAAAAAGTAACTTTCTTTTAAGTATAATCTGCTTGTCAAGTTTGTGACCTCATGGTAATTGTACTTGTTAACTGTCCATTCTCCAACAACAACAACAAAAATTAATAAAACTGTTCAAGTAACAGTCATCAGTTTCCTGTCAGTGGGCTAATGAGTTCATTGGAAATAGTATCCATACAAAAGCAACCATTTCTATTCCAATTTTTCTAAGAAAATTATGATGGATACTTATTTATGGAGTCTCGTGTTTGGAAAATGTACCTAACCTGTCTAGACTGTAAGACTGTCTATAAAGCTTTTTAATTGGAACCTGAGGTAAGGTTTTTCTTTATCAACAATTCGCGGATCAGAAAATAGGAAAAAAGAAGTCTAAATATGCCTGAATTTTCAATCTAATTATCCATTATTCTAGAAAAATATCATATTAATTCTCCGACTAAATTGCAGAAATAGAAATTGATGAAGGTACAGCTACATATTATCTGAAGGAAGGAATACAGTGGGTGAATTAGTCCCTGTTAGTAGAATATACAAGATTGTTGCACATTGAAACACACTGTTCCTAACAGTCTAAGTTTGCTATGCTAAATATACATATAATGCATGTAAGCTATTTGGCATATTACGGAGAGATACTGAGCCAGCTCTAAAATTTTAAATTCACATACCACTTTGTCTAACTAACTAGCTTAGTCACCTTTCTGTCCTACTTTCTTACAAAGTTATCATTTGCATCTTCTTATTCCTTGGTTGGAGAGTTATTGAGTGCAGAGTGCAAAATACTGATGTGTAAAAATTCTGAAGAGTAAAACTGTAGTGGGTCATGAAGGCCCATAAAACATATAACAGCATTTTCCAACAAAAGAAAAGACTTATATTTCTGAAAAGTGATATTCCAAACTGGATAGATACATGTACTATTACATCTGCCCCATTCTCCAAAAAGCAGTCAGGACAGCAACTTAAAGCAAAGTAACAACTCAAAACAAAAGGCATTCAAAAATAGGTTACATTTTCCACCCTGAAAGAAGTTTTCTAGGCAATGGTTCCAAACGAAAATTGTTTGATGTAGATTCAAATATAAATACAGAGGTCCTGTGGTTTTTCTTGATTCCTGTAAAAAAGAAATTTTAAAAATCTTTTTTTTTTTTCTGAAATGTGAGTCACAGAACACATTGTAAACAGATTTAATCATGGCAGCAAGAGTCAAGGATTTTTGTTATTTTTATATGTTATATTCATTTCTGAAGAGTCATGACATGTTCCTTTAATATATATCTATTGAAGGGTGACACAGTATATATTATGATAAATATGTTGTATGAATGAAATCACAGAATCACAGAATTGTAGGGGTTGGAAGGGACCTCTAGAGATCATTGAGTCCAACCTCCCTGCCAAAGCAGGCATGACTTGTTTGACTTGTTTTACTATTAAAATAATTAATAACTAAATCCAATTTAGTACAGCTATAACCATTACATAGTCCCATTCATCCTAAATTGCAACTTTAAAGAAAAATGGAAAATAGGGTGTCTCGCTTTTACTGGAATGCTTTTTAAAAATGTCAACAGTTCCTTTCTTAGTCCTGTACAGTTTCGTGGAAAAAGATGTGAGAAAAGGATTTCATCCAACAATGTTATAATTATTTTACTATAACTGGTATAATCCAATTTATGCTTCCGCAGATTGGTTATTTTACTGACTACTACTACATAAACTATGAATAGCAGCTAACAAATTTATCTACACTGAACTTGGTGATCTGTGCATCATGATTTGCCCAAATAGAATCACAGAATCATTGAGGTTGGAAAAGACCTCTAAGATCATCTAGTGCAACCTCTGACCAACATGCTCATTAAACCTAAGTGCCAGGTTTACTTCTTTTGAAAACCTCCAGGAATGGGAACTCCAACACTTTCCTGGGCAGCCTGCTCTAATACCTTACTACTGTTCCTGAGTATCCAACCTGACCAATTCAATTATGGAAGGTAACCACTGAAAAACAACATCACAGCACAAAGTTGTGCTATTTGCTGTACCCTGCAGAATGTAATTATATTCATAGAACCATAGAATGGCTTGGATTGGAAGAAACCCCAAGGATCGTCAAGTTCCAACTCCCTTGCTATAGGTAGAGCCACCATCCTCCAGATCTGGTAAAAGAACAAGTTGCCCAGGGCTCCATCCAAAGTAGTCTTGAACACCTACAGGGATGGGGCATTCACAGCCTCTCTGGCCAGCCTGTTCCAGTACCTCACTACTCAGGGAAGAACTTCCCCCTGACATCCAGTCTATACCTTCCCTCCTTGAGCTTAAAGCCATTCCCCCCTGTTCCATCACTATCTGCCTGAGTAAAAAGTTGATACCTCTCCTTTTTATAATCCCCTTTTCAATATTGGAAGGCTGCAGTGAGTACTCCTCACGGCTTTCTCTTCTCCAAGCTGAACAAGCCCAGCTCTTTTCAGCCTGTCTTCGTAGGGAAGGTGCTTCAGTCCCCTGGTCATCTTTGTGGCCCTCCTCTGGACTCTCCAACAGCTTCACATCTTTCCTGTACTGGGGGCCCAAAACCTGGATGCAGTACTCCAGATGGGGCCTCCTGAAGACAGAGTAGAGAGGTACAATCCCCTCCCTGCCCCTGCTGGCCACCCCTCTTCTGATGGAGCCCATGATACCATTGGCCTTCAGAGCTGTAAGCACACACTGCTGGCTCATGTTTAGTGACCCCAAGACTCGCAAGTCCTTCTCTGCAGAGCTACTCTCAAGGATTTCTTCTCCCAGTCTGTACGTATTTGGGATTACCCTGACCCATGTGCAGCACCTTGCACTTTGTTATGCTGAACCTCATTAGGTTCATACAGGCCCACCTTTTGAGTTTGTTGTGGTTTCTCAGGATGGTGCCCTTTCCTTCTAACGTGTCAACTAAACCTGCACCTTTACATATTTTTCTAATTTGTGGAAAAAAAATTCTCACAGTAATGAAATGATGCTTGGAATCTTCCTTTCATAACATCATTCTGAAAAATATATTAAGTATATTAAGGCATAATTTTCTGTATTTCTAAGCTATACTACAAGTGAATGACCAGTTTTTCTCATGAAAAAATTCTAACAGAATTTTTCATCTCATGAAACTGCATTCTAGTGAGGAGTTATAAAAAAACCCACAGTGATAATAAGACTTAATCTCTCATCTCCAATATAACAAAAACTTTTTTGCCTTCATTACATAGGACATGGAACAACCCCCGGCCCTCTAAACCTGGGAAAAATCATCTACAGAAAAAGTTAGCAAGCACTGAAGAAATCAGAATTTAATGGACTGGGCTTTTTAAGAATTCAGTGACTCAAAAATTTGTTCATCTATTTTAACGAGAAACCTTAGCCCACTACTTTTATTTCAGTCTCATGAAGGAATCCAACAGTAAGAAGAAATAACTCACGTTGTGGGAAAAATCCCTTTATCTCCATTTGAGAGAGAGATGACAAAAATACAGAGCTATAACAGAAGGACTTCGTAAAGTTAGCAAAACACGTCCATTGCTACCAATTCAAAACATTATCCTGAGGAAAAAGGCAGTCTTATAAAAAAAATAATAGTTTTCTGCTCCTGTAAAATGGCTAGCTACATTTACCTGCATATTCTTTTATACTTTTCTTCACTTCTGCTAAACTAAGTGCAAATCAAATGTCAAGATCTGGTAATCATAACTAGCTTCTTACATTGACCTTACTATCAGTGGCATCTGAGCATTTGGCAGTGCAAGGTGGAAAATCTGTCTAAAAATTCCAACATCTGTTACATATTTCCACTTCCTCAAATTATAACCTATTATTCCATGGTTGAACTGTATCTTTTTTTGCCAGTATGTCGGCCAAGTGGCTAACAAAGCAGCAAAATGTTTCTAAAAGGAATCTCAGAAACCAGCAAAACATTACTAAAAAGAGAAGTTAAAACAATACAATACAAAGGAAAACTACAATAGTGGTAATAAAACAACTAAGCTTAATACCCAATTCAGCAGTGTGCAGAATAATCTGAATAACTTGATGCACACTGGAGGCTATTATTAATGCAAAACAACAGTATCAAGCTTCAAATTTTTCGCTGCAACTGTGTATTACTGCTTATAAATAGAATAAGAAGCTATTCAGTTGTCTAACATTAAAAACGGTTTTCTCAGAAAGTGTGCATAGGTGGCAATAAAGACTATTAAAATAGACCCCAAACTGCCCTAAGAATACAGAGATAAGAGACCGTAGTAAAAACATGAATGAAAAGTGTTAACTAGCTCTTCTGGTTTTGTGATTCAATTCATTTTGTACACTGTACGAGTTATTCACAATTGCTCCATTGCACCAGGAAAAATAAGTCAAAATGGATTCCTAAAATAAAACCTTCATAAAATCAAAATGTTCACTAATGGAGGATAGCAAAAATCACACAGTATTGGCAAGAATAGATGACTAATTCATAGTAAGAAGTGGAGATTCTGTTACGTAAGCAAAAGTTGGAGAGAAAAAAAATCACACTAAATAGCTGCTTTCATCTGAAACTTCACAAATCCAAGGAAGATCTGAAAACTTGGATTAGCAAGTGCAATATCCAAATAAGACTTTTTGTTGAGACTGACAGTATCTCAGCTAAATTAACAATGCAAAGAGACTGAAAAAAATTACCTTTTAATTAGCTTGAGATAGTGGGCAGATTCAAATAAAGTTGAAAGACTAATAAAGATTTTCATTTTTGTAAAACACCAGTGCAAACAAAAGATCAAAACTGGCATTCATTTTCAGGAGGCAACATCAAATGCATGCTTCAGAAAAACACGAAATTTGTGATTTTCCCACTTAAAGTTGACACTTGCCAATGACATTTCCTCTGTAATCTTCAAACACTATATGTATACAACTGACATGCACTGTTTTCCTAAATGTTTATTATCTAACCAGATTGCTTTTTGGCAAAAATAAGTTCTTACTGTCCTGTTTGCTGACCAATGCCATCACAAATCTTAAAATGCCATGGAAATACTTGCTTTGCTGCTTGATATGTAGATCTGAGAGCACACTCCCTTGGAAAATAAACAGCAACACTTGAGACTGTGCCTCAGGAAGCACCCATCACAGTGTTCATCAGTGAATTTGAGGGAACTGCTTCTTTCAACACATTCTAGCATGGGATTTAAAGTGAGGACCATTAACCTCCACACCTAAGGAATGTGTGATAAAGGACATTATAGACAAGTGACTGACATTAATGAACTAAGAAAAAGGGTAGATGCGTAACTACCCAGCATCTGTTGACAGTAATTGGATAGTAAGTGATGCTGACAACTCATATCTCCAGTAGCTGTTTCAAGAGCAATGGGTAGTCATAACATCTATATAAATGGACTCTTCAATGAAAGACAGTTTAGTACAGTTGGAGAGTGCACTGATCAAACTAACTCAAGCAGATTTTTTAGCAACAGTGCAAACTATCCCAGGAGGTTTTGAAAATGTTAATATCCAAAATCTGAGGCTTTTCCAGACTGAGAGAAGAAAGAATACTATGTAACACACATGTAGAAACTTCAAGCAAATGAAACTAAACTAGAAAACAGACAAGAACTTTCTGACTTTAGAACATGTGGAGAAGGCACCCCTAAGAAGGACCACAACAGAAAATAGCAGGAGTATTTTACCCTGAAGAATTTCTTACAATTTTAGCAAGGTCTTAAAATTGAAGTCCTATGGATACAGAACTGGAAGAGGAGTGCAGAGAAAAAGACTGCTGAAAGAAGATTCAGAACCAAGGATGTTTTTGTCGAGGAGCTGATGGCTCCTCCTGGAGAAGGTGATGATAACGGTAGCTCCAGCTAGTCAGTATGTTGAAAAATCTTGCATGTCAGAATTGAAGATGAATTTGTCTAGGAGGAAACTGAGATATAACTAGACCTTTCATATTTTCCTCTAGACTGAAACATGCAATAGTATGCAAGTATCAGCAGCAGTTATCAGTACTTCTACAGACATACAACATGCATCTCCATTACAGGCATTCTGATAGAAGACAGCTTTAAAATCTGAAACTGAAAGAAACTGAAACAATGACAGGTTTAAAACAAACAAGAGTCATTCTTCCTTACTAAAGGAGGAGAGGTGGGAATGTTAAGGCAAAGAATTAGGAGAAAATATAAGAGTCAATACACTAAGGTAGACAACCTTGACTTTATGGAACTGGAAATAAAACAGCAGAAAATTTAAGAGGGAATTAAGTGTCCTTAAAATTTGAAAGCCAAATATTGCTTTTAAGACAAAAATATTAAAGGAAACCAGAAAAAGAAGTTGTGTTTCAAATTCTTTGAAGTGATATGGATACTCATAATTTTACATATAAATATGTATGCACAATGCCATAACATAGAATGGTAAACAACTTGGTGTATAATCATAAGTAATCATTTCAGTAATCTTAGTAATTTTTGTAATCTTCAGTAAGTGTTAGAACAAAATCATTTGAACAGAAGGAAATGGTAAAAGAAATATACATTTAAGAACCGATCTATTAACAAATAAAAATACAGTAAACATTTTTCAGAACTCTTTCAACAAATTTATAGTCAGAATAAATTCTAGTTTATTAAGTTTGGTAGTTCTATCACAGAGCACTCTCTGCCCTTTTGTCTGCTTGATTAGGCTTCAAAATTCCAGTCATCTATAACAAATAAAGATGGCAAACTTTGACTCAGGTGAATGAAGTTACTTTTAAGTTTGTGAACAAAATCTCTTCAGAGATCCAAGAGTAAGCTGCATTAAATGCAGACATTATTTGAACTGTGAACAGGGCATTATGTCTTATGTACACTGTAACTCCTATGTTGTTGGATTCTACTGAAAACAAACAAACAACAACAAAAAAACAACATCAGTTAACACCTATCTCACTTAGATCCCCAGATAAATTTGAACTTCTTGAACATTTCTGTCCCTGCCTTTTGGTTTGAGATGTAACAGATTATAGGAACAATACTTTTGCTGTTCTTGAATCTGTTCTAAGGAGATTAAAATGTTATAAAATACTTTCAAACACTACAGATGCAGAGTTATCATGCACTTAGCATTTTTGAGTAACTGTGTTTACTCTTACATTGAGGATGCAAAATGAAAGACTGGTCATCCTCTTTGCTCCAAAAGGCACACTTCTTTCAAAAAAAAAAAAAAAAAAAAAAAAAAAAGAGCTGAAACTGAAAGACAATCATAAAAGTTTTTGTAAATGCATATACATACCTGAGCATCAAGAAGCTCTTGACATTTGTAAGAATGTTTTTCAATTGCTAGTATATACTGTTTTTCAGTAGCTGCTTCTTGCTGTTGAACAGTACACTGTAGCAATGACTGCAAAAAAGAAATATAAAAAAATTATATATATATACACTACATATGTATATACACTACATATGTACATATAAATATACACACACATATATATAAAGAGGGATGTATATTATTAACTGCACGTCAACTAGTACTTCTGTATAACCAGAACGCAGAATGCTGTTGTAAATTTTGGAATGTGCAACTATTGAAGTACTTTTCTATGTAACACTACCTTGTTTTCAGTCAGGACTGAAATTTTTTTGGATCTCACATTTCTTATACATAGGCTGCTTAAAAGAAGGCAGCACACAGAAGATAGAGAGGGCAAGTATTTCTGTTAAATATATTCAGAATAGTGAGACCACACAAGAAGAGAAGCACATGAAACCTGCTGAAGAAAAATAAAAAAAAAAAGCCAGACATATTTCACTGGCTGACAGAACTCCACATCCTCTCGGCACAGTGTAAGATTCCATGGGCCAAGCATGATCTTTGCAACCACAAATCAAATAAAAGCAGATGGAAATTTTGTGTAATTTTAAACATAAAAGAACACCCCCCAGGAAACACACACTCAAATGTGTAGCAGTGGAAGTCAGTCAAAGTACAGAGACATTAACAAAAAAATAATAACATCAGGAAATCTGTGTGTGTGCACCTGTGTGCATGTACATTCACGTGCACTTGACTGAACTCTACAGAATTTCCAGCAACAGAATGCAAAATTAAAAACATTTTGCATATATGGAAAAGCAAATCATCATTTGAAAGAACCACACCCTAACTTCCTTATTTTTACTCAGGATATACTCATATGCTACCCAAGTTTTTTCCCCTAATATTATAAAATATTAGTATGACTTTCTGAATATTCATTGGGGTACTTATACACACTAAAGGAAGCTATTTTTAACTGACAGTCAATACAGAGACTTAGCTGAAATTAATGCATAAGTTAAAGAAGACATAGGTGCTACAGAAAACAGATCTTTGGCCCAAATGCAGACAAACAAAAAGGAAAAAAATGTATATCTTTCAAACGATTTTTACTTTAGAGATATATTTATTTCATGGAATACAAAACACACTTGAAAGATATTTTGAAAAGTTTTAGCAAGAAACTCCAAACCAATAAAAACATTTTATTCTCAAAAACCCTGACAATTTTTTTAATCTGTATTTCTACTGATTCGCCTTTGATGCCAAAATCATGTTCTTCAGGATATCAGTAAGACCACAGTACCTTTCAGCAAAAGTTCAGGAAGATCTAAAAGGCAACAAATGGTTGATTATGCTTGACACACATTTTGATTAAAGTGTAAAGCAACATTAGTGGATATTTGCAGAGGACTTAGCTAGTCATAAGTTTACGTTCATGAAAGCAAATTTCTTTCCAACTACATTCAGTTCTTGTATTGGTATAAATTCAGGCATCACAAAAACATAGCTCAGTATAGGAAACTTTATATGCTAAATCCTACTGTGTATAAACTGGAATTGTCACATATTACTGGAAAAATGAAGTTTGTACTTTGCTTGTAGTTTTTTAAGTTTTTTTTTTTCCCCTAAGCTGCTGTGACGATAATTATTTTATATAAATGACTTGAAAGAAGAAAAAGGAATAAAATTCTGTTTACATGGAAAACAGTAACAGAATGGCCATAAAGATGCAATGCCATTTCTCAGTTTATTCTTATTCATGCTAAAGGTTGAGTCACCTTATGGACTTTACTGTGCAAACTTGACTGATAATAATTAAGCCATACCCAGAATGTACAGTTTTTTTCAGAGGAAAAAATTAAATGGCATAAAGAGATCATTAAGATTTTCTAAATTTTTCTTACTATTATTTTCTGTACATAAAATTCCACATTTAGGAATTAAAGCTTCCCTTTTCTCTCATGTACATTACGAATAGAGTTTAAACTGCAACTAAAAGTTGCATGTCTTTGTCTAGTTGTCTGAGTGAGAAGGCACAGACACTGAAATGCCATGATCCTGCATGACATGGCATTTCAGAGATAGCTTTCATGTTGTGCCATAACTGTTCAGAGAAAATCTTTTTTCTATGGAGAAATAGAGCACTCCAGCCAATAGGTCTTAAAATACAGAACAGAATGTTCATTTTGGCCCAAATCTTTTCAAGTCATTTAAAAGAAAATGAGGCAAGTCATACAAAATGCATGTTCTGTATTTAATAAATTATCAGAAAGAAATCAATATTAAAAACAAAATAAAGGACAGATTTAGCATAATTTCCTTTAATTGAAATTTAACAGGCACGCGTTGTCTAGAAAAGTACTATATTCCTTGCTGACACCCTGCATTTGCCTGGCTCCCTCCCATAACACATAGAGAAGAGCATAAAGACGTCAAGACCCAATGTTAAATAAATTAAAAAAAAAAAGCATATAAACAAGCAAACAAACAAACCAGCAGATAAAACAAAAGAAAACAAACAAAAAAAACCACTTAGTGTCTGTCTGATGGGGTAAATATAGCTGAGATTATTTACATCTAAATATATTATATGCAACCTTTCTGATAACAAAATATTTAATTTACTAATGAACAAAACTAATTAATTGATTAGTTTATGTTAAATAATACATTTGGCTATCTGATGATAATAGGTGCCTAACTCTAATAGCTACACACTTCTGTCAGTACAGTACCACTAAACACGTGAACAACTGCTAACTGCTAACAACTGGGCAACTCTTCACCACTGCTGAAACACTACTTTCTTCCTGAATTAATTACATTGTTATTCTGGAGAGCTGATGTTCCATAAATTTGCAGCTCCTGACCTAGCATCAAGCTGCTGTTCTTGAAGTAGTCTTTCAACAGCTCATGGAATGATCACAGCAGAATGTAGCCTATTATATCTGTAGCATGAAGTCAAAGGGTAGGCTTTCCATACGGATGCTCTTGGTGATTCATTTCTACTTCTACATACTGCGTAATGAACTTCCTTGATCCTGCGTAGCAATGGTCACCTTGTGACACTTTCTAGAGAAAGTGTTGACTTCAGATTTTAAGGATTATTAATCAACTAGTCCATGAGAGTTCAACCTTTTGGCTTGCCTGGGCCACAAAGGCTGCTCTGAAAGTAATGCCTCCTAATTGTTTACACAGAAACAACAACAGATACAAAGAGCACAATAACACTATTTAATAGAGTATATTCTCAGCTACAAAATACTATTTTTCAAAATAGTTATCACCATTAGCTATGAATTTTCACCAGTGATGAACAAGAGCCTGCATGCTGTGGTCATAAAAATATGAAACAGCAGGAGTGACACACTGTCACCACTTCTGAAATGCACCACCCACCACCTCACTGTGTTCATATTCACTATTTGGTCTCCATAAATGCTCAGCAAGCATCAGTGAATGTCAACAGGTGCCATTTTCTCCACATGGAGGAATTTAATTCCACTCTTTTGCTTCATATGCACTTCCATGTAAAACACCATTTTGTAAGACTGTTCTGTTGCCATCTGTTGCACAACAACAAAATGTAAAGGAATATTGGCAGGAAGGTTCAATACTTAATGCCATGTCACCAACATCCGCTTCTGATGTTGTGGGCTGACATTGCAAAATAGGAGGCACTACTTTCAGAGCAGCCCTCATAACATGTAGTACATAGGATACGGCAAGGGCAAAGTGCAGTGCTAATCCATGTTACACAAATAATTTTATGTGTTTTGATACATTGACTAAACTTGGTCTTGGGTACAGTGAAGAATATTCAGCCTTGCTTTTTGTTTTCATAAAAGAATTTGAGACTAAGTTTCAAGGCTACTGAAAATATCATTTTTTTCGTTGAATTTGCAACTCCATTTTCAGTCAATGTAAATATAGTACAAGTATACTGCAATTTTTCAAATGGAATGTATAGAGTTACAATCAGATATTCAACTCAAAAAAATCTGACCAGGTCTCTCTACTAGACTTTAATAAGATTAATCTTACCAGAGAAAGAAACCTCTCACTTCACAATCATGCCTTATTCATGTCATTGCTTTCTGTCAGTACAGACATTTGTGAACAACTATTTTCAAGGATGAAATACAGGAAGAAAAAACATTTCACTAAAAATCTCTGATAAACACCTTCAAAACTCACTAGAAATTGCAACTACCTCCATTTACCCAGACTCATGCACTAGTTTCACAAGAACAAGATCAAATATCCCACTTGTTTCATATTTCCTTCTTCACAATATCATATTACTTTTTTTTTTACCATGACTGAAATGGACAAAAAACTCTGAAAGAGAAAACAAAGAAACATCATCTACGTTGACATTATTTTAATAAGTTTGCTTGATCTATAATTTATTTTCAACTTGGCATAATCTTCTTAACTACTTAAAAGTACGACTTAGTTAAGTTTTTAGTTTTTGTATTTGATGAGAAACATCAAATACAACACCAAGTTAGAAAAAAAAAAAACCCACCAAGTTAGACATAATAAGATCTGTAAGTTAAATACATTTTTTTCATGTAAAAGTCTCTTCTAAGAAGAGTTTGGCACTGACTGTGAGCTGAAAATTCTAGAACCTTTACAAATAATGCTGCTATATGAGATAAAAATACATGGCCTCATCAAATGATAAAGAAAAAAAAAAAAAGCCTAACAAAAATAACATACTCTTTTTCTGTTAAGAAAATCAGTCAGATGTTCTGGGTAAGAAAGTCACCGAAAGATGAGCAATATTTCAATATTTCAAACACTAGTCCATGACTGCTAATGTTATCCTTCCAAACTCTCTACATTATTCTCACTAGAAAAGTGAGATTATTGTTATTTTCAATATATATCCCAGTTCATCTGCATGACTATAAAGAGGAAATACTAAGTACTGATGCACACACTGCTCTGAATTACAATACGCATTTTGTATAAATTAAAGCCATGTGGAGAAAACATTTATATGACAAGCTGGCAGCAGAGTTGTTACAGCATTGCTTATTTCGTTCCTCAACCTGTCCACAAAGGTTTTAAAAGCAAACCAACTCCTGGATCAGAGAAAGTACAACTGAAAAAGTTATTAGTAGAAGAAAAAGCTGCCAAATCAACACATCAGTATTTAGCTCTTTTAAATCTAGAACTAATTTCCCAGACTGCACTATTTTAAGATACCCACTGGGTTTTCTTTAGTTTAAAAAAACAAACAAACAACAACAACAACAAAAAAAAACCAAAAAACCACCATCAACAAGATAAAATATTTCGTAATTTTATAATTCATTTTGCTTATTATCCTGAGTTTCAGTACAGGAATTTAAGATAATGCAAATAAGTTATAAGGAACTACCAGCGCTGGATAAAGAAAGCAAATCTTTAGGTCTCGTTCCAATATCTATCAGGTATCAGATGTATTATGGCTTGACATATATTCTAATCTTCATCCTTTCAGAAACAAACAAAAGAAACCATTAGATGCTGTATCATATTACTAGCAGTGAAGTTGTGTATCTGCAATGAGCTTTGCTCCAGGCTGCTTCTTATCTCTGCACTGAGATCATGGCTTGGTCTGAGTTCCAGCATTGTTTTTGTACAATAGGAGCCATACTGTGGGCAGCTGCTTAATATACATATCATGCTTTTTCACTAAAACCAATGGATTTTAACCACAAAGGAAAATTAGGATTCTACACTCCACCTCAGTTCTCATTTTCTTTTCCTAAAGAGCAAGTTTGCTGCTCTTATATCATACACACACGCATATATATGTATATATTTTAAGTTCTAAAATGTTTAAGTTTCTTAAAGAGAGTTCTTGTTATTCTAACACCCGTATGTCTGGAATCTTTAGCAGTAATGCACCTTTACAGTGTGAAAGATTAGAGATAGGAGAATGTGCTAGAACACTGGGTACTCTTATCTTCAGTGGGAAGGAGTTTCAGTGTCTGCAAAATATATGTTTTAAGCATACTATAATGCAGTTTAGATGTAAGAATTAATCTGGGAGAAGTTCTATCTTCTACTTTCTACTTTGCCACTTGGAAATCATTCACATGACTGATGTAGATCATATTCCATCACCAAACTGTTCTACATTTCCAAATAGTTGTTAGTTGTTTCCAGCCATAAGTACATGAACAGCTTTGGGGATGTTTGAAAACAAAACAACAACAAAAAAAAATCACAGAGTTAATGTACAAACAGACAAAGGACTAACATAAACAGCCACATCTAATAAAGTAGACACAGTATAGCTCTGCCAGTAGCATACAAATGATCAAAAATTTTTTTCTTGTACTTCTCCAAGTTCTTTTAGATATAGAGTATGGATTGCTTTCTAAAACAGGACCTCAATTTTTTATTCAAACTAAGACAAAAGTGCAATAATTAGACTTACATTTTTAATATATACACATGTTTAATATAAATCTATTTACCCAACACCAGTGCATACTGCCTTAATTATAGCAACAGTAGAAATCATAACTGTTTACCCAAATTGGGATTTCTTGTACAGACAGAAGCTAAAGTTTACGAAAATCCTTCTTGGTTTACCTAGTCAAAATACCTGTTATCCCCAAATTCAACGCAACCAGAAATAATCTCTGCCAGATCTCTCTCTTCCAATCTCTTTCTTTTGCTATGAGGGAAAAAAAATGGAAAAAAAGCTAGCAGGGGAAAAAAAAAAAAAAAAAAAAAAAAAAAAAAAAAAAATTTTTAATCTCCACCTTCACGCCTTCTAAAAAACATTATTAAAGTAAATCTAATCTCTGCAAAAAAAAAAAAAAAAAAGATTTCTCAGATGTAGTACTATTTAAAAATGTGAAACAAACTCAAATGATAGGCTAAATAAAATGTAATATTTAATTAGTCATGTTGAAACATGAAACACAGAAATTAAATCAAATGAAGCAAATGCAGAAAGGGGAAACTTAGCCTTACTCAGAAAACTAAGTTCATTTTTTAGTTATTTTTCCGTGTTTTTTAATACAAATGTTATGACTATGAAATCTCATCTTAAGATTACAGGAGTTTAGGGCGAATGGTTGAAGGAGTGGGTGTGCAAGTGGTATTTTCCTCTCTCCTTCCTGGGGTACTAAGGGATACGGAGCGGTCTAGGAAAATCCAGGCTTTGAATAAGTTTGAATAAGGCTGAAAGGTTGGGTTCTTTGACCATGGGGCAGTTTATTTGGCACCTGGCCTGACAGCTGCGGGCAGGTCTCACCTTTCTCCAAGGGGATCCTAGCCGAGGAGCTAGCAGGGTTCACTGACAGAGCTTTAAACTAGGTATGGTGCAGTGTGTAGTTCAGAAATTTCAATCAGATTTGACAGGGGAAGTGGGTGGAGGTCAACGGGAGAGAAAAGGGCTTGGGAATGTTGTCACTGTAGGAGATAATGGGGAAAAGCTTCTGAATGTCCTGTAGGATCCTGTGGGAACTCCTCAGAAGAGGGAGGCAATGTTGCTGACTTCCCCCCCCCCCCCATCTGAAACCTTCTCGTGTCTCTCCAGGAAGCAGCAGAGGAGACCTTTTAATGCCAGAAAGCCCTTTATCTTAGGAAGTGGATAGATTGTAAAGAGCTGTGTCTGAGCCATGAACAGGTTGAGAGTTTATGGGTGAAAATGAGGGACTGGTCCAATAAAGGGCATCCAGTGGTTGGGGTCTGCTACAAGCCACCTGATCAGGCAGAGCCTGTTGATGAAGCTTTTTTGCTTCAACTGCGGGAGATGTCAAACTTGTGGGCTCTTGTCCTGCTGGGGGATATCAACCACTGGATATCTGCTGGGATAGCAGCACAGTGGGTGGCAGACAATCCAGATTCCTGGAGTCTGGTGAGGATAACTTCCTGGCCCAGGTATTAGACGGAAAGACCTAAGGTGAAGCCTTAGTGGTGCATACGCATTGGTGCCCACCAATGTGGAGGAAAGCATCAGAGAGGTTAAGACTGGAGGCAGCCTGGGCTGCAGTGATCATGCCCAGGGGGAGTTGGCGATCTGGAGGAATGCAGGCCTGGCAAAAAGTAGCATCAGAACCCTGTGCTTCAGGAGAGCAAACTTCCGGCTGGTCAAGGAACTGCTGGATGGAATTTCCTGGGAAAGTGTCTTTGAGGGCACAGGAACAGAACAGAGCTGGCATCTCTTTAAGGACACACCAGAGATCACAAGAGCTCTCCATCCCACAGCAGAAGAAATTGAGCAGAGGCGGCGGCTAAGCAAGGACCTGCAGCTTCAGCTGAGGGAAAACAGAGATATGTACAGTGGTTGCGTAGCCTGGGAAGAATATAGGGACATCATCCACATGTGTAGAAATAAGATCAGGAAAGCCAAGGCACAGATAAAGCTGAACTTGGCAAGGAACGTGAAAAATAACAAGAAGGGGTTCTACAGGTACATAAGCAGGAGGAGACATATCAAGGAGAGTGTTCCCTCTCTGATAAATGAGGACGGAGAGCTGGCTTTCTCAGACATGGAAAAAGCTGAGGTGCTCAAAAAGTGCTTTGCTTCAGTTTTCACTAGTGGTCAGTCTCCTCCCCATATCCACCAGGACCCTGAAGCTCTAGGTGTGGGTGAGAGGAGCAGATTCCATCCCACTATAACAGTGGAACAAGTCCTAGACCTCTTCAGGAATCTGAATGTATGCAAGTCCATGGGCCTGAATGATATCCATCCTAGGGCTCTGAGCGAGATAGCTGATGTGGCTGCTGAGTTGCTATCCACCATATTTGAAAAATTTAAGGCTGTCCGGTGAAGTCCTCAGTGACTGAAAAAAGGGAAACATTGCTCCCATTTTTAGAAAGGGAGAATAGGCTGGTGAGTGTCACCTCTGTGCCTGAGAAGATCATAGAACAGATCCTCCTAGAAGCTATGTTAAGGCACATACGAGACAAAGAGATGATTCAAGTCAGCCAGCATGGCTTCACCAAGGGAATATTTGCCTGACCAATCTGATGGCCATCTATGATGGAGTGGTGGCATCAGTGGACAGGGGAAGGGCGACGGATGTCATCTACCTGGACTTCTGCAAAGCCTTTGACATGGTCCCTCACCACATCCTTCTCTCTAAATTGGAGAGGCATGGATTTAAGGATGGACTGCTCAGTGGATTAAGAATTGGTTGGCTGGTCGCATCCAAAGGGTTGTGATCAGTGGTTCTGCGTAAGGGTGGAGGCCAGTCACAAGCAGTGTCCTCCAAGGCTCAGTTTTGGGACCAGTGCTCTTCAACATTTTTATAACGACATGATGGAATCGAGTGCACCCTCAGCAAGTTTGCGGATGACACCAAGCTGAGCAGTGCAGTCGATATACTGGAGGGAAGGGAAACCATCCAGAGGGACCTAGACAGGCTGGAGAAGTGGGCCAATGTGAACATTATGAGGTTCCACAAGGCCAAGTGCAAGGTGTTACACTTGGGCTGGGGCAATCCCAGAAGTTTATACAAACTGAGGGAAGAACTCCTTGAGAGCAGCCCTGCAGAGTAGGTCCAGGGAGTCCTGGTGGACAAGAAGCTGGACATAAGCCAGCAGTGTGCTCTTGCAGCCCGGAAGGCCAACTGTGTTCTGGGCTGCATTAAAAAAAGGGGTGGCCAGCAGAGAGAGGGAAGTGATTGTCCCCCTCAACTTGGCTCTTGTGAGGCCCCATCTGGAGTACTGCATCTAGGCCTGGGGCCCCCAGTACAAGAGAGACACAGAGCTCTTGGAACAAGTCCAGAGGAGGGCCACGAAGATGATTACAGGGCTGAAGCACTTTTCCTATGAGGAAAAGTTGAGGAAACAGGGCTTGTTTAGCTTGGAAAAGAGAAGGCTCAGGGAAGAGCTCATTGTGGCCTTCCACTACATGAAGTGAAGGCAGTTATGAGGATGAACAGTGATAGAACAAAGGGGAATGGTTTTAAACTGAGACAGAAGAGATTTAGGTTAGATATTAGGAGGAAGTTTTTCACTTAGAGGGTTGTGAAGCACTGGAACAAGTTGCCCAAGGAGGTTGTGAAAGCCCCAACCCTGGAGGCATTCAAGCCCAGGCTGGATGAGGCTCTGGAGAGCCTGGTCAAGTGGTTGGCGACCCTGCCCATGGCAGGGGGCTTAAAACTAGATGATCTTTGAGTCCTTTTCAACCCAGGCCATTCTATGATGATTAGAATATATTTATATAACTTGAAGACTAACAGTCTATGAGAAATAGCATGCTAAACATTGCTAAGAATCACTGTACTGAATTAAATACCTAATCTTTTGTGCCAAATCATAGAAACTGAAAAATTTAAATCCTTTTTTCAAGACGGTATATTAGAGTTTCACAGTTGCTTTTGACTTGTAAAATAATTCTCAAAAAATTATACGTATGTGTATCATTTTACCCAGCTAAACATGAAGAGATATTCCTTAAATAATTCTTCCTGTCATCCATGCAAAACTCTTTTTTAGCTCACACAAAGGCATTGAAAGGGTGGAAAATGGTATCTATTCATTCACTACAATAGAATAGGTGCATTTCGCAACTTGCTTACATTTTCAGAAATAAAGAGGAAGAAACATAAATGTAGCAAATACCAATAGATCACCAATTTCTTTTTTTCAAACTGTAAGGCCACATGGAAACAGATTTTATACACAGCTAGTCAAAACAGAAATGAAAAATGCTGACAATATGGCACGTGTTCATTGACCCATCCAAAGCAGTCAGCCCGAAGAACATGCTCATTCTTCCCTCCCATAAAAAAAGGCTGACAGAGATGGGCCTATTCGGCCTGGAGAAGACTTGAGGCTCTGAGTGATGTCTATAAATACCTGAAGGGAGAGTGCAAAAAAGACAGAGCCAGGCTCTTTTCAGTGGTGCCCAGTGCAAGGACAAGAGGCAATGAGCACAAACTTGAGCACAGAAGGTTCCCTCTGAACATCAGGAAGCACTTCTGTGCTGTGTGGGTGATGAAGCACTGGCACAGGTTGTCCACAGAGTCTCTCTTCAAAAGTTGCTGGGACACAGGCCTGGGCACCCTGCTTTGGTTGGCCCTGCTTAAGCAGGAGTTGGAGCAGGACAGAGAGTTCTCAGATGGCTGACCTCAGCCATCCTGCAATTTTGTCATTCCATTGTGAGGCAAACCCCAGAAGTGTAAGAGGGAAAAGAAATGCAACATTTCTCTTAAAGTGAAATGAAAAATGTCTGGGGAAATGGTACAACATCACTGTACATGCTTAGCTTCTCTTAGGAATGGAAACTTCAGAAGCTTTTTTCAGAATAAGTTCCCTTTTGATGAAATTAGTATAAATTGTATCAAAGAAAACAGACACATTTCTACAAATAGTTCAGCTACAGTGTTGACTAGAACACTGCTATCAATTAACAGCAAATATATTAAAAGGGAAACTTTTTATAAGTTGTTGCAAACATGTCTATGTATTAGGCTTCAGAAAAGCACAGAGAACCAGACCTCTTTCAAGCAGTTATTCCTAAAAGCATCATCAGGTACCCTACACAGTGGTCCTTTCTCAAGATTGAAACTTGTTAAGCCTAACCTACACATAAGGAAGAGAAACTACAAGGCCCACAAAATCTAATTAAACAAAAAAAAGTTTTTGCATAGCATTTAGTTTCAGATTTTGCAGTAGACTTGAAAGCTGGTACAGATGGCTCTCCTGAAGCTGCAGGTCCTGACACTTCCAGAGAGATAAATACTTTATAAAGTAAGAGATTGATATTTCCTGAAAACAAACAAGTCAGCCTAACCTCCCCAGCAACACTGCAGGTTTCTTGACCAGCAGGATCTACACTTAAGCTTTCAGTTTACTACCTGAATGAAATGATAGTCTCAGTCCCATCCTTTTTTGCTTTGCCAGTTCCAAACCAAATCTCAGTAATGACATTACTAGTTTGGTGCTCCCTACTGACAGCTGTCTCATATTTCCCTTCTCATTTTCAGCAACAACTCTATTTTCCATTTCCTACAATCAGTTTTTTCCAGTCACACCTTGTTTACCTCAATTAAGTCTAATTAGAATCCTTAGTTTTGTGCATTTCTTATTAGTATGTTTTCATAGCAGTACAAAAGATACAGATTGATCCTGTACAATAATGTTGTGTTCCTGTATCTTGCTGGCTCACTGCAAATAGGAACAACATGAAAAGAGTTACAGATTGAACCTTATTTTATCCCGAACTCCTCCTCTTAGTGCCGTGAACATAAATAAATAAAATACTTAAAAAACCTGCTTAATTGCCCTGTGAGGTTATAGTTTGAAGTTTGTCATAGCCAAGGAGGTCCAAAACGTAGATGCACGCTAAAAATCAAAATCAGAGTTTAACACAATTGACTAAGCATTTTTCTTTCATTCCAGATTTAATTTTCACTAATGAAAATGGCTAACATATTTTATCTGAAGTTTCCCCTTTAACTGAAATGCAGGGAGAGAAAACACGCTATGTAAAATTTCAGGCCAAACTTCCAGTCTAAACTGGAAGCAACCAACAAACAGAGGCTGAGCAACCAAAACTAAGTAATAAATAAGACCATCTGTAGTGCGTATTTATTATATAATATGACACTGGAAAATGTGCCATCTTAACTCATTTACCTTGAACTCTTCAACAATAATACTCAAGGCTTCATGTCCAGCTTTTCTCATATCTTCTAACTCCTGCTTATGCTTTTCCTATACAAAAAAAAAAAAAGGAAAGATTATATACAATATAAGCACATAATATTAATTAAGAGAGGAAATGACAACTATTTTCCTCATTTTTTCTATCTTTCATGAAAAAGCATACATCTCTTGGATTTTTTATTATATATGTACTCAAAACGCAAGCTTTTCCAAAAGTTAAACTTAGTTTATTTATTAAATTTACTCTAGTAAAATTCTGAACAGTTCTTTATGGTTTTTTTCTGTTGTTTTGTTTCTCTGATTTTTCTGCTTTCTTGATGCACTTGTGGATGGCTAGACTTCTGAATGACTGTTAGTGAAAAAAACCACAACTATAACTTTAAAACGTTGTGGGAATTTTATTTACTGACTACTTTATTAACCCATTTTAACACTTTTATTATTAGATTTGGCTTTCTCAGAACAGCAATACCTGATATAATTCTTTTTCTAATGTACAGAAACATTAATTTTTCTTTTGCCTTCAAAAAGGCAAAAACACTTGCATGTGGTTTACAGTGTCTGAAATGTGAATACTTCATTAGACTCTCATCAGCATTTCACACTTACAAATGAGCAGCATCATCTTTTCAAATAATAAGTTGGTAAGAAACATGAAAAACTTACCCCTCCTCCCTCATTATCAGTTTCAGTTATCTGTTTTTAAAATCAGCCAGTACACACACACTTATCCACAACGTAATTACTCACCTGCCAATTGATGCCCAGCTAACAAAACAAACGCCTGCCAACCAACAGCCAGCTTGCAATGCAACGTCTCACCACCCACTGACCAATGTCCAGCCAAACCCTAAGCAGCAGCCCACCCCCAAACAATTCCTCACAGTTTGATAGCCTTTCTGCATAACGTCACATGGAATGGAATAATCTCTTGCCTAACTCAAGCTAGCAGCCTTGTTGCCTGGTGCCATGCCATAATGGCAGCTGCTGTTCCACTGAGCGGTCTGGTCAAGTCTTCCGCACACTCCAATCACTCAGAAACAATAGCATACTGATGTGCTATTAATACATTCTCATCAGAAACCACAACAACATCCACCCTTATTCTGTAAAATTCACATCATGCTCAGGTCCAACACTTTCCCATACATCCTGATTAATCACATGGGAATCATTCCAGTAATCTATGGGCAAGCCCTCTGAATTGTTCATTTAGTCCCTGACTTTGGGGTCCATCTATCGTAACAGTCCTTCAGGGCAGGACAGATGATGCATGGTGCTGAATTATTGCATGCTGAAGCCAGTTATGGTTTTGAGAAAAGGGTTAGAATCCATTTTTCTTCGATTTAGTTGATTCTTACTGTACTACTACTGGTTCCTGGCTCTTCTCAACAAACATCAAATTCCTTTAAGGTACATATCAGATTTCACCGTCCTTACATATAACCCACAAGTGAATCCAGGACCATGTGTGCGATTGCCCAGACATGCCCAAGACACTCCTAGCCCATGGGCCACATGTGGCTTGTCCCTGCTCATACTATGGTCCAGCCCCTGATCCATGCCTTTGTGGCAGCAGCTCTTTCCTGCCAACCACCCCACTTTCAGGTGACATAAATACATTACTTGTGAATTTTCAAACTGAACATATAGAACTGCAATCAGAGATTCAACTCAAAGAAAAATCTGATCATCTTTCTCTACTAGACTTTTATAAGACCTATGTGATCAGAGAAAAATGTCCCTTACTAAACTGTTTTCAAGGGTGAAGGACAAGGAGAGAAGAATTTCATCAAAAAATCTCTAATAAGAAAAATACCTGGAGAACTCACTAAGAACTGAAATACTTCCAATGAACCAGATGCATTAGTTTCACAAAAACACAGTTAAATATCTGACTAGTTTTATGTTTTAGTTGCTCTAGTTTTAAATGCTTCCATAAAAATACAAATAAATAAAAAAAGGTTTGTCAGGTATATACTTTAACAATATCGTATATGAGGCTCAAGATGATTCCTCTTCGCTCACTGCGGTCCATGCAAGCCAAAAGGTTGGACAACCATGCCTTTCCCCAGTGCAGAAATAACCCAGACTGTATTGCTTAGTGTGTTTTTTGTGTTCACTGTAACAGGATTTGGATCCTCTATCACTGACTTTGAAACCTTTGGGGATCAAACTTGAGTCTCCCCTGGTGATTTCTGCCAGAAGCTACAAGTGGGGCCATTCTCCCCAGCTGCAGTGTAGTGCACATTTTTTACATCTTGTCCTGTCTGGAGCGGTCCAACGGCTGCAGCATGAACTACCTCCTGTTAAATTTGTTCAAAGGCTTGTTGTAGCTTAGGACTTCATGTAAAATCATTCTTCGTCTGGGTCACTTGAAAGAGACGATTTACAGTCAAACTGTAATCCAGAATATACATTTTCCAAAAACCCACAACACCTAGGAAAGCTTGTGTTTCCCTTTTTCTAGTTGGTGTGGATTAAGTTATTTTGTTGATCAAATCCATAGGGATCTGATTACATCTATCTTGCCATTTTATTCCTAAGAACCGGGTTTCCTGTGCAGGTCCCTTACTTTGCTTCATGTCAAAACCAGCTTTGGAAGGATTTGGTTTATTTTCTCAAAACTTCTGCTGTGTTGCCCCACACTATGATGTCATCAACATACTGCAGGTGTTCAGGAACTTACCCTGTTCCAGTGCAATCTGGATCAGACCATAGCAACTCTGTTTCCACCCCTTGGGTAGTTGACTCCAGGTACTAGACGCCCCTCCAATTGAAACAAAACTGTGCCCTGCATTCTGCTGCCAAAGGGATTGAGAAAAATGCATAGGCAATATCAATTATAGAATACTACTTACTTGCCTTTAGCTCCAGTTCACACTGAAGTTCTAGCATGCCTGGCACAGAAGCACTTAATGGTGGTGTGACTTCATTCAGGCCATGACAGTCCATTGTTAGCCTCACTCTCCACTGGACTTTCGCACTGGCCATACAGTATTGTTAAAGGTGAGCCAGTGTTTGGCTTTGATTACTCTTTGTCTCTCCAGTTGATGAATCAGCATAGGGATGGGAATCAGGTAGTCCCAGTCGGTGCAATACTGCCATCAGTGCACTGTCACTGTAACAATTCGCACCTGCTTCTCACAATCCCTCTGCAAAGTATCCTCTGAAAGACCGGGCAAGTCAAGAACAGCTAATAAATGTCCTCCATCTGCAAGAACTACATACTGAAGGCCAACAGTATCCTTTTGGATTCCTGAAGTATCCTATTCTGAGGTAATCTGTATCAAGGATGCATGCAGTCTCTGAGCTGGACAAAATGGGGTGCTTTTGCCACTCATTCCCAGTTAGGCTTATTTCAGCCTCCAATGCACTTAGTGCTTGAGATCCTGTTACTCCAGAAATACAGATGGGTTCTACTCCCTTATAACTTGATGGCATTAGAGTAAACTGCACTAGCATCCACTAAAGTCTTATACTCTCATGCTTCTAATATGCCAGGCCATAAAATCTATACATTCCAATAAACCCGATTATCTCGTTCCTCCACATGACTAGAAAATAGGGCCCCTCTGGTTCTGGTTATTGTATTCATGAATGCAAACCAAAGACTTGTTACCTGACTCAGAAATAGGATCAAATCACCTTCTTTGTCTAGGAGACTGTGCACTGGAAATTAGAGCAGCCATTTTCCTTGAAGAATCCCCTATTTGAACTGCTCTTCCTCACAACTCTTGTATACCTGCCTCTAGGGTCACGGTGGATTTGATATCCCACTTTCTCATATCCTTTCCATAGTCATGCAGGTAAAACTAGAAGGTGGCATGCGGTATATACCCACTATATCCTCTCCCTTGAGAACAGGAATGCTTAATTCTAATGGCTGAGATACTGGATACCATATAGATAGAGAATAAGAGTTACTGTCTCTGAATTGCTGGAGCTCCCAGGTCTGTTTCTCTACAGATGAGAAAGGGAGATTTCCTTCATATTGTCAAAGTAGATTAGCCACTTCATCTATTGCTGGATTTTCATTATCTTTCCAAACCACTGCTGCCACTGCTTGCATACAAGATGGTGTGCTCTGTACAAATTTCTACCATACAGATCGTGGGAACTTGGTGTTGTCTGTATCTTGGGATAACCGATCACCCTTGAGGTCATACATACCTCCGACACAGCCAATTCCATTATGTGCTGAATAACTTTATCCCGGTGATTCACTTGCCTAGGTAAAGTATCAGGTCTTCTCTGAAGGGACATCTTCCTTTCATGGCTGATAAAAGTCATCTCTGCAGGGTGAAGGCTTGTGTACCTTTTCCCAATTGCTTTCATAGAATCATAGAATGGTTTGGGTTGGAAGAGACCTTTAAGATCATCTAGTTCCAACACCCCTGCTATAGGCAGGAACACCTCCCTCTAAACCAGGTTGCTCAAAGCTCCATCCAGCCAGGCCTGGATGGAGGCCAGGACTGGAACATCAAGAGCCTCTCTGGGCAACCTGTTCAAGTGTCTCACTACCCTCACAGTAAAGAATTTCTTCCTTATATCTAGTTTAATTCTACTCTTTTTCAGATTATAATCTTCTCCCCTTGTCCTGTCACTATGTAGCATTATATCAAGTCTCACCACAGTTTTCTTGTAGGCCTCCTTCAGATACTGGAAGGCTGCTATAAGGTCCCGCAGGAGACTTCTCCAAGCTGAAAAGGCTCAACTCTCTCAGTGTGGTATCATAGCAGAGGTGCTCCAGTCCTCTGATCATCTTTGTGGCCCTCCTCTGGACCTGTTCCTACTATTTCATGTCTTTTTTTGTGTTGGGGGCTCCAGCAAAGAATGCAGTACTCCAGGCAAGGTCTCACAAGACAGAGTAAAGGGGCAGAAGCATTTCCCTTGACCTGCTGGTCACGTTTTAATTGATGCAACCCAGGATACAGTTGGCCTTCTGGGTTGCAAGCACACATTGCCAGCTAATGTTGAGTCTTTCATCAACTGACACTCTCAAATCCTTCTCCTCAGGGCTGCTCTCAAGCCATTCTCCAATCAGTCTTTGTACTTGGCATTGCCCTAACCCAGATACAGGACCTTGTACTTGGCCTTGCTGAACTTCATGAGGCTGGCATAGATCCACCTCTCAGGCCTGTCCAGGTCTCTCTGTATAGCATCCCTTCCCTCTAGCATGTCAATTGCACTACTCAGCTTGGTGTCATCTGCAAACCTGTTGAGGGTACACTCAGCCCCACTGTCCACATCACCTACAAAGATATTAAATAGCACTGGTCCCAGCACTGATTCGTGAGGATCCATTGGATCAACCAGATGAATATATGCTCACCTGGCTGACAGTTTCTTTTTGCATATCTTGCAGCTCATTCTTTGTTAGCGATCGGACAGCTATGAACTCTGAGTCTTCCTCCTCCTGTCCTTGTGATGGCCGTGACTCATCCTCATCTTTTTCTTCCATCCTTGTTTTAATAGTAGATTATGTCCTTACTAAAAAAGCTGACTTTCTGTGAACATTTTTTTCTCTTGTGTATGGGAGTGATTGATACTGGCTCAGATTGGTTCTCTGAACTGCAAGGCCTGTTGCAGGTGTCAAAACAATCACATGGCCTGTTTCATTGCCATCAAATCTAGATATTTCTTGCTCTTTAGGGTGCTGAATAGTGTTGAGCTTGGCTAGGTAGGTGGGCCAGGTCCTGTCAGATTGCAGTGATCTGTGTGTCTTTAGAATTGCTAAGGTAACAGCACAACTTTCCAAATATTTCACTAGTTTTTCAGGATTCTGAAGCTGCTCAGAGGTTAAGCTGCAAAACACTGGGGAAGCCCACTACTCTAGGTATCTGCTCATACCATTCAACACTCCCTGCCACTCACAACTATCCAGTCTCAGGGCTAATCCCTGGGAGATATTTGTAAATAGTAGTTTAATCTTGAACAAAACCTGAAGCATAATGAGTAGACCAGAGTAACATGCTGGTTTGAACATTCTCTCTTGTCTCCCCATAGCCCGGTTCCCTAAGCAAACAAAGTAGAGTCAAATTACTAATAATTTCCAATATAAGGGTCCCAAAATATGAACATGGCTACAATATGAAATAAAAATACCAAATAAGTTTCCTGACCAGCATTACACCATACAGAAAAATATGTGTACCTTATGTAACCTCTGGAAACTGTTAACAGTGACACAGGGAACACACATAGCAAGTAGCTGCATGATCAAAGAAGTAAATAAATAAAACAAAGCATGTTCAATTATGAAAGTCATACATTATCATTGAAAAAAAATTGATCAGTCTATAACTCCATTAAATTTGATTAGAAAATTCTGCTAAGCCATTTGGTTCCATCTTACCAAATAGAATCTGAAATCATAGTTATACATACTAATTATTGACCCAAACATAATTAGATTCAGATTAACTTGAACAGAATTTCTTTTTACAAAGCCCTGCAAGAACAAATGAAATGAACCAGAAAAGCTGAAGATGGAAACATTTTGAAGAGTAAATAACTCCTACTTCCAGTAACAGTACACAGCAATCTCTGTACACATCTGTTGAATTGCACTGACATGCAAACATCAGAAACTAGCTCATCTCAGACATTTCATGCAGAAAGGGCTGAGCTAGTCAAATTTTTACAGCACAATACTACAGAACTGGCATAAAGAAAAAAAATATGATTTAATGCTTAGTTCTGCAAGTCAAATTTAAATTAGTTCACTGTGACAAGTGAACAAAAAGAACAAGTAAGTTGTAACTACTATAGTAGCATAACAAGGATTCAAATATTAGATAAAAAGAAATCTATAGAATGAGGAAGTTCACTTTCAATACTTATTCTAACAGGAAAAATAAAAAAAAAAAAAGAGAGAAAGCATTCCTTATTGAAAAAGACCTTCAAACTAGAATAGTAGGATTCTTAGTGTTCTTACTAGAACAGTAAGATTTCAACTGAAAAATCTGTCTAAAGTACTTTAAATTAACAGTAAAACACAGTGGAACAAGTGCACTCACCAACAAAGTGAGATATTTAGTTCCAATAAAATTTATCATGATCTAAAGGGCTACCTAGGCTATGGGTATACAGAGATCTCTACAGTGGATTCCAAGATTCCACAGCTACAAGGACAATGAAGATTTATCTTTTATTTATTATGGATTACTACATACCTCTGGTAAGTATACTACGATTAAAAGGCAAATATTTACATCAACAACAAGCCATTACAGATATTACCATGAAGCAAATTGATGCATGTAGTAGATACTGAGGGAATAGAACTAAAGAATAGTCACAACAAACAGATTTTAAAAGAAAATTAGTTATAATAAAAAACAGCAAAGATATATAACAAATTCATCAAGTTATCAAAACTACTCTATTAACGTACTTTATTGTAAAGTTACTGGTATTATAACAACAACTACACTTCTGACAGATTAGATTTGTCAAAACTACTTCTGACAGATTATGCAGACAAATATAAATAATAAATATAAATTTAATAAAACTACTAGTATCAACTGCATCAAAGTAATCCCAGATATGTGTGTGGGGGGGGGGGAGTTGAGGGGAGGTATAAGTGCGCAGTGCCAAAAACAGCTTCAAAGGGGCCTAACTAAGAAAACTGACTTCAAAATAGTCTAAGCATGAAAAAGGATCTCAGAAGAAACTGATGCCTGGTACTAAATAAATAACAAAACTGCATTTTGAAGACTACCAGTATCACAGAGTTTGCAATCACATAGGCCTCCACAACAAAGGCTCAGTTTGTCTAGAAAATCTTGAAGAAAAGTTTGCAACATGGGGAATTCTGAGACAAAGGCTCCACTTTGGAAAGAAAATTTTTAGATCAAAAAGCATTCGCTCCTGGTTCACAGGTCAGGTTCCCAACCTAGCAGTTCTCAGCCTGGAAGGTATTTTCTCCCGTGAGTGTTTTAGCAGTTATTTCCTGCTGATTGTGATTCCAGGGCCAAGTCAGAATCACAGAAACGCCAAGGTTGGAAAGGACCTACAATATCATCCAGTCCAACCATCCACCTATCACCAATAGTTCTCACTAAACCCTGTCCCTCAACACAATGTCCAAACATTCCTTGAACACCTCCAGGGTCGGTGACTCCACCACCTCCCTGGGCAGTCCATTCCAGTGCCTGACCACTCTTTCAGGGAAGTAGTATTTCCTAACATTCAGCCTGAATCTCCCGTGGCGCAGCTCGAAGCCATTCCTTCTAGTCACCTTTATGGCTGCTCCCATCATAAATATATTGACCCTTACTAGCACTGCTAGGCAAATCAAGATGCAAAGCACATGCCAAATGGGAAGTGACAAAAGAAGCTAGAGCAGCAACGCCAAGATATACTTAAATGAACATAAAGATTCCATTTAACACATTTTAAGAGTACTGACTTTCTTTACATGCTTCCCAAAGTAAATGAAATTAATTGATATGAAAGAACTAATAGTAAGAAATCAGCTTTGCTTCATTCAGATGTATCAACCAACGTCTATGACAGTTTGCAGAGAGTATTATTTATTACAAGTACAATGATCTCCTACGACCAGGTGACCCATCTAGTGGATGAGGGATAGACTAGGGACATAATCTGCCTAGAATTTAGTAAAACATCTGACACTATCCCACAGCATTCTCCTGGAGATTCTGGCAGCACATGACTTGGATAGGAGGTACTCTTTGCTGGGTAAAAAACATGCTGGACAGCCAGGTCCAGAGACTGGTGAATGCAGTTAAATTCAGCTAACAACTGATCTCTAGGGGTGTTCCTCAAAGAGGAGTACTATGGCCAGTCCTGTTTAACATCTCTATTGATGATCTGGAGGAGGGGACTGAGTGCATCCTCAGTAAGTTTACAGATGACAAGTTGGGAAGAAATGCTGATCTGCTGAAGGGTAGGAAGGCCTTACAGAGGGATCTGGACAGGCTGGATCCATGGGCTGAAGCCACCTGTATGAGGCTCAAGTGCCATAACTGGCATTTTGGTCATAACAACCTTATGCATGGATACAGCTTCGGGCAGAATGGCTGAAAAACTGTGAGTTGAAAAAGGATGCTGATGTTTGCTGACAGACAGCTGAACAGGACCCAGCAGTATGTGAAGGTGGTCAAACAGATAAGTGGCATCCTGACTAGTATCAGAAATACGGTAGTCAGCAGGACTAGGAAGGTGGTCAACCTTCTGTACTCAGCCTTGGTGAAGCAGCATTTTGAGTGCTGTGTTCATTTTGGGGGCTCTCACTACAAAAGAAACTGTGCTTTGGAGCATGCCCTAGGAAAGACAGCAAAGATGGTGAAGATCTGGAGCACAAGTTATGAGGGGAAGCTGAGGGACTGTTCAGTCTGAAGAAGAGGCTCAGGGGAGACCTTACTGCTCTCTACAACTATCTGAAAGGAAGTTGTAGTGAAGTTGAGGGTTGGCTTCTTCTACCAGGTAGCTAGCAATAGGATGAGAGGGAATGGCCTCAAGCTGCTCCAGAGGAAGTTCAGGTTATTATGAAAAAATTTCTTCTCAGATATAGTAGTAATGCATTGGAACAGGCTGCCCATGGAAGCAGTGGAGTCACCATCCTTGGAGATTTTCAAGAAGAGTGTAGATGTTGCACTGAGTGATGCGAATTAGTAGGCATAGTGGTGAGGGGTTCATGATTATAATAGATGATTTTAATGGTCTTTTCCAATTGTTATGATTCTATGTGCAAGCCCGTTGCTGACTGCTAGCTCCTGTAAGGCTATGTATCTCCAGAACTATTTGCAAGTCCAAGTCAATACCTTCAAAAGTGATAGTCTCTCTTTCCTCCTAATTTCTGTAGTAATTTAAAACAGCAAACTGTAGACCCCCAGATACAAATAAATTACAAGGTGTTTTCCTATTTTCCACATACAGTTTTTCTGTATACTATTAAATCACTAAGAATCGTCATATTAGACTCAATTACTCCTTTATGTCTTTTCCTTTTTCACAACAGTTATCAACTCTATTTTTCTTCCTAAGTATCGATTTTAAAACTAACAAGTAATATTTAATGTCATGATTCTGTTAATATTTCTATAACTCAAATATAGGGAAAAAAATCTTTTGAACACAATAGAACAAAATCACAACAAAATTGAGTTAAACATGATGAGAATAAATCCATAATGTCTAATTATATACACACTAGAGTGTGCTATTGTATATAAGATAAAGATTGCTTGATTAAATAATGTAAGCTTTCCTAAAGAAAGATACAAGATTGCCTTCAGGTCTACAAGATCTTCACTTTGATCACATTGTCAGGATGCTAGTGAAAGAAGCAGCTAGAAGCCTAACAATAATAAGAACAAATACTGTTACTGGAAGGAAAAAAAAAACACATTTCAGATTCCATTATATAACCAACAGAACATGTAGTAGGCACAATTTAAAGCTCACCACAGGAATCAAAGAGATACTATATTTTATACAAAAAACATTGCTACCTGGCAGATACAATGACAGAACTCTTTGAAGTAAATAATGGAGCAAGTTACCGAGCAAATTTTCATGAGCAATTGCCTATTATAGTGGTGAAGGCATTTGCTACTTACTTAAAACTGGGCTGAGCTAGAGATGAGTGATTATTAATGGACCAGTCTTCTGGGAGACAATATGAATTATTATATGTGAAAGACTATGTAAAAGGAATAGTATGCAAGTGCCTGTACATACTCAAAACTGAAAATTGTAGTCCCCCAAGAAACTGCAAAAACTCTTCAAGCATGTGCCATATATACTGAAAATTTTTTACATTTAAGACATGAATATTGTGTGAAAAAACAACTACAGTTTATATCTGCTCATATATTCTACAGGAGAGAGATTGTCCACTGAGGATGTTAACTGAGAAAAGACCTAAGAAAGAAGCAGAATTTATTAAACAATCTGTAAACTACATGTTCTTAGCATTAATAACTATTTTGTTGGCAAAACTGTATGACACAGTAAATGGCAAAATACAATTGGTTCAGGAAGCCTTTCTGACTGCCATAAGGCTTCTAAAATACAATATAGGTAGATAATTCTTAGGAATAGAGCTAGAGCTGTGCGAGGGCATCTTATGCCAATGATGTTTTGGTAATTCCCCATATAATCAAGATGATGGGACTTAATACCAAGGGAAAGCCAAGGAGAAAGAGCACACAAGACAACAAACCCAGGAATACTGTCAGAAGAAAATGCTGGTTAAGCTGGACAGTACAAAGAAAAGGCTGAGGTACTTAACACCACCTTTGCCTCAGTTATCACTAGTAAGGTTGGCCATGCATGCATAAAGCATGGAAACAGAAAATAGGGAGCATATAAAGGGCAGAATCAAGGACAGATAACCTGGAAGGAATACATCAATACTGTCTGAAATTAGGAAAGCCAAAACTAAACTGGAATTGAATCTAACAAGGGGTATCAAAGACAGGAATATCTCTTGCAAGTATAGATGCTGCCCCAATAATAATGCTTCTTACTTATTTCAATGGAAACTACAACAGATACAAAGAGCACAATAACACTATTTAATAGAGAAAATTCTCAGCTACAAAACACTATTTTTCAACATAGTCATCAACATTACCTATGCATTTTCACCAACAAAGAAAAACAGTTTGCACACTGTGCTTGTCAAAATCTGCACGGCCATCCAAAACGTGGCTTGTCTTTCACATCACTGTTATCACTGCTGAAATGCACCTGCTGAAGGAGATGATGTCACACAGGACATGGAAAAGGCAGAGGTACTAAGAGCCTTACTTTACTTGTAAGACCAGCCTTAAGGAATCCCCAAGAGGAAAGTCTGCAGTGGAGAAAGGAAGTCTCATCTCAGAGGAAGGGGATCGAACCAGGGAATTCTTCAGTAAACTGGACATACATGAACCCTAACTCGAGGTACTCAAAAGTGTTAAGGGAATAGGACAGCACCACAGTCATCTCAATATAAAGTTCAGAAAGTGAATACTACTTCTCCTGCCAATCTTAACTCTTTTTCCATCATGAAATGTTTTTAGTGTTCCAAATCTATTTACAAATCAGACATGCTCTCTGAAAACCAGCCAGACAACAGCTGTGCAGCAAAACTGCTCCAACACAAAGTGCCTGCCATATTTATTAAGTGCTGCAAGACCCTCCATCCTGCTAATCCCCAACGTCTTTCCACAATTTATTTCAGTAAGAATAATACTGTCTAATCAAATGTCTACTTAATTGCCCAGACAAATACCATTATTCAAAAGAATGAGCTAAAGACAACACTGAATGAAGATCAATTTCTACCATGAAAGTTAGAAGACAACAATATATAGAGAGAGTTGCTTCTAGAGATCTCAAATACTATCTGTAGAAAAAAAAATGCAGATTATCTCCTCCGTTCTTTTTGTTAAGAAATGAATGCATTAGAGATTTGATATTGAACTACACCAATTCTCTAGCATCCTCAAAAACAAAACTTGTGTAAAAATCTGAGGACAGCTGACAGCTGACAGCTGATGGGCAAGTCAAACAAATTAACAGAACTTGCAGATCAACCAAGAGACAATCATCTTTTCATCAAGCTGTTGCATTTGTTCCATTAGAAAGGTGACAAGAATTGTGTAGATCAGAAGACAAAATGAAGAACAGCTTGGGAATCTAAGCATTGATTCAAGGAGTTTGGGATAATGTCAAGAAGACAGCAAGGCTTTGTAAAGACTTGTTCAGCTCATGATTTGCAAGATAAGATAAGCTTCTCTTAACACTATAGTTCAAAAGAGGAAAGGGTCGAGAAATGAAATAGAACACTCAACACTTAGATTGGACTGCCCAAACCAGAATGCAAACTGCATCTACAATTAACTCCAACATTTAACCTTGCACACAGTTAATTGCTAGCAAAATATCAACTCTGAGATTTAAGTCGTTAGTTATTTGCTATACATACCTAACAAATTCCTAAATAACCAAAGCCATGTAGGAAAAAAAGACAAAATACAAGTTACACCTTCACAAGAGACAACAAGAAGTAAATTGAAAAAGCAGAATTAATCTATTTTAAAATACAGAAAGAGTACTTCAGAAACCAAAGAAAAGCGTTTGTTACTTAACTTCAGTAAAATCCAATGTGGAAGGAAGCATCTCTTACAGTCCCAAAAAAGAACTCCAAGCCACAGATTCACAGATTTTACAATAAGTCCCTCTTGTTTTTTGTTGTGTAACTCTGTGAACTACTCTTGCAGTTCTACATTCTGAATTACTGTGTTTCATTTACTGTAAAATCTCACAGAACATAAATACATCACATTGTATGTGTTCCTATTTTAACAAGACAAACGTTTCCAAAGACCAAAAGTGTTACATTTTATGCAACTGAAATTTAAGTTTACAGTAACTGATATTCTGATTAGTATAAAATTTCAAATACTGAATTAATCAGATTTTTGGTTCAGACATTCCTGGCCCTGCCCATAATTACTAATGTCTGTTTTCTGGCAATGAGCTAGGTCAGACTGGAGTAAAATATTCCAAATAATTTAGTCCAGGGAGTATCCCCTGGATTTCAGTTATGACCTTCCTGAATCGGAATAGACATTTATTTTTCTTGGTTTATGATCAAAGTATTAAATCACAACATCACACGATCATTCCGGTTGGAAAGGATCTCTTGAGGTCATCAAGTTGATCTTCCTACTGAAAGCAGCATAAACACTGACTGCAAACTACTTTGTTCAGTTGGACCTTGAAAATGTCCAAGGATGGAAGTTCTACATCACTGGTTAAAATATTCTAATGCTTACCTTCATCACATTTTTTTTTTCCTTACACCAAGTTCTAACTTCCTATATTTTTATTTACAAACATTATCACTCACCCACCTGCTGTGTGCCTTAGTAGAATCTGTCTTGCTTCACCCTTCTGACATCACAGCTGTTGGACATCTGTGGCAACCCCCAGGGGGGTTAGAAATAGACAATCCTTAAGGTCCCTTCCAATCCAAGCCACACTATGACTCTACAATCTGCCAGAAGGCTTCCTCTAAGCCCTCCCTTCTCCACCTTGAGGTCAACATAAAGCATTCACTGCATTCCCCTCATTCACAATCCAGTTCGTTCATCACAGAAGGCAATCCAGGTTGATCAGGCACAAATACCTTTTGATAAACCTATACTGGCTATTCCCAGTCACTTTCTTCATGTGCCCCAAATGGCTGCCAATGGCATTTCTTCCATGCATTTCCCAAGGTCCAAAAGGCTGGTAAACCAGTACATTTGTAAACCATCCTTTTAATCTTCCTCCAGTAATCAGACTTTCCTAAGGATCTTCCCAGATGATATAGATCTTCCCAGAGTGACATCAGTCAGGTTATGGCCTACACCAAATTCTGCTCTCAAATTCTATGGGCTGTCCTCTCAAATACTCTGTATTCTGAGCTGCTAATTCTTATAAATGACAACCTCACCTCCTCTTCTAGACTGCCTTTCTAATGAGCTAATATTCACTATCCATAACATAGATCTAGCCACATGAAGAATCCCAAAACACCACAGTTATTTAAACATTAGTTTAACCGCTGTATACAGCTCCTCTTGCATGTTTCTTAGGTTGCATGTACTTGCATATGGCCATTCAGCATGGATCCCTGAAAACTGATTTAATTCTCATGTTGCTTGATGAGCGGAAGTCTGGTTATTCAGTTATCTCTTTTACCACTTCTCAACAGTGAACAGCTATAATCCCATTTAAAAATATATAGCGATGCTGAACTCAGATGGGAAAGCAATACATAAAACATCCACGAAGGAACAGCAGTATTCAGTTCTTAAACCCGTTTTTAGGAAATTTGGCTTATTTAGTGATGGCTACAGTTACCTCTAGTTCCTTTATCATCAATTAAGTTTGAGTATTTGGAGAAGAAAAAAAAAAACAACACATTATTTGGAGCCTAACACATAAACCTGGACACCTGAAGAGTATTCCTATGTGAAAACTGTAAAATGTACTCACTTATATTTTTTGGTTGTGACCTGATAGAAACAGACACAAGTCTATAGGGAATCCTCTATTATACTTTCTGTGAAACACTAACATAATTAAGCAAAAACAAAACTCCTTTCTCAAGAGAATTTTCTCCCTTTCCCCAAGGAAGAGGGGAAATAGAGCTTGATTTTAATCTTTCTCCTATTAAATGGATGATATATTTAATCTATTTTCTTCCTCTAAGGAAAGTCTTTAAATAATCAAAAATAAAATTTTAGTTAAACAAGAACATATCAGATATATCAAATATTGTATATTCTGAAAAAGACAGCAATTATCAATACTGCATTAAGTTACTCACAGATAGCCAAAAGCTATTACAATGTTAGCTTTTTAAAAACACACAGACCTGTGACATTTTAACAATGACATATTATTAAACTATATGGTCTAGGCCATCTTATGCTCAGTACTGGGGCCACTCCTATTTCACATCTTTATTAATGATCTTGATGAGGGGATTGAATGTAGCCTTAGTAAGTTTGCAGATGACACCAAGTTGGGAGAGAATGCTGATTAGTCAGAGGGTAGAAAGGCACAGGGACCTGAACAGACTGGATCAAGCCAAGGCAAACCGTATGAGTTTCAATAGCGACAAGTGTCGGTCCTTTTACGGATAGACTTTCTTAAAGAAAGATCTGAAAGAAAACCGCCAACAAATTTTCCTCCTGTACCAACAAAGACAGGCAAAGTGACATAAACAGAATTCATGTGAGTACAATCTAATTTGTCTTTCCTTTTCTCACCATCTTCCACTGAAAAATGTGCTTTCCTCAAAGACTTGTGTACACATAACTGAGACAGTAAATGACTTTTTCATTTCTGTACCTAGCATTCCCTCACTCTTCAGATCATTATTACTTTGCCATTATATTTCTTCTATGTTATACACTTTCATCTCACACTCTTCTTTCCTGTAACCATAACAAATCCACGCTTTAGCTCTGAAATTCTTCATTTGGAAAACAATAACCATCTTCATAGTTCAACTTAATCTAATGCACTTTCAGAAAAGTAAAGTAAAATTAAAAAAAACGAAAAGTAAAAGAAATCACACTATTTCCAAGTGAAATCAAGAGGACAAAATGGACAAAAGAGCATCAGTGAGAGTCCTCCTTCTGCTAAAAAGTGACAAGGAGAGGCACAGAGATTTTAATTTGGATGCACATATCACTTCCTCTACTTCTACAAACTAAGACCATACATATGTTGTCTTTGTGAACTCAAGAATACCTCAGTTCCCTTCTACAAGTCAGCTAGGGGGGATGAAGAAACAAGCTCATGATTTACTCTCTGTACAAAGATGAAACAAAACGTACATAGGCTTTTAAAGACTGTAGCACTGGGACTGAATTTTATTTAAAGCTTTAGCATACTATATGCTTGAAACATATAGGGGGGCACAGACTGCTTACAGTAAGGCTCTTGGCTAGAAGTATTTCAGAAAGTGTAAGTAAATACTTTTAAAATACAGCCATCCTCAACTGGATGTATGCAGAATAACTAAGCACATGTAAAGCTACTTAAAAGATTTGAGACCATATTTAAAAACCTGAACAGTCGCAAATATATATTACATATATTTATACATATAAAAATCAAATTGAAAATTGTTTCTTCCCTCAAAAATACTACTGGGTATCTATTGTGCAATGAAAGATTAATCAGCTATGTCAGTGATTGGTATCTATCAAGATAATGTATCTGGTGATGACAGAATAGGAATGTGTTGACAGTTTTTGAAATACCATTGTAGGAATTACAACATCTAAAAGGACTAAGGGCTGCTATTTTTATTTAATAAACATTTTGCTCTCAAAAGAATTTGCAAGTAAAGACAGAGTACTTTGATATAAGAAGAGGGGCAAATGTGACTAGACTGTTGAGAGTTTTTGCATTTTTTCATGAAATATATTCAGAATTTTTTTTTCTTTTTTTACAGGATAGCTACCATATTCTCTTCCTCCAAGTGAAATGTTCACTGCATTTCTGACTAAATCCCATATAGGTCTAAATAATTTCTCTTAGACAACATAGTCACAGTAAATGATAACAATATCGAACACAAAAAAATATGTTAGAAAGGAAGAAGGAAGGAAAAAGAGCCAAATCTCTCCGGAAGCAGGTAATTTCACTGTATTCTAGTAAAGAATTTCTTGCATGCTCAATCTGAATAATTTATCATAAGTCACTCCAAAAAAAAAAAAAAAAAAAAAAAGACAGTTTAAACGAAAATTGAAACTGCTACATAAAAGTAAAAAAGTATTATATGAACTTGACTTGTTAGTTACACAGTAAATAACCTCTAATGCTCCAGTATATGAATTTTAGATTGAAATATATTAAGATGCATTCTGTGACTCTTCTGAACTTACTGAAAAGCTATGCGGCAAATATGAAGATTTAGCAATTAAAGGGAAAGGAAGGAACAGTCATTCAAAGTTGTTTCCAAACTATCATTCTAAAATTTGTTACGCATCTTCATTTCTCCAACTATGTAAGCATGAAAAACCAAAATGCTGTTAAAAGTATTTAACAAGTTTGACTAAGTTCTCTGCAAACAGACAGCTCTGGTGGAGTCGCATTCCAGATTGAAGCAAGGAATCGCCTACGCAAGGAAACAATTCCTCTCAGCAAGCAGCTGCTGCTGCCATTGCCTTCCCCATGGTAATAGCTCTGACATGGCTGGGCGGAGACAGGAGCAGTGGCTTCTACAGGAGCAACACAAACAGAATGTGGTATGTCACTGAAAGCATGGTGCAACAGTCTGTGCAGGCAGAGTGAGCACCCCTCTCCAGTTGGAGGTCTGGCTCACTGATTGGCTGCCTCCCACACAAATAATCTAATCATTTCCACTAAGCAGAAAGCCCTTGCAAAAAAAATGCAGCTACTCAGATCATGTGCCTGTTCAGGTCTCTGGCTGCAGGGAGTGCCTGAGCCTGCTGCTGACACCAGAAGATGGCAAAGACACCACCTGTGTGAGGTGTGAGCAGTCAGATGATCTGCTCAGCCTCCTGGCAGAGCTCAAAGAGGAGATGGAAAGATGAAGGAGTATCAAGAAGCACAAGCAGGAAATAGACTGGAGGAGCAACTCCCTGTCATAGGTATGAGAAAGGTGGGTATCACCTTGACTGAGTGATACACCCCAAGCAGTGGTGGATCCCCTGCCCTGTTGCTGCCAGGAAGGGAGAGAAGACCTAAGAGATGCAGAGGAATAAAAACAGGTCCCCACTCAACATTTCAAGAACCTTTATGTTAACGCACACTTTTTGGGAAGCAAACAGCAGGAGTTAGAAGTCATCATGCTATAAGAAAACTGTGATGTAGTTGCTGTCAATGAACCCCTGTAAGATGATTCCCATGACTGGAATGTAGCTACTGACAGCTACAAGTTGCTCAGAAGGAACACACAAGGAAAGAGGGGAGAAGGCATTACCCTCTACATCAGGGAAAAAGCAGTGTGAGGAGCTGTCTGTGAAGAGCCAAGAGCAAGTTCAAAGTCTGTGGTGGAGAGTTAGAGACAGGCAAAGGGAGCTCTGTGGCTGGGGTCTACTATATTACAGGCCACTTGATCAAGCAGAGACTGGTAATGAATCCTTCTTCCTCCATCTGCAAGAGGTGTCATCTTTGCAGGCTCTCATCCTGCTGAGGAACCACCCTGACATCATCTGAAAAAGTAGCACAGTGAACTGCAGGCAATCCAGGAGGCTCCTGGAATGCATTAAGGATAATTTCCTGAGATAGGTAATAGACAGTCCTGCCAGGGAGGATGCACTGTTGGACCTACTGCTCATCAATGCAAGTGAACTGAGTGGTGACATCAGGATTGGAGACTGCCAGGACCGTACTGAAAATGCAGTTTGTGCTCTTGAAGAATATCGGACATACGAAAGTAAAATCAGGAAGCTTGCTTCTAGGAATGCCAAATTCCGACTCTTCAGGGAGGTTGGTCAACAAAACCCCCTGGGAATCTGTCCTTAAGAGCAAGGGAGTAAAGTAGAGCTGGCAGATCTTTAAGGAAGCTTTCCTTAGGACCCAAGAGCTCTTCATCCCTAGGAGTAGGAAGTCAGGAAAGGAAGGCAAAAGACCAACATGGAGGAAATGGGACCTACTTGTCCTCTGGTTTGACCAATAGAAAATGCACAGGTAATGGTAGCAGGAACAGGTAATCTGGGAGGAGTACAGGAATACTGCCAAGCTGTGTAGGAATGAGGTTAGAAGGGCCAAGACCATCTGGAACTGGACTTGGAAAGAGGTGCAAAGGATAAGAAAGGGTTAATAGATATATCTTTTTGGAAAAGGAAAGTCAGGAGGGTGTAATACTCACAGTAAGCAATACAGGC
Source organism: Centrocercus urophasianus (assembly GCF_019232065.1). Classification (NCBI taxonomy): domain Eukaryota; kingdom Metazoa; phylum Chordata; class Aves; order Galliformes; family Phasianidae; genus Centrocercus; species Centrocercus urophasianus. The sequence goes on along the minus strand of NW_024885088.1, from coordinate 8,203,694 downwards.
AGACTAGTAAAAACAGACAAGCAGAAGGCAGAGGTACTTAACTTTTTTTTTCCCCCTCAGTCTTCACTAGTGACTGCTCTACACATAGCCATCAAGTAAATGGCTAAAAAGGTGGGAACTGGGGGAACGATGCCCTTCTTGCTGTAAATGAAGATCAGATTTGCGACTGCCTGAGGAACCTGAATGTCCATAAGTCTACAGGTCCTGATGAGATGCATCAAAGTACTGAGGTAACTGGCTAACAGTCACAAAGCCACTCTCAGTGATTTTTGAAAAGTCATGGTGGTCAGAAGTCCCTGGTGACTGGAAAAAGAAGGGTAGAAAGGATTACCCAGGAAACTACCAACCTGTCAACCTCACCTCTGTGCCAGGGAGATCATGGAGCAGATCCTCCTGGAAGCTACACTAAAGCACATGGAAGAGAGGGAGGTGGTATGGGATAATCATGGCTTCACCAATGGGAGATCGTGCCTAACCACATTGCTTTGTATGATGGTGTTAACTGTGTCAGCCAACAAGGGAAGAGACTCTGATGTCTTCAATCTGGACGTCAGTAACAGCCTTTAACACAGTCCTCCGCAACATCCTTTTCTCCAAAGTGGGAAATTATGGATTTGATGGGTGAACTCTTCAGAGGATGAGGAACTGGTTATGAGATGGAACCCAGATAGCGGTAGTCAGTAGCTCAATCTCTGAATGGAGATCAGTGATGAGTGGTGTCCCTCAGGGGGTCAGTACTGGGATCACTTTAACATCTTCATCAATGGCGTCAACACTGGGATTGAGTGCACTCTCAGCAAGTTTGTGGATGACACCAAGCTGTGTTGTATGGTTGACATGCTGGAGGGAGAGGATGCCATCTGGACAGATCTAGATAGGCTTGGGCAAACAAAGCCAAGTGCAAGGTCTTGCACCTGGGACATGGCAATCCCTGCTATCTTGATGGATGGCAAATAAGCCATCAATGTGCCCCTGCAGCGCAGAAAGCCAACTGTATCCTGGGCTGCATCAAAAGCAGCATAGCCAGAAGGTCAAGAGAGGTGATCCTACCCCTCTATTCTGTGCTGATGAGGTCTTACCTGGAGTACTGTCCAGATGCGGAGCCCTCCGTGTAGGAGAGATGTGAACCTATTAGAGTTATTCAAATGAGAGACGGTCAAGTATTCACAATTATATTAATACTGTCTGATACTTCGCATTGAGTACAAACAGGACTCAAACTGACAGAGTTCTAGAGTTGCTAGTTTTGTTTTTTGTTGCTCTCTTTTATGTTTTGACAGAAAAAAAAAAGATTTGTTATTTACATATATTAACAGTATTATATAGACTTGATGATCTTGAAGGTCTTTTCCAACATGAGCAATATAGATCTATGATCTATAAATTATATGTGGCCCAGGACTATTTATCTTCACTCAGTGCAGCCCAGGCAAACCAAAAGGTTGGACACTCATCATCCAGTCCAACCTTCAAGCCATTACCATCACGCCCAGTAAACCATGTCCCTAAGTACCACACCTACATGTTCCTTGAACACTTCCAGGATTGGTGAGTCCACCACCTCCCTGAGGCGCTTATTCCAATATCTCACCACTGTAAGAAATTTTTGTTCCTAACCTCAAACCTGAACATCCCATGGTACAACTTAGAGCCATTACCTCTCATCCTATCAACATTTAACTGGTAGAAGAGACCAACTCCCACTCACTACAACCTCCTTTCAGGTAGTTGTAGAGAGCAGTAAGGTTTCCTCAAGCCTTCTCTTCTCCAGATTAAACAATCCCAGTTCCCTCAGCCTCTTTTCATAAAATTTGTGCTCCAGATCCTCCACCAGCTTTGTTGCCCTTCCTAGGACATACTCCAACACCTCAATGTCTTTCCCATATTGAGAGACTCGAAATCAAATGCAGTACTTGTGGTACAGCCTCATCAGGGCTAAATACAGTCCTGCTGACTACCCTGTTTCTGACATAAGCCAGGATGCCATCAACCGTTTTGGCCATCTTGGCATACTACTGGCTCCTATTCAGCTGGCTGTCAGCTAACATCCCCAGATCCTTTTTCCAGCTACTCTGCCTCAAGCCTGTAGCAATGCATAAGGTTGTCAATACCACAGTGCTGGGCATGGCAATGGGCCTTGTCAAGCTTCATACAATTGGCCTCAGCCCATGAATCCAACCTGTCTAGATCCCTTTGCAGGGTCTTCCTACCCTCCTGCAGATCAACACTTCTTCCTAGCTTGGTGTCATCTGTAACTTACTGAGGACTGCTCTGAAAGTAATGCTTCCCATTTTATTATGTTGACCCATGATATCAGAGGTGGATGTTGGTAGTGTGTAGCAGTAGAAGTCAAACCTTTCCAATAATATTCTGTTACATTCTGTTGCCACGCAACACATGGAAGCAGAGGGACAGTGACAGAATGGCATCTGACATGGAAGTGTCTGTGAAGAAAAGATTTGTCACTGAATTCCTCCAAGGGGAGAGAACTACACCTACTGACATTTACTGATGCTTGCTGAATGTTTGTGGAGACCAAACAGTAGATGTGAGCACAGCAAGGCAGAAATTGCATGTTTCAGCAGTGGTGACAGCAACAGTAGGTCACCTCCACTGGTGCAGATTTTTAGAAACACAGCCTACAGGCTCTTATTCATCACTCGTGAAAATGCCAACAATAATGGTGGTCATTGTGTTGAAAGCCAGCGTTTTGTAACTGAGAATTTGCTCTATCACATGGTGTTACTGTGCTCTTGTATCTGTTGAAGTTTCTGTGGAAATAAAGAGGAGGTATTACTTTCAGAGTGACCTATGTACAAAAACATTAATATTTTCAAATTTGGGATATTTATGAAGAATGTCATGTAAATTAGATACTCAATTTCCATCTAAAATCGAAGGTATATTATATTAAAATTGCCTAAGTTAATTCTAGTGGCTCAACACAGCTAGTGTGCAAGTACAGAAATATTTATGTTTAATAATACAGAAATAGAAAAGACAGCAAAATTGTATGGTATTTTCCATGTGTACATGATGTAGGTATGCCAGTCATCCCTAAACCTCCAGAGCCAGCTCAAGAAGAGTAACTCTGTTTTACAGCTTAACTTCCCAGTAACAGAAGAATCTGTATATTCAGAATTCAGCTGTCCAGTTTAATTACAGCTCAGAGTATTTTCTATCCTCCTTTTCTAATATGAACTGAAGTTAAGGTGGAGTTATTTAAAACTGAATGAAACTTTAACACAAAACAGGCTACAGTTATGCTTTTTTTGCTTTTTAGCATTATTATACACTGTCATAGAAGCACAGAATATTCCAAGTTGGAAGAGACCCATAAGGATTATCAAGTCCAACTCCTGTCCACACAGGACCACCCAAAAATGAGACCATATGTGTGAGAGCATTGTCCAGATGCTTGTTTAACTCTGGCAAACTCCGTGCAATTATCATTTCCCTTGGGAGCTTGTTACATTGTCTGACAACCCTCTCAGTAAAGAACCTTTTCCTGATATCCAACTTGAACCTTCGTTGTTGCAGCTTCATGCCATTCCCTCAGGTGCTATTGCTGGGTCACCAGAGGATCAGCACCTGCCCCTCTGTTCATCCTCATGAGGAAGCCATAGCCACAGTGGGGTCTCCCATCAGTCTCTTATTCTCTAGGCTGTACAAACCAAGAGACTTTATCTGCTCCTCACACATCTTCCCCTCTAGACCCTTCACCAACCAAAGCAAGACTTTTGATAGATCTTCACATCTTTGCAGGCCTCCTTTGGATACTCTCCAATAGTTTTATATCCTTTTTGTACTGTGGTGTACAAAACTGCACACAGTACTCAAGGTGAGGCCATACCAGTACAGCATAAATTAGGACAATTACTTCCCTTGACTGACTAGCAATGCTATACTTGATGCACCTCAGGATACAATTGGTCTTCCTGTATGCCTGGGCACACTGTCTACTCATGTTGAACTTATTGTCACTCAAGATCCCCAAACCTCTTTCAGAGGGGAAGAAAGTGGTTGTTAAATTTCATGCAGTTGGTGATTGGCCAGTTCTCTAATTTGTCTAAATCTCTCTGCAAGGCCTCTCCATTCTAGATAGAGTCAACTGCTCCTCCCAATTTAGTACTGTCAGCAGACTTCATTTAAAATAACTTCCAGTCCTACATCCAAGTCATTTACTAAAAGATTATATAGAACTAGCCCTCAAATGGAGTCGTGGGGAACCCCACTAGTGACCAGCTGCTAACCATTTACTATGCATCTTTGGGTCTAAACCATCAACCAATTGCTCACCCAGCACATTAGATTTTTGTCTAGCCGTATGCCTTTTGTCCAGAAGGATACTGTGAGAAACAGTAATGAAAGTTTTACTGAAATCCAAGGGGATAACATCAACTGGCTTCCTTTGGTTAAATAGATGGGTGACCTTGCTATAATACAAAATTAACTTAATTGAACAGGACCTTCCCCTCATGAACCCATGATACCTGGATAACTTGATAACTGGAACGTTTGCCAGCTTCCAGTCAAATGGGATCTATCCACATTCCCAAGACTGTTGAAAAATAATTGAGAGAGGTCTCACGCTGACACTGGCCAGCTCTCCGATTACCCTGGGATGAATCCCATTGGGTGAATCCCATAGATTTATACACATGCACACGGAGCAGTAAATCCCACACAAGTTCAGTGTTGTCTGGGAATTGTTTGTTACCTCAGTCACAGTCTAACTCAGGCCATCTGGAGTGCCAGAGCCCATCATCAGTGTTGAAGACAAAGGTGAAGAAGTCATTAAACATCTCTACTTCGTCTATGTCTCTATTTGTAAGATTACTGTTTTCATCAAGTAAAGAAGCCATGCTCTCTTTGGTCCTCATTTTGTTGTTAACAAATTCAAAAATAAAACCTTATTACTGTTCCCCACAGTACTGGATAGCTTATTTTCTCCTTCGCACTTATTTTCTCCTTATAACTGTGAAGAGAATCCCTGCAGCCTTCCCCATTTTGCCTGACCTTGCTTCCAGCAGCCACACGCTTTTTTTCCTCCACCTAAGCTCTGAAAGAAGATACCTGTTTAGCCAAACTGTCCTTCTGCCCTCCCTGTTTGACTTCTAGCATTTTGGAATTGCCTGTGTCTGTCCTCTCAAGAGCAGAAAGTGGAATTTAAAAAGTGACCAGCACTGATGGAGCCCAATGCTTCCAAAATTAGTTTCCCAGGGGATCTTATTAACAACTTCCCTGAATAGCCTGAAATCTACTCTCCCTATATCCAGCACTGAGGTTTTGGTGGCAGTTTTCCTCCTATCACTTACTTTAAATACAACCACTTCATGGCCACTATGGCCAAGATGGCCACCAATCGGTCTTTCACTAAATGGTGTTTAAGGTACCTTCTAATCTAAGTCATTCTAAGTCTGTACTATTTTTTCCCTCATAATATTAGGCTTTATAATTTAAATGACAGCTATAATGGAAACTCAATGAAAAGAATCCCAAAAATCAACAGCTTCAGAAATAAGCAGATGAAACATCATCTAATAAAAACGACTGTACTTATATTACCATGCAGTTTAATTCCAGCTAAGAATTAATGCACAATCTTTGCCTAATTATGTACTAATTTGTCAACATTTTCTTCAGCATAAGCTTTCTTACCTTTCTAAAACGTTACTTAAATAAGCTTTCTACCTGATCTGCTTCTTTACACACAAGACCATTACTCAAAATGAAATAGTAGTATTGAACTAGTTAATTTTTTAATCATGATTTTTTACAGCAGCAGAAATATTATTAAACTGAAGTCACTGTCGCAATAAAAATTGCAGAGATGTTCCCTAAACAAAAATGGGGAACAGAAACAAAAGATTTCAAACAAAAACATTTTCAGTCCGTTCAAAAAAAAACTATGGATTTATTAAGTTAAAAGAATAGAAGTTAGTTGCCAAAAGAAAGCATATTTCAAAAAGAAAGATCACACTATATCAAGTACATTGTGCTGTGAAAAAAAAAAAAAAAGAGCCTGCTTGATTTCCAGAAACTGTTGACGATGGGAAAAAATGTGCATAACCACAACTGGAGTTTTCCAACTGCAATGCTGTACTCAAAACTGTGTGGTAAATTAAAGAAATAGGAGAGGAAAAATATGATCCAGTTCTTAGTGAATCATCAAAAACTGCTGTCTGCCACTAGACCAAAGATCGTAAGTCTTATCAGCTAAACAATCTATCCAAATAATTAAGTTCCCACTTAGAAGGCTAGAACTCAAGCACTATTTTCTCTTCTCGAACCAAGTGTTCCTTTTATGATTTGTAAGTTAGAGAATGCCACTTACTAACAGAATTATTAAGACAAAACAGATAATCTGCATCGAAAAACAGAATATGGATAATAAAAACTGAGAGATTCTTTTAATCTAAAGTATCATATTAAAGCTCAAGTGAACCACTACGTACTACATTAACCTTATTAACACCTTTCTGATTTTCCTGTTCACATGACAGATTTGAAATGTATTATAAAGACTTTCAGTATACATTGTGAATCTACTAGAATTACTTTTATGTTTGCATACACATTTTCCAGGTATTTATAAAGAAACCTGCAATAATAAAAACTCATCTCCCAAAAACCTGCTTATATCCTTGTCACTCCCTATGACATCTGAAAAGCTGTGGCAATCAGGTGAAACCCCTGGTGACTGGAAAAAAAGGTAACACCATACCCATTTTTAAAAAGAGCAAAAAAGATGACCCCTAGAACTGCCAACCTATCAGTCTCATCTCTGTGCCAGGGATGATAACGGAGCAGATCCTTCTGGAAGCTATGCTAAGGCACATGGAAGGCAGGGACATGATACAGAAGAACTAGTATGTCTTCACCAAGGGCAAATCCCCCTCAACCAATCTAGTCACCTTCTATGATGGTGTCACTCAATCAATGGACAAGGGAAGAGCTACTGATATCATCTATCTGGATTTCAATAAGGCTTTTGACACAGTATCCTTCTCTCCAAACTGGAAAGAAATGGATTTGATAAGCAGACTGTTCAATAGACAAAGAGCTGGCTGCAGGATTGAGTCCAGAGAGTGGTGGTCAGTGGCTTAATATCTGGATAGAGAACAGTGATGAGCGGTGTCCTCTATGGATCAGTGCTGGAGCCGAAATTCTTATAATCATCAATGACATTGACTGCAAGTTTGCTGATAACACACCAAGCTGTGGAGTGCAGTTGACACACCAGAGGGATGGGATGCCATTCAGAGGGACCTAGAAGGCTTGAGCAGTGGGCCCAGGTGAACCTCATGAAGTTCAACAAATCTAAGTGCAAGGTCTTGCACCTGGGTCAATGCAACCCTCACTACCAACACAAACTGGGGGGATATAAAGACTGAGCTCAGCCCTGCCGAAAAAAGACTTGGGGATACTGGTGAATGGGAAGCCAGGCATGAGCCAGCAATGTGCCCTTGCATCCTGGACTGCCTTCAAAAAAAGATAGGCCAGTAAGGCAAGGGAGGTGTTCCAGCTGCTCTACTATTCAGTGGTCAGGCCCCACCAGGAGTACCGCATCCAGATGTGGAGTCCTCAGTACAGGAGAGACATGGACCTATTGGAGCACATTAAAATGATGCGTAGAATGGAACAGCTCTCCTACGAGGACAAGCTGAGCGAGCTGTGGCTGTACAGCCTGGAGAAGAGAAATCTGAAAGAAGACCTGATAGCAGCCTTTCAGTATCTAAAGGGAAAAATACAGGAAAGAAGGAACAGACTCCTTGGCAGGGTCTGTGGCAATAGAACAGGGGGAACTGGCTTCAAGCTCAAAGAAGGTAGATTTAAGTTAGATATAAGGAAAAAGTCTTTTACAGTGAGAGTGGTGAAGCACTGGAACAAGTTACCTAGTGTTGTGGTTGATGCCCCATCCCTGGGCACTTTCAAGGTAAGGCTGGATAAGGCCCTGGGCAAACTGATCTAGCTGTGATGTCCCTGTTCTCTGCAGAGAGTTAGACTAGATGGCATTTAAAGGTCCCCTCGAACTCTAAGGATTTGATGATTCTATCTTCCTATTCAATTGCTTTCATATGGTACAGATAGCTGCAAGATAGTTCTAAACTATGACTACAATTACTAGTTTTTCTTTAATGAATATCTGCAATTGAAGAAAAACATGATCAAGTGACTAATGAACTTCAAAGCTTCAAACATCCATTATCTATAGAACTAAAAAGAGTTCAGAGAATGAAGTGGAAAAACTTATTGAACAAAAAAGTCTGTATTCCGGTTCTGCTACTTATCTTAAAACTGTAAAACTCCGTATTTACATCTTGGTATTTTGTGTTCTCTGAGAAACACAAATGCATTTAAAAAAAAAAGTCATGGGAGCTTCCCGTATTTTCATAGAACATGAAATGACAAGATGACTGACAAAGCTTCTCACAAAAACCTAGTATTTTATATTTATTTGCAAGAGAGAAGGCAAAAATATGTGTCTAAGTTAAGACCCTTTCTAACAACATTAAAGCTTACCTTTAAGTCCTACCCCCACACTTCTGCCACTGTATAGAAGCAGTCTATGATTGGAAAGTCTTTAAAACAAAAAGCAACACCTCAATCAGTGGGGCAGTAGGGAAAACTTAAGCTGAGACTAATACTGGAAAATATCCCCCGTGATCGTTCAATGAAATCACTCCAATGCAGACCTGAAAAGCCAATAAAACCTATGAAATCACAAGAAAAATAACTGGCTAAGTTGTCAAACTCAGACTAATGAAATCTTCTCAGAACTAAATAAAACAAACTCACAATGACAATAATAATAATAGAGTCTCATCTAAACATTACCTACTTTAAAGATCTGACTACCTGTTTGGCTCTATTACCTCCCAACCAGCCTTTGCAAATACGAAATATATTGAAACTTCTGTCATCTGTGATTAACAGTCAGTTAATTTAGGAAGTATAAAACAGCATGAAGTAATGCCTTTCAGATGTATTACATGCCAGATCTATCATATACAACAATTGTTACCATCAAATGCTAGAATAAACATATACAAAGAATTAAGTCACAGAATCATAGAATGGATTGGTTGGAAGGGACCTTTAAGATCATCTAGTTCCAACCCCCCTGCTATAGGCAGGAACACCTCCCTCTAGACCAGGTTGCTCAAAGCTCCATCCAGCCTGGCCTTAAATGCCTCCAGGGTGGGAGTATCCACAGCCTCACGGTGTAACCTGTTCTAGTGTCTCACCACCCTCAGAGTAAAGAATTTCTTCCTAATATCTAGTCTAAAACTATATTCTTCCAGTTTAAAACCACTTCCCTTCATCCTGTTGATGCATGCCCTTCTAAAATGTCCCTCCCAGTTTTTCTGTAGGCTCTCTTCAGGTACTGGGAGGTCACTATAAGGTTTCTCCACAGCCTTCTCCAGGCTGTAGAGCCCCAACTCTCTCCGTCTGTCCCTGTAGGGCAGGTGCTCCAGCCCTGTGACCACCTTCGTGGCACTTTTCTGGACCAACTCCGCATGTCCTTCCTGTGCTAGAGGCCCCAAAACTGGATGCAATACTCCAGGTCTCCAAGTTTATGCACATTCATAGCACAGAACTCAAGAATAATTTCAGTTAAAAGTCTTAACCTGAAAACTCACACAACTATCCCAGAATCAACACTACACTCCGATTTTCAAGTCAATAGAACTAATAACTGGCTGTTTCTACCATTAAAAAAAAATGTTCACTGACATCTGTACTCCGTATCAGACAAACTTGCACAGTGTGTGCCACAGATAATGTCCTTTGTGTCGTACAAGCCAAAGAAGACAGAAACAATTGGCATTACAAGCAGTACAAGCTTCAAGAAATTAATTTTATCTTGCAGCTTTTAGAAGCGCGACTCACTTTTGTTCTCTAATTTGATTTGACCATATCCAGAAGACAAAATACATGAGTTTTTCTAACAAGTAAAAGGTTATGACTTTTTATCTGTTGCTCTTGAAAACAATAGAGAAATGGACAGATACTTGATGCATGATGCAGACTGTTAAACCTGCTAATGTAAAAATCAGGTTTTGATTTGAAGGCCCTAAAAATTCGTCAAATTTTGGAGCAGGCCTGTAGATACTGAGAGGATTTGTACAACATAAACACACTTCATACAGAACACTTGAAAATGCAAGCATACTGCAAGAAATGAAATGAAATTACCTGAAGTATCTTGTAATGATCTTGATGTGAAATAGCTTTTTCTTTTTTCTCCTTCAAGAAATTCATTTCTTGAACACTATGTTTTTCCAGTAAATATTCTAATTCCTGTAAAGATTACAAAATATAATAAAAGCAGTAAAAATGTTTGTGAGCTGTGAAAATACAGATTTAGGTCATTGTTCCAACTAGCTTCAGTTCTGAAGACAATAACATTTTGTATCATAACATCAGAAGATACTTAAAGTCAAGTATTTCCATATTTCAAGTGGTTTCTGTCTTTCTACAGTTGAAAACCTTAAGTACTTTTAGAAAATGGTTTACTAAAAGGCACCTCCATCTCCAAAATCACTAGAACCTTAATGTAACCAACTCCCAACATGATCCAAATAAATGGAAGGAAAATGGCACTACTGACTACTAATTTCCAAAATTATTTGCTGTACAAAAAGCTAAAGCTTTTTGTAGCTGTTGCTGCTACCAAATGCTTCTCTATAAGTAAGCTGTGGACACCTTTCAGTTGCTCAAGAACAACTATTTTCTCAACCACTGAAGAAGCCAATTTAGAAACAAATGAGCAGCCAAACCACTGGATAGCTATTAAAAAAAAAAAAAAAGTGCCACTGAGAAAGTCAAAAGGAGGACAAAAGGAGCAGGTAGGCTTAGCTCATTCCTGGATGAAATAAGGACAGCATCTGAGATTCAGAGTCTGATTTCAAGCGTAGAGAAACAGACTTTGCAACACTTCTGTATGTATAGCAGGCATGTCCAACCCACAGCCCACGGGCCACATATAGCCTGGCCCAAACTCGTTCTGTGGCCTGCTCCCTCCTCCCTGACACCATCATGGTGGTGGCTCTTCCCCACTGTGTGGCCCAGCCTAGCCCCAGGTGTACGCCCATCACTCAGTCACAATCACACAATCAGTGTGCAGTGGGCACTTTTGAAGCTCAAATCAGCACAAGGTGGGGTGGAGGAAGACAGTGGAGTGCATAGTGCAGCATTAAGGCAAAGAATTATATGCATTTTGGTAATTGGCTATATGCAGCCCTTTGAACAGTGAACAATATGCAACCTTGATTTCTATTCTGACAAAGGAATTTGTCAAAAGGTTTAAAGATTGCTTAGAAAAATCACCATCTTTTTTCATATATTTACAACTACATTTTCAGTTGACGTAAATGCATTACTTGCAAGTTTTCAAATAGAATATACGGAGTTGCAATCAGACATTCAACTCGAAGAAAAATCTGATAATGTCTCTCTACTAGAATTTAATAAGACCTTTCTGATGAGAGAAAAATATCCCTTGCTTCACAATCACACCTTATTCATGCCATCACTTTTTTTTTTGGCAGTACGTGTATTTATGAACAGCTGTTTTTAAGGGTAAAGGACAAGAGTGAAACTCTTTGATGAACAAACACCTTGAGACCTCACTAAGAAGTGCAAACACTTTCAATGCCAGTGAACAAGGTTTGTTAGTTATATAATGTTGTTAAAGTGGCCCAAGATAATTCCTCATCACTCAATGAGGCCCAGAGATGACAAGAGGTTGGACAACCTTATATAAAATAATACTATATAAAAATTTATATATAACATAAATATTATATAATATTATATACGTATTAATATAATATAATATAAATATTATATATAAATATATATAAAATTATATAACAAATAGTGTTTATTTTTTTGTATGTCTCTCTTATGTGTACTCACGCTATTCTTACTTCCCTTTTGGTATGCTCTTAACTTCCAGGAATATCAATTCACAGTAGATCTTCCCAATCCTGTCTTAATTACTCATTTCCACCTTCATTTTTATTTCCAACAAATCACTCCCTTCTTCCCTAGCACACCTTGGTTCCTATTGATGGATAGTATTAAGTATACAACAAATTTAACTTTCTTGTGGTAAGAGATTTGGTCTGAGTTAATGTCTCGAAAACTAGGCAGGAAAAGAAGATGTTGCAGTCACCTGCAGGATCACCTGTGACAGACTGAGGCGTTGCCCAGCCTCTCCCCTGGAAGGTCCTAGAACAACAGACTGAGTATATGTGAACCATGTAATAAAACGTATAAACACCACTGGATGACCACAACTGTCAGCAGAGACCATAGCTGGATCCACTTTTTCTCCTTTTCACTTTACTTTCACTGTTGTAATTCTGTTGAGTCGTAAGCAAATTTGTGATTTATCTCAAGTAATAGTCATTAGTCCTGGTTACCAGAGAATTAAAAAGGTAATCTCACCCTAGCCCACCAAGAGGATAGGACACTTACTCTCTAGCGTGACCTTTGATTTACTCAGATACACAACAACTGTACAACACTCAGTGTGGAAGCAACAGGAATTTAATTACCACATCTCCCAAGAGAAATTTAAAAAAAAAAAAAAGCATTATATTTGTATAGACAGCCAAAGGCACTTCCAACTTCATAGACCACACACACTCCCACAACATTGTTAAGACTTCGTACCATATGATTTTACACTGTGACATTTTGTCTTTCTAAAAACTGGCTCAATTTGGTTATTTTCTCTTAGAGAGCTTTGTAAATGTAAGATTTATTTATTTGTTTGTTTGTTTGTTTGTTACAAAAAAAAGAAACATACCTTTTTAATTTTTAATTTTTCTTCTTCAGCAGCACAAAGATTGATTTCTAGATTTGCTAGAGTTTGTTGAAGGCAGCTCTTTGATTCATTTGTTCTCTGTGTCTGAGCATCATCCGTAGCAATGGATGATGTGACTAAAGACTTATCTTCTGTTAAATTCAAAGAGGCAACTGGAATATCTACTTGAATCTAATTTAGAAGGAAAACAAAATGGTAAAAGAGATAGCAAAGAGAATTTAATATTCCAGTCAAGTTAAATTTCATTTCCAATTGAAATTACATATCTTAATAAATGTAAACAAAGAGGTTATTTATTTGTAATCATACTTTGTTGACATCATACACATGAGAGGGTGCATGGATAATGTGCTAGCCAAAAAGGAAGCTCCAACAATGGCACAGTAGCTAGAAATTCTACACGCATTCAGATCAATTCTTCACATCTCCATTTCTTTTTCAAGAAATACTTTGTAGAATGCTTTTAAGAAGGAGGCTGACATCAGATACTTCCGTTCTGAATGAGGTCAAAATACTAAAAATATGTGAAAAGGGGACAAGAGTGAAACAAAAATCATTGGTCTCAAAGCATCAGGCTTGCAGAGAAAAACTCTCCATGGATTAGTCACTCCTTGTTTTTCATCCAATGAAGAATACAAACAGTAGCCATAGAAAGTGAAGTGATTAAATAGATTTTAATTAAAATCAGAATACATTTTTTTAGCCAAAATAAAAATACTGAGAGTACACCAACAGAGTAAGAGTAACTGAGACGTCTTCAACAGTTAGCTAATGCTATTTCTGTAAACCGCACAAGTGCAAGAACTGAAACAGAGGCCTCTTGAATGTACTACGTAAGACAGAGAGTACATTAACGATACCATACTTTCAGCAAAGCATAAAAATAAATTAGGCAAAATTTTAAATGTTTCATGGTACAACTAACAGAAGATACACCTTCATTTTTTTTTCCCAATTGAAAAAAAACCACCGAACACCTTACTTGTTTGTATAGCTGCAGAGGAATTTCAAAGGAAAAAGCTAGTACATTAACTTCAGCTACCTTTTGTTTTCTAACAACTTTTTGAAAGCTAACAGCACTTGAGATTTAGTTGGGGTAGCAAAGGAACATCTCAGTATGTTTTTTAGGAGAGGACTGAATGGTATGATGTAGTCCATTCCCCTAACACATTTTATTAAAGCAATCACTAAAGTAATCAACCGACTTTTTCATTACTAGATTCAATGAAAAACAAGCAAAAATAGCAGAGACCTTGACTGTACAAGAATGTGTAAGAATCCAGAATATACAACAGGCAGAAAGAAATCTGCAGTTTGTTCTCTCAATTCACTTTCTGTCAGAAACAAAGAGGATCTAGATTTGGCCTGGAACCCCCAAAATAAGGACAAGGACCTGTTATCCAAAGTCAAGAGAAGGCCAAAACCATGATGAAAGGGCTGGAGCACCTCTCCAATGGAGTCAGGCTGAGAGAACTGAGCTTGTGCAGGCTGGAGAAAAGAAGGATCCAATGAGACAGCCTGGAAGTATTTAATGGGGACCTACAGGAAAGATGGGGAGGGACTCTTTTAACAAGAAGTGTAGTGATAGGACAAGGGGTAATAGTTTCAAACTAGAATGAATTATTTACTCAGAGGGTGGTGGAGCACTGGCACATGACGCCCAGAGAAGCTATGAATATACCTCACCCCTTGGAAGTGTTCAAGGCCGGGATGTATGGGGTTTGGGCAACCTGATCCAGTGGGAAGTGTTCCTGCCCAGGTTGGGTAGGGCTGAAATTAGATGATCTTTAAGGTCCCTTCCAAACCAAATAATTCTGTCACTCTTTGATTCTCTGAATTTAAGAGAAAAAAATAAAATTCATTCTAATTAAGGGGAAAAATAAATATTAATTCTCTAACTGTAATATCACTTAAGAATTAAACAGAAGTATATCTTTACAGATTTAACAGTAATATATATATGCACACACATATATATATATGTACAGAAATTTTTGCAATCAGTTCCTATTTTCATTTCTAGTACTATAAACAGGCCTTTAATATACCTATCAATCTTGCAGTCCATACCAAACCAGTATGAAATCTCCAAATTGGAAGACTTACACACTATTCTCCTATGTCCCAAACTCCTACGGAATCAAAAGTTTACTTGAGAATCTAAATCACAAAAATCAAAGGGCCAGCATTTGCTCTTAAAGCACAAACTAAATTTGTATAGAAAAAATGTAATGCTCAGGTATTTAATACATCAAGTTACCCTGTTGAAATACAGATTGCGATTGCTGTTTTACCTGTTCTTCAAGAACAGCTGAGTTTATCACATTGTTGGCTGTTTGAATAGATGTTGCCACATTATCACTTGATGAAGTGAATGAGTCAGAAGGATCCAGGAAGGATGAAGGCACACAGTGCTCCAGAAGAACATCAGGAGAAACATTCTGAGCTATATGGACTTCAAACTCTAATGCAAGAAATAGAAACAGAAAAACAACAAACAACTTGAAGATGCATTCAAAAATTATGTTTCTGAAATCTAAAATTTCACAATAGCAAAAAGTTTAAGGATTCATAGTCAAATAAGACTATGTAACTTTCACAAACTAATTGTGCTGAAATGTAACTCCATACAAAGTTTGTTTATTTTTAAGTACTACCATGTTAACAACATGCAAATTTATACAGTCACACTAAATTTAGACTTGTAATTTACAAAGAGGTTTCAGGAGGCAACTGCCATCCTTACCTATTGTCTCTTCTCAGAGCATTTTAGTTTTAGCATGATCTCAAATCACTTTAATTCAACTGTAAAAACATATTTGCTAGTTCTTAACTTTCATAAATTTTTACCAAGACACTTGATAAAAGCAAGTATTCATTTTAGAACAGATAAAAAAAATAACAATATAGTTATCTTTTGATAACAAGTTGGTAATTTTACAGCTAGTAAAGCAAAAATGTAATTAAATATTGGTGCGAGTTCTTTCATAGCAATTGCCATTTATGCTGCAAGAAAAGGAAGAGAGGATATTTACCAACCCTGCACTACAGAAACTGGAGTGCTTTTACGACAGATTCAGATACACACTAAGTAAAAAGAAATCCTTGCTTACTTTCTTAATTTAACAACAAAATCCTATGATCTTTCATTTTCACAATTCTGCCCATACACGATGTTTCTGTGATTAAAACTGTTAGCACAAACACAAAAACCTAGTGCAACACTGATTCCCAAGTTGTTACCATCCATACTTTGGTTATGATTACTAGAATACAGCCACTGTTCAAACAAATAATTTATCACAAAAGTAAAAAACATGAGACTGGGACACATAAGACAGTTTTTCAAATTACACAGTGTTTTCTTTTTTTGTGGAACTTTTATAATCAAGTTGAGCTTTCAGTGACTTTAAATAATAAAAGTTTCAAATTTTGAGGAGAAAGAAAAAAAAAACAAAAAATAAATTCAAAATATTCTCAATTCCTCAACTGTCAAAACAAAGCCTGGAAAACAAGGAGCAACAAATGATACCCACTCTGAACACTACGGTTTCAACTAAAACACATGATCCACGTGATCTTGCAGAAGACAAGGAATAAAGGAAAAAGGACAAGGAAAAACCTCTGAGGTATTTTTTTTTTTTCCCTCCCAACAAAGCTTTTGCTTTCAGCAGCGTGGACTCATCATTCTAGGAAAACCTAATTAATATTAGCTATGTCTGTAATTCAAATTCAAGCTCTCAACATTTTTTTTTTTTTTTTTTTTTTTGTATTTAACAGGTGATATGAAATTGAATTAGTATTTTAGTTCAGCTTAAAACATCCTTATGAAGATCACCCTTCAATCCTGAATAATATTATGCTTATGTTTCTTAAATTATTATGCTTATGTTTTGTACTCCTAGATTGTGAGTGTCTTGCTGTGTTTTCTCTCCAAGAGATCCTGAAGTGTTTAACATCCCTCAGAGGGCTGAAGTAAGCTGAAGAAGGCTTCAGTTACAGCAGGCAAAAGCAGCAATGTCAGCTGTTTTGGTCTGCCCATTAATCCAGACTCATAAATTCATGACTGACTGCCTACCCCAAAACAGAGTTCTGTGCCTTCCAGCTACTCTCTTACAGAAAAGGATACTCCCTGCCCCAGCTTTCGATTCTTAAAGGGCCTACCCTTCATCCATTCCAACATTTTAGTCATTCGAGCTATCTCCATTTTGTCTGTGATCCCAATGAGATCACAGTTCTGCACACAGCCTTCTAATTGCTCCAGTTCGATCATCACATACTGTGTTTCAGTGTAGCAGACACTTCAGAGAGGCCCCGTTAGTACTGATTTCTCGAAATAGAAATGAGAGCTCTGCTAATAACTACACGCATTATGTGTGCATACCTGGGGTGATCCCAGTTCAACATCTTTTCTATTTCCATCTACTCAGACCCTTTGCTTGTCACTCTGTTCACCATTTCCTCACATAGTCACTCCTCCCCATCTCCTAGTTTAAAATTTCATGAACTTGTTTTGCTTTTATTTTTTTCAGGTTCACATATTACTGTTAACAAACATGAAAAAGAATTTACGCCATATCGGTTCAGAATACAGCCTGCATTACAGATTAAAACTAAACTTTCACTTACATCATCTGATAATTCACCTGCATACAGGTACAAACAGGGTTTTTCTTTCAGAGTAACAAAATTAAGACTTACAAAAGGAAAACAGATTGGTTCCTAACAGTCTACATGCATTGCTCTGAGAGTAATAAGCCTTATTTGTGTTCATGGAAATTGCAACAGATACAAAGAGCACTGTTTGATGGAACTAACAAACTTTGTAACTGTTTCTCAGCTGTTTCACCAACATTAGATACATGTTTTCGTCAACGATGAACAACAGCCTGTACAAAGAGTCTGTACACTGTGTTTATAAAAATCTACATGGCTGTCCAGAAGGTGGTTTATCTTTCACATTGCTGTCATAACAGCTGAAATGCACCATCCACCTCTGAAACCCACCACTCATCACCTCACTGTGCTAACATCCACTGTTTGGCCTCCATAAACATTCAGCAAACATCAATGAATGCCAGTGGGTGCCATTTTTCTGCATGGAGGAATTCAGTGACACAGCTTTGCTTCATACGCACTACCACATCAAACATCATTTCGTCAGACTGATCCTCTGCTGTCACCTGTTGCATGGCAGAAAAATGTAATGGAATACTGGTGGGAAGGTTAAATATCTACTACCATACCACCAACATCTGCCTCTGACATTGTGAGCCAATATAATAAAATGGGAGGCATTACATTTAGATCAGCCTTCATTCTCAGCCCTTGCAACAAACCCTCCATACTCAAAATTGAGAGTTTTCTTTTAGTAAAGCAGTTCCTTTTTTTGTTTTGTTGTTGTTGTTGTTGTTGCTTTAAATCCATGATTGACTTAAGGGCCAATCAGAATTTTAATTGGATAAACTATACTTATCTTTCTCACTTGTATTCCTCAATAAAGTGCAACTTTGAGAAGTACAACTTCTGAAAATAATTACTCAGAAACATTCTTATGCCAATCTTTCACTCTCATCCACTATTTTATTGCATATATACACTCATGCACTAGCACTTACAATGAACAGAGAACAGTAATACATTATTAACAATTTCAACCCTGGGCTTTCTATTTATTGTTTTTCAAAATCAATACCTGTAGGAAATGCTGCCCATGGAATAGCAGGAGATGTAGTCTGCTTGTCACCATTTCCACACTCATAGCTCTCTGCTGCCTACAAACACAGAAAAAAAAAATTATACGTTTTATAAAATGCTATACATATAAAAAAAGTTTAAACTTATTTACCAAAGTTTTCATATAGTAGACAGGAAAGTAAGTTTCTAAGCAATTTATCTAATTGCACTGAGCATGCATCTTACTGTCAGAAAACTATAGAGTTGAATCAAATATAAATAATCTATGGAGCACGTACAAGGAGAGCGTGTTAGAACTAGAGAACTAAAAACTCTCAGTCAGCAACATAAAAATGTCTGAGCAATGAAGCAATATAAATGTAGTAGTATAATAGAGCAGATACATGGTATGTATAGAAGTATGAGAGACATGTTTATCGTTGAACAAATATGAGCTGTGTTTAACAAACAGAAATTTAGTTTAAGAAGATTGATGATACTTGAGAATACACTGCTTAGGAAGTTAAAGATTAAATAAAATCTATTTGTCATCCCTGACTTCAGTACAACTCCAGAATAAAATATTAGTTTGCATTACTAAAGTATGTAACTATTAATTTGACATTTTCATGAAGTTAACAAAATTAACAGAAGCACAGGTGTAATATATTTCTTGAAAATAATACTGTCAGAACTGTTTTCACATAAACAGTTAGGTTTCAAAATTAAATCAACATACCTCAAATCCCCCAAAATCATCATCATCCATTTTTCAACAAGTACTACAGTATGGTAGAAATCCTGATTTAAAAACAAAACCAAAATCACCAATTATTTACATCCTGTTTACAACGCAATACACTGCAGGAAAATGAATACACTTCATTGGTCAGTTTCATAAGACAAATGTCTCGCAATCAACTAATTTTATGATCAACTAGGAGTCAAAAGAAAGAAACCTGACTCCTATATTGTTATGTATAATAACTCAGTTAATATACTGTACTGTTATGTATAATAACTCAGTTAAATGACAGATGGATAAATACTTGGATATAAATTCCTAGCTTATCTACTGTGCTCTTCCTAACCTTATCACCTTCACATTCAGAAAAGAGGATTCAGTCATTCAATGCTCAACTCCAACTCCACAAGCCATCTGCAATCACCCCAATGTACAAATTACACAAGACATCAAGAGTCCTATAAAAAAGAAATTTAAAAAAATTCACAATGAGGTTACAAGGGCTACAGCTGCAAATTTCCTTTAAGAAGCAAATTTTTATTGATACAAGTAAAAAAAAGTTTGAACTTTTAAAGTTGAAATATGAAAATCTTCAAGAGAAAAGATAAGCGCAATACTGAACTTCTCAAAATAAGACAGTAACAAATGCTTTTTAAGATGGAAAAATGGGAAAAATTAATTTTAAAGTTATGTCTATTGCTCTGAAACATAGCAGTCAATTCTCTACTAACAGCAACACAATCCAGTTTATCTGAATATTAAAAAAAAAAAAAAAACAATTTCAGACCATTAGATTCTGAAATAAATTATTTTCTTAATAATGAACACAACTCAATTTAATGATACAGAAAAATATGCAGTATAATTTACAGCTCTGTGATCAGGAATTAAAATATAAAAAACTGTCTACTCTTAAGTTGCTTTTCCAAATCAGTACTGTAATTAAATCAAATATGTTTCCTGCTTTTCCTATTTATTCTTAGCTGTCAGCACAAACTGCAGTTCAGAAAAATCTTGCAGTGAATTTCTGGAAATCTTTTTGCTACCACAGAGGTCCTTCTCTAGGTTTCATGCAGGGGTTGATTTAGATTTTACAAACTGATCAGCATTTTTGAGTTGTAGCCCTAAATTCTGTGGTATTTTGAAATATTTATAGTTAAGCTGACATTCCTTTTACAAAACTGCAAGATAAGTTGGGTTACTTTCATTAGCAACGTAAGATATACATGGCTGTTCATGGAAGGGTATTATACAGTGAAAAAAAAACTCACCATGATATGCAAATGAAGGATACAAAAAGACTTTTTTTTTAATGTCAAAACACTTGCAAAGTTAATTGACTTCAGTTTATAGGATGGTGAAACTTAATACTACAAAAGCACATCTTCAGAAACAGAAGAATTCAAAAGGTTTGGAGGACATCTCCAGATTTCTGTCAAATTGGATACGTTCAGTTTATATCCTCTGCTGAAAAACACTACCAGGAAAAGCTTAAATAAACATCTTCCGAACTTTAACATATTTATTTCCAAGTTCTTATTGATAAATTTCAATTAAATCACTATTGAAATGTAAGTAGATCTGGTTGAACTAAAAAAGAACATGATCCAATATTTACTTTTGATTTTCAGAACTACACATCTTTTAGGGACTGCAAATGTTTAGTTTGCTTCTGAGGGAGAAGGTGATTGGGTATTTTTCCAGTCAGCGTTAATCTTAATTGGTCCAACATTCATGCATTCTGTTAACATTCAGAACTTTAATATGCTACTGAAAAATATGAAATATGCAAAGATAAATCACAGCAACAAAAGAGAAATTGGAACAGCACTGCAAAATCAAGGCAGCCATGTATAAATGAGAAAGTGAACATACAGTAATAAGTGGCATTCCAAGACAAGTTGGCAACTATAAAATTTAACCTGATCTGATCTTTAATCTGAGGTACGGAAAGGAATCTGAAAATTCTGGATGAATTATTTTTACTATAGAAGGCTGCTATGTTAAATGAGCCCTCCTCTTGATTTAAAAAGAGCTTCATTGTGGAAAAGAATGTAAATTTCTACATACATAAAATCATAAGAACACTCAATAATTGCATTCTGTTTAATTTGAATTAAAATGTACAATAGTAATAGTTTTTTTGGCATTAATGATTATTGAAGTACTTCTAGTTTCATTTAACCCTGCATACAGCCTGATCTACTTTGCAACAGAAATTTTTTTTAATATACTTAACACAGTTGATTCAGCTAACAAAAATGTTTCTGTGAAAAGGTGAAACAGCTTTTTTAACTCTTACTTTTATTGATGTGCTTGGAAAAGTCCAAACTAAGTGCTGTAGAATAAACTCAGTCTAAAAACATGTTCCTGAAATATATCTAATACTTTCAGTGTGTGACATACTTTCAGAAGGATTGTGAGGCCCCGCTTTCACGGTCTGTATTCGTACTGAAAATCAAGATCAAGCGAGCTTTTGCCCTTCTGCTTCAGTGTGGCTTAGTACCTTAACAAGGGCTTATAAAGCTACGTAATAGCAAAGTTCTAAACCTATTCAAAGAAACAGCATTCTTGTAGCAATCAAAGCTAAAAATCTTAAGAAAGGCAAAAGATATTTTATCTACACTATGCATGTCATGGCTTCAGGTGCGATAGGCTATACTAGAAGTTACTTCAAAGTACCACATTCCAAATAGCAGATTTTCTCACCACAGAGCAAGAGATACTCTCTTTTTCTCAGAACCAGTTGTTAAATCTCAACGGGATAAAATACATTCCACATTTAGTACCATGTTTTATAACACTAACTGGAAGAAATTCAGAGAAATTTTGGAAAGGCACACTGAATTAGAGAAGTCGGGCTGAGGGAAGACAAACAAGAATCTATAAAATATGAAAGATAATATTCAAAGAACAACACCGATCAATTAATTTAATTTATCATCACATTCACCACTTCTGTGCAGTAAGAACAGATGTCTCTGTAGGAAAAACATGTATTAAACATTAGCAAGAATTTCCAAAAAGGCAACAACAAACCACAACAAGAACACTTCTAAGAACTTAGAGATACATAAAATAGAATTAAGTCACTTTTCACACACACACTTATTCTTATTGGGTCCACCATCTTTACATTACGTTTTACATATAGTATTCATAATTTTGAGATCATCATCAGACTTGTCTTGACTTAACACTACCTTGCTTCACAAATTTTAGCAGGCATTTCTTGGCTGTTTGGCTAGCACAATTTTGAATCGTGCCTCATATAATCTAAACGGAACACAGGAAAAAAACTCCCAAAGAAATCCAAGAAGTATCAACGGTGTTTTCCACGTCCAACTGCTAATCCACTGATTTCCAAGTCTTCAGAGATTCCATATGAATTGTAGTCTAAATGGTCAATTGGCTAGGAAGGATCCCTTGCTATACAGAAAATGCATTAATACGCTTAAAGGCACCTCTGCTTTTGAAAAAAAGGCTAAGCTTCTGGTCTGTAAAAAAAGAAACACTAGCCTGCCTACATATTTTGTTTAATGAAGACAAAAAAAAAAATGAAAAATCAGAATGTAACTGCAAATTTAGCAGGTATATGAGTAAGCAATGTATAGACCAAGCCCTAATGAACTTGGACAAAAAACATTTCAGAAATTCAGTGGTTGACAAGTTCACTTTTGTTAAAGTCTTAGTATAAGAATTATTATTACAAGACACTGTCTTTCCAAACGCATATTACTTCTTGCATAAAACTTTTCTTTCCTTATAGACTGGGAACAATATTTCACAGAATCATAGAATCATTTGAATTGAAAGAGACCTTTAAATGTCACCTAGTCCAACTCCCCTGCAACTGGAGGGGCATCTACTGCTAGATCAAGTTGCTCTGAGTCCCCTACATACAGTCTAATCTCGAACATCCCCAAGGACGGGCCTTCCATCACCTCTCTGGGCAACCTGTTCCAGAGCTTCATTATCTTTATTGATAAGAACTTCTTGCCCGTTATCATCTCCCTGTCTTCCAAGTGTCTTAGCACGGCTTCCAGAAAGATACGCTCAACGACCTTCCCTGGCACTGTGGTGAGGCTTACAGATTGGTAGTTCCCCGAGTCATTCTTTCTACCCTTCTAAAAAATGAGTGTGACATTGTCTTTTCCCCAGTCACCAGGGACCTCACTTGACTGCCACAACTACCACTGAGAGTGGTCTGGCAACTACCTCAGCCAATTCCCTCAGGACTCTGGGATGCATCTCATCAGAATCCATAGATTTATGGATGTTTAAGTTCCTTAATTGGTTGCAAACTTGATCTTTGCTCTCAGCAGGAGAGACATCACTTCCAGAGTTCCCACCTTTTGAATGATCCACTCAGGGAGTATATGAAGAGCAGCTGCCAGTGAAGACTAAGGCAAAAAAAGGTTTTGTGGCATCAGAATTGAAAAGATTACATTAAGTGCTGACAACCACAGAACAATTAAAAAAAAAGACAATAAACCAAACCAAACAACAAACCTGAAACAACAACACACAGTCTTACCATGACTAAATGTGATCTCTCAAAACATGCCTGTTACTGGAATTAAGTACCTGTAAAATTAGGTAATAAGGAATCAACCTCCAAAATGCAGACTCACAGAAATTATGGTTGGAAAAGACACAGGAGGTAACCCATGCAATTTCCAAAACATTAGTTCTCCAGACAGTCACGTCCTACAAGGGCTTCAGAAATTACTCCCAGAGTCACACTTCTGTGAAAAGAAAGCTTTTCAAGGATTACAGAGATGTAAGCCCCTGCATTTTCATTAAATAGTGGATTTTATTATCAAGTTTGTATGAAGCAAATCATACAATAATTCAGACCAGAAGGGATCTCAGCAGGTCATCTAGTCCAACTGCTTGCAAAAAAGCATGGTCAACAATGATAAGTTTGCTCAGGACATTCTCTACGACTGCTAACAATGCATGATGCAAGTATTCAAATTTGAAGGGTCTGTAACACAAGTGTTACAAGGAGTAGCCGAGAGAACTGGGACTGCAGGAAGCTCAGAGGACACCTTATTGCTCCCTACAGCTAGCTGAAAGGAGGATGCAGCAAGGCAGGAGTTAGCCTCTTTTCCCAGATAACTAGCAATAGAACAAGAGTATTGGCTTTAAGTTGTGCCAGGGGATCTTCAGGTGGGATATTAGGAAATACTACCTCTCACAGTGCTAAGGTATTGTAACAGGCTGCCCGGGAGGGTGGTTTCACTTTCCCTGGAGGGACAGAAAGAAAAGGGTAGATGTGGCACTGAGTGACATGGTTTAGTGGGTATGGTGATAATAGATTGATGGCTGGTCTAGATAACCTTAGTGGTTCTCCAACTTTAATGGTTCTATGATTCTATGAAATACAGACGTGTACATATCTGAAATGCTCACAGGCACACAAAACACAGCCACAGCACTCAATCATCAGCTTAACACTCATCATGAGAACTTGGTGAAATCAAAGTCATGTTTTTATACACAGGAAGATGTGTAGACTTTCACAAAGAATAAGACAGAAAGAAAAAAAAGTAATATGGGAGAAAAAGCCCCCTCCTTCCCAGTCCAACTGTTTGGAGGAGAAGGAATGTTGTAATCCCTCCATAAATCCTGGTATTCTTCAAATCCAGAAATCAAGATTAGTAGAGATTCAAATGTTGAATTTAAAAATTTTTCATTTGTCTAACTCTATAAGAATTCAAATGAATCGAGTCCTGATCTTTAAGTCAAATTTAAATTTGCTTTGATAACAGAAACAACTAATTTTGCCAGGTACATTCTACGAGCCACCATTAACTGGGCCATAATTTTGAGAAAGCAGCTCTCTTAGTTGCATAATTTTGTACACTTCAAAGGAACAACTTAGAAAGCATGCAACTTTTAGTGTTGCTTTTTTTTTTTGGAACTTCCAATTCTGAAATTCGCCTTGCAGCAATGTTGTTTGTCATGAAAAGCTTTTGCAAACTTTAAAATCACCTAACCAGATACAGTAAAAATGAACTGGAAAAAATTCCTACAAAGATAAAATGTACATTCTGCATTAAAATTTTA
This sequence comes from Centrocercus urophasianus, assembly GCF_019232065.1. Classification (NCBI taxonomy): domain Eukaryota; kingdom Metazoa; phylum Chordata; class Aves; order Galliformes; family Phasianidae; genus Centrocercus; species Centrocercus urophasianus. The sequence goes on along the minus strand of NW_024885088.1, from coordinate 8,178,354 downwards.
GTATTTATCACTTGTTTCTGGGAAGTAAAGTATGTATGTGACCAGAGGCAAACTTCAACGAGACCATGAGGAATAACAATTTGGGAAATTTTACTGCATTCCAAATATAGTAAACGCAGTGTTTAAGGAATGAGAATCTTTATCAAAAATTACACTGGACTTCCCTGAGAAATTAACAGTTCAAGACTAAAGCATAACTAATAAATTAGTAATATGATAGGAAATTAGGATGATTATTTCATCTGATATTCTCAAAATGCTTCTACAATTAGGTACTTCAATTTCAGTACTCATTAATCAATCTTGGATAAGCTAGAGTTTTTTTTATGAGCTCTATAGACTGCTGGCTAGAACATTAGGATGATATTTTAAAAAGAAATACAAGTTTTTGTAATTTCAGAGAACAAAGTGTCCAAACAAACCTAGAAATTCAATTAAGTTTTCTACTGTTAAGAATGCAGGGGGTCTTATTGTTCTCAGATAAAACCAGCACATTAAGGAATGTGACAGTAACAGGCAAACATTAATCTGCATCAAATAACATATGCAAAGTATTTGTTAATCTATTCCAAGAGCAAATTTAAGATTCATAACAAACAGCCAATAACAAAAAAACATTATACCTCCTAGGTCTTTTAGTCGGGAGTCAAGCCCTGAACAAAAGGTGCAGAGCCTGTAAGAAACAAGAGTCTACGTTATATGTGTGATGTGATTATTTCATATCTAGCTTCATAACTCATTTTGAAATAACACTACTTTTGAACAACTCAGTGCAGTATGTAATAAAATAGAAGATGCAGAAGTTGCATTTACATCAGTTTCATGTAACAAGAACATCTTGTGTAATCTTGAGGACTTCTATAACTATCTTTCACAATTTTACTTTAAGAAACATTTTCAGAACAATGAAGCACAGCATAGGATTAAACACTAAAATATACACCTTTATAAGCATAATAAGGGTGGACAAAAATCTTAGTAACTATATACAATCATTAACTGAACAAAAACTTTTTTTACTCTTTCCTTGGATATAGTTCTTATTAAAGAAATTAAAATAAAACTTTTATTCATGAATCATATTCGACTCAGTTCTGTGGCATCACTCTGAGTACTCTCTGCACTTCTGGTCCCCACAATACAAAAAAGACTGTTGAAGTTCTTGAAAGCACCCAAAGGAGAGCATCAAAGCTGGTAAGAGGGTTACCAGCATGTATGTCCTTGAGGAGACGCTGAGGATACTTGGGCTGTTCAGTCTGGAGAAGCTGAAAGAAGATCTCATTGCTTGCTGCAGCTTCCCTGACTGGAGAAAGCAGAGGTACCAGGCAACTCCTACTCCTGAGAACTGATGGCCACATGTGTGGGAATAGCACAAAACTGTTCCAGGAGAGACTCAGACCAGGCATTAGGAAAAATGCCTTTACTGTGGAGGCGGTAAACTATTGGAATAGGCTTGCTAGTGAAGTGTTGATGTACCATGCCACTTAGCTTTCAGGAGGCATTTAGATAACGCCCTCATTAATATGCTTTAACTTTTGGTTAGCCATAAAGTGGTCAGGAAACTGGACTTTTCTTTGTAGGTCTTTCTAAAATCAACTGGGAGCAAAAGGAAATTACTAGCGGGGGTAAACAACTTTCCCTAGATGCCCAACTGTATATGTAAAACTAAATACAAAGCTACCCAAAAAGCTACTGTAAATGTGAAACTACCACATATGTGGTGTGCATTTAAGTACAGGAAAGACCAAATATAAATTGAAACTGAAGCATTTTCTCATTTTCTCCTGGATCAATAAGAAGGTGTCAACTCTAGGCCAATGTCTAAAATAATACTCTATTTGTGATTCAGAAATAGTTGCAAAGCTTTACTTCAGAGTATTTCCTGAGTTAGAGATCTACCACACAGATGTACCATTTTTGACTCTGTATTAGACCACAATCCATGAACCACATGGGAACTCCTTGCCCAATCTTAAGTACTCAGGATTATATCATACCACAGTGATACTTCAAATTAAGAGGTTGAATGAAGAGAAGGTCTGTATAGTTTGGCTTCTAAATGCCTTTGTCACCGAGATCTACGTCAGGAAAAAAACAGAAAACAAAACAAAAAAAAAAAACATAACTCACTAACAAGACAAGGACAGACTTAACTCCAGAGGGTTACCTCCTGACAAAAGCAATTTTAGTGACCATATTTACTTAATCACTGAGGATTTTACCTGCCGTGAGTCTTGGTCAGCTATTCCCAACTTTAAGAACTTAGTGCTTTAAAAACAAACAAGCAAAAAAACCCATTTCATTGCAGGTATCTGGATACAAATGAAGACCATTTTAACTCCAGAGAAAGGATCTGTATAGTACTGCCATTCATCTCAACAAATAATGGTAACTTTCTCAGAATACTGAATTCTAACCATTCAAGACGTTATAGAAAGGCCTTCAAAGGTTTCCAGTCTTCACCATGATCAGTTTCTGTGACCAGACCACAAACTTTGGTTTTATCATAAAATAATCAACCACTTGAATAATTTTTAAAACTATTTAATGTCCCCTATAAGCCTTCTGCACCACAAACATCTTTTAACTTCAAAAGACACAGAATTTATAAAATATACACAAACTTCTGTGTTAAGTTCAGTAAAGCTGATACAATGAAAATATGTTGTGTTTTCTGAAAGAAAGGAACGCTAACACCAGCACAAGACATTGTTAGAATTAAAGAGCATTTCTGTTTTTCACAGCCAGGCATATACCTGTAATTAATCAAGTCCAGACCAACGATCTGTAACCTTGCTTCAGATGACTGACAATTTGAATCCTGGAAATATGTCTGTATTCTATAAATAGCTAAGAAAAGCTTGACTTGTCTACCTTTAACTAGGTAGCACAGATCAGTCAGTAATCGCCCTGTAAACACTTGAGCAAAAGTGAGCACACTAGGTTCTAATGACTCACACTCAAACCATACTAGGGACCGTAAAATTTTACAGAGTTCTCTTAGAGATGGACTGGTATCAGACTTACACAGGAACAGGACAAGATGCACAGGAGAAATGCTGGAATAGTGAAAATTCTGACCTACTATTGCAATGGGTAGCCCATAAACAGTGTTGGCTCTTCATTCCTTGACATACTCAGAATTGAACAAGTCTCTGAACAACCTACGCTTTGTCCTCCTTTAAGCAAAGTTTTGGACTAGGAAACCTCTACTTCCATGTATGATCTAAGAATCAATACTTTCAGTTTTATTAAGAACAGTACAGCTAGGAAATGTATTGAATCACAGAAGCAAAGGCTGTAAAAAATAAAAATTAAAATTAAAAGAGATCATTCTCCAGTTAAATTATACTAATAACAACCAATATCTGTTCAAGAGCATTTTAGAATTGGGTTTGTTAATGACAAGTGAACAAACATCCAGAGAAGAATGGAAGGGAAAGTATATCTAGAAGTCTCCACAGACACAGCGGGGGCCACAAACAGCAAAATCCAAGTGAAATATTTTTATCGTGACTTCATAAAACAGTCTTGAGTAAATCTCTTAAAACAAAGATATTTCCTGAGGAAGGATGAGGTGATGCTAGCATGAAAAAATGTTTTACAAGTAAAAGTGCGTAACGAATATTTGTTATCTGGAGGTAATAGAAGACTTGGTTTATTGATTAATTTGCTCAAAATCTTTCAATTTGAACTGTGATTAGTTCAAAACTCTCAAAAAAGTTCATTAACTTGCACAATTCAACTGTGAACAAGGAAGCACATCTACAAATAGCAATTCTTTTTTTTTTAATTATTATTTTTTTAAAGTTCACATTTCATAACAATTTGGCTCGAAAAAAACCTAATTTTAAGATTCAGCAATCTCTATCTATGTTTTACTCTTGGTCTTCACAGACACAGTGCTTTGTTATTTCATGTTTCTCCTAAAAGAAGAGCTGTATTTCAAAACCAGACAGTAAAGAGTTCATGCAATTGGACACTTCGACTGTACGTTTACTTTTTGTAAATTGCTTACTCAGGTGACACAACTTTTTTACTTGGAAGGAAATAAATAACTGGTACTAAAGCATCTACAGTTAAGGATTTTGGAATACAAGGACACACAGGTTCTTCCATAACCTAAGACAAACCTAAGAAATTGAGGCTTTGAAAGTACAATAGAATGGTCATATTTCAAAGGCATTTCTACTTAAGTTATTAAGTTTCAACAACTTAATTGAAATAGTTAAAACAATAGAGGAGCTTAACAACCAGCCTACCTGAATGCCATCATATATTTTTACTATCAGAAAATGTATTTTTACAAGAACTTAAAAAGAAGAGTCTTATGATGAAGTGAGAAGCTTTCCAAGCATAAAAACTCTAAAATATCAACACAAGAGAACTTTGACACTGATTTAAATATCTAAAAATATAGTTTTTCACACAGTCTCAGTAACAGAGCATCACAGAAAAAATTTACTATGCCAGCATCCCAAACTAAAACATAGGCTATGAATATACATACATACTCAAAAGAACATGGGGTAGCTTGAACAAACTAATAATATTAATTCAAAGTGGAGATCTCTTCAAATTAAATAATAAGATAGGAGAATTTGAGATTTTTTTTTGCTTTTTCTTACTTTTTATTTTTAAACTAGTGCTATGGGAAAAAAAAAAATCATCTAAAAATGTGAGCTTCAAAATTAAATAGATCCCCTTGATTTGTATTTAAAAATGAAGCTTTTCATCAAAACATGGAACAGTAAAGATCAAAATAAAGAACACTTTTAAATATAGTAGTTAAACATTACGAAAGAAATAGTGTTTTTCCTTATTTTTCCTATGTTTCAGAAGAAAAGGCTCTGGGGGTACTTCAATTACTTCCAGTAACTGAAGAGAGCCTACAGGAAAGCTGGGTTGGGATTTTTTAGAAGGGCATACAGTGAAAGGAAAGGGGGAAAGGGTTTTAAACCAAAAGAAGGTAGGTTTAGATGAGATATTAGGAAAAAATTCTTTACAGTGAAGGCGGTGAGACACTTGAACTGGTTATCCAGAGAGGCTGCGTATGGCCCCTTCTTAGAAGCATTCAAAGCCAGGCTGTATGGGGCTTTGAGTAATTCGGTCTAGAGGGAGGTGTCCCTGCCTATAGCAGGTGGAGTTGGGACTAGATGATCTTAAAGGTCCCATCTAGCCCAAACCTGATTCTATGAAGACTGAGATGACAGAAATTCAGGTTTTGAAGAGTGAACTATATGCAGTCTCGTATCTTTTAACTTCATTATTTACTGGGCAATTACACTGGTTTAGTCTACCAACTCACCAACGAAGCCAACTTTTGTTTCACTGAAGTCAGCAGGAAAAATTCCGACTACTTGAAGAACTGCAATTCATACTCTACACTTACACTCTATAATATCAAAAACAAATGCATTTCACAACTTGAAACTTCAGACTGTTTCTGTGGGTGTTTTTTTGCAGATTTTAGCAAAAGCATTATTGTAAATAAACAAATTCATATTTGAGAACATGATATTTCTCAAAAAAAAACATAAAAATCAGAGCTATTTCCTTTCTCTCCTTAGAAATTGACATAATTAAACATACCTTCATTTTTTAATGTAAATTGTCATTTATCATCTAGCCTTCTAACCTGGAAACTGTAATCAGATCACAGTGTATTTTACATTAAAAGAAAGGTAATATATCTGAATAATTTAAACATAGCTGCTACCTGCTGAAGAGTCTCCAAAATAAAAGCACATTATATTTTTGCAATATTCTTCTTAATTTAAAAAAAAAGAAAAATTGCTAATTGAAAAAATAAACGTCTCGAATCCATCTTAAACACACTGCAATACATTAAGCAGACTGACAGATCAATATCTTTAAAATTGTAAAAACAATTTGAAACTGTGAGTTTACAGTTTTACCTTGGCCTCTTTCAAATGTGACTGATTTTTAAAACTGTGCTCTAAAAGTATTAAAAAAATACATTTTTTATGCTTCCTATGGCAATTAAGAAAAAAAAAAAAAACTATAACTGCATCTTAGCCTGTGTATAAATTCACCTTACCACTGGGGCAATGTGTGTTGAGGAGGAGTTGGAGAGGAGGGGGTTGAAATGGGTTCTCTTCAAGGAGACAGACAATTTAAATGGAACTGTTTCCAAAATTAAATGTAACTTGTCTCTGTTTCTGAAATTTTCAAGCATATTAATTCCTGTATTTTCTCCTTTCAAAGGAAATGGTTCTTGAACTAGTACTGCTTTTTTTTCCATTCCAGCAAAGAATAAGTCAGGCCTCTATGTACCTTACAAGCAGTTCAGACATGCATTTATCAATTCATCAAATCTCATGCACCTGAAAAATCAGTAAAGTCACATAAAAATATTACAAACTTTTTAAGCATTCATTAACAAGAGAAAACTACTCACAAAAATCCTAAAACAGATTATTTATCTTTTAGTAATAAAATGAACCTGATCCTAGACTACCAATACCTCGTCTTGTTATTCACCACCCAGCAATTCTTATTCAATTTCCGTATGGATTTTCTAGGTTGACAGTAATTTTTAAACACAAGTATTTATACTGACAATTTCTGAGAAGCTTTCTGCAGTTATTTTAACAGTCATTAGTTCTAACCATGTCAGCAAGAACTCATCCAGAAGAAAAAAGATTCACATCAAACTTTTTAAAGTTTCCCACATAACAGACAGAAAAAGGACAAAAACTTGAGCCCCCATCAGCAGACAGCATAACAAGCCACAAATTTTCACTGAAAACCAGCCCTTCAAATCAGACACAATTCTTCTTCAATTTGTAATCTGTCAGAACAAAACGCTGATTTTTCACTCAAGCAGCTTACAGAACTGAAGGCAAGTCAACTACAGCATGTATGTTACATGCAAAAGTCTTCAGAAATTCTACATTACTTCCATTTTGAAAATTGCACGCATATGAAGTTCTGTTTAAAGCTTAACTGGCAAGCTAAAATATTATGTACTGAAATATTTTGCTTTCCATCTATAACTATACTGGATTCCTATCCTCAGAGACAGGATTCCCAGTTTACTTCTCTCTGTACATACACACTGACCTCAAATACTGTAGCCTAGGAAAGTATTGTTAAAAAAAAAAAAAAAAAAAAAAAGCCAATTAAAAGAAGCTGACTTTAGGTCTCAGAAATTTTTAAAAAAAGAAAAAACAGAAGAAATACTGTACTATCTATACTATACTATACAATAAACAAAAAAATTACGTAAGAGAAAATTTAGGTATGTAGTGTATTTAGTACTAAAATTTAAAGTCATGCAATTCCAATCCTTCATTCTAGTCCCACCACAAAATAAATGAAATCAATTCTAGTAGCGCATTTTGGCTAAGTATTTAATGAGGAAATGCTTAACTGGAAAGAGCAACAGAGGGACTGTTCCCCAGACAGAGGGACTGCCCAGAACTGCAGCGGTTCAAGTCTCTGGCTGCAGGGAGTGCCTGAGTCTGCTGCTGCCGGGGGGCGATGGGAGGGATGCCACCTGTGTGAGGTGCGAGTAGGTGGATGAGCTGCTCAACCTTGTGGTGGAGCTTAGGGAAGAGGTGGAGAGGTTAAGATCCATTAGAGACTGTGAGAGGGAGATAGACTGGTGGTGTAACTCTCCGCAAGAAACAAGCAGAGATTGCAACCCCCAGCCTGTAGTGGACTCTCTCCCTTGCCGTACTCAAACTGAGAGAGCTGACTTGAGAGAAGAGGAATGGCAGCAGGTCCCACCTCAGTGACGCAGGCGGTGCCCTTCCCGACCTACCTCGGTTCCTCAGGTGCTTCTAAGTAATAGGTTTGGAACCCTGGAACTGGAGGGTGAGGAGGCTGAGAATGAGGTGGTGGAACAGCCTCTGAGATTTCCTAAGGAGAGGCGGTCAGCTCCATGCTTGAAGACCGCCTCTTCGGTAAAGAAAGAAGGGTGATAGTTGTAGGTGATTCCCTTCTAAAAGGAACTGAGGGCCCGATATGTCGATCTGACCCCACCCAGAGGGAAGTGTGCTGCCTCCCTAGGGCACAGGTCAGGGACATCTCTAGAAAGCTGCCTGGGCTTATTCACCCATCTGACTACTACCCCTTATTGGTAGTTCAGGTTGGCAGTGATGATGCTGCCAAGAGAAGCCTAAGGGCTATCAAGAATGACTTCAAAGGTCTGGGGAGGGTACTGGATGGTGCGGGAGTGCAGGTGGTCTTCTCTTCCATCCCTTCAGTGACGGGGAAGGACACCGAGAGGATCAAAAAAACCCTCCTCATCAATAAATGGCTTAGAGGCTGGTGCAGGCACAAGAACTTGGGTTTTTTTGACCATGGGGCAATTTACTCGGCTCCTGTCATGACAGCTGCAGATGGAGCTCACCTGTCTGCAAGGGGTAAAAGTAGCCTAGCCCAGGAGCTGGTGGGCCTCATTGAAAGGTCTTTAAACTAGGTAACAAGGGGGAAGGGGACAAAATGAGGGCTGCTGAGGTTCAGGTAGTTCGAGGTTCAAAAGTGAACTTGATGGGTGATGAGGGTGGAGTTCGAAGGGATGGAGTGTGGCAGGGGAATGCTGCTTCCCTGAAGTGTCTATACACTAATGCGCGCAGTATGGGAAATAAACAGGAAGAGCTGGAGATCTGCATGTGGTCGCACGGCTACCATCTAATTGTGATCACGGAGACGTGGTGGGACAGCTCGCATGACTGGAATGTTGTCATGGAGGGCTATGTGCTTTTTAGGAAAGATTGGCCGGCGAGGCGGGGTGGTGGAGTTGCTCTTTGTGTGAGAGAGCAGCTAGAATGTATTGAACTCCACCCGGGGAGAGCAGTGTAGCAGTGGAGAGCTTGTGGGTAAGAATCAAGGAGCGGGCTGGTATGGCTGACACTGTTGTGGGTGTGTGCTACAGGCCCCCTGATCAGGAGGAGGAGGTTGATGAGGCCTTCCACAAGCAATTGGAAGCAGCGTCAAGATCCCAGGCGCTGGTGCTTACGGGGGACTTCAATTACCCAGATATTTGCTGGAAAAGCAATGTGGCCAAGCATGTGCGGTCCAGACAGTTCCTGCAATGTGTTGATGACAACTTCCTGATGCAGGTGGTTGAGGAATCGACGAGGAGAGGGGTACTGCTGGATCTTATTCTCACTAATAGAGAAGGGCTTGTCAGGGAAGTAAAGGTCAGGGGCAGCTTGGGTTGTAGTGACCACGAGATGGTGGAGTTCAAGATCCTGTGTGGAAGAAGTAAAGCAAAAAGTAGGATTGCTACCCTGGACTTCAGGAGAGCCAACTTCGATCTCTTCCGGGACCTACTTGGAACTATCCCATGGGCTAGGGTGTTCGAAGGGAAGGGGGCCTGTGAGAGCTGGTCGGCATTTAAGCAGCTCTTCTTCCAAGCTCAGGATTGGTGCGTCCCTGTGAGGAAGAAATCGGGAAAGGGTGGCAGAAGACCTGTGTGGATGAGCAAGGAGCTCATGCGCAAACTCAAAGGGAAGAAGAAGGCCCATGAAATGTGGAAAAAGGGTCTGACTACTTGGGAAGAATATAGAAATGTTGTCAGGGCCTGCAGGGATGCGAGAAGGAAGGCTAAAGCCCACCTGGAATTAAATCTGGCGAAGGGGATAAAGGATAATAAAAAAGGCTTTTTTAAGTCCGTTAACAGTAAAAGGAAGACTAGGGAGAATGTGGCTTCCCTGCTAAGTGACGGGGGTGTTCTGGTAACGGGGGGATGCTGAGAAGGCGGAGATACTGAATGCCTTCTTTGTTTCTGACTTCAGTGAAAAAGCTCCCCCTCGGGAATCCGAGACCCTGGAGGTTAGTGAGAAGATCTGGGGAATGGAAGACCTCCCTACAGTCAGGGAAGAGGTAGTCCGAGAGCGCCTAGACAACACCAATGTTCACAAATCCGTGGGACCCAATGGGATGCATCCACAGGAGCTGAGGGAGCTGGCAGAGGTGATTGCTGAATCGCTTTCTGTCATCTTTGAGAGGTCTTGGAGGACGGGGGAGGTGCCTGAAGACTGGAGGATAACCAGTGTCACTCCGGTCTTCAAAAAGGGCAAGAAGGAAGATCCAGGCAATTATAGGCCAGTCAGCCTCACCTCTGTCCCTGGAAAGGTGATGGAACAGCTTGTGCTGGATGTCATCTCCAGACAACTGGAAGAAAAGGAGGTTATCAAGAGTAGTCAGCACGGGTTCACCAGGGGGAGGTCATGCTTGACCAATCTGGTAGCCTTCTATGATGCTGTCTCTGGCTGGGTGGATGGGGGGAGAGCAGTGGATATAGTCTACCTTGATTTCAGCAAGGCATTTGATACTGTCCCTCATCCTTATAACATCCTTATAACAAAGCTGAGGAAGTGTGGGATAGATGAGTGGACAGTGAGGTGGGCTGAGAACTGGCTGACTGGCAGAGCGCAGAGGGTCGTTGTTGGCAGTGCAGAGTCTGGTTGGAGGCCTGTAACTAGCGGTGTTCCTCAGGGGTCTGTGCTGGGTCCAGTCTTGTTCAACATCTTCATCAGTGACCTTGATGAGGGGATAATGGCCACCCTCAGCAAGTTTGCTGATGATACGAAGTTGGGAGGATTGAATGACACGCCTGAAAGCTGTGCTGCCATTCAGCGAGACCTGGACAGGCTGGAGAGCTGGGCAGAAAAAAACCGGATGAGGTTTAACAAAAGTGTAGAGTGTTGCATCTGGAGAGGAATAATTCCATGCACCAGTACAGGTTGGGGGATGAGCTGCTGGAGGGGAGCTCTGTGGAGAGGGACCTGGGTGTCCTGGTGGACGACAGGTTGGCCATGAGCCAGCAGTGTGCCCTTGTGGCCAAGAGGGCCAATGGCATCCCGGGGTGCATTAAAAAGAGCGTGGCCAGCAGGTCGAGGTGATCCTCCCCCTCTACTCTGCCCTGGTAAGGCCTCATGTGGAGTACTGTGTTCAGTTCTGGGCTCCCCAGTACAAAAAAGAGAGGGATCTCTTGGAAAGAGTCCAGCGGAGGGCCACGAAGATGGTGAAGGGCCTGGAGCATCTCTCCTATGAGGAAAGGCTGAGTGATCTGGGTCTGTTCAGCCTTGAGAAAAAAAGACTGAGAGGGGGCCTGATCCAGGTCTATAAGTATCTAAGGTGTGGGGGGCAGAATGGTGAGGCCGGACTCTTTTCAGTGGTGAATGGTGACAAGACAAGGGGAAACGGACGGAAAATGCAGCATAGGAAGTTCCGCACAAATGTGCACAAGAACTTCTTTACAGTTCCAGTGCTCCGTCACCTCACAGGCTGCCCAGGAGGTCATGGAGTCTCTTTCTCTGGAGATGTTCAAGACCTGCCTGGATGCCTACCTGTGCGACCTACTGTAGGGAACCTGCTTTGGCAGTGGGGTTGGACTCCATGATCTCTGGAGGTCCCTTCCAACCTCTACAATTCTGTGATTCTGTAACAGTTTGGCAACTGTACACAGAAATTTAGACATCTTTTACCTACATTCATCTTATTCAAAAATCTTGAAAAGGAACAAAATGAATTTAAAATCAGTGTGTACCACATCATATTTATTTGCAAGCTAGCAGAACTTGAGAAGCTACAGCCTTTATTGAAAGTTCTTTAAGCAACAGAAGCTTTACACAGTACTGAATAATAGGTGTCAAATAAATCACTCTATAACCGATATTTTTCTAAATTGATATATATATTTCTTGGTGTCCCCTATTCTATGAATATTTTAGCTGCCATTACAGTAATGAAAGAGGTTTTGTTCTTATTCTTCTTCATACAGTTCTTTAAGTTCAAAACCAGTTTACAGAGAAACTACTGTTATGCCACCTGGATTGTCACAAGTCCCCAGGAAAAGTTGGGCTTCACCTGAGGGACATGGTAGGAGTGACTGCCAAGACACTCTTCATTATTTATCGGCAGTCATGGTCAACTGAGGACATCCTGGATGAGTGGAGACTTATTATTAATATGACTCCCAAATACAAGAAAGGTTGTAAGGAGGACCTGGGGAATTACAGGCCTGTCAGCCAGAATTCAGCATTGGGGTATCTTTGCTGGGTAAAAAAAAAAAATGGCTGGACAGACAGGCTCAGAGAGTGGTGGTAAACAGTTAAATCCAGCTGGTGACTGGTTCAGGGGGCAGACTGAGCCCTATCTAATATCTTTACTGATGATCTCGACAGAGGATTGAATGTACCCTCAGGAAGTTTGCAGATGACACCAAGTTGGGAGGAAGTGTTGATCTGCATGGCAGTAGGAAGGCCCTGCAGAGCTACGTGGACAAGCTGGATCCATGGGCTGAGGCTGACTTTATGAGCTTTTACAAGATCAAATGCCAGATCCTGCACTTTGGTCACAACCCCAGAAAACACTACAGGCTTGAGGCACAGTGCCTGGAAAGCTGTGGGGTATAAAAGAATCTGGGGGCATTAGTTAACAGCTAACTGAATATGAACCAGCAGTGTACCCAGGTAGCCATGAAGGCCAATGGAATCCAAGCTTGTATCAGAAGTAGCACGGTCATCAGGACCAGGGAAGCTGTCATCCCTCTGTCCTTGGCACTGGTGAGGCTACACCTCGAGTACAGTTTTGTGCCCCTTATTGCTATAAAGATATTGAGGCCCTAGAGCATATCCCAAGAAGGGCAATAAAGCTGGTGAAAGATCTGGAACACAAGTCTTATGATGAGTGGTGGAGAGAACTGGGACTGTTTAGTCTGGGGAAGAGAAGGCTCAAGGGAAACCTTACTGCTCTCTACCTGAAAGGAGGTTGTGTGAGTGTGGGCCTCTTTTCCCAGACAGCTAGCAATAGGGCAAAAGGTAATATCTTTGAGTTGTCCCAGGAGAGGTTCAAGTTGGATATTAAGAAAACTTTATTCTCAGGATGAGTGGTGAGGTATTGGAACAGGCTGCCCAGGATGGTAGTGGAGTCACTGTCCCTGGAGATGTTCAAGACACATGCAGATGTGGCACTGAGCGACGTGGGTCAGTGTGTATGGTGGTGATGAGTTGACGGTTGGACTAGATGACCTTAGTGTTCTTTTCCAGCCTTAATGATTTTACCATTGTACATCTTAAGATTTAATATAAAGTAGGCTCTTGTATCAGCAGTATGGTCCAACACCACCCTATTTACCAGTCAGTCAGTTCCATGCAAGAAATTACACTGCAGTAAAAACTAAAGACATTATAATCAAGAACAAGCACAGGAAGTAAGTAGCATGTTGGGTTTTCTGGATCTCAAAGATCTGAAAATAAATTACTTGACAGGACACATACTACTCTTCTGCTTTCTGATATAGGAGTGAATCTGTCATTTGTCTTTAACTTGTCAACGAAACCAGTAACTATTTACCCAGATATCAACACTACTTCAAAAGTAAACTGGTAGCATGTAATGTAAGTCAATACTCAAAGCATTTCACTTTTGTTTTAGCAGTTTTGTATCTCAATCTGGCTTAGCTTGCCACTATCACTACAAGCTGAGCTAAAGGACTCATTGTCATGTCACTAAAGAACTTCTAGGTACAAACCACCTTGGAAGACTTTCCTAAACATTAACAGAAAAGCACAGCCACGCCTACGCGTCCTGATGGAAAAAGTTTCCCTTTATGGCCTAGAAGCAGATTAACTAGCAACAAACCAGCGCTATTCTGTGTCACCTATTTGAATTAAGAATTAGTTTCCTCCCTCAGCTACTTGTAACAGCCTGGAATCACAAACCAATTTTCAAGTCTTTGAAACTATTTTGAATCTCCAATTCCACCTTCAGGCCACATAGGCAGCCTTGCCCATATAATCAATGCCATCTAGCGCTATTATTACCTCTTCTCTTATATACATTAATTCACATAGATATGCTTCTTTAACAAACAAACTTACTTTTCTCATCTAGATGGTACTCTGAATATAAATCTCATCAATTATTACATCAGGTGATGTCTTCTAAGAAATACCTAAACTTCAGTGCTTGTCCCTTAACACCTAAAAACTATAAATCATGTGTGTCTTTTAAGCACAAACTACACCTGTTTAATAGCACAGCTTTCATTTAACTTTCACTGGAGGCTGATCAGACAACATCTACAGGAAACAGCTGATGAAACATGATACACACTAACTCAAATTAGTTATGCTGCTTTTCATAGGCTATTAGCAACCTTATTTTGCAGGTAACACATCTGACAATCAAAAGCAGGACAATACATGCATGCACTGTGCAGCTCAACAATCACTCAGTCACGCATATTAGATCAGCAACCTTTTCATTCCTTGCTCAAGACTACATTTTCAGTACTGTGTTCAGGTTTGGGCCCCTCACTACAGGAAAGACACTGGGGACCTGGAGCACGTTCAGAGAAGGGCAACAAAGTTGGTGAGGAGTATGGAGCACAAGTCTTATGAGGAACAACTGAAGGAACTGGGATTGTTTAGATGGTGCTCAGGTGGCACCATCTCACTCTCCACAACTACAATGGGAGGTTGTGATAAGGTGGGAGTCAGCCTCTTTGCCCATATAAGTACCAACTGAACTGGAGGGAATCTCCTGGCACTCAACTTGTGCCAGGAGAGATTCAGGTTGGACATAAAGAAAAAATTAATCTCCAAAAGAGTTTTTAGGTGCTGGAACAAGCTGCCTAGGGAGGTAGGGGAATCATTGTCTCTGGAGGTGTTTAAGAACCATTTGGATGTTGTACTGAGAAACAGGCTTAGTGGGGAAATAGTGGTGATGGCTGAATGGTTGGACTGGATGATCTTGGGCAACTTTTCCAACTTTGGTGATTTTGTGATTCTATGATTTCAAAGGGATACCAGCTGCCCTCTTAGTTTTCTCTGATCTCAGAAGACTACACAGCGTACTTCTTTCTTATCTCAAGCTGTATGGGAACAACATTTTGGGAACAATCTTCCCCACCTCCCCCTTCACTCCCCCCCTCCCCCGCCCAAAAAAAAAAAGTAATAATTCCTTGTGTCCTCCTTTTTGTTGTTGTTAGAACATATAAGCAACCAAATCTGTTCAGTCCTACATGAGGCGCAGCCAGTTCCTCACCAAAACAGGACCATCATGGGTCACCACAGATCAAATCCTTTCCATTTGCTTACTGCAACTCATACAGTAATTTTAAATGTGATGTGGAGAGGAAATAAAACTTTGAAAGAAATCAGGTGAAAACACTGCCTTTTTAAAATCCAGACATTTCAAACAAGAGCTGCTTTACCAAACAAAGCAAAAGATATTCATACAAGAAGAAAGACACCATTCTCAACAACAGACAACTCATTTTGGAAATCTCACTATAATATACTACTACAAAATAACAATAAAGTTATTCATTTCACTCAACTAAAAAAAAATCATATTTGGAGAATAGGAAGAGATTTAGATGAATAAGTTTATTAAAAGTTATTCAAGTCTATGGAGGAATTGATTCAAGGAATGTTGAAATTATTGTTACCATTTTAAAATAGACTGCAGTTTAAAAATACATACAGATTAATACTATATACAGAATATTAAACAGAACAGTCAGGAACATCTTTGTAAATTAACATAATCCTTTGTCTTTATGTATTATTTCTTAGCAGAATAGGGGAAAAACTATCTTCTAGCAAAACATTTCTAGAACTACTTACTTAAAAATCCTCTGATATTAGTATTCTGTTTTCTAGCAATTTACATTTCAAAACGTCTGCCATTTTTTAACATTGAGAATATTTTAATAATAATATTTTAATAATAAATAATTTTTATGTAAAAAATTAACAACCATCAGAAATTATAACAAAAAAACATTCAACCTCTCAAAAAGCCTTGAGTTTCTTAATCATTTTTCTGAACAGGATATGGACAAGTGGAGTTACTACATCACACTACAATGCTTTCCAACACCTCTACAGATTTTAAAAGGTAAATCTTAGTCCATATTCTGCAAACGCTTTTCTAAGATAAGTGTTCTCAAAAGAATTAATGAAAATGCCAATTATTAGCTTATTCATAACCTTACGGGTTTTTTTTGTTTTGTTTTGTTTTTTGTTTTTTTTTGTTTGTTTGTTTGTTTGTGTTTTACATGCAATTAAAAAATTAAAATAACAGATAGAATTAAAAATATTTTCGTACTTCCTGAAATCACTATTAACAGCATTAATGAAATCAAAAATTTACAAAGCTTTTCACAGGAAGCAGTAACAAAAGGTACACATTCTACCAAAACAATCTGAAAATAGTACTCCACCATTCTTTCTTACATAACAACTACTGACATTGTGGGACAAAATCTATTTTGAAAATGGAGTCAGCTCACCTCAATTAGCACAGGGGTAAGAATATACTGAAACACTTTTTTTTTTTTTCTTTCCAGTTTCTCTAATGTTTTGTCAAAGAACATTGAAACAACTGGGACAAACTTACAGAGTTTCATCACAGAGTGCTGTCATGTTACCCTGAAGTTACAGTTCCTCTTACATGCTGATCTAAAGCCAGAAGAAACCTCACCTGTTTACGCTTCCAAAAATCTTAACCTTTGTTGAACATTAAGGAAGATGTGTCCCATGAAATTATGAGGACCATCAGAAAATTCAGAAGCCCAGTTCCTCCCGCACTATGCGCACCTGTACACCATAATCCGTAAGAATATACTACACTCAGTGAAAGCACAGGGCAATCTCAGCATAATTTCCACTACTTTAAGTATGTTCTTCCCAGAATAACAGTACTACTACCATATACCTTTGCAACCAGGCTTAGCAGCTAACTCCTGCCAGAGAAACCTTTACATTTTAGAAAGCCCCAAACAGTATAAGGAAAACATGTATCCCAACTTCAGCAAGGATTAGTGATGAGACTTTCCAAGAAAGCAACACTTATTCTGGATACATATAGATGAAGCATTTCTAACTTACAGGTTAATTCTAACCTTACTGACAGTACACAAAACAACACATGCAAAAGACAGTCTCTATGACAGTTATTTTCTAGGAACATCCATAGCTTATAGCAAATACTTGTCACACCCATCAGCTCACGTTTAGTATCCTCACCGAGAGTTGCATATCTTCTCTCAAGTGCTCAGCATACTCATTTGAAGTAAGTATGAAATCTATAGTAGAAATTTTAAGTCATGCTGTTCTTCTGAAATTCTGGCATCCCCCCCACCAGTGATACTGCCTATGTCTAGAAATACTCAATGCTGTTTTAGTCCCAGGAAGTGTCACATGTGCAAGGAGAGGACAGAACTTACAGTCCATAAAAGTCAGGACCAAAGTCCTACAACTACATTACTAAGAGGGCTGTTTCCTATTTTATTATGTTGTCCCACAGCAACACAGACAGATATCAGTGGTGGTATGCATGTAGACGTTGAACTTTCCATTTCTATATTCCATTGTTGATTTGTGTTTGTTTTTTTTGTTTGTTTTTGTTTTGTTTTTTAAACCACATAACAGATAGCAGCAGAGGGGCAGTCTGACATAGAAGTGCATATGAAGCAAAGGTGTGCCATTAAATTCCATTAAGTCCCTTTTGAAGTTATTGGCTGATGTAAAAGCAATAGTTCACTAACACATTCTGGGTCAGTCTCAAAATTAGCAGTTTTCCCAGTTGGAATAATTTTTGAATGTTTTGTGCTCTCTAATATAAGCTCAAGAACCTTGTATTCTTTGTTTACAAATAAATTAGTTTTTAACACTATCAGTCTTCAGTGCTAATTTCTAATTGTATTTACAGACTACAAGCAATAAGGTCTCCAGTACAAGTTGTTTTCCTTTATACTTCAAAGGGAAGATAAATAGAAGAATCACAATTTGGAAACATCCTTGCTACCAGCATAACTATTTTAATTATGTTTTCCTAAAGAAAAGCAAAAACTAACAATAAAACAAAAAACCCACCACACTGTAGCAGAATCAAATAAGATTAGTTTACAACTGTGCACAAAGAATTTCCACCTTTTCCAGAAGATCTGTACTAAAGTAAAAGTACTAACATTCCCAAGAGCTTAAAGGTAAGAGAATTGGACAAGGCCCAACTTATATTCCGCTGTATCTGAAAACTTACCTAATTAATATTAAAGTGTTAGGATGTCATATGGTGTCAGAAAATAGCTAAAAGATTAAAATTTGGTTATTTGATCAAGAAAGCACTGAATAAATGAAAACTATACCTTAGAAGTGTTATTGAAGCTACATAGTAGTGTTACCCTATAATAATAATACTGTCTCAGTGTTCCATAAACTAGCTGAGATCAGATTTTTTCATTCTAAACAAGCACAATGATTTGAGCAAGTGTGTTTTTGTTACATGAAATTTAGAACTTCATGAAAATGTAATAGAAGATTTATTTCATAAAGACTAAAGTTAGCCACTTAAACTATAGTCATTTCCATATTCTTAGCAGCAATACATATAAACAATGAATTGTGATCACTTCAATGACAAGTAATAAAAACTAAACTGATTTTTCTTCAAAATGTTCAGCACATAGCAGTGAGTATAAAAATGTGCTCGAACTTATACAGGCATTAGAAATATGTTTTTCTTTCTAAGAATCCAGATTCTAAGAACTTTTATAATTATCATGTCCATTCCTGTTTCAAAGGCTAGAAAAGTTTACTAGACAATACCTGTAACAACACCATCAACATGAAACATTAGCTTTATATACGCAAACAAGCTAAGACTGATACATCCCACAACCAGCTTATGAAAAACTTGAGAAGAGTTTTATAACAACACCAGCCTTATAATCTATTTGGGGATGGTCATTGTGACTTGAAAAAGTAAATGTAAATCAATGAAGTTCATTTACTTAGTTTTACTTCACAAGGTTGCTTAAAAAAAAAAAAAAAAAAAGTTCATGGATAACTTGATTCTATTGCTACAAACATAGTCTACATACCCTAAGACCAAATTTTCCTTTTTAAGACTTCACTGAAGCAATGAGTAGAAGCCTGAAAATTCATTTCATTCATTCCAAAAATAAGCCTGTCAGCTGAACAATATAAAGGGCAAAAGCCAGCTATCTTTTCATAAAAGCAAAATTCATTCCAAACTCTTTAGGAGAAAAGAATACAATTCTCACTGTATGCTAAGAAATTCTACATTTCGTGTTATTCTACATTAAGAAATTTACAAATAATTTAACTCCTTTATCTTAAAATTGCACCACTTCTGGAGACTCAAGTCTGGAAAGTGGGTACCATTGCTTCAGCAATATACAGGGAATAAAGGAAAGAGATTACGGCTGCAGCAGGCATTATCAAAAATGCTAAAGCCTAAAACTATTTCTTTTTATTAGTACAAATGATGGTTATTTGCACATTAAACATAAATTTTATAAAAGAGAAAAATAACTCTTGCCTTCAATTCTGATGCATTCTTATGATAAATATGTAAGTAAAAGAGATTAAATGTAACAAGAGTTACACTGCCTGAAAACCCACTTGCAGCACATTCTAGATAGTCTATTAATTACAGTATACTTAAAGGCAGATTTAATTTGCAGGACTTAAAATTTACTGTCTTCAACCCTAAGCCCCCATACTAGTGAAAAAGCTCTAGGCAAAAGAAAAAAAAAAAGCTGAAAAAATAATCGTCTGGTTTAACAAGAGGTTTTTCTCCTCCATTATTACTGACCAAATTACTTTTATTTAAGTAGAAAGATCTGTCTTACACAGGCATTTAGAGGAATCCAAAGTTGCACAGATTGACAGTAGTAGATTACAGAACACAAGCATACCAGATCATTGCAGAATGAAACAACCACCTTATGGATCTATGTGGACTCAAATAGCACGAGAAAGAAAGGTATTGAGAGCTCTGAAGACTGACAGAAAACTTGTTTCCATCATACCACAAAGTTTTCCCATTTGGTGTTGCAAGCCTTCCTGGAAGTTGGCTTTCAGGAAGCCAGGAGGTGCCAAGCCAACTGCTCAGACATGCATCATACTTAGGTGTCTTAGCAGTTCTATAAACATTTGGAGAACGCCAGTTATTGCCATTAGGACTGCTATCCATTTGTTCCTCTGGATCAGAAGCACTCATTACAGCATAATTGTATTTTGGCACTCAGAAATCTATGTAGGTATCATCCTGCACAACAGGCTTACACCATATAAGCTGTTAACAGTCTAGAGAACATTTTTCATCACTGACCTCTAGCTGTGGCACTATCACCTGATTCTGTCACAAGAAATATAAAGGAGCTGATCTACAGCATTCAAAGACAACCAGACAACAACTGAGGAGTAACTGAGTACGGAAGTGCTTAAACTGCACTCCAGGTTCTAGTAAAGACCAATCAGCATCTCAAAAATCAATGTGAACATCACAGATATGAACAGATCACCAAGTATAATCAGTTTCCAGTTGTTGCTATATCCAGGTAGAAACAAACAGGAGGGAATCCTTCAACTTAATTATAGCAATGGTCAGAATAAGGATTTTGAAGAAAACATATTAAAAAGCGACTATTTTCATGTCCACTGTCTCAACCTGGTGTGGAGAAAATCCACACACCTCTTCAGGTGAGCTACAATAACATATAACCTCAGCTTCAAGGTAGAATAAATCAGTCTAGTGCGTTATGATGTCCCAACACGATCTCTGCTAATAGTAGAAGGCATTACTGAGACTATGCACAAATGCATGTAAGTTGGTCTCCCACACTTCATGGCTTTCTTTTCAGAATAGTGTAAAATAAATGTGCATCATATTTTCAAGCATGTTTTTAAGAGGTTCCAAGAAAGGCTGTATTCTATTAATTGTGCATTCAGGCATCTCACTTGAACACTGCTGTGATTTTTTTTTTCCCACTCCTTTCAAGTGCTCTCAGTACAAAGGTCACTACTGCACTTGTTAGAAGATATCATCTATCCTGCAAACACCCCTTGAAAATGATCAGCAGTCTACTTCATGTATTAGTGGCAGAAAAATTGACATCCTAAAAAGAAAAAAAAAACATGAAATGCCAGCACACTTGCAGCGACACTTACTCAGACACCTAAACTAGGCATACGGAGTCAGAACAAAACAATGCAATGAAGAAACATACGTAGTAGAGCAAAATACAAAGAGCAAAAGAAAACAAAATAGCTACAAAGAAATGAGAGGTTATACAACTCTGCAACAAGAATTCTTCAAGTACCATGACAGAAAAAAACAGTCAAAGTGTCTGCTAAATTGCTGCAATAAAATGGCAAGAAAAACACCCATAATGTGCAGTTGATGGGCAAAATTAATTACTCAGACAGCAAAGGATAATTGCTTCTGGAATAAATTATAGCCTGCTGAGAAGAGCTAAATCTGCATATGGAGCTCACAAAGGAACCATCCCAGAGCAAAAGGTAAAACTCAGATGCTGAGATACCAACTGGAAAACAGTCAGATCTATTATAAAAATGACAAGTCTAGAGTACTAAAATGCCTAAAGACTAGATTTATAGAAAAGTTTTTAGATGCACAAGGATTCAGATAGCTATTCAGAAATACTTTGATGCCTAACACCCTTTACATAAACAGATATTAAGTACATAGACAGCACTGAAAATCTTACTAGATGTTTCCCCACTATGTAAGATTTATGATAGCATCAGAAACCTTGGTCACAAACACCCCTCCCTCAGAAGCAAATGGACAGAGGCCATTTCCAAATTACCAGGTTAGAGAACTACCTACAAGACTCTCCTTTCCACTGCCATCAGTTTTCTACTGCAGAGATTGAAGGCAACCGCTCCACTGAAGTACTGTTATAACCCTATATGAGGATTCCATAGCCACATGCTCACAGAGCACAGCCACCACCAGTGTTATGACAGGTGCACAAGTGGGCACAGCCCTCGGGCAGCACGGAGAAGCAACCAGTCTGCAGCACAGCAAATAAAGGTAGGCCTTAGGAAATAAGCATCTTCAGCAGCACCTACAGCAGCTCTCACGGTTCCACTACCCTAGGCAGTAGCTAAACAGCCAGGGAAGAAGGTGAGGGAGGTGGAATTAATGGCTGCTCCTTTCTGTTAGCCTCAGCCAACGCGAGCAAGCTGCCCTCAGAGCAGAGCTTCCACATCCCGCCTCAGACGTTTCAGAGGCCGCCCCCGTCAGATACCGGCAGCTCTTAGGGTCGCTGACATCCCTAACGCTCCCGCGCAGAGCGTGCACACAAAGTCAGTCACACCACTCTCTACTCGTAAAATCCATCCCCCTTACACCAGCCCCACACACCGCGGCCTCACCCGGATGCGGATTTCACGCTCGCCCCCGGCCCGCCTCTCCAGCCCGCCCCCTTCTCCGCATCGCGCACATAAGCGCGCGTGCTCGGCGCCGACGGTCTGTGATTGGGTGCCGGTGCGAGCACGCAGGGAAGTCAGCGCACTGCCGGGGCGGGACACGGCGGCTATAAAGGGCGCGATGGGCCGTGAGATTAGCTGTGTGCGTGGTGGTCCTTTGCCGGTGTGCGTATGTGGTGTAGAAATATGCTTGTGCTGGGAACTGTGCTCACAGGGTATTCCTGGCTCCCGGATGTATTCTTTACTCTTGGCTTTTGATTCTTTAGTTGCAGCATGTTTGCTTACCCTGTGAGGTGATCTCAAGTTTTAGTACCAAGTTAGTATCGGTTGTCTTCAACAGAATAAATCAGCAGTTTTAAGGATTTTTGTTGTCTGCATTAGTTAATCTTCCAATATTATTCCAATATTATTCCAATATATATATATTATATATATAATATGTAATATTATCTTCCAGTATTGTCCCAGCTAAAGATCAATGCAAATGTAAATCGAATTGTAGAGTTTGTTCATGAAAGTAGGAGAGAAAAATTCATAAAAGAACCTTTTCATAGAATTATAGGATCATAGAATTCTTGGGGTTGGAAGGGATCTCTGAGGGCTATCTAGTCTAACTCCCCTGCAATGAACAGGGACACCACAGCTGGAGCTGAATAGTCTATACTAGTATTTGGGTGTTCAAGAAGTTCTTGAGTAGTCATCTTACTGATTTCTACAGCACTAAATGTGCAAAATCAGGTTCCTAGGGCTTCAGGACATTCTTTCTGAAATGGTGTTCAAATATGCTCTTTTTGGGACAGAACACCTACTCATACTTTCTCAGTAAATTGAAAATCGCACTTTTTTGATTGTCAAGGTATTATTCTCTTTGTATGTATTAATGCAAAATTCCATTAATGGCTTTTATGCAGAAAAGCTTAGATATTCTATCTTGCCTCTCTGTGACATGTTCCTTTTCATTTTTAGTATTTGCCATACTGTTTTTGAATGTTCTGGACAAAAAGCAAAGAGATGTTAGCTCTTACCAAGTCAAATTAGTTAATTGCATTTTCCCTGTGTTTTTATAGTAAAGCTGTATCTTTTGGGTTGTGAGAATTAATGTATAATATACCTTATACTTTTTATGTAAGGGAAAAAATCCCTTCAAAATTAGCCTATTTTATCTACTTTGAAAATTTGTACAAGTGCTAATTGTATTTTTATCGTTATTACTTTTTCCAAGTTTAAAAAATAGTGAACATTAGCAGATGTCTCTTATATTTTCAGTATCAGTGTTTATTAGAAGAGAAAAAAATCAAATTTATTTTGATTTTCTATTATTATTAGGATTAAAGCAATTATTAATATTAGATAATCACAGAATTGTAGGAGTTGGAAGGGACATCCAGAGATCATCTATGCCAACCCCCTGCTAAAACTAGATCTCTAAAGCAGGTTGCACAGGAAAGCATTCAGGCAGGTTTTGAGTATCTTCATAGAAGGAGACCACACAGCCTCCTTGGCAGCCTGTTCCAGTGCTCTGTTGTCACTTTCACAGTAAAGAAGTTTTTTCTCATGTTCTCTTGGAACTTCCTGTGTTCCAGTTTGTACGTGTTGCTCCTTGTCCTACCACTAGGCACTGCTGAAAAAGCTACCCGCATCCACTTCTGCCCTTCACATATTTAATTTTTTTAACTTATAAATAGTTATAAGCATGATAAGATCCTCTTTCAGCTTTCTCTTTTGCAGGCTGAACAAATGCAGGTCTCTCAGCCTTTTCTCATACAGGAGATGCTTCAGGCCCTTCAGCTGGAACCTTTCACTGGACTCTCTCTAGAAATTTCCTGTCTTTCTTGAACTGAAGAACTCAGAACTGCACCCAGTATTCCAGATGTGGCCTCACCTAGACAGAGCAGAGGGGGAGGATCATCTCCTTTGACGTGCTGGCCACTGGAAGTATACACCACTGGAAGATGGAAGGCAAAATTATTACAGCCAGAGTTAGGCTTCTCGAGGCCTTGAACAGAGGCCAAGGCAAGTCTTCTCTGCTTACACTGCAATTATTTTATTTTCACCATTGGTTTCTGTGATGTCAGACTCAAGCAGTTGCTTTTAAAGAAGACTGGAAAAGATCAGGAACCTCTCAAAGAAAGGGAAATAAATGGTGTTTGGCAAAAGAAGTTTTTGTCCTTCTAGTTCTACCTTTCTTTATATTCCTCATCACGTGAATATAAACTCACTGTTGCAAAGCTTACTAGCTACGTACAGGCATTTGAAACAGGATGGTTTGTTAGCCTTCATAATTCATTTATTGTTGGCTGACTGAGAGTCTGAAAATTTATCTTCCATTCCGGCATGGACCATGATCTGGTGTGTATACCAGATTACTTACACACTTCTGCTAATTAGCTCCCAGTATTTCTTCGCTGTTTTGAGGAGAAATTGTGTTGTCAGCACAGTATTTTTCAATAATGTTTTAATGGTCTAAAATGTATCAATTAAACATGACATTTACTGAATTTTCTCAGTGCTGAGATAATGACGCCACTCGTGCCATTTTCTAAGTAACTGAAGAAGATAACTAAAATAAGATTTTAATTTCATTAGGTAGATGCTCATTAAGATCATGGTATCTTGTGGAGTTCCTAAAAGCTTACAATGCAAATAGTGCCTAATATTCTGAGACTGTTTTAATTTCCATAAAACTTGAGTATTCATAGTAAACTATATTAATCTAGAAAACAAATTAATAAACTATTGAATTCGTCTTTCCTTGATTTAAAATGCTCAATGGTTTCTTCAAACAGTATGCAAGTCTTCTATTCTTAATTTATGTATCATTATCGCAGAAGAAGAAAGCATTCCCAGTACTCTAAAACAGCTCAAAAAGTAAATCAAATATTGAAGTGTTGTTTTTTTTCATGTACAATAATGTTTACACTATACAAAAATCAATTTCAATATCAATTCTGTGCAGTTTAGCTTAGTGTAACACAAGCCTCTGTATTTTATTGTTTGTTGGATTGTTGTTGTTGTTTTTTTTTTTCCCACCCCAAGTTAAGTGGGAAAGTCCTTTAAGTCTATAATTTTCCAAATGCCTGTATTTTATGGTTTTCATGGGGTCTGATGTGGTTTTGTTCTGATTATCCTCTTCCTTGCTGTGTTGCCACACTAGCCATGGAAATACACTGCTATTGGTGAATTTATTTCAGCCTTTAATTCAGCTGACCTGTTCCAAGTTAATTTTAAAAATCTCCTGAGATATTAATGTCCTGTATAGTTTAAGAATGTTTCCTACCCTAATGTACTCCAAGGAAATAGAACAGTTTTTTTCTTGGTATGTAACTCTACCATTTGTTGGATATCCTAATTCAGACAGATCTTCAGCAAAATTTGTTGACATTCTTCAAAAGCTCTGGGAAACTAACAGACTACGAGACAAAAATGAAATGAGAAACTTGAGTTGCCTCACTTTCAGACTCACTCACTAAGCCTGAACAGAATAACATAGTAAATCTAAATTAATCAAGGAAAGAAGAAACTGGAAACGAAATACATTGCAAGCTATATACTTATTAAAACTTTTTAAACTAATAAAAATATAGGAGCTATACAGGAGGCTTATATTTTCAACTGATTGAAGATAGCAGTTATTAAAAGACTGGTTGTATTTGATATCTGTTTTCAACTTCAAACTGCATTTCCCCCTAGAGTTTTATGAAATATGAAATGTTTCTACAAATGTGCTACATGTAGGATGGATTTTTTAGGGGGGTGAAGGGGGGAGGTTGTTTTGTTTTATTTTTGTTTTGGAGGGTGGGGTAAATATTTATCCATACTGTGTTGTAAATCGTCTTTTTGAATTTAGAGTTGGTGATCTATTTTTCAACTACCTTTTTCCAAGTTTATGTGTATGTTAAAAGCCTTCATATATGCAGCAGTGCTATGCTGGAGACTTCTTTGTGAAATCCTTTAAAGTATTGAAGACAGATTTTTGATTCTCATACTGGTCTTTTAAAATCACTTTTTGCCTACATTTGTGAGAGCAATTTATGTTCAGTACTCTCAGTTGAAGTGATATTTTCCTACTGTATTTTATTTTCCCTCATTTAATGTTAAAATGAATAAATATTTGAGTTCATACAGATTCTAGAGAAAACAATGTTGCACAAAGAAATCACCTAGTTAATCATGGTAAACTGCACAAGTGCTGGGAGTTTGTTTAAGCTCTGAGGGAAATGTCCAAGTCATTTTTAAAGCCATTACAACCATTCTTGCAAGCATTTTAAACCAGTCAGATATTGTCAACAAGAACTATGTCTGTGTTCATCTGATGGTGGCTAATGTACATACATCTTTCTAGGATTTAAAAGAGTGAACAAACAAGAACTACAAATTTTCTCCACACCAAGTTCAAGAACGCTGAACTGTGTCCAAAACAAATAGTTTCTGAGGACAAAATTGTAGCCGTTTGAAAATAATTCTGTTTTTCCACTTGGATTTCTTCGAACATCAGTATTCAAAACATCTATGGGTCATTCCGAAACATCATTTCATTTCTAAAATAATCAGTACCATCTCAACAACATTGCTAAAATTTATAAAGTTAAGCACTAAACCCTGATTTCTTGAAGTCAATCTTTTTGAAGGTAAATTCAATCATACAGTAGTCTTCTGAAGGTTTTTATGTCACCTTCCTAACGTTTTGCTTTGTGGTTGGTTTCATACGTTTATTTCAGTATTTAATAAACACATGCAAAAGGAGACAGATTTTTAAGTACTACTGGATTTATCTCATTAATTAGGTCTTGTAGAGGCTTCTCTAGGAACTGGACAGCAGTTAAATAATGATTTATTTAGTGATACTGAATTACTGAATCATTTCCTTCTAGTATCTCTACGCAGGCCACCAATATTTGAAAGGTAGGGCTTTACCTTGGCTGATAACCAGAGCTTTAAAATAGACATGATGGGGGAAGAGTGTGTACTTCCAAGTAACAGAGAAGAGCCAGATAATACTAGATGGTCTAGAATGCCCTCTTCCTTGCTTTTCTCTTCTGACCAATACACCTGTAGAACCGTTGTTATTTTTCACATCCCTCACCAAATTCAATTCCATCTCTGTTTTTGCTTCCCCGATCCCATCTCTGCATGTCTGAATAGCATCCCTGTATTCTTCCCAGGACACTCATCCCTGCTTCTGCTATCTGTGTATTTTCTTCTTATCTAATGGTTTAACTATCAGGTCCTTGTTCACTCATGCTGGTTTCCTGCCTCTGATTTCTTGTGCTGTGGGATAGAAAGCTCTAGTGATCTCAGAAAGATGTCCTTAAGGAGCTGTCAGTTCTGTTCTGTTTGTATGTCCATAAGGATGTTTTCCCGGGAGACCTCATCCCATAAGTCCTTAAACAGGTGGAATTTCTCTCCTCTGAATTTCAGGGACTGATTTTTGCTTGGGCCGTGTTCCTTGAGATCACAAACTCAGATGGGGCATGGTTCCTACAGTCCAAACTGCCTCCAATTTTAACTTCTTGAATGAGCTCTTCTTCATTTGTGAACTCTTGGTCCAGTAATACTTCACTGCTGTTTGATTTGTCCAATACCAGGATCAGGAATTTATCCTCGACAGAGTCTTGGAGTTTCCTGGATTTCTTGCTGCCCATCGCGTTTTTTTTTTTGTTTTTTTTGTTTTTTTGCCAACAGACAACTGGATGGTTGAAATCCCCCATCATGATGAGAGCTTTCAAGAATAACACCACTTGTAGCAGAAGCAAGAATGCCTTGTCAACAAGCTCCCCTTAATTGGGCACCATGGAATAGATCGCAACCACCACCAGATATTATTAACTTATCCAGTCCCTAATTTTTACCCAGAAACTCTCAGCCTGATTATGGCTGTTTTTAGAGGCTGCTCTTCACAGTGTCTCCTCTTCTTAACATAGAGAGTAACTCCCCACATTTCCTGTTCTGCCTATCCCTTCTAAAGATCTTACAGCCCAGTGATAGTATTCCCATTGTGAAATAAACTTCCTTTTTGCGAGCATCCTATTCTCTAGACCAAATAACCCCAATTCCTTCAGCCAGTCCTCACATATCCTGCATTCTCATCCCTTCACCAGCTTTGTTGGTTTTCTCTGAATATGTTCCAGGAATTCGGTATCTTTCTTGTAGTGAATGACCCAAAACCGAGCATAGTATTAAGCACCAAAACTTGTTTGGCCTCACTATTTTGATTCACAAGGCAACAATCACTTTACTTGTCCTGCTGTCCACACTATTTCTGATGCAGGTCAACATGCTCTTGATCTTCTTGACCACCTGGGCACGCTTCTGGCTCATGTTTGGCCAGTTGCCAACCATCACTTCCAGGTCCTTTTCCACCATGCAGTTTTCTAACCACTCCTTCTCCCATCTTTTACCACTGCATGAAGTTATTGTGACACAAGTGCAGCACCTAGCACTTAGCCTCATTGAATGCCATACACTTGGATGCAACCCATCAATCGAGACTATCCAGATCCTTCTGCAAAGCCTTCCTACCCTCAAATAGATCATCACCCCTAACAACTTGGTGTTATCTGCAGTCTTACCAAGGGTACACTTAATCCTCTCATCAATATTTATAGTAAAGATATTAAGCAAAACTGGTCCCAGTACTGAGCCCTGCGGAGCACTAACTACCATCTAGATTTAACTCCATTCACAACAACACTTTGGGCCCAGCCATCCAGCCAGTTTTCTACTTGACAAACAGTACATCCATCCAAGCCATGAACGCCAGTTTCTCCAGGAGAATGGTAAAGAAAACATTATCAAATGCCTTGCTGAAGTCTGAATAAACAACATCCCAGCCTTTTCTTTGTCCACTGGGGAGGTCATCTTGCAGGTCATCGTAGGAAGATATCAAGTTAGTCATCCACTACTTGTCCTGTACATGCTGTGTTGATGGCAGTCAAAATAACCCCCCCATAATCTTCCGTGGCACCTAAGTCAGACTGGCAGGCCTTTTATAACCACCAGCTTTATAGTCTCAAAGAGCAGAAATCAGACAAGCTGTTAAAACAGATGCATCAGAGGAGATAAAATTCATAAAGCAACTGAGGTAGAGCACTGCAGCAAGCATAATGAACTGAACTGCATTCTCAGTTCTAAGACCAATACAATCTACTAGTTACCAAGGAGAACAAAGAGAGACCCATCTGAAACGTCTTTTGTCAAATCACAGTAATTTTACAGGATTACCACATAACCAAAGATTTTTCCATCTGTGGTTATTGTGGAATGTTCTTCCTACTGAAGTATAGAGAAGCAAGATAGGACAGAAGCAGCAGGAAGGGAGAGAGGATATTGCTGCGCAGGGATCAGAGAGAAAGGCAAGTGGAACATTGTTCAAGGACAGTACTCACTTTCTGAAACAGCGAAATTGATTGGCAACATCTATGCAGTTTTCTTCATACTACACAACAGTTGGAATCTAGGGGCAAACTTGTTTGCTGTGCTTTTCCCCCGTTATTTCTCATACACATATGGAACAGCAGCTCCTCAATTTTCCTTGGGTTTCATGATTCTTTCAAATGCTTACAGCTCATTTAGGATCTGTGCTCTTTTCTGTTGTTTGATTTCACTCTTAATCAGCATTTTTTATCTCCATAACCAGATATTTCCAGAGAAGTATGCTTCTGTATTGGCTAGCTAATAAACTATATAAATGCATGAGGCACAAGT
This sequence comes from Centrocercus urophasianus, assembly GCF_019232065.1. Lineage (NCBI taxonomy): Eukaryota > Metazoa > Chordata > Aves > Galliformes > Phasianidae > Centrocercus > Centrocercus urophasianus. The sequence goes on along the minus strand of NW_024885088.1, from coordinate 8,148,394 downwards.
AATAGCAAAAACACTGACACCCTCCAGAATTCTAGAATGCTAAAGCAGGCTGAGAACCTCAGTAAGACTCTCCTTGTGTTCGCATAAATATTGAAGTGCTTCTGTATCTTGTACAAAACCACATCTAAGGCTACCCAATGTCAGATTGCTTCAAGGGAGTCAGTGCTCTTAACTTTAGTGCTAGTATATGCAAGACACTTCTAGAATACTAATACTTCTGTCAACAATCATTCTGCCAACATTTGCAGATTGTATATTAACTGGCTGAAATACTGATCCTTTTGGCATCCTGTTCAGTAGTCATGGTACTTTATATTTAAACACATTTAGATTCACCACATTCCTATTTGGATCACTGATGTCCACAATTTCTTTCTTCCTGCACCCTCTCTGAGATAGAATTTTAGAGTTCTTATGTCAACAAAAAGCAGTCCTTTCCTAGGGACAGAAGTCGTTATGATCTTCCATACAAACGTCTGAGACCCTATTCATATGTTTTAGGCCCTAATGAGTCTCATGGAACATATTTCAAGATATGGAGTTTGCATCCAACACCTGATCATGATTATGTGTCTTCCATTTCCTCATGTATCTAAGGATGCCATAGGTGTGTCCACATTAGTATTTTAGTTTAGATCAGGTATGTGCTTTTGAAGTGAATCTCTCAATTGTCTTCACTTAAAAAAAGCTTCAGATCACGGAATAGTCTTGGAATACATGAGCTAAATTCCTTTTGAAAGGAACTAAATTGGAAGATACTGTCAGGAGTGCACATAATATACACCAGCTGTTAAGGGGTGTTCAATCTATAAGACCATATATAGCTAGTCCAAAATAAAATCCCTGAAATATCAGCACTAACGGATGTGGTTTTGCCAAACCGCACTTCTATGGATGTTGCAGATAGGTCCTTAAACAGCTCGACAAAATATCTTTGCAACTTGTGCTGAGAATTTTCAGAAAGTGATTTAAAGATTATAGCAGAGTTTATGACTGATAGTTTTAAATCCTTTCAAGATCTTCTGAGTTTTTTTTTTTCTCAAGATGTCTAATATTTGATAGGGACTATAAACAGCTTGATAGTAGTTGTCTGAAAGGAATAGAATAATAATTAATAAAACCAATAACATATTTTTGCATCTCTTACTTCTTGACATAAGTCTTCAATAAGTAGGTTATTGTGAAATAGAAGGCCAATCATACTGGGCTGCATTATCAAGAATATAGCCAGCAGACTGATAGAGACTTTTATACAATTTTGATTGAATTAATTCAGATTAATGAAATAATTGGAAAGTTTCATATAATAGTGAACTCCAACAATAACAAGATTAAGATATCTGCCACTACTGACATTCAGTAGATACTTTTCTTTTAATAACAAATATGAGCTAAGTAAGGCCAACCCTGAAGTTTTCTTCATTTCCTCAAATCAAATTCACCTTTTTTATTGCAGTTGTGGATGGAAGATTTCTTCTTCCAATGCCCCTAAGCGAGTAATAGAGCATAGTTGTTTTGTAGCCTATAGCTGAGATGAAAACAGAACTTAAGTACAACAGAATCAGATCTTGTAACACATAATCACCACAGATATTTAGTTACTATCAAATGTCTGTGTATTGCTAAAAGAAGGGGATTTTTACTCATTTGTTATAGTGAGAATGAATGAATGACTCTATTGTTAACTAGTATCAGATTGCAAGAAGTATTTGCATTTGTATGAAGAAATTTCAAGCTGAAAAGTCTCTGTTCAATCTTGTCCACAGCTGTACGCACATACTTTCTAAAATCAGCAAGTGTTGGCTAGCATTTTAACAGATAAATGACACATACAAAAGTGTCTGGGGGCAAGACTGACCTCACACGCTGTAAGACTTGCCACTACCTACATTTCCACATTCCATAGGTATGGAGTGGATAAATCTAATTTGAACTAACAAATAAGTATATGTTAAAATTCTAATAACTTTATTAGCATTTTTCTATACTGTATAACTTCTTTTGTTTAAAACAAAATTTCATTCCTATTTTTATTAATTCTTTATTCCCCGTTGACTGATTTATTTTAATTTTCTGGTACATGTCAAGAAAATTAACAAAAACATGTGAGAGGAATTTTCGTCAGATAGTTTTAATACTTTTATTTTCTGTAATATGGTATCTGTTCTCCTGTACTTTACCCTTCCAATATGTTCAAATTTTGATTGTTCCTCAGAGATCTTACAGATCTGGACAAGTACAACCTCTGAAAGTGTGTAAAGGCTGCCTTACTATCTTATCTTTATATTCATCCTAGGGTTAAGCAGTTAGAGAATTTTCACTGTAAGAGATTGGATTTCCTGTATGTGCTGTACTTTTTCATGACAGACCCTCCACCTATCCTCCACCTAACATTGCAAATTTACTACACTATGCCTGCGTAGTCAGCCAGATTTTATAGAGGTGATATACAACTTTTTCAGTAATAGTCTGCAACTGGAATATGTATACACATCTGTGGGAAGGGAATTTCCAAAATCAGTTTCCTGGCTGGCAGGCTAAGGCCCCTGCCCAATGGCCTCACACATTGAATGTATAATGACAGCTGTGGCCTAACTTGCCTATTTCACTTGCAGTTGTGAAACTGAATCAAAAGTGTTCAAGGATTACATCACATAGATCACATCCAGCCTATTCCTCATGAAACAGGCTAGTGTGTCCCTGCAGGGCTGGTTGAGATTTTGTATGTTTGCCGACAAATTCTTCATTTTTCAAACATCTAGTTGTATTCTCCTGTTGCATCCAGCTCAGAGTCATATTCCCTCTGTGGCCTTCCTTCTGTGTTGGTTAACTGGCTAGAGGAAAAGACTTTCTTCCTTTAACTATTTCCAGACATTCTACTTTTCACTTAGGCCCATATAGATCCCTTCTGCATATATTATTATTTACTAACCCATTTCATGTAGTGGGTTAGTGCATCATCTTCCACCTCATTGTGCTAGCATACATGGTTTGGTCTCCATAAACATTCAGCAAGTGTCAGTGAGTATCAGTGGATGCCATTTTTTCTGTGTGGAGGAATTCAAATATCCTTTTGCTTCACACACACTTCCATGTCAGACACCATTTTGTCAGACCACTCCTCTGCTGCCATCAGTCACATGGCAGCAAAATATAAGGGAATATTGGAGGGAAGGTTCTATGGGTGTTGATGACATGGCAGTAGAGATTGAACCTTCCCATCAATATTCCATTGCATTTTCTTGCCATACAACAGATGGCAGCAGAGAGGCAGTCTGACAAAGTGTTGTCTAGCATAGAAATATGTATGAAACAAAGGTGTGTAATTGAATTCCTCCATGCAGAAAAAATGGCACCCACTGACATTCATTGGTGCTTGCTGAATGTTTATGGAGACCAAACTGTATGCTAGTGTACTACTGGTGCACTTCAGCAGCAGTGACAAAATATGAAAAACAAGCCACATTCTGGATGGCCAGGCAGATTTTTACATGTGCAGCATTGCTTGCAAAAATGCATAGCTAATTGTGGTAGTTATGTCAAAAAATCATGTTTTATGGCTCAGAATTTGTTCTATCAAGTAGTGTTGTAGTTTCCATGGAAATAAATAGCTGACATTACTTTCAGAGAGAATGAAAGTAATTTTTTTTTTGAAGGGAAGTGAAAGGCCATTACAGTACAGAAGCATTCTTGTACTAATAATGCATTTAACATTCATATGTATGTAATTAATTTCCTTGATTGCTTGTGTAAGTCTTTCAGGGAGTATTAAAAGAGAAAAAGACTATGAAAGCATGGTTATGAATCATTACATTTGACCACTAAGATTTCAAGTTCATTTTAGAAGCACAATAAATTTCATTCATATTTAGATATGGCACAGTTAGCTGTTTATTTCCCTTGGAAAACAAAATAATCAGGCTTTTTAAAAATGCTGTAAAAACAAATGTGATTTGCATTTTCCTTTTCTGTACAATCTTTCATAGTTTTGTTATCAAATTCCATGTATTTTTGATGTGTGAAGAAACAACTTTTGGCAACGAATTTCTGCAAAAATAAACACTGATAGATTTAGTTTGCCACAGAACTATCTAGTTTGCCCATCTTGTTATCATGTAGAAGATGTGTTTGAATGGATTCTACAGAGCTCAAGAATGCAAGATTTGTCTGCAATAGTTTAGGTTTTAATTGAACTATATACATGAACTGCATGAACTCTAGCACTTGAAAACTTCTGAGAAAAAGCTATCAGTAAGTACTATTGGACTGTAAGTATTTGTAGGTTCTAAGGATATTGCTTCAAAGCTGTCATTTTCTAAGCATACCAGTATTTCACTTCTGTTTTAGAAACCAACAGGATGCTATCTAAGAGTGTTTAGCCAGCTGAAAGCTATCAGAGTTTTCCTCCAAACAAACACTGTTTGAATTAATACATTATTTCCTGATGAGTTACACTGGCAAGGTATACAGTAACATGGTTTAGAAAAATAAATCCCAATAAAATGAAAACAGAAGCAGCAGAAAATCTGTTTGAGTCTTGTATGAACACTATGTGGACTTTATTCTGTATGTTAAATAACAGAACATTAAAAGGAGAAAAGGTTGATACAGAATTTAAAATGGTGGAAGCAGCCATTAAGTATTAAGCAAGTATAGAAGTCAACATTTAATAGCATGTCAATTAAACTTCTTTGCCTATCATACAGGCATTATCCAGTCCTGTTAATAGTACTAGCAACTGTTTAAACATACTTCCTTCATATGTAGGACGTGATCCAAAATCCAGCAATGTCAATGATCTAGGTATCAGTTCTGTGATTTCTAAACAGACAAATGTGAAGGTTTGGAGCAGCTGGGAGTATTAGCTGCTGATCAGGAATGAATGATTGAAAATCTTGTTGAAAAAGGAAATCAAGTATTGTTGGCTTAATGTAGTTTCTCTATTCCTGAGTCTTCCAGTTTAATTTGATACATGGTAATCTCTGATAAACCACTTGTTGATCAGAAAATATTCATGCTAGTACATTTGAGATATGAATTAAGTAGGATTATGATAATAACAGGAAATTGCTTAGATACAGATTGCAGATTTTTTCTTCAATAAAGTTCACCACGACAGAATCTGATCCTTTTTAAAACTGTTCTCAAAACCTCCTGCAAGTTAAGAAATTGCAGTCAGTAATTTTCAGATGAAGAGTTAAGATTCCTATATACTAGAATGCTGACTTGTTAGGTTTTAGCATAACTGAAGAATGAGTTTACAAATCTACATTTCCTTTCATGTATTTATTCTATGCACAGATGGATTCCTTAGTAAAACTTTAACCTCTGATCATGTGTGTTTTGTTGAAAATAATTCATTGCTGTGGTCAGATATGGACATGGTCTACACATTAGCTCAGACAGGAGTATTCACATGTGAGTTTAAGGGAGAACAACAATCAAAATGGTAGTTCTACTAGATTTTTTTTTATCTATATGTTAGTGCACGATGTGTGAGAGGTGAAAAATATGAGTTCTTTTCTTTTGGAAAGTAACTTTAATGTGGAAGAGATAAACTAAATGAGAATTTTCACTGTACTTAGCTAATATTCTGTTTGCTTGTAAACTCACACTGATACTAACCATTAATTTGTAAATCATATACAAATATACAATTATGAAAGGTTCACTGAAAGTCATTTACTTTCTCAGAAAGTCAGTGATCATTTCTTCTCAAGAAAATAATATTTTTTAGTATTTTTCATTTGACATTACCTGTAAACCAATGGTTAAGCATCTTTAGCAATGGAAATACATCAGTGTTCAGTCACCAATAAATACATAAAAAGCATTTGTCCAGACCAAGGCACAGCATGGTCTTCAGAAGTATTTCACACTTGGATTCTGTAGAGTAGACCAAAAGGTTTTCCTCTTCTCCATTTCTCTACTAATCACATTCATTTCATTGACACAACAGAAAAAAATACAGATGCACTCTCAAAATGATCTGTAAGAAACCATCTATTGAAAGAGAGAAGGAAAGAGAGAAGAAGAAAAAGTACTGATACTGGCTCTGGTACTTATCTGGATCCTGAAAATGGTAGATGGCAAGCTGAATGTGCCAGCAATGTACCCTTGCAGCCCAGAATGCCAACCATATCCTGGACTGCATCAAAAGAAGTGTGGCCAGAATGTCTAGCAGGTGATCCTGCATCTTTACTCTGCACTGGTAAGACCTCACCTGGAGTACTGTGTTCAGATGTGGTGTCCTCAGGACATGAGAGACACTGATCTTTTGCAATATATCCAGAGGAAAGCCACAAAAATGATCCAAGGGATGGAACGTTCTGTGTGAGGATAGGCTGAGAGAGCTGTGGCTGTTCACAAAGGAGAAGTCCTTCGGGAGACCTGTAAGTGACCTTTCAGTATCTAAAGGGATTATATAAGAAAAAAGGGGACAGGCTCCCTTCCAATTACTATGGTTCTGCGACTCTTTAGCCGGGTCTATTGTGATATATAATGGGAAAATGCCTTCAAACTCAAAGAGGGGGAGACTTCTGACTGGATATAAGGAAGGTATTTTTTACAATAAGGGTGGTATGGCACTGAAACAGATTACCTGGAGAGGCAGTGGAAGCCCCATGCGTGGAGACATTCAAGGTCAGGATGGATCAGGCTCTGAGCAACCTGATCTAACTGTAGATTTCCTTGTCCATTGCAGGGGAGTTGGACTAGATGACTGTTAAGGGTCTCTTCCAATTAAAAAAAAATCTATGATTCTATGATTCTAAATTAAAAATTGTCTGGTAACTAATTGCAAACTGTTTATCAAGCATGAGTTGTTTGTAAAATCTCCTTTCATTCTGGCTCTTCTTTCGCTTTTTCCAGTGATTTTTTGAGAGATCTAGATAAGTACTATTTAAATTTCTAACATAGAATTATAGCATTGCTATGCTATAGGTTGGAAAAGATCTTAAGGCTCATCAAGTCCAACCGCATAGCAGATCATTTCATACTGTTTCACATTATATGAACTTAGGTAGTGAAAAATCAATTCTAAGACTAGTGCAATTTCTGAAGATTTTTAGAAATAGAATCATGTTTTTTCTTTTAACTCTCGGTTGCATAAAGTCTTACATGATCAAACTTGTTCAGTTTACCTCAGATCATCTAGTCTCTGTTCATTTATACAACGCATTCAGGAAGTGACAAATCTGTACTTACCTCTTTGTATCAGGTTAACTTTAGGTTTATAATAGCTGATTCATGTCATTATAGGAAATACAGCTGAGACAGCTTATTCAGGAACAATGAAATATATTCTCACCTTATAATGACAGTGGAAAAAAATACTAAAAAAAAATTAAAAAAAGAAAAGAAAAAAAAGGATAGAAAGGATGATTAAATGTTTAGATAATTAAATATTGTGCTCATTAAGTGTAATGAACATTGCTAAGTTCAAAACGATATGCAGTTTCATCAGCTGTAAGCCAAAACTGTATTATTACCTGCTAGCTTCCTTGTATTAGTCCAAAATTTCAGAGCAGATCATCAAAACTATATATTCAATAGAGACTTTAATCCTGATGAAAATTACCATGCTGCGCTAGTCAGCAATTATAAATCTAGTTCTCCAATATTTTGGAAACCAACGTTGAAGGGATGTAACAGTTTTATAAAAATTAGTACATTGCCCCTTAAGTGGTGAAATGAAAACTGGAGGTTCTCATTCTCTCTATATGGTTTTGTTGACCCAAAGGAAGAGAAAAAAAAAAAAAAAAAAAAAAAAAAAACCTGCATTGTATCTTCCCTCTTTTTTTCCCACATGGAGTTGGAATATGAAAATGTTTTTGCACTTTCCATTGCCTGAAGATTCTCATACCGTTACAGAGGCCAGAAGTTTTTTGTGTCATAAGTATCTTTAACATTTGTTTTTAATAAGACTTACAGGAAAGCAGAAGACAAAAATTTTGAAGTATCTGAATATTCCTGCCATATATCATACAAATAAAAGTCTAGTTCCAAATCTCATTCAAAATTTCACTCCTGTAGCAGCCAGTTAAATATTACTTCTACCTTTCAGTGTAAGTCAGTGGAAGAGAAAATGGGTCATTCCGAAGCTGAAGCATGCTATTAGAGGATACTCTGAGGTTAATCTTCTGTCTTTCAAGAAGGAATTAATTTGAGTCTTTTCACTGACACTGTATTTGGTGTCTTGGCACAGAGAAAGACCACAAGAAACTAGTCACTCAGAACTCACTACTGATAGTATCTTACAGCAAAATCTGATTTCTTATATTCAAGTTAGGAGTCATTCAACAGGCAAGGAACAGCAGGGGCTGTGACTGCTACTGAGAAGAGCCACTCTTTTGGCTTACTGTGTTTTGTAGGAATTTGGATTGTAAACTGCATAATTCACTTTTAATTAACCCAGTCTCAAAGTACAAGAAACAGGAAACAGGAAAAATGTCAAGGTAATCCTTCAAGCACAGTACAAATAGCACATTCAGTAGCTTCTTCTACATGATAGGAGAACAGCTGATATCTAATGTAAGCACATATTTGCTAACATGAGAAATAGTGTAACAATGAAGGATTTAGTGGTTTTACAATTCAGTGATCACCCCCAATCAGGCCATCATCAGTTTAATCCCAGTTGCAATGGATGAATCAGCAAGATTTCATCCTTCTTCAGTTTCCCCTGATTTTTGGCAAGATACTACTGCACTGATTGTTAGAAGAGTGATAGAAGTATGATACCATCCTGGAAACAATACGTGAATCATATTACTCCCACTCACCCAGTAATCTCACACACCGAACAGGGAAGGAGACAAGACATATCTCCAGTGTCATTGTTTATCACAGTGCCTAAAGGAGAAGGAAGAAAATTTCTCACACGACACTCTGGAAAAAGCAAATTAGGAGAGAAAGTGGCGATTCAAAGGTAATAATCACTGCTATGTGATGTGAAAGCTTGGAAGAGAAGTCATGACACATTTTCGTATCAGTGGAAGCACTGCAATTTCAGTTCCATAACCATGTAAGTAGAAAGACTGAGGAGGGCCAAGGAGCTCAGAGATAACTAAATCTTCAAGAACTATTTCTATCACATGTGCCTGTGCGATTGTAATGAAACGCAGAATATTATTATCAGTTGATAATCAAGTCAGTCAGCATCAAATGGCATTGCTCTTTGTTACCAAACCAGCTATTACATATATCCCACACAGATGGAGTTAAAAGGTTTAAAAGATCATGTAGGATTGCAAAATCATCCAGAATTCAAAGTTAGGAATGTGACAATTGTGGTTTACCTTTTCTGGATTTTTTGAGATTGTGTTATTAGAGACCATATTATTTTTTCAATTTCTCCAGGGAAATCTCTGCCCCATTGGATACACCATGTGAACAATCTTCAGTTAACAAACACATCCTTTTTAATGCAGGCTTCTCAGCCTGTGGTACAGAAGCAGAACTGTCCTTTACTCTCTGGCTTTTTCATTGATATTCATGTCTACAGTTTATGAATGCATCACAAATGTTAGTGATACTATTTCAAAAAAATAATTTCAGAGAACACTGTATTATAGTTAGGCAACAGAAATATAAAGATAGTGAGGACAAAAGTTTTCACCAATCGTGAGTCATACTTTATATACCTTGAAGCAGATCTTTTCAGAATGTATGGAATTATCTATCATTTCATGTGGTCAAAGCACAATTCCCTTACATATCAAACAGTGCTCTGAGTTGTAGCCATTTCTGTAAATCAGGTCTAAAGCAGACACCTAGAAAATTGAGCATGTTCTTACTGATTCTCTAGGAAAAGACTGGTTCAAGTTATTGATCTGTTCTCACTTACAGAGTAGTGGAGTCCAGAATGGAATCCTATGGGTCAGGATCTGTTAGTTGTGAAGAACATTCTTTCTCTTACTTTGTATTCACAGCCTTATGACTTCTTTTGTCTTGGACTTCTGCTACAGCTAAGATTTCCTTCATTGTACTGAAAAAATTGGGATCTTGTTTATAAATTACTCTGTGACCATGTAGTTAAAAGAAGATATTATGCCTGTATGTGTGGTCAAACTAAGGTTGCATAAAAAATTCTAGTTTTGAATTTCAAAGCTATTAACATTTGACTTAATGAACCATAATTCCTAATTCTAATGTAATGTTTTGTGTTTTTATTTTCCATATTTTAAGACATGAATTGGAAAGAGAAAGGTGCTATATTCTGGCAAAATGTGAAATGTCAGCATCAAAATCCACTCCACCTCATTGTCCTATGTATGCTGACACTGACTGATTGTATAGAAACTGACCATTGTCTAGGTAAATCAGCACAACCATAAATAATACATTTTTATAGCAAAGGAATAACATGAGACCAGTAATTTTTACTTCCATTCAGAACTGCATTCTCCATTTCTAGTCCCAGTCTCTTTATCTTCTCCTGGAATTCTTTATTCTGAACTTAGTTTCTTTGTATGGCTACTGAAAGATTTAGCTGATATTCACCTGACAGTTGCCTTGTTGTCTTTCCTTTCACTCTTGCTTGTCTGCCTGCTGCAGTCTGGGAGCAAAGTCCTCCTGCTATGTACTTTCATTGTAAATGCAGGCAGCTACAGTTCCAAGTTGACACAAATGGCTTCCTAGCAATTGCTTCTCTGGACTTCACCAATGTATCCCAGTATCTCTTCCCTTCAAAGATCAACTCAATTCTTCTTCCTGCTCCAAGCTTTTACAATTTTGTCCCTGTTCCTCTCCGCCAGATGTATTCAAACATCCTCCGGTCTTCTGTCTGTTTTTCCTTCCTTAAAGGAGAAAATATTTCCAAACATCTTACTCTCTCTCTTCAGGTATCTGAACCTGATTTGTGTGACTAGTGGTCCCAGGACATTACAAAAATCTGGCCATTGGTTTACTTTCCAGTGCAACTCATATATATATTCCAGAAGATCTGTAAATAGATAATCTTAGAGTTTTATTATTACCATTATTCATTTTCATCATCTGCTTTCTCGTTTTACTACATTTCAGCACTGTGAAGCAGATTATATAATGTAATAAGAATGCATTCTCAATTAGATATAATCTGCATAGATAAAGAAAAGCTTGATTTCTGCCTCATGCTATAAGTTAGAGCAAAGCTGGTTCTATTAGTTCTTCAAGTCTCCACCCTGTATCATTTTACTGCAAAGAGAATAAGATGTTACATTCTGAATAATGGTGTGCCACATTGGAGTCAATGGCATATTTTGCTGTTATGCGATTATGTTTATACAGAGGTGGAAAGAACTCCCACACACAAAACCCGGTGATTAATTATTGTGGGTGCTTGATGGTATTTTATGCAGACTTTTAGAAACAAGGAAGCTATGCCGCCCCATGGTAAATCTTTATTCATTACAAAATAATACATTGTCCTAGCTCTAGAGCCTAAATAGTTTTTAATCACAGTTTCATTCAATAAGTTAAACACAAAGGTAACGTTGGACTCTATTATTAGGAGCATTAGTTATTTTGTTTACACCAACTTCAACACAGTTTAACTGAACAGTTCTTCTTACTTGATTTCCTTTGATTATTAATGGAATGTAGTGGCAATCATTAGTTTTGAAATGCTATATATTGTTAAATTGCTACATGTTATTGGGCTTCAGTGGTACTCAGTTTCTTTTGAGCAGCAGAAGTGCTTCAGTAGCTGATTCTCTGCAACAAGAAGGCCTTCTGAAGAAAGCTGAGGATAATGGAAAGCAGTGTCAGAGGTAATTGACACTTTCCCTACCTCCCTGTCTCCCTACCGAGGAACCAGCCAGCTCATCCCAGGAATGGTGGGAAAGTGCACTGATTTACTGTACATCCTGGTCAGGCCTGGTCAGAGCGAGTTCAGCAGTACCCTACCCCTTCCTTTATTCACTGTAATATTTTGTTCATTTTTTATTTTCCACAAAGCAGATGTTTTTATTAAGTCTTCCACAGTGTCACACAGGTCATTTTCTTGGGTGGTTACTGTTTATTCTAAATCCAACAATGTGTATTAGTAATATCCTTCAAACACACCTTATTTTGATCTTTCCATTATGCACTTCCTCTGCCATTGTGCTGCCTAATTACCTAAGTTTATCTTGACTAACTAAAATTATTGCTCACTTAAATAAATAGTTCCTCATTAATAAAATAGTTCCATAGCAAATTTGTCATCACACTGTTTAAGCCCTTCCTAAAACATTAATAAATGCAGGGAAGTTCTTAAAGTCTTACAGTGTTCTCCTACTAACCACCGCCATGTTGAAAACTGACCATTCTGTATTTTCTTAGCCATCTGGTGATCCACAAAACAACTGCACCTGCCTCTTGACAACTTGATAGTTTCATTCCTAGCCTCTTGTAAGGAATGCAGTCAATAGCACTTTTATAAGTCCAAATAAAGTGTATCAACTAAAATATCCTTGTTCAAAATCCATCTGACTTCTCTCAAGTGCTTTCTCAGAACTCCCAAAATGCACAAATTTAATTCAGAAAAAAATTTTGGGACGCTAGTAAGTTGCACTTATTTCCTTTTAGTAGTTGGCAATAACTGTACTGATGCAATGTTTGGCCTTTGCCACATGTATTCATGTCAGAAAAATTAATAACATTAATTGTTGCTTTAGAATCCCACTGAACCCTGACCAGTTTCTGGGATTGAAGGGAAGATAAAAACCCTTGCTGCACACTTGGCCTATCTGGGATTGGTTTGTCCAGAAGTTCTGGGTGGTAGCAGCAGTGGAGCTGATGGGCTGGAGGTTAACGAACACTTTTAGCAATTGGATGAGGTCAAAGCTCTGTGTGAAGTGAGTCCTACTACATCCCACAGAGTCTACCTTCCTGCTGCCAGAAAGACTTTAACTGATTCTGTGGAAATCCTCTCACAGCTGACCTAGCCTCTCTGCTGCCAGTTTTGTATGTCTGGGGGCTGGGAAATATTGTTGGCAGGGAGAAGACAGAGAACATAATGAAGGTAGTTAAAAGAAAGCATGATCACAAAGGGCTGATTATTTTAATGGATTTTGTAAATTAACTGCTGGTGGGAACAGGGGAAGGTAACCTGATCTTCCAAAAGGTGTAATGCTAGAAAAGTTTGATGGTAGGTTCTTAACTGCTGAGAGACAGATTACTCTTTATGGAGAACTCATTTTCCTTCCTACATCATTCAGCTATTTCCAGTCTTTTAGCTTCCAGTACATTGCACATCTCAACTCCAAAGTCTGTCTAGCATTGTACCAGCATTGTATTAAAATGGTCTGAAGAAACAGTCAATTTTTTTCTCATAAAATTTCAATGTCATTCATCAGTATGCACATTTGCTCAATAACTTTGCTAGCTATACTTACTTTATAAGTAAATCACATAGAGAATAACCTAATGTCATACAAATAATTACCAGTACATCATATATTTACTGCCAGTTCACAGTAACCATTTTTTTTTCCCCAGAAAATGTGAGAGTTACTGTGCTGTTTAATTAAGTCCAAACTTCTGAGGAAATGATAAAATATCTCTCTCTTGTCTTGGCAGAGCAGGATAGCAACACTGCCATTTTTTTTTGAGCAACAATCTAGAAATGTTTTAAACCAAAGTGTACAATCAAACCAATTTAAGGTGATAACTGGCAAGACTGAAAATCTTTTCATATGCCTGTAGTTTTGATCATATCAAGAAACATCTGCCTCTCACATTTCATGTGCTCACTATTCATGTTATGTAAATCTCCCTGAAAAGGGAAAACAGTCTTTTATTTTGTGTAAATCCAGATGATACACCAGTCAAGCTTCGTCTCCTTTGATTTCATCTAGGTCATCACTGAGTTACTTGTGGAAGCTGTTTAATACATGTGAGCCTAGCCTCTGCTATGCTGAGGGAAGCTGCACTATTAATTTATTTTGAGAATGCTTTTGGCAGGGGAACAGACTTTGAATCTGATCTTTTACAGTGATATCCAGAAGGAGCAATCCCTCTGAAGTTGTTAGTGTCAAAGCAAAGTGAATGAAAACTACTGTAGAATACAGGTGTTGACTCAGTGGCCTTTTTTATTTTTTGAATAAGGCATCTGTAGCTTAGTCATTGAGAAGCAGAATACATTAGCATTTGTTGTAATTTTTGTTGCCTCATGTTACACAGCAACAAAAATGCGTGTAGTTCTTACAGCTAGATAGTTTAAAATTAGCTTGGGAACACCTATGTAATTTGTAATCAATGACTACAGAGGATTGATGACTCTCCTTTCTCTTTTATTTTTGTTTAGCACAGTCTTCTTTCAAACAACACACAGATAGCACCTGAAAGTACAGTATCTGTTCCAAAAGAAATTCTAGACTCACTTTTTTCCTCATCTTCTTCCAAAAGAAAAAAGAATGCATATTTTTTTTACTGTGTTATGGCCTTATGTAGGACACCACCCACAGCCTCACCCTTTTTTCCCCTTCCATGAATAATCTTTTCAGAGGGCAGGGAGGGGATGGGATGGGACAAGGTGGGATGGGAAAAAAAGCGTTTCTTTCATGTTTTCTAGCAATGTTTTTGTCTATGACTATTTCCTTCTCAAGTTCTTACTCACTGTTTCTGAAATTTCCCGGTACTTTAACAATAGTATTGTTGCTACAGCTGCACTGATTGTATTTCCCTACATTCTCTCATTTTTGAGCTTGAAATGAGCCTGGTTTGTTTTTATACATGGTAACTTGGAACAGCCTATAACAACATTACAGAAAACCTTGACAATATAATTGCAATATGTGCACACACTATTTTCTCTGCTTCTTCTCTCTGACCAAAAATCTAATTTGTCAGGGATTTTTTGTTGTTGTTCTTATTTGTTTCATTTTTAATACTGCACCTGTGTTCCAGTTAGGAATGTTACAAAATGTAGGTCTTTAATAAGCATTTTAAAAAAGCGTCAGTAAAAGCTGAAGTACTTCATTTGAACAGCCATGTATCTCCAGTGTTTGTTTTTGTTGGGGCTTTTTTTGGTGTTGTTATCGGTGGTGGTTTTTTGTTATTGTTTTTAATCTCCTAATCAAGACTCCCATTTAAAATAAAATTAAAATATCAATTTTTAAAGTAATCAAAAGATGTAACATACTTTATTACTTTTATTCTGTTTTCAGACATCTTGAACTTTTCTCAACCAATACTCAAAATAAAGATTAGATTCTTACATATGCTAAAACCTGAAAGAGAACTTTTGCAATGCAAAGGATCACACCAGTGCAAGTTTCATCCCCACTCTGCTTAAGTTCATGCTTTGAACTTCAGAGCATGTTTGCTTTTGCTGGAACACCACTTAACATTCAAGAAAATAATCTCAGTAGAAAGATGCTGTATATTAAATACGTCAGTTTAAAAAGCCCTTCATTTTCTGGAGTATCAATCACCTGGAAACAAATAGGTGTATGTAATGCATGGGTACTGAAATCAGCAGTTCCCCAGCATAAAATTGCGGGTTATGGGACATTTGTTTAGACACATTAGGTAATGCTACATTACTGTCTCAAATTTAGATTGCATCAGATACCTAGGCAAGTCTTGACATACTTATATACTTTTCATTGTTTCCAGGTCTGATTAGTGCTGACAAAAGATGGCTCACTGACAGGACACAGAAATCCTCTTAACATGCAAAACCCAGACAGGATGAACTGTGGAACTGAAGTCACCAGTCTCCTTTCCTGCTTATCTGCACAAATACTCACAAATATTTTTAAGATATTGTGGTGCAGTGTGTGAATGATAGTGTTCATGTTCTGGATGCCTGTGGCAAGTAAGCCACTGAGGCAGGTCCTCACAACCTGTGACAGATGTTTTCCTTAATTATTCCATTAATTATTTAATTCCTCATGTTCTACATAATCCATCCCAATTACAATATTTTTCCTAGTGTGTGAGATATAAATAAGGCAATTAATAAATTCAGCTTTGGCACCATTTGGTTCTGTAGAAGTTTCACATACAACTTCTAGTGAATAAGATTTGTATCATTCATGGTCTCTTTTTCTGATATCCCAGCATATATTTAACCAATAAGATGCAGGAGGCAGCATGCTCAGATTCCTAACATATTAGAGAAGAAAGTAAAGTTAAAATCCAGAAGGTGAGTTTTTTGCAGCTCCCTGGTAATTGCTTTTTGGCAAATTGGGCTTGAAAGGAGAGCCAAAAAGCCCTTAGAACCAATTCTGAGAACATTATTTGTTTCAAGTTTAATCAGTGCTCTCATCATCATATGCTGTTATGCATTGTCTTGCAGATGCAGAAAAACCTTAGCATAATTAAAAAGCAGGGTTGTCTGTACAGGCCACAAAAAATTTGTCTCTCAAGTAAGTGGATGGTTAAAAAATTCCACATCTGATGTTGAAAGAAAGTGTTTGCACCAAATGAATTAGACAGGTCATCAGTCAAGGCTGTTTAATACTAGCCCAAAAAACATCCTTGCAATAAATAGGCAAATTGGACATTACTTTAAGTTAGCTTTTGCTTTAAGCGTACAAGTTTTATCTTCCTAAGGGAGTCTGTTACAACTTGTGCATCTGTTTCAGATGATATTTTCACTATATTTTATGAACACATAAGTCTCTGATTACATTACAGTAGCAAGCTACTGGATGCACGTCTATAAAAAAAGCCATGCTAGTGACTGCAATCTGAGCCCAAAAAGTTGTAAACTTTGTGAAATTTTGAGCTGTAACTCATACAAATTGCTCAGATTTTTTTTAAAATCAATAGCTTTCTCTTAATGGCATAAAAATTTACAGCTTTCCTCTGAGCAAACTAATATTTTTACTCAATTATTAAAAATTCTGAGAGTCACATGCGTTAAATTTGACTTGTAATTTGAATATCAACCAATAGTCCTGAGATTTGAGCATAACCTCATCTCTATCACGAACTCTGAGCAATTAATTTCCATATTTTTCTTGTTAATCCCTATTTTTGTGAACATGTCTGCTTTCTGGTTTCATCTAATATTAGAAGCAGAAATACAGAAATATCTCAAAGACAGTCATACAGGTTTGTTTGGAAATAATTATGCAAAAATTATTTTCCACTAAAATTTCACATCTGCATTCCCAAGAAATTTGAGAAATTTGTACTTCTTAAATTATATTCCTTAGCTATTAACCTGTCTAATACTTACCAATTGTGATAATATATGAGAATCATGCAGTAGAATAAATGTTCTTACAGAGCTTAATATTATAGGTCAAGGAGCAGGAAAGATCTTTACTAATTATTCATTCTTCCTTTTCTAGACTATGTTCTATAAACCTTATGCTAAGAAGTCCAGCAAACTACTACAAAATAAAATATAGCTCAGTGTGAATAAAAGGGCATTAGGAAGTTTCTCATTTCCACTGCTCTTTAAGGGGAATTCCAACTCTTCAGTTCATTGGGAGTTAGATATCTCGGTACTCCCCAGCATGTCTCTATGAATATTTGGGTAACTAAACAACTTTAAAGAAGGCTAATGGAAATCTTAGGGTTTGGTGTGGTATATATTTTTGCCATGTACTCAGGCAAAAACTCATGCATACAGAACAAGGAAGAAATGTCTTCTGTACTCCATATCAATGCTGAATCATTTTGATCCACAGCACAAGATGGCTCTTTTGCTCACAGAAGTGACTTGGTTAGAGTAATATCCTCCCCTTCACATTAAAAATATCTATCAACAAAAAAAAAATTTACCTAATATGTCACTTGACAGTCAAGCCAAGGCATTCCATGTGTACTTTTTTCCCCAGTGAAAATGGATTCTGAGTTACTTGATAATTACCTCTCCTTACATTGCTTTGGCACACTGTCTATAATAAATGTATGGGTTTTTTTCTCCATAAAATACATTAATGCATTTTAAATCCCTTTTACTTATAGCTTTAAAAATTGCATAACGATTTGGCTTTGAAATGCTGCAAGCTAGTGCTTTGAACATATTAGTGCTTTACCTTGGAACCTGAAAGTATCCTTAGGAAAGACTATTGTGCAGTCTGCGTTCTTGCATTCCTGCAATTACTGTATATTATATTTAATTGGAAAGAATCAATCTACATCTTATTTTTTTAAAAAAGACGTAACCAACTTTGCCAGATTTTTTTCTTTTTTTAAAGAACAGATGCAGACAGGTTGTAATTACTTTTGTAAATTGTTTGTAATGGCATTTTTGTTAAAAGAAAGTTTTCAATTTCCCAGGTCTGTGAAATGTGGAAATTTCTAGAAAAAAAAAAAAAATCAGTCTTAAGAAATATGTGTAATCGATAGTTTAAGACTCCTGCTTTGCAAACATAGCAAGCATGTGACATTCATATAACTTAACAAAGAAGAATTAAAGTGGAATATTCCTGTATCAGAGAGGATGATTATGTTTTGAAGAAGTTTGTGCAGAAAAGAGAAATATCTGTCCTGATTCTGTTGTATGTTTTTGGAATGATACTCTAGCTGTTGTTGCCAGCCTTTGGGAAGTTTGAGAGTCATCTTAATCAGCACTCTTCTGTACTTCACTACTCAGGCATCCAGTCTATGGTAGAAGACTGTTCTGACTCCATCGTTTCATCATTAGAATTCACCTTTGCCAGATTTTCTCCTATCAAACTATCTGTGTTCTATTTTACACTAAAGGGAGACAAAAGCCAGGGATGAATCTAGTCACTAGAAATCTATCTTATTAATCTCTAGCCTGTTTAAACAGGAATCTGCTTTCCAATAACCTTACCACTAGGTTTGCTTTTTTTCATGTTACCTTTCTCCCCTGTAGCAAA
This sequence comes from Centrocercus urophasianus, assembly GCF_019232065.1. Lineage (NCBI taxonomy): Eukaryota > Metazoa > Chordata > Aves > Galliformes > Phasianidae > Centrocercus > Centrocercus urophasianus. Next base: position 8,129,618 of record NW_024885088.1, on the reverse strand, counting down.
GAACAGACTAGAATTTACGCATACCACAGAGGTAGGTCTCTCAGAGCAGCTTGTGATACGCAAAATGAAAAAATAATCTTTAGAGCATGCCTATTTTGGGAGAAAAGAATCATCAATCTGTTATCATTATCAAAAACCTCAGAACCCATTGGTGTTTTGATATCTACATTTTTCTTTATGAAAATCAATTTGACTGAAAATCCCGCTTTTCTCCTATCCTTCCTTTTTTATTATGAAAGAATAGAAGGGCATCAAGGGTGGTCAGACATGGTAGTGATTATATTTTTACGTGCCATCAACAAAAATCAGCTCTTTTTTTCTGGAAAGAGAAAGTCTGAAAGTAGGAACAGTCAAGAAAACTCCTATGCTTTCTGTAATACTGAAAATATCCTTAGACCCCCCTACTGGAGCCAAAATGAATATGAAGAAAAAGCTTTACTCATCGCAAACATTGCCAAACTATCTGCAGCCCAGCAGAGAGCTAGCTCACCATCAGTGAGTACTTAACTACTTAAAGCACTAGTTGCCATTATACATGAATACAACTTAGCAAATCAGCTTAATTATTTTTTCCCTTACTAAAGAAATGTATTTTTAGCACAATGATTCTCTCTGAGAATTTTGTGGCACCCACTTCAAGAGAGTTTGGTAAGAAAAATATCCCCTGACAGATGAGATGAAACTTGAACTTATTCTTATACAGATCCTTTATATCCCTTTCCACTCCATATCTGATTTAGATTTCCCCTTGGCCACATCAGGCAGTCATAAGATGAAAAGAGAAACAAGGTTATATCTCTTTCACTAACTATTTGTCTAGTCTAACTGGCTACCCTAATGAAAAGGATGCCTTGAGGAGCAGCCAGGAACACGCCTTCTCTGGGTCCTGGCTGCTTTAGAGCCATATGAATACACCAGATCCAGCCAGCCCATGCCTGCTGGCAAATGAACGTACTGGTTTATTTATACATGGAATGAAGAAAGCAGTTTCATATATTTCGCACAATTTCTTTTGGACATACCCGAGGGAAAGATTTCAGGTAGAAAATACTGCATAGGAGATTTTAGCTTGAGGAAGGCTTGGAAATTGTTGTTAATATAAACTACAAGCAATGCAGTGCAATGATTTCAGAGGGTTGTTTCTTTCTTTTTAACATGCAGATCTAATTCAGATATGTTTATGGTAGTGATGTGGTATGACAACTGGATAAAAGACTCATCTTTCTTTCCACAACACCTGGCACAGATCAGGTTTTCAATAATTCCTGCTCCAATACTGTCAAGACTGGACTCATCTTCAAAGTTTTCATTAAGCCCTTGTTTCCCTTCATTATGATCATGGAATATGTTACTTGCTGTATCTCAATTTTGTAGCAGAAAGCATGAAATTGGAACAGTAGAAAATGAAGTGATATAGTATCAGAGTAAAGACTAAATGGAGAGGGAATGTTACATGCAGAAAACATTCACAGAAGAGTGCAGAGACTTTGGAATAACAAGAAATGTTTTTAAACTAGTTTGAAATATTCAAATACATAACAAAATATATTCTAATAATTAGCCAAAGGTAAACATACCTATTCAGGGAAAAAAAAAAAAAAAAAAAAAAAAAAAAAAGAAAGGAAAAATAAGTACATATCAATAACACAAGGGTGAGTGAGTAATTTATAGTTGTCATGCTGTATACCTTAAGTAACATTAAATTTGTATTAAGTAGTTCTAGTTTATAACCCACTGCAATTTTCTCCTTTGTTTTGGAAGAGGTGAGTGTTTTATGCCCACCCATCACCTAGGATTTAAATGCTTTTGGACAGCTGAAAAAGCAATTATGAAGTCCTTTATAAAATTCAGTTTTTTTGACACTTATTTGGAGTCCTAATGTAATCTAAAATTCTTTTTTAAGGTACAAATTTTACTATTCCCACACAACTTTTCAATTAGAATCAACATCTCTTTCCAGACCTAGCCTCCTTTTGGCTCAGATATCTCAAAGTTTGCTTCTGAAAGCTTAGGTGATACAAGAAATAGTACTTCCAACTATTTAACTTTTGGACTAACCCCAAGTAGCAAAGAAATAAAACTACCACTTGGAATACTGATGAAATTTAGGGTGGGAGCACTGCTATGGAGTTATTATCAGATTTTGTTCTTAAGTCTGCATGCAGTAAACATTGTAATGTTTATATACTTTTAAACAGAATAAAATCAGAAATAAACTATTAAAAAAAAAAAAGCGTTCATGTTACTCAAAGCATCTCAAACATGAGGGATTAGAAAATAATAGTAGACTTGCTCATATTAGGGCTGAATGTACATATAAACCATAGTATCTCTGTGAGGAAACAGACTTTCTGTCTGCTATTATTGCATGTCTAATTAAGTACAGACTTTTGGCTACCAAAACATTTTTCCAGAACTATCAAGATGTAGAACCTAAACAAGTGAAATAAAGCCATGAATGGATAAATACTGTTGCACTGTCTGACAGTAAACCTTGGAAACCTCTGCATGGAGGTCAGCCCAGCTCTTCCATATTAGCTGTTTTTCAGCTACTCTAACAACCTCTTACTTGACTGTCCTGGGAATACCATCTCTAAACAAGAGTTACTTTCACTTTCATGTACTCAAGAAGATCAATTGAATGCATCTTTTGAGTTTACCAAAGTCTCATTTAAAAATGTATATTTGTACCAAGCAGACAGTCAGTCAAGTGTCTCTCAGTCCACCCACCTGCTAAAAAGACAGAAGGATTAAAAAGTGGCAGAGTGAATGAACAAAAAATCAGGATCTGTAGTACTGAAGGCTGAGGGGCTGCTCCCTAGCTAAGCGTCCATGACGGCAAGTACCCTCATTTTTTCTCTTTCATGGACTGACGTCACATAACAGGCTGTACCCTGTGACTCTGACAAAGAGCCATCAGCGAGTACAGCGTTGCCTGGTAGAGCCACCTGTGATCCTGTTCATTTTTGACAGTGAGACTTTGCACACTGTATTCATGCACGATTTCCGGACACATATTTTGATCCATAGGCAATGCAGATCAAATAATTTACAACACAATTTTCTGCAAGTCTTATCTTCACTTATGCTTTGCCTATGGCCCTTTAGGCATATCTGATTTACAGATGAAGCTGGAAGAGTTTTTGTGGAGATTTTCAGTGAAGAGGAAATGGTAGAGATTCTGTATGGAAATGCGGGAAGCAGGGTGCTGCTGAAAGGGCATGTTATGTACTAAGAACTGACATATATTGAAGGAAACAATTTATGTACATTTTAATGGTACTATAAAATTCTAAACACAAGCTACTGGCAACTTACCTATTGTATTTTCATAGAACTAGAGTACTCACACAACGTGCAGTAAATCCCTTTCCTGGCTGACAAGTAAGCACCTTAATTCCACAAAATATTTTGAAATGCTCTTTGTGCCGTCTTCCTCAATCTCTCACTGTACAACAAGGAGAGCCTAAGGTAACAAAAATGCTGATTAGGTCTCCAGAAGTTGATTACCACCATTGGCAGATGAGAGTACTTCTTATGGAAGTAAATGAAGGAGTAAAATGGCTCAGAAAACTGATCCATACCTTTTTCAGAAACTAAAAAGAAGCCAAGGCAAAAAAACTTGAAGTTCTGGAAATGGCAGTGGAAAGCCCAGTCTTACAAGATTCTCACTGAGGTTTCCACAAGGAAGAGGCTTATTGTAATAGATGGACTTGATTTTGCAGAGGGATGTCTGAAATGAAATAGGCAGAACCTCAGACAGGAGACATAGTTCTCTAAACCACATGACATAATGACTATTAGGATAGTTTATGCAAATTGGCAAGCCAGGGAGATACTTAGTGATTACATTGAGAAGAATTCCAAGTGTGCCATTATAAGAAATGAAATTATAGTAGCAACTTGCAGTGCTGTAAAAATCTTGTTTTCTTGCTAGTTAGCCTTGATGTCCTTGTAGACCTTGATTGATGTCCTTGTAGACCTTGCTACGGTTTTGTTCTATTGCACAGTTTCTCATATGTCAGTGACTATTATTGTTCATTAATGAAATATAACAATAAATAGCTGCTTCTAAACTCTTCATTTCCAAACTGTTACCCTAGATTATTGTGTTCTTTAGAATGAGGTAATTTCTCATTTTTACATGGCTTTCACAATTAGATAGAGAACAAGTTTCAATGAAATTTTAGATGAAAGCTTTTCTTGCTTGTTCTGTGATGGACTGAGCACTTCATCACATCTCAAACTCTCAGTCTTCATGAATAAGAAAGTGGTAAATAAATACCTGCTCATGAAGTTTGGATTTCCTCTGTATCCAGAAGACACCAGCAAAACAGTCAAAAATATCGAGCTCATTGAACTTTTAATACATGTGTCCAGTACAAGTGTGAAATTAGATGGAAGATTAGTTTTATTAATCTTGTAAATGCAGAAAAAAGAGAAGAGTATTCTCACATCCTCTTATTTCTGAACAACAGGCCCAAAGTGAATTTTTAATACAAAGGTACTAAATCATGCTTTTCAATGTTTTTTCTATCTTGACATTATATATCACTGTAAACATTTACATTTACATATACATATATTGAATCCTTCTCCAATATCCCTATCAAGTAAGGCTCCTAGCAAGCTTAAAGGAACATGCAGAATACTAGGGAAACTGTGTAGGCTAAATCCCTAAAACAATAGCTAGAAAGAAGGGCGGTCCTCTGAGTTCAGTTTTCACTTCTTCCATTTAGTCATTTGATGATCTTGGACAAGTAATATGACCTTCTGGCATTTTGATGAAGCCAACTGTAAAGTAGTGTAAAAACCTAGCATGGGAGATTACATGTTGCAATACACAAAAAAACCCACAGAGTTTGATAGAAGCCCCAAAATGCATTCTATGCTCATCAGAAATGTCCTAGATAAAGCAATGCACTAATAAGTGTTTGTTTGTGTATGTAGAGATCAAACTTGGAAGAACAGTTATTCTTTGAAGGTATTTGCCAAAACTTACTGAGCTACTTCCTGCAGTGCTACTTTTCTAGAGTTCTTCCCTGCCAGACTGAGTTATAAGCACAATTTAAAAAATAATAATATTAAAAAGATATATGTATCTGCCACCAGACTTTCAGCTGATTCCAATTTTTCAAAGCTTGGGAATCAGAATAGCTATTTCAGAGGACGGGTTCTGATCCTAGTCTGCAGGCAAAGTTTTGACGTTTGAGGAGTCCCTCTGTTTTGACTTTGTTTTGTTTTGTTTTTTGTTTTATAATGTCTGTGAGGTGAGTCCAAGGCCAGACTGATGTTTGCATCAGGAAAACGGAAAGATGAAGAGAGAAAGAATGGCCTCAGCCCTAAAATAGCACACTGTAAAGGGTGTTTTACTTGGAGCTTTCTTTCGGCTGACATCAGTCAGGGAAAAAAAAAAAAAAAGATTTTAGTTCAAAAGTGTAAAACTAAAACAGAGCATTTAAGGTCAGATATAACACTCAAATGATGTTCCACCTGAAAGAGAAGCTTAATGTTTTTTTCGATTTCAGAAACGTTGGGTTTATTTTGCTGTCATTGACCATGGATAAGAAAATGAAGACACACAATATAACACATACGCAAAAAAAATAAAAGTAACAGATGAGCAAACCGCAGCTGCTGGATTCTTTTGTTCATTATGAGTTTGAAATTGCAGGAAAATACAGTTTTGAAGAGTGGATGTGAAGCTAAACTGCTAATAATTTCTGATGTTCAAATCCAGTGCCAATGGGAATTGTCTGGTAAGGCAAATAATTCTTTCGCATAATGTATAGAGAACAGATCATTCTCTTTTATTTTATTTTACTTTTTTTCCTCCAAAAGCTAGTTTAACTGATGAAGTTTCTTATACCATGACTTACAAACCAAAGTAAGTTTTTGTTATGTGCTTTCAGCAAGCAAGAGAACATAGCAAGTGTAGAAGCTACATAGTTAGAGCTATACTCTTCAGTGAGAAATAGTCTTGTCCAAATCAATGCTTGTAATGATGCATCTTACATATACACTCTTCTCAGAAAATTCAGTGAAATTACCTTGTCAACCTGACCAGGCAACTCCCTTCTTCTGACAAATTCAGATTTATGTTTTGTTGGCAGTTTGGCAGTGATTGGCAATTTGCATGTGAAACATCACATAAATGTTAGTACTGAACATGCTCCCTCAGAGCACTTGGATGTGCAGGGAAACAATGCCAGCATCAAGTACGTTAAGGGAAGAATGCAAGTAGGCCAAGTGTTGATACCACTTAGTGATGAATTTGGAGGATTTGTTATTTATTCATTCCAGTTGTTTATGCTTTTATGCAAGAAGAGATCATTTTCAACCCTAAATTTCTTCATAGACGTATCCCAGCAGTATAAGTATGCCGGAACTAGTGCTCTCAAAACAATATCAGATGAGCACCTTCTTATAAAAACGAATACTAATTCTACGCTACTTATAAATGGGGGAAAAAAAAAGTGGTAAAGGAAAGGAAAAACAAGGCTTTTCTTCAGGCAGGTTTGCACATGCTTAGCCTGCTTTTCTGTTCTGGTTTTATGGCAGGAAAAAAAATACTGAAACATAAAGCATTGTGGGTTGTATGGAAAATTTGACTCAGATCAAATGCCTGGCCAACACCACAAAATGGACTGTAGACAAATCTGATAATTAGAAAAAGCAGTGAATAGCAAAATATTTTTGACTCATGCTATATCAGACAGACTCAGAAAATCCTCAGAGGCAACAAAACCGGATTTCATTCCCCACAGCTTATTACAGCTTCATGCTACAGTTCTGCCACTGGTTTCAGAGGTATTCTACTGGTATAATACTGAAGCAGGGAAATAAATCCTGTTCACCTTATTCTTTTATGACCATTCACTTTCACAGATACTTACTCAAGCTTCACAAACAATCAGATAAACCAGGAGTGACTGCATTTACATCAGTTCTGCACAACTACATCAGAGGTATAGTAAACATCATGACCATCTCACAAAGGATACCATATACGGCTAAGTATTTCCAGTGCCTGTTTTTCATCTACAGCAGCCTCTGCCACTGCCAAAAGGCAAGCAGGTTGTAAAGGCTGGAAGGTAAAGTGATAAGTGCTGGAAAGGAGAAAACTCTCGCCAGAAAGTAATCAAATAAGAGCATGGAGACGATAATAATAACATTTGTGTAAGAGCCTTTTGTTACTGGATTTCTCCAATGCACTGAAGCTGTTCTCAGGGACCCAATCCACTGGAGGCTCTTAGAGGTTGTTCTAGTGTCAGTACTGTAGCAGCTTCAGATGGTGTATACAACATATAATATATTTTGATTCTGTACTCCCATAGTGGTGTGGTTGACACAGTGAAAGGAAAGGATGCCATTCAGAGGGACCTCAACAGACTTGAAACGTGGGCCCAGGTGAATCTAATGAGGTTCAACACAGCAATGTGCAAGGTTTTGCACTTGGGCAGGAGGAATCCCAGGCATCCATACAGACTGGTAGAAGCAGATCTTGAGAGCAGCCCTGCAGAGAAGGACCTGGGGGTCTTGATGGATGAAAAACTTAACATGAACCAGCAGTATGCTCTTGCAGCTTGGAAAGCAAATGGTATCCTGGGCTCCATCAGAAGAGGGGTGGCCAGCAGGGACAGGCAGGTGATTGTTCCCCTCTACTCTGCTCTTGTGAGGCCCCACCTGGAGTACTGCGTCCAGGTCTGGAGCCCCCAGTACAAAAACAACAGTGGGCTGTTAGAGAGAGTCAAGAAGAGGGCCACAAAGATTATCAGAGGGCTGAAGCACCTCCCCTACAAAGACAGACTGAGGGAGCTGGGCTTGTTATCTCTGGATAAGAGAAGGCTGCAGGGTGACATCATTGCAGCCTTTCAGTACCTAAAGAGAGCCTGTAAACAGGAGGGGAGTAACTCCCTGAAAGGGTAGATAACAGCAGGAAAAGGGGAAAAGATTTTAAGTTGAAGGAGGGAAGATTAAGGTTGGATGTCAGGGGGAAGTTCTTTACTATGAGAGTGGTGAGGTGCTGGAATAGGCTGCCCAGAGAGGCTGTGGATGCCCTGTCCCTGGAAGTGTTCAAGGCCTAGATGGGGCCCTGACAGCCTGGTCCAGTGTTAAATGTGGAGATTGGTGGTGCTGCCTGTGGTGGGAAAGTTGGAGCTTCATGATCCTTGAGGTTCATTCCAATCCGGGCCATTCTGTGATTCTGTGTTTCTGTGGTTCTTTCAAGACTTCAATTCAGAGCATGTTGTCTACAGTCAACCAGTGTTATTTCCATCTGATCTAACCTGAAGTAGGCACCTATATCAGGTTATGTAATAGCTGAATAGTTTCCATTTAAATACAAACAAACAAACAAACAAATAAAAGTGTTTTTCATCAGCTGATATCAGAAATGTATTTTTATTTCTATTTCTGATTTTTCTCAGTTACATAACAAAGATGTTGTCAGTTATTTGGTTGTGTCTCAGCTAATATTTTAGTTAATGACTCTGCTCTAACAGATTATTGAAAATTGACTAAATTTTAATGTGTACAAGCAAATCATGATCGTGCACTTATATTCTCTGGTGGATAAGTGTGGGCATAGTGGTGCACCTCAAGATTTAGGGATCTTTTGTACATGTTCTCCTATACAAGTAGAGCTGAAATTGAAAGCATTTCACTACTATCAGACTGCCCATGTTTAAAAATCAAAAGACATCATGGAAAGGATATGATTTTGAATTAGCGTTCTGTTGAAAGTGCAATTTTATCTACTGACAGCTTGACTGCATAGATACTCCATGCAGGTGAAAGGGAGCCAGTTCAAGTGATGGAGGTTTGGGTTCCAGCTCACTGTGGGCTGCTCATATACGGTCTCAGTAGAAGGCTACACTTATTCTCAGTGTAAGTGTTTATTTTTTTAATGTAATCATACACACACACATTTCTATATAAAAATTATATACATACACAATATAAAAAATCTGATTTTCATTCATGCATGAAGTACATCTTACAAAAACAGGGAAATTACAGAGCAATAACTTTTATTCTGCCAACGTCTGATGTGTAGAACTATTACAGAGCTAGAAATAAAGGTAGTCCAAGATTTAGACATCTATTTAAACAAACTGACTGTGCTATTAAATGAACAAAGCTGTTTAACTTCATTCTGATTTGGATCAGAATGTAAATTTGAAAATTCGGTATGAAAGAGAAACAAATAACAGAAGAGATATTGGAAAAAGTAAAGTATAAAGTCTGAAAACACTCTCTGAATGAAAGCAGTCCAGATTTATGTTCTTCATGTAACTTCCAAAAAACTCATTGAAGTCACTGAAATGATGGGAGTTTTTTCACTTAAGTCACTGAAATTTGGATAAAACACATAACACTCTATTAGCTTCTATAAAATGCTTTAAAAATAAATGAGGTAAGGAAAATTGTTAGTTACTGAGCTTTTTTTGCTTTTCTGTTTTAGTGTCAGAAGTGAGGAATGAATTTCTATGTCAAGAAGTGTTTTATTAACATATGTGAGGAGTAGATGGAAGCAATGGTTTTAAAAAGCAGGGACATTATACTGTTCTGGAATCAGGGATTACAGTACAGAAAGTAGTCTCCTTCTAACTGGGTGGTCGAATTGTAGGAAATTTTATAAATGAGAGTAGAAAAACTAGGCTAATTTCCACTGATGATTTGGTTCTATGGCATCTTTCAGGAGATTAGGATCTTATAAAAGAGAAAAAAAAAAATGCAAACATTACTGTACTATTCAGACTCTTGAAATATTACTGCCTTTTACCTTTAGGTTTTGTATTTTGCAGATCTGCAGCTACTGATATGTTAAAGATAAAAACAGGAAGGGAAAAAAAATACAGCTTTTGTAGACCCCTTATCCTCAGAAATCCACTTCTTTCTGGTATGTATCTGCATGCCAAAATGGCAATGATAACTGTAAAAGAGTTCTCAACCTAGTTTTAAAGGTAGTAAAGAGGTTAGCGGAAATACTGAGACTTTTTCTCATTCTGTTTTGTTTCCTCACTTCTTAAACTGAAACCTTTTAACCTCAACACAGCTTCAAGTATGTGTCAGCTGCAGAAGTACTTCATCTAGTCTGTGTGCACTCTATTTCAGTTAATGAATAGATACATGACAGTATTAATCTGCACACTAGGTACTTCTTAATACTGATCACAGAGACTGAAAAGCTCTGCTCGTAATAACCGTAACAGTAATTCCTTTGAATAAACTAAGAAAACTAAAATCAGTACTCTAAATATATATTCTATGATGGATGCTCCAAAAGTAAGTGTCCTATGTTACTATATTGGCCCATGATGTCAGAGGTGGATGTTGGTGGTATGGAAGTAGAGGTAGAATCTTCCTACAAGTATTCCATTACATTTTTTTGCTGTATGACAGATGACAGCAGAGGGGCAATCTGACAAAATGGCATCTGATATAGAATCATAGAATCACCAAGGTTAGAAAAAACCTGCAAGATCATCTAGTCCAACTGACCACCTGTCACTAATATTTCCCAACTAAATCACATCCCTTAATACAACATTTAAGCGTCTCCTGGATACCTTCAGGGATGGTGACTCAAATTCCTAGGTGGGCATGGAAGAGTGTATGAAGCAAAGCTGTGAAACTGAAAATGCGGAAAAAATGGCATCCATTGATATTCATTAATACTTGCTGAATGTTTAGGGAGACCAAACAGTGAATATTAGTATAGCGAGGTGGTGCATGGTTCATTTCAGCAATGGTGGCAGTAATGTGAAAGACAAGCCATGTTCTGAATGACCATGCACAGCTGTCACACCACAAAATGAATAGCATCTTGATCAGCTCATCTGCATGAATTAGTGGTGACTATGTTGAAGGATAGTAGTGGTCTTCTCATCAATCCTCCAGATTAGGGGAATAGGGAGGGAAAGGACTGACAGAATTTTAAAAAATCAACAAATGACTAAGGAAGTGGTGTTGGGAACAGGGCTTTGACTACTTCTGTCATGGAAATAATTTTGAAAAAACTGGTCTTCTGGGGGAGGATGGAGTTTATCTGTCAGACAAGGAGAAGACTATCTTTGACAGCAAGCTTTCCAATGAAATCATAAGGGCTTTTAAACTAGAATTGCCAAAGGAGGGGATCCTCAAACCATCCGACTTCATGGCCATGGAATATGATCACAGACCAGTAAGACAGCACTTAAGGTAAATCATCCTCAATGGGAGCCCAATTCAAGTGCCTGTACACCAATTCATGTAGCATGGGGAACAAGCAGGAGAAGTTGCAAGCATGTGTATGCCCACAGGACTATGATGTCACTGGCTTTACTGAGACATGGGGGATGATTCTCATGACTAGAATGTAGGAATAGATGGTTATAAAATCTTTTGGAAAGACAGGCAGGGAAGAAGAGGAGGAGCTGTTGCCCCCACCCTGGCAGGGGACTACCTGGAGTCTATGGAGCTCCACCTGGGATAGCTGAAAGACAGGTTATGGCTTATTGTTAAAGGAAAGGCAGGAGAAGGAGACATCATAATGGGGGTCTGCTACAGGCCGCCTGATCAGGAAGACCAGGTGGTCAAGCACAGATATAGGTTTAAATTTTAATCCTCAAATGGCTTTGCTAGAGCATCATAATTTTAACTGACAGATACACTTGATTTCACAGAAGAGTCAAATACCACCCATATCTTCTCAGGTGGTCCTTTCTTGCATTATAAAGCAAAACCACGCAAAAACCATATACCTATTTTACTCGTGTTGCTACTTTTTTGCTGCACTTTTTTTAATGCTTGCTGTCATTTGGATTGTGATTCTGTGACCTATGTAAAATGAATTGTTCCATGTTCCGTGTGCCCAGCTGTTGCTTGCCTAATCTCAACAGAGCTTTGAGTTATCCTGAATACCTGTCATCCTAGATCATCTTAGAGGAAATGGGGTTATGAAGTACACAAGAGCTTTGCATGAAGGTGTGTGTTTTCCTAGAAATTTTTGAAATGCATAGGAACCCTGACATCTGGTTCTACAAAGCCCAGCTCCTCTGGAAATTGAACAAGTACAAACGCCAGAAGTTATGGAAATGATAGCACACATCTATCCAAATAGTTAAAACTAATGGTAGAAGTTTTTTTGCCCTTCCTATGTTTTGTTTGTGTACCAGATATTTGCAAAAAGGCTAAACAAAAAGCTATTAATAGAATCATAGAATCATTTGAGTTGGAAGGGACCTTTAAAGGTCATTTAATCCCACTGCCCTGAAATGAACAGGAACAGGACTGCTCCGCAGTCTTTCCTTGAACAGATGCGGGGCTGACAGGTCAGTAGTTCCCTGGGTCATCTTTTCTACCTTTCTTAAAAATGAGTGTGACATTGCCTTTTTTCTAGTTAGAAGGTACTTCACCTGACTACCATGATTCGATATTTCAAAATGTCTTTGAGAGTGGATTTTTAACTACATCAGCCAATTCTCTCAGGACTCTGGCATCCATCTCATCACAACGCACAAGACTTATGGATGTTGAGGTTATTCAGGCTGTTGCGAACTTGCTCTTTGCTTACAGCATTGTGAACATTACCTTATCAGTCCCTACCTTCTGAACGATCTGCTCGAGATGTATGTGAAGAGCAGTTGCCAGACAATCCTTTTCCATTGTTTGTGACCACTTGGCAAAGACGTTATCAGTAGCATTTAGAGTTCAAGCTCATGTATTTGTGCGTTAATTTAAGGAAATTCTTACAACTGACATCCTGCAACATTTTGTCTCTTTTACTGATACAATACTACAGCCCATGGGTATCCAACCTTTTGGCTTGCCTAGGCTTCGTGAAGTGGAAAGGAATGTCCTGGCCTCTTCATATATATAATATAGTTAACACATATAAGTAACAAAACTTCTAATACATATATATTTTTTACCAAAAGACAAAAGAAACAGAGCAGCAAAACATAGAACTAGAGGGATATTCAATCCTGTTTCTGTGAAACTCACTAGACTAAAGCATCATCCTGGTTTGATGGCAATTCTTAGTGAGTTGTCAAGGTGTTCTTCAGGTATTTTTGATGAATTTTTACTATTCCTGTCCTTTATCCTTGAAAATATTCATTCAAAAATATGCGTACTGCCAAAAAGCAATGACATGAATAAGGCATGATTGTGAAGAGAGAGATATTTTGCTCTGGTAAGATAGGGGTTATATAAGTGTGGTAAATAGACACGATTGAAGTTTTGAGTTGAATGTCTGATTGCAACCCTACACATTCCATTTAAAAATTCACAGGTAATATATTTATACTGACTGAAAATGAAATCACAAATGTACCAAAATCACAAATATACCAATATACTGATAATTTTTTCATCAATCTTGAAACTTGTTCTCACATGTTCCTTTATCAAAACAGAAGCAAAAAACTTTTCACTATGTATCAGTTTTATTGTGCACTGATCATTTTTTGAGTTATTTCATTTACCTACCTGGTTATTCACATTACTCTACAACATCCTCACAGTTAACTTCCATTTTGTGTTTTCAGTTATACTTCGAGGTCAGAGTCCAATTTATTAGCTTGCTCTAAAAATAAATTGAAAACATTTGGAGGCTGGAGCCTTTCAAATTTGTGCTCCATGATTATGGAATCAACTTCTTATTCATATTCAGAAATCAGAATCTGATTTGATTTTTGAATCAAAACTGAAAAGGAATGTGTTTGATGCTGGATTTAATTATGCCAGATACATGAAATTTACTAGGATATTCTTCTGACCAATGCTCTAGAAAAACTACGAAAGGTAATTACTTTATTTTTGTGATTAGTTGATTGTCAGACCTTTGAAAATACAGAGCAATCCAGAAATATCAAGGTTTATTTGCATAAGGCTAAATTTATGTGGAAGGAGGTAGAGAAATGAGGTATAAGAATCCTGATGCATAAAAATTGCATGAAATATAGCCCCTTAGTACATAGATGGAAAAGTCTCTGTAATCCTAGGTCATTCTGACACAAAATCAGAGTGTCTGTACAAATAAAACCAATATATCAAACCTTAGCAAAATCTTGCCCTAGATTCTTATCATGTTTGCTACCTTCACCCCTACTGACTTCTACTCTCAGAAGATTTCCTGCCTTCTTGTTTTTCTCCTTAATTGTCCTGTTTTTCTGTTGGTACAGAAATTTAATATTATTTCCATTGCTACAGAACTGAATATTATTGAGCTTCTGTAAAGTCTTGCATCTGAATCTAATCCACTCAAGCACTGACTTCCAATTTTGGGATAATTTTTTCATTTTAGAAGTTAGTGTACAAGATATTATTGTTAACCATTTCGGGGTTGGTTTTTTTTGTTGTTGTTGTTTTCTTTTGTTTTGGCTTGTTTTTTTTGAGAATAATTCCATCCTCAGGAGTTGATAATCCTCAGTGTGGGAGTTGGTGAGCCTTCAGAGGGACAGAAAAGAGAAAGAACAGTGTCACTTGCATGACCTCATTGCATTGGAAAGAAACAGGGTTTTAAAATGAATGTCCAAAGGCTAATTAAAATGGATCAGGTAATGATAATTATGTGATTATATGAAAGGGAATCCCCAACCCAGCACTGCAATTGCAGCGAGGGACCTGCATCAAGCTTTCCATCTTCTTGTAAGACAGGAAGTGAAGAGGATGATAAATAATTCCAGTATGCTGTTTACCTCCATTTCTGCTAGCCTAGTTCCAGGTATTAATGTTCAAACAAATTTTTCTTTCAGAGTAAAACACTTACCCTAGATCTCTTTCAGTGCAGCGATATTTCTTAGCCTGGAGAATAAATACTTCAGGTTCTTTCAGAAAGCAGTCCCTCAAAAGGAAAGAGTGATTGTATCTGACAGAGAGCAATGCTGAATAGAAACATTGCATGTATATAATAAAAGAAACAGTTGTCACTAGGCTAGACTAACTTTGCAAAATTACAAAATGGCATCACACACACCTTACTGAGAGTATACCAGAGTATAAGCTGAGCTCACTGAATTCTCTGAACTACTTTTTCATTTTCCATGTGAAAACATCTCTGCCCATTGCTACCATCATCCTACAGCAGCTGGCAGTAGGAGAGGAGAAGAGGCAGAACCCTTTCAGAGGACGTATGATATACTTTTGCTAAGAACACAGCCTCAGTTTTTCACCCCTCAGTTTTTCAGTGCTTTTTTCTCAGCTAGAGACAAAAAGTCTCACTGTCCCCATTATTTCTTTTAAGTTTGATGTGAACTTTAAAAGTTTGTGTTTTCAAAATAATATTTCACTTGTAATCTACCAGCAGAAAAAAATAAACAACATAATAAACCAAAACAAAACAAAAAAACCCTACTCTTGAACATTAATGTACTATCCTTTGGTAGGAGATAACTGCTGTCTATGCAACAGAACTCTCTAACCAGGACAGAAAACAGGGAAGAATTAAAAAATAATTCTTACATTCTACTACATATTTCTGAAGCATTCACTCACCCATAAGAAGTGTGTTTTTCTTCACACTCTTGTCTCAACAAGACCTATAGGAATAAGCTGAATGAGATGGCTGGAATGCTAAAAACATTTAGTCATGGAAGAATTTGTCAGTTATAATTCATAAAGAGAAAAAGTGAAAAGAACCCATGGGAAAAGCACTAGACTGAACTGTGCATTGTTTTTTTTGCTAAACTCTACATGCAGCTAGACTCTGCAGATGTCAAAGAAGTAAACAGTAAGAGGTACTGTTCCAAGACAGCAGAATCAAAGGCAGAAGTATATTTTCCTCCTACGAAGCCATGATAGATGGATGTTTATACATAGTGTGTACACCCTATTTCTTAATGACTCATCAGTGATGCTAGTCACTGGAGTATAACAAGAATGTCAGCAGAAGGTTGACAATGTGTTTTCATAAAATCTTGCTGAACCTTGTTTTCCTTGCTACCATCTTGTGACATACGATTTTGAGAGATGGAAGGGGTAGCTTTCACCTGCAACTGACTTGCAGTGATGACAATTCATCCCCTTGCAGTCATATGGCGATTGATGTGCCTTATAACATAAGTCACACATCTGACATACACGAACAGCATTGAAACCATGTAATTTAGTGTGTATCTATTGTATATGTAAGTATATGCTTATGTTTGCATATTGTTACCTAAGTATATATCATACTCATTATACACTTTGAAGTAGATATATACGAAGAGATACTAAGCTTTTAAATTGGAGTGAGCTGTGGCAAAATGGAGAAAAGGTAAGCAGTAGGCAGGTCTTTGATTTGACTTCCTGGTGAAGGAACCAACAGAGCACTCAATCCCTTTGCCTCTTCTTGCCCTGAGCTCACTGCAGTCAGAAGTATATCCTGACTCAGGCATATGATTCATTCTGTATGTGCCATCTGGTAGAACTTAATTGTAAATGCAACAGTCCAAGTTACTACAGAGTTTACAACATGGCCTAAAGTGCTGATCTGTACTATTTTTACTCCCTTTTCTTCCCCCTCATGGAATGTTACAAAAGTTCTCAGGAGCCTGAAGACAATAACTCATCACTAAGCTTACTGGAAATAAGCAAGCAACTTAAAGCACAGGTATTATCCCACTCCCAAATACCTGGCAAAGACTCCATTTCTCTTTATGTTTCCTTTAAGGACAGCTAAGATTTAAAACCAGATCAAAGATTTCTCAAAGGAAAAATTAAGGCCCCACCCTAATTCATCACAATAAAACTACCCTGTTTAGACAGTGTAATTCACCCTGTTTAGACAGGCTAATTTCCTTTCATTCCATTTCTGAAGACTTCCAAAGGGAAAACAACAGCAGTTAGTGTGCCAGAGTAGAAGATGTACCTGCAGGATAAGTAAGGCAATGAGTCCTCCTAAGTAATTGAGATGTCTTATGATATTGCATTTCTTTTTACAAAAGCTAGCATACATCGTAACCCAGAATTCACATTAATCTATCAAACCAAGAACCTAGAGATCTTATGAGCCAAATCCAACATCCATAGAAAGAAACAAAATCCTCTCCATGACCTCCTGGATACAGAGTATTGAACGAGTATTAACATTCTCTTCAATATATGATCTTACTGGAGAAAAAGAATAGCAAAATACTTGCACAGAATACTGTGCTAGAGCACACTGCAACTTTCTAGTTATTGATCCAGTCTCTCAGATTCTGCATTTTACCTCAATTGCTGGATTAAGATCTGTCCTTAAACGAGGAGTCTGCTCTACTCTGCTTAATTTTCAAGTATTTTGAGTTTGGCATCAGTTCTCACTAGCTGGGGCTCATTAGACAGGATCAAAGAACGGCGTGAGCTATGGTAACCACAGCCTAACCACAGGTAATCTCTGGAGCAGTCCACATTGTTCCCTAGCTAGCTGATGCTTTGAGCCTCCATCTGGAGCTCTTTGCTCCTCCTCTACTTTGAGACTGTCAGACTGTCATTTTACACCAGACTTCTTTGCTCTCTGATTCCTGCTTCATTTGCTACATTTCCCATTTCTGCCTTGACTCTGAACCTAAATATTGTGAAGTAATGGTTCTTCTTCCTTTCGTGACTTATTTCTCATTCCCTCTTTTCTGATGACACCAGCACACAATGGCTTTAGTATTTCAAACCACTACTGTGTGTTTGCCAGGAAGCTTGGGAGAGCACTCTATTTGCAGTGATGGAAGCAGTTTCGTTAACACTGGGCTGAACAAGTCTGGCACAGCAGAGGCTCGTGGCTCAGGTTACGTTTTTCTTGCATGGCAAATGCCCTTTGAGTAGAAGAACAGTGCAATTGTGCCTCGGTGTGCCTTAGGGAGAATCCTTCAGCAGAGCTACCCTTTCCATGGAGGAGTGAGTGGCAACTCAAATGCTAATATTTCCAACATTTCTTCTAAACAAAAACAAAGCTGAGCTCCAGTGAAATATGAAAATCTGAGAATTCCTAATGAATTCCTAGTGAGTGTATGAATTTGTTCCCAGGAGCTGTGACACAGAGTAGCAGCATACTGTTACTTTCAAGCTGCAAGTGAAATGCTATGACAGACCACACCCGATGAGTAAAGGATCATTTGTTCCTTTTGCTCATTAAATTGCCGTTTTCTCTAAGGTTGCCTGTGGATAAACAGTCTGACTTTGGCAAGGATCCTTTTATTTATAGTATAGACTATCTTGAACTAGAACTTGAACAATCTCTTGCAGGCTCACAAATGGTTGTGAAGCAGTGAATAATATGAGAACGGAAATATTCAAAGCAGAGGTGAAAGCTCTCTGCCATTCTGACAACTGTAATAATTCATCATTTTCTAATATTTACCTGCCTTAGTAGAGTCAAATTGTTTACAGTAAGTACATATCAGTCAAGCACTTATATAACTTGACTGCAACAACTCAGTAAGCATGATTTTCTGTACCTGGATGTGGGGTGAACTGGAGCATTGCCAGTTTCAAGGTACAGTCCAGAGTTTATAAAAATGCCAGTTCAAAAGGCAACACTGGAAAATTTTCCTTACTGTATCTTGAAATGTGATCTTCTAACCACATAGACTTAGGGAGAAATGAGGCACAATCATATCCAAAAAATTTTATGTTCATTCCAACTGGGGGAAGCCAGGATTGAGATATAATGCCTCCAGAAACTGTGGTAGAAGTCCAGCTTTTCATCTTGTAGGAGTAACTACAGCTTTGCAAACAGAAGATGTTCTTTCTTCTCATGCAACAAATGATACTCTTCCATTCCCTCTCAAACTGTAGCATATAGCATTCTTGACACAATAAAATTACCTTTAATTAAATCACTCCATTGACTCTTGGCAGTTAATTTTATGGAAGTATCTATTAAGTATTCTGTATAAAATGAATTTATATATATCAGTACTTTTAGATTTAATCTGAAGTCGTGCTATAATGATATTAACATGAACATGCAAATCCAGTTATAATCGTTTGCACTACTGACAGTAGTTTGTAGTTTATGCGTCCTAAAATAAAATGGTTTGTAATGCTTCAAAACCTCATGCCAGCCACAAAGGTAAACTGTACTACCCATTTAGCAACTGTTACCTCAAGAAAGATGTTTTATAGATTTAGATTAACACAAGGCTCAGGCAAGACAAAAAATTGGATACATGTTAAATATTTATGCCTGGGTCTTGGTCCTGAAAACCTCTGCGGTTAGTTTGACGCTATTTAATCACAGAGCTTGAATGAGGTTAAATAACCTTAAGCAGACCTGGTAGTACAGTTAAATCACTAAGTTCCATATTATAAACAAACATTTTATTTCTCAAAATTCCTGCACATGATGACAAAGCAAAAATGCACAATAGTAGCAAAAGCTGCTCAGATGATTCCAGTAGAGCCAGGCTGCCTTACGAGGAGATTTCTTCCCAAGTTTTCAGGCAGAGACAGGAATTACTGGTAGAATGATCTACCTTTTCTGGGCAGGATTTATATTTGCCAAAATGTAATGGAGCTAGTTCTGCAAACTGACTCAAAAGGTGCACATGGTCAGAGGGACCTTTCTTCTGACTCTCTCTGTCTTTCTCCTGAGAGATGAACTCCCCAAAAAAACAGCCTTACAATGATTATAGGAAAGTGACATAGGAGAACCAGCATGGTTTCACCAAGGGTATATTCTGCTTGACAAAACTAGTGGCCTTCTATGATGGTGTAACTACATCAATGGACAAGGAAAGAGCCACTGATGTCATCTACCTGGACTTCAGTAAGGTCTTTGAAATGTTAATCCACAAGATCCTTCTCTCCAAATTGAAAAGATATAGATTTGATGGGTAGACTGTTCAGTAGATGAAGATCTGTCTGCAGGATCAAATCCAGAGAGTGATGGTTAGTGGATCAATTTCTGGATGGAGATTGGTGATGAGTGGTGTTCTGAGGGGTCAGTACTGGGACTGGTGCTCTTTAATATCTTCAACAATGACACTGACAGAAGGTTGAGTGCACCCTCAGCAAGTTTACAGATGACACCAAGCAGTCATGTCCCTGAGGGACAGGATGCAGTTGACATCCCTGAGGGACAGGATGCCATCCAGAAGGATCTAGACAGGCTTGAACAGTGGCCCCGGGTGAACCTCACGAGTTTCAACAGATCCAAGTGCACAGTCTTTCACCTGGGTCAAGAGAACCCCCCACTAGCG
Organism: Centrocercus urophasianus; assembly: GCF_019232065.1. NCBI lineage: Eukaryota > Metazoa > Chordata > Aves > Galliformes > Phasianidae > Centrocercus > Centrocercus urophasianus. The sequence continues at coordinate 8,109,471 of NW_024885088.1, read as the reverse complement.
ATACAAGCTGGGGCGTGAAAGGATTGAGCACAGCCCTGTCGCAAGGACTTGGGGGTACTAGTGGGTGGCAAGCTGGACATGAGCCAGCAATGTGCTGGCTACATCAAAAGATGTGTGGCCAGCAGGTCAAAGGAGGTGATCTTGTCCCTCTGCTTTGTGCTGATGAAGCCTCATCTGGAGTACTGCATCCAGATGTGGAGTTCTCAGAACAGGAGACACATGGACCTGCTGGATCACAACCAGAGGAGGGTCAGAAAAATGATCCAAGGGATAGAAGACCTCCACTATGAGGACAGCCTGGAGAAGAGAATGAAAGAAGGGGACAGACTTTTTAGCAAGGTCTGTGATGATAAGACAAATGAAATTGGTTTCAAACTTTAAGAGGATATATTTATTTTGAACATAAAGAATAAGTATTTTTTAATGCAGGTGAGGCTCCAGAACAGGTAGCCCAGAGATGTGGTAAATGTCTTATCCCTGGAGACTTTCAAGGCCAAGTTAGACCAGGCTCAGAGCAATCTGATCTAGCCATGACTGTCCTGTTCATTGCAGGGGATTTGGACTAGATAAACTTTAAAAGTCCCTCCAGCTTTAAGGATTCTATGATCCAATGATTAAACCTGCTACAGCAACCTCATGACTTCCCCTAAAACAGCTAAATCAATCTGGTCTATGTGACATTTGAAGGAATTACTTTATGAAAGATTACAACTGACTCTTCTTTACTAAGGCAGGTAAATAAATACAGACATTTGGCTGGAGTAAGTTTTCTAGAAGCTTGTGAAAAAAGCATTGAGCACTGCACCCCGAAAGAAGAGATCTGAAGTATTTAAATTTGGACAGCCTGGTACAAAAAAGTAATGTAATTTTTAGAAACCATCAGTGGGATCACTGGATCCCACTTAAGATGGGAATGGAGGGAATGAATCTAAAACCAGCTTTTAAAGGTTCCTACTAGAAAATGATGAATTATTACAGTTATTAGAATGGCAGAGATCTTTCAGCTCTGCTTTGAATATTTCCATTCTTATACCATTCACTGCTTCACAACCATTTATTAGCCTGCAAGAGACTGTTCAAGTTCTAGTTCAAGATAGTCTGTATCATAAATAAAAGGATCATCAGAGCAGAATAAAGGGGCAGGATCACCTCTTTCAACCTGCGGGCCAAGTTCCTTTTGATGCAGCTCAGGATATGACTGACTTTCTGGAATGCAAGGGCACACTGCTGGCTCATGTCCAGCTTGCCATCCACCAGTACACTCTAGTCCTTTTTGGCAGGGCTGTGTTCTACCCTTTCATCCCCAGCTTTTACTGACAGTGGGAATTGCCACATCCCAGGTACAAGACTTCACATTTGGTTTTCATGAACCTCATGAGGTTTTCCTGGGCCCAGTGCTTGAACTGTCTTGTTTTCTCTGGATGGCAAAACCTATGTAAACTGTAAGACTGCTAAAGTGTTGGTATAGTTACAATCTTTAATTAGTCAGAAACCTCTGAATAAAGGAGTCATATCTTCAATTTCTAGGATGCTGATGGTGCATGACTTCTAATCTCATGACTTCCATTTGCCCTGTCCAAAAGTGATGATGTTTGAACTGTGAAAGCAGTAATAAAGAAAGTCTCTAAAAGTTCTCAGCAGACTCTTTGAGTACCTTTTCCACTGTTGCGTCACTTGTATGTGCAAATATTTGCTTTAAGTCTAACCAGAATCCCTTTTGTTTCAACTTCTATTTGTTGCTTGTATTCATTTCACTGTGCAAATTTGAGAGAAGTATAGTTCCATTTTCTCTATATTCCTTTTGGGATTTTAAGATAATAAGATTCTCTCCCATCCCCCACTTTGCCTTTTCCTCTGCAAATTGAACAAATCCAGTTGTCATAGCCTCTCTCATCTATAACGTGCTCCATCAAGTCACTTCAGTGTGTCAACACCCTTCTTGCATGGGAAGTCCATAACATGAAACTAAACTGCTGAAGCAGCCCCATAACTGCTAGGTAGATGGGAGGAATCACCTCTATTGATTGATTGGCTGCGCTACTGCTAGTACAACCATGAATGTCTTTAGCTTTCATCATCATAAGGACACACTGCTGACCCAGGCTACCCATCCCTCTAGTTTGGAGTCACTAGTGGACTTTCTGTCAACCTGGTAGTTGATTAAAGGTGTTGAAGAGTTTCAGTTCGGGGACCAATCACAAGCTGAATCTTGAAACCTCTCACTGCTGACCTTTGAGCATAGCAATCCAGGTAGACTTTTACCTGCCTTGATGTATATATCCAGTCTTTTCTGCTGCAGTTTACTAAGAAAGCTGTTGTGGCTGTATGGAAAGCCTCTGTCCTGGTTTTAGCTGGGACAGAGTTGATTGTTTTCATAGTATCTGGTATGATTACACGTTTTGGCCTTAGAAGAAAAGCAACGTTGATAGCACACAGATATTCTAGTTGTTGCTGAGCAGGGCTATACAGAGCCAATGAATTATCAGTTTTCAGTTTCTCATACTGACCTGTCAGTAAGGAGGCTGGGAGGGCCAAAGGAGCTGGGAGGGGACAGTAATAGGACAGCTGACCTAAACTGGCCAAAAAACAGCCTCTTTAATTGAGACGTGAAGAGTAACTAGGAGTAGTCATTCCTATAGACCTACTAGCATACTTTTCTCTTGCATGGCAGGAAAATCAATTTCTTCAATTAAGCCAAACAGTACAGCGATAAAGACAGACACCCCTTTTGAACTGGACAAGCATAATCATGTCTTTCTTGTGAGACAGTTCTGTTCAAGACAGAAGTTCCACTTCAGTCTCAGAAAGTAACAGTTAAATTCATTAACTGCTTGCATGAGCTCCCTTTCCCCCCTCCAGCTGCATATGATTTCTTTGTGCTGAGTCTGCGTATACCATCCAAGTATACCTTAAATGAGAATAACCGAAACTCAGGAAGGATGATTATCTCAGAACAGAAAAGTAAACATTTTCACCTTTTTTGTTTTCAAACTTACTCAAAGCTTTCTAAATACAAACACATTAGCCCTGAGAGGTCATATCTGACCTATAAACCAAAGGCTGTAATAAATTAAGTGCATTTGCTTTGTTCTGCAGATGTTAGAAGATCTGACCACAAAATATGACAGATTCAGTTAATTTTATCTTGGATAAATGTAATGACCATCTGTTTTGATTTTACCAGTCATTGATACAATTTCCTTTTAAACTTTATACCAGCTGGCTTGTACAAATGTGCAAAAGTTGTAAACAGAAAAAGATATTCCAGTGCCAAGAAACATTTATTCATTCCACAGTTACCTTTATACTAATAATACCAAAAAAAGTCAAGAGTATTTCAAAACACAGCAGGATATTTAATGTATAAATATGGCCCTATTTACAGAAATATTTTATGTCTGTGTAAATATTATATATGGCATATGCATAAATGTATGGATGGTGTTATCCTTACAGTAAGCTTAAAATCATAAGGTAAAATGCAGAACCTTGCACTAAATAATATTTGTTACATGGCTTCACAATTTATGATGTGCTTGTGAATACCTCGCCTGGCCTTTCTCTACTAAGCTACCTCTTCTGGGACTATTTCTACCATTCCTTAGTTCTCATCACTTTCAAACAGCTGTTCTTTTTTCTCTGGACAATGTACTGCAATAAAAATGATTTTTTTTATCCCAAGATACATCTGTGAAATTCTTTCTTGCCTTCAACTCTTCGTGATGAGGTAGGCAGGCAACTCCACCAGCATCTTAAGGAGTTTTCTGAAGCCAAGTGCCAGTACAGTCTACTTTTCTCTTTACTCTTCTACCTGTACACCAAGATGGAAACTCAGTGTCATCTTTACTTTTGAATATTTGTCAGAACTCTGCAATGCTTACATACATAAGGAAATGGAGGGGTCATTTTTCCTGTAGCCAGTGTCTGGGCTGTGCTAACATGGTGTTCTGAAACAAGGCAAAGAGCTTAGAGCTACTGAATTTAAGACAGAAGAACTTGGGGGTGTTGGTCAACACTTGGCTAAAAATGAGCCAGCAGTGTGACCAGATAGCCAAGAAGGCCAGTGGCATCCTGAATCAGAAATAGTGTTGCCAGTAGGAGCAGGGAAGTGATAGTTCCCCTGTACTCAGCTTTGACAAGGCTCAAGTACCTCAAGTACTGTGTTCAGTTTTGGACCCCTCACTACAAGAAAGTCATCATGGCTGTGAAACACGTCCAGAGAAGGGTAGTAAAGCTGGTGAGGGGTCTGGTGCACAAGTCTTATGAAGAATTGATGAGGAAACTGGGATTGTTTAGTGTGAAAAAGGTTCAGAGAAGACACTACAGCTCTCTACAACTACCTGAAGAAAAACTGTGGCAAGGTGAGGGTTCGGCATCTTTTCCTGGATAGCTAGCGATAAGGATGGGAGGGAATGGCCGCAAGTTGCACCAAGGGAGGTTCAGATTGGTTATTAGGAAAAATTTCTGCTCTGAAAGAGTGATCAGACACTAGAATGGGCTGCCCAGGGAGGTGATTGAGTCACTGTTCCTGAAAGTGTTCAAGAAACATTTAGATGTGGTACTAAAGGACATAATTTAGTACAGTTACATAGAGTGGTAAGTAAATGGTTGGATTGGATGATACTGGAAGTCTTGTCCAACCTTGGTGACTCTATGT